>NW_027361754.1:22284423-22898461 GCF_039654945.1 Dendrobates tinctorius | reverse complement strand
ACTACGTACATCTGCAAGGTCCAACCCTCAGAGGCTAGATATTACAGCATAGTGGATGGGATTTCATGAAATCCCAAGCCCACTATGCGTTCAGAGACGTCTGCGTCATCCCTGCATAAACGGACATGCAGCGTGTCTTTCCAGACTGCAGCATGTCTATTTATGTAGCAGAGAAGCTCAGTCTCAACAGCATAAATTACTCATAAAACTGCATTATCTTTATAGTCACATGCGTATTAAGTGCGGGAATGCAGCTTACTACACATGTGGACTAATTTAAATAAAGGTGTACCCTGTGCAACAGCCAGAAGTTTGAGTCCACTGCAGTTCTCACAATGAGCTGAGCTGTCCACGAGAACTGCCATGCACGTGACCACAGGGGACGGGGTTATCTCCGATCACTAGCCAAGTTCCCACGGTCATCTGATCGTGAGAACTGCAGTGCACGTGACCGCCAGGGACCGAATTATCTCCGGTCATCATCTACAAGCTCCACTGTCTCTGGATGTCAGGCTGGTTGGAGGCATAATGCCACCATTCAGCCAAAGGCATCCAGATGTAGCAGAACTGGACTCATCCTGGGACAGTATGTATACAGTTACAGTTGATGTCACCTTTGTATTGTCCAGTGACATCAAGCCCACGGATTAGTAATGGAGAAGCGTCTATAAGACACCTATCCATTACTAGTCCTATAGTTACATGGTAAATAAAGACACAGCCAGAATAAAGTCCTTTAATTGAAAGACTCTTTTAATAATCTTAATTAAACCATACTTACTGTATCGCCTATTACACCGAAGCCCTCGATCTTCTGTAAGAGAAATAAAATAAAAAGCAACATATCCTTACCTGTCCGCTGAGAAGATACAGTTAGGTCCATATATATCAACATTTTTCTAATTTTGGTTCTAGACATTACCACAATGAATTTTAAACAAAACAATTCAGATGCAGTTGAAGTTCAGACTTTCAGCTTTCATTTGAGGGTATCCATATTAAAATTGGATGAAGGGTTTAGGAGTTTCAGCTCCTTAACATGTGCACATGTGGACAGATTAAATAATTGTAAATAAAATGTTCATTTCTAGTACTTGGTTGAAAACCCTTTGTTGGCAATGACTGCCTGAAGTCTTGAACTCATGGACATCACCAGACGCTGTGCGTCCTCCTTTTTGATGCTCTGCCAGGCCTTCTCTGCGGTGGTTTTCAGTTGCTGTTTGTTTGTGGGCCTTTCTGTCTGAAGTTTAGTCTTTAACAAGTGAAATGCATGCTCAATTGGGTTGAGATCAGGTGACTGACTTGGCCATTCAAGAATATTCCAATTCTTTGCTTTAATAAACTCCTGGGTTGCTTTGGCTTTATGTTTTGGGTCATTGTCCATCTGTAGTATGAAACGACGACCAATCAGTTTGGCTGCATTTGGCTGGATCTGAGCAAACAGTATGGCTCTGAATACCTCAGAATTCATTCGGCTGCTTCTGTCCTGTGTCACATCATCAATAAACACTAGTGATCCAGTGCCACTGGCAGCCATTTGAAACACCAGAAGCAACAAAAATAACCCCTAAAATTTAGCTTTTAATTCAATAACTAAAAATATTAGTAGAAATGACTAAAAGAAGGAGGGATAGAGGACAAAAAAATGAAGGGCAATAAAAATACTATTTTAGTTCGCTTCAATTATCACATAGTATGGGCCACCAGCTAGATTGCCCTACTCAGCCCTAGTTCAACCCTTCCTAGCCGCGGAGGTTGGCACCCTAGTTGTAGGCGATATGGCGCCCCTGCTCAACGTCGGTATCCCTAATGACCCCTACGCCTCCCTACATATACAAAAAGGGACACAAAAAGGTATAACACACACACACTTATAATACCGAAAAAATGGAGAGACATAAATGGTCTCATAGATAATACTAAAATGCTATGAACTTATCTCGTAGTAATTCTGATGATGTAAACACCCCACAAAAAAATCCTATCTCGTAGTAAAAAGAATGATAAATGGGGTTAATATCAAAAAAAGCAGCTTAGGGTAAGACTTATCTCGTAGTCACAAAAATACTAATAAGCTGCAAATGGCAGATCCAATTACCATTACCCCTGGCCGAGAGAGCAATACAGTGTGCTCTCTCAGCCAGGGGTAATGAGACTCCACTTCCTGACCCCTGATGAACCCTCAGCGGATTAAGAGGGGGAAACGCGTCGGGTTTCCATATGCATCAAGTGGCTGATAAGTATAATGTTGCACATTATTTTTGGCAGATCCTTCTGTGGTACTATGTATTAGATTGAACTTATTGAGCAATTATGCTCTGTTGGTTTACACTCTGTGTGCATTGCTACTGGAATATTGGTGTACCACATCTTACAATTTGAGGTGAATTTGGTAGCCTCATTTTTTCATCTATTTTTTTCATCTATGATTCTTGTGAGATAGCACATGTATGGTGCTTTTTTCTTTATGCACATACATTGGATCTGAGCTGGATTGTGTATTTTTGTGAAATAGGGTGATTGTTACCCCCACTTTCAATTAATGGCCGCCGCATGTGCTACACAGGTTACATTTTTTCTGCCTTTAATGTGCAATTTTTGTACCATTTTCTAATGTTTGTCCGGGGATCCGGACAAATGAATTATCATATGTGCTATTCATTGAATTTTCTTGTAGCCGTTTTTTACTGATTTTGCTATTTGGTAATTGGATCTGCCATTTGCAGCTTATTAGTATTTTTGTGACTACGAGATAAGTCTTACCCTAAGCTGCTTTTTTTGATATTAACCACATTTATCATTCTTTTTACTACGAGATAAGATTTTTTTGTGGGGTGTTTACATCATCAGAATTACTACGAGTAGTGTTGAGCATTCCGATACCGCAAGTATCGGGTATCGGCCGATACTTGCTGTATCGGAATTCCGATACCGACTTCCGATATTTTTTCAATATCGGAATTCGGCATCGGAATCGGAAGTTCAAAGTTGATTGACAGACTGACGTCATCATGATGCGCGGTGTGTGCGCATCATGATGCGCCGTCATTTCGGGCCTTCCGGGGGTCTCTGCCGGCCTGCCGGGGGGCTGTGCCGGCCTGCCGGGGGGCTGTGTGGACTGCCCGGGGTCTGTACCGGCCTGCCGGGGGGCTGTGCCGGCCTGCCGGTGGTCTGTGCACCCTGTGGGGGTCTGTACCGGCCTGCCGGGGGGCTGTGCCAGCCTGCCGGTGGTCTGTGCACCCTGTGGGGGTCTGTACCGGCCTGCCGGGGGGCTGTGCCGGCCTGCCGGGGGGCTGTGCTGATGTCCGGGGGTCTGTGCAAGCATCGTCCGATGGGACTACAAGTCCCATCGGGCGATGCCTGCTACCATGACAGTGATTGACACATTAGCCAATGATGGGACAGTAGTAGTCCCATCATCCGGCTAATGTGTTAAATGTTAAAAAAAAAAAAAAAAAAAATACTACATACATACTACATGCATGCTACATACATACTACATGCTACATACATACTACATATATACTACATACATACTACATACATGCTACATACATACTACATACATACTACATGCATGCTACATACATACTACATGCATGCTACATGCATGCTACATACATACTACATGCTACATACATACCACATACATACTACATACATGCTACATACTACATACATACTACATACATACTACATACATACTACATGCATGCTACATACATACTACATGCTACATACATACCACATATATACTACATACATACAATACATTCATACAATACATACATAGACATACAGTACATATAACATAGAGTAACATACTTACCAATACTTGTCACATTGTTCCCCGAAGCCATTGTCTTTTCCGGAATAAATATTAACATAACAAACCACAAAAATACTCACCCACGATCCGAAGCAGTCCACGAGTGTGTCCCACGACGATCTTGGGTAGAGAACTGCAGCATCAGATGATGCTGCCGTTCTCTACGGGCTGCAGGAATCCAATGACGGAAGGTAGGTATCCTTCCGCACTGTATTCCTCCGCCACTTAAAAAAAAAAAGTCCCTAGTCTCACTTTATGCCATTGCTGCGTGGGAAATTCCCACACAGCAATGGCATAAAGTGAGACTAGGGACTTTTTTTGTTTTAAGTGGCGGAGGAATACAGTGCGGAAGGATACCTACCTTCCGTCATTGGATTCCTGCAGCCCGTAGAGAACGGCAGCATCAGCTGATGCTGCAGTTCTCTACCCAAGATCGTCGTGGGACACACTCGTGGACTGCTTCGGATCGTGGGTGAGTATTTTTGTGGTTTGTTATGTTAATATTTATTCCGGAAAAGACAATGGCTTCGGGGAACAATGTGACAAGTATTGGTAAGTATGTTACTCTATGTTATATGTACTGTATGTCTATGTATGTATTGTATGAATGTATTGTATGTAGTATGTATGTAGTATATATGTGGTATGTATGTAGCATGTAGTATGTATGTAGTATGTATGTAGCATGCAGTATGTATGTAGCATGCATGTAGTATATATGTAGTATGTATGTAGCATGTAGTATGTATGTAGCATGTAGTATGTATGTAGCATGTAGTATGTATGTAGCATGCATGTAGTATATATGTAGTATGTATGTAGCATGTAGTATGTATGTAGCATGCATGTAGTATATATGTAGTATGTAGCATGTAGTATGTATGTAGCATGCATGTAGTATATATGTAGTATGTAGCATGTAGTATGTATGTAGCATGCATGTAGTATGTATGTAGCATGCATGTAGTATATATGTAGTATGTATGTAGCATGTAGTATGTATGTAGCATGCATGTAGTATATATGTAGTATGTAGCATGTAGTATGTATGTAGCATGCATGTAGTATATATGCAGTATGTAGCATGTAGTATGTATGTAGCATGCATGTAGTATGTATGTAGCATGCATGTAGTATGTATGTGGTATGTATGTAGCATGTAGTATGTATGTAGCATGCATGTAGTATATATGTGTTATGTATGTAGCATGCATGTAGCATGCATGTAGTATGTATGTAGTATGTATGTAGTATATATGTGGTATGTATGTAGCATGTAGTATGTATGTAGCATGCAGTATGTATGTAGCATGCATGTAGTATATATGTAGTATGTATGTTGCATGTAGTATTTATGTAGTATGAATGTAGCATGTATGTAGTATGAATGTAGCATGTATGTAGTATGCATGTTGTATGTATGTAGCATGTAATTTTTTTTTTTTTTTTTTTTACATTTAACACATTAGCCGGATGATGGGACTACTACTGTCCCATCATTGGCTAATGTGTCAATCACTGTCATGGTAGCAGGCATCGCCCGATGGGACTTGTAGTCCCATCGGACGATGCCTGCACAGACCCCCGAAGCCTGCACAGACCACCGGCAGGCCGGCACAGCCCCCCGGCAGGCCGGCACAGCCCCCCGGAGCCTGCACAGACCACCGGCAGGCCGGCACAGCCCCCCGGCAGGCCGGCACAGCCCCCCGGAGCCTGCACAGCCCCCCGGCAGGCCGGCACAGCCCACCGGAGCCTGCACAGACCACCGGCAGGCCGGCACAGACCACCGGAGCCTGCACAGACCCCCTGGCAGGCCGGCACAGCCCCCCGAAAGGCCCGTACAGACCCCAGAGAGGCTGTACAAGGGCAGGAAAGGGTTTTTCTTATTCCGATACCGGAAGTCCCATAGACTTGAATGGGACTTCCGGTATCGGAATCAGCGATACCGATACTTTTTTTAAAGATCGGCCGATACCATCCGATACGATACTTTGAAGTATCGGACGGTATCGCTCAACTCTAACTACGAGATAAGTTCATAACATTTTAGTATTATCTATGAGACCATTTATGTCTCTCCATTTTTTCGGTATTATAAGTGTGTGTGTGTTATACCTTTTTGTGTCCCTTTTTGTATATGTAGGGAGGCGTAGGGGTCATTAGGGATACCGACGTTGAGCGGGGGCGCCATATCGTCTACAACTAGGGTGCCAACCTCCGTGGCTAGGAAGGGTTAAACTAGGGCTGACTAGGGCAATCTAGCTGGTGGCCCATACTGTGTGATAATTGAAGAAAACTAAAATAGTATTTTTATTACCCTTCATTTTTTGTCCTCTATCCCTCCTTCTTTTAGTCATTTCTACTAATGTTTTTAGTTATTGAATTAAAAGCTAAATTTTAAGGGTTATTTTTGTTGCTTCTGGTGTTTCAATTGACTTTAAAATCCCATTTATTATTTTTGAGGTCTGCCACTGGCAGCCATGCATGCCCAAGCCATCACACTGCCTCCACCGTGTTTTACAGATGATGTGGTATGCTTTGGATCATGAGCTGTACCACGCCTTCGCCATACTTTTCTCTTTCCATCATTCTGGTAGAGGTTGATCTTGGTTTCATCTGTCCAAAGAATGTTCTTCCAGAACTGTGCAGGCTTTTTTAGATGTTTTTTAGCAAAGTCCAGTCTAGCCTTTTGATTCTTGATGCATATGAGTGGCTTGCACCGTGCAGTGAACCCTCTGTATTTACTTTCATGCAGTCTTCCCTTTATGGTAGATTTGGATATTCATACGCCTACCTCCTGGAGAGTGTTGTTCACTTGGTTGGCTGTTGTGAAGGGGTTTCTCTTCACCATGGAGATTATTCTGTGGTCATCCACCACTGTTGTCTTCCGTGGGTGCCCAGGTCTTTTTGCATTGATGAGTTCACCATTCCTTTCTTTCTTTCTTTCTCAGGATGTGCCAAACTGTAGATTTTGCCACTCCTAATGTTGTAGCAATTTCTTGGATGGGTTTTTTCTGTTTTTGCAGCTTAAGGATGGCTTGTTTCACCTGCATGGAGAGCTCCTTTGACCGTGGTTTCCTTCACAGCAAAACCTTCCAAATGCAAGCACCACACCTCAAATCAACTCCAGGCCTTTTATCTGCTTAATTGAGAATGACATAAGGAAGGGATTGCCCACACCTGTCCATGAAATAGCCTTGGAGTCAATTGTCTCCCTTTAAAAACAGGGTGGCACATGTTAAGGAGCTGAAACTCCTAAACCCTTTATCCAATTTTAAAGTGGATACCCTCAAATGAAAGCTGAAAGTCTGAACTTCAACTGCATCTGAATTGTTTTGTTTAAAATTCATTGTGGCAATGTCTAGAACCAAAATTAGAAAAATGTTGATATATATGGACCTAACTGTATCTTCTCAGTGGACAGGTAAGGATATGTTGCTTTTTATTTTATTTCTCTTACAGATGATCGAGGGCTTCAGTGTAATAGGCGATACAGTAAGTATGGTTTAATTAAGATTATTAAAGGAGTCTTTATTTCAATTAAAGGACTTTATTCTGGCTGTGTCTTTATTTACCATGTAACTATAGGATTAGTAATGGATAGGTGTCTTATAGACGCTTCTCCATTACTAATCCGTGGGCTTGATGTCACTGGACAATGCAAAGGTGACATCAACCTCACAAATATTACCCCACTTGCCACTGCCACAATTGGCGCATATTTGATGCGCCAATTGTGGGGCGGCTGCTGGTTGCCATTTTTAGGTTGATGAGGGCCAAAATCTATGGGCCTCACCAGACAAGAATACCAGGCCGCAGCTGTCTGCTTTTTCCTTGGCTGGTTAACAATAATAGGGGTACCCCACGCTATTTTACTTTAGGGGATCTCACTATTTTTGCTAACCATCCTCGGTAAGCAGACTGCTGCAGCCTGGTATTATCAGGCTGGTAAGGTTCATGGATACTGGATCCTTACAGCCAGAAATTCCAGTTCTAGTAGTCTGCTTTACTCTGGCTGGTTAACAAATGTAGGGGGACCCCACACCATTTTTTTTTAAATTATTATTTATTTATTAAAAAAGGAGGGGACCTCTCTCTATGCTTTCCTTCACTTCCTTCATCATGTACTTCTGTCTGTGTCACAAGATTTACCATTATTTAAATTAGTATGCATGTGTAGTAAGCTGCGTTCCTGCACTTAATACACATGTGACTAGGAAGATAATGCGGTTTTACTGCATCTAATGATAGTGAATGGGTAATTTACGCAGTGGAGACTGAGTGTTTATGCTACATAAATTGACATGCTGCGGTCTGGAAAGACGCACTGCATATCTGTCTCTGTTGGTGAGACGTGGGCATTGGTGCACACATAGTGGGCATGGTATTTCTTGAAATCCCATCCACTACGCTGTAACAGCTGGATGCTTCGGGTTTAACGCTGCGGATGTACGCAACATCCAACCCCCAGTGTTTACTGACCATGGGAACATACCCCAATATATCTGCAAACAGGAAATCACTTTTTTTTCCTTCCCAGAAGTCAACTTCCAATTAGCTTTATATCAAGTGACCAAAAAAAATGCGTACAATGAAAAAACACATCAAAAACGCATGCAGAAAAAACGCATCAAAAATGCATGTGACCTGCCAGGTACCTAAGGTGCAGATTTGATGCAAAAATTGAGCCATTCCTCATCATGTGCACATACCCTTAAACATGATATAGATAAATAAGTATAGTTTTACCTTAGTCGAGATTTTCCATAAGTCACATACTGTCAGGTACTCCTTAGCAATGTTACAAAGACTACGCATTCCTTAAGAGGGTTGCCTGGGTAAAGTGTACCTACTCTTTAAAAAAATTTTCTAATGCTGTACGTAAAAAGTTCTGCAATGACCTGCAGATCGAAAAGTTTCAGGACTGTCACTGATCTGCATATAATTTAACTGTATAATAAATAATGCAATGTACATATGTGCACAGAAATTTTGTAGAATGTTTGTTTGCTTCCAAAATTTAAAGATAACAAAGTTTCTAAATCATTTTACTGCTGCAGGTTGTTTGTCACTCCGTTACCCTGTGGAGTGATCAACAAACAATGTTTCAAATTTATCAGAGCTCCTGCTCCTGGTTCTTATGGCTTTCTGTTGATCCCCTTCCTTTTTTCTGTCACTCAGCAAGGAAGTGGAGATGTTGTTCACAGATCTCCACAGTATAGAGAGAATGCAAAGCATCTAAAGTCTCAGAGATGGAAGAATCCTAAAATTCTAGAATGTTAGAGTTGGAAGTAGAGTTGAGCGACTTTTGGTTTTTTAGGGTCGCGTTTCGTTTCGTGAAACCCGACTTTTCCAAAAGTCGGGTCGAGCAAGATCGGCCGATTATAGGGAAAAGTCGGGGTCGTCCCGAAACACGAAACCCAATGTAAGTCAATGGGGAATAAAAGTCGGCAGTGAGAGGAGGACAGGAAACACACCTACAGTGCCCATTTGAATGCCAAAAGCATGATGGAGTTGGTGTTCTTTCTGATGGCCTAGAATCAGTCTTTCGTTGATATAACAGTGGGATTCCCTGACTGCTGTGGTCTTGCAATGACACCTCAACATTTGCTGCTGTGCTAACCGGTGGGCTTACAGTGGGGGAAACAATTTAGCGTTGCTGACTACCTTCGTTGTGATCAGTTGCACATGTGGCACTTGAGGTTTGGTGTTGTGTCCACGCTTGCAAGTGCATGCTGGTTAAATGTCTAAGCATGCAACTGGTATTCAAATTTTTCAGATTTTTCCCTCGGCTAAAGGTCTTTGCGCACTTCTTACAGATAACCTTGGCCTGATCATGAGGATTTTGTTCAAAAAAGTGCCACACTGCACTCTTCCTACTTTGGCAGACATTTTGCGGCCTAGCACGCTGTGATCTTTTGACCCTCTGGACAAGCTGTCCAGCAACTCTTTTGATGTTTGGAACCTGTCTTTGGAGTGCTACGGGCCTGCCAGATAACAGCTGTTGCGATGTCGATGTCTGCTGTGGATGCTCCTCATCTGAGCTATTGGAAGCAGCACCCTCTTCCCCCAATGGATGCCAATCTGGGTCAACAACTGGGTCATCCATCACCTCCTCTTCTATGTCATGTGCACCTTCCTCTGTGTCACCGTGTATGGTGGTATAGTGTGCGGGAAGGGGCACGTGAGTCTCATCAGGGTCAGAATCTGGCTCTGTACACTGCGAGGACAATGTAGTGCTCTGAGTGAATGTACCAGCAGAATCATCCATCAGCGGCTGTGCATCAGTGCACTCCATGTCAGATTCATCTTGGCCTGGGTAATTCACCATTTCACTTGATAATCCAGGCATGGTATGTGAAAACAGCTCCATGGAGTAATCAGTAGTATGGCCTGCGTCATCCTTCAATCTTGGTTGGGGTGAAGGACACAAGGAAAGGTGTGGTTCATGAACATGAGCCTCCAATGACGACTCAGTGCTTTTACTTTTTACAACTGAAGAAGAGGAGGCGATAGAGCTGGAGGCTGAGTCAGCAATGTAAGACAAAACTTTTTCCTGATGCTCTGGCTTTAAAAGCGGTTTGCCAATTCCTAGAAAACTAAGCGTTCGAGGCCTTATGTAGCCAGATGATGACGCAGGCTCAACACCTCCTGCATTCGGTCCTATTTTGCTCTTGCCACTACCATCAGATCCACCACCAACACCATCATTACCAGCTGCCATCCCCCGCCCAATTCCACGGCCTCTTCCACCAGCCTTCCTCATTTTTGGTAGAAATGTAGACAAAATCCAACAAACTATATAGTAATGTAAAACAAGGTGCAAGGTGTCTATAGGACAGGGGAGATTTTGAATTTCTGCAGACACTTGTGGACACTGGACACTTTTGGATTGTGTGAGGCCCACTGATATCTGAGCGCTATGTCACAGGCTCGATGGCACAGCTGTGACCAAAGTGACTAGAGGATAAGGGAGATTTTGAATCTCTGCACACACTTTTGGACACTGGACACTTTTGGATTGTGTGAGGCCCAATGAATATCTGAGCGCTATGTGACAGGCTCGATGGCACAGCTGTGACCAAAGTGACTAGAGGATAAGGGAGATTTTGAATCTCTGCACACACTTTTGGACACTGGACACTTTTGGATTGTGTGAGGCCCAATGAATATCTGAGCGCTATGTGACAGGCTCGATGGCACAGCTGTGTCCAAAGTGACTAGAGGATAAGGGAGATTTTGAATCTCTGCACACACTTTTGGACACTGGACACTTTTGGATTGTGTGAGGCCCAATGAATATCTGAGCGCTATGTGACAGGCTCGATGGCACAGCTGTGACCAAAGTGACTAGAGGATAAGGGAGATTTTGAATCTCTGCACACACTTTTGGACACTGGACACTTTTGGATTGTGTGAGGCCCAATGAATATCTGAGCGCTATGTGACAGGCTCGATGGCACAGCTGTGACCAAAGTGACTAGAGGATAAGGGAGATTTTGAATCTCTGCACACACTTTTGGACACTGGACACTTTTGGATTGTGTGAGGCCCAATGAATATCTGAGCGCTATGTGACAGGCTCGATGGCACAGCTGTGACCAAAGTGACTAGAGGATAAGGGAGATTTTGAATCTCTGCACACACTTTTGGACACTGGACACTTTTGGATTGTGTGAGGCTCACTGATATCTGAGCGCTATGTCACAGGCTCGATGGCACAGCTGTGACAAAAGTGACTAGAGGATAAGGGAGATTGGATTGCTTTTAAAAAAGCAGTTTGCGGAGCAGTGGGTAAACAGCAATGCCAGCCTGTCAGGAAGCCTTAAAAGGCAGCCCAACAACCAACACCACTGATACACCACTATATAGCCTCCCCTTGCACTGCACACACAGTGACTGGTGTGTTGTGCAGGCCAAATTGCTAGCAGCAGAAGCAGTTTTTTTTTCTTCTCAGCAGGACAAAAAAAAAAAATTGGGATTGCTTTTAAAAAAGCAGTTTGCGGAGCAGTGGGTAAACAGCAATGCAGGAATGTCAGGAAGCCTTAGAAGGCAGCCCAACAACCAACACCACTGATACACCACTATATAGCCTCCCCTTGCACTGCACACACAGTGACTGGTGTGTTGTGCAGGCCAAATCGCTAGCAGCAGAAGCAGTTTTTTTGTCTTCTTCCCTGCCTAACGCTCTCCCTACAGAATCAGCAGCAACCTCTCCCTATACTGAGATCGGCAGAAGTAAGATGGCGGTCGGCGTGCACGCCCTTTTATACCCCCTGTGACGCCCACCAAAGCAAGCCAATCACTTGCATGCCCTTCTGAAAGATGGTGGTGACCCCTGCCTATGTCATCACGTTGCCCACAGTGTCCGTGGATCCTGATTGGCTGAAAAAGAGCGCAAAACAAACTTTTGAAACGCGACTTTGGCGCGTAAGTCGCCGACCTCGTGGCCGACCTCATCCTAGGGTCGGGTTTCGTTTCATGAAACCCGACTTTGACAAAAGTCGGCGACTTTTGAAATTTTTCGACCCGTTTCGCTCAACTCTAGTTGGAAGGGACCTCCAGGGTCATCATTTCCAACCCCCTGCTCAATGCAGGATTCACTAAACCATCTCAGACAGATGTCTGTCCAGCTTCTGTTTTAAGACTTCCTTTGATAAACTTTGTGTTTTCACCTTTGTGACAGGGCATGGGCATACTATTTCCGAGAAACTTTTTTACAAATAGACTGGTTTCGTGAGTGTAGGTGTGAGTTACTGGAATACATGTTTGAGCTGTTACATTGACGTTATACCCTTTTATGGTGTTATACTGTTATTTCCTTCTTTGTTACCTGTTTGTAGCAAAAATCTTACTTATCTGAAGAATACAAAAAAGCACAGGACAATTTCTGCCAAAAATTGACACGAACAAGACAATACCCTCTCAAATCCCTATGGGGCTAACCGTCATTTAATCCCCAAACTCCCGCCCTGACAAGGGCAGTCCACAGCTCACCCTATATTGCACATGTCCTGCACTTTCCCTAGAAAGGTGTCCCAGCGCGTTTCATCCAAGTAAACTCTTCAGGGGACTAACTTGTTATAAAGTGCCATAGTACTATAACTAAAGAGACATGAATCCTTCTACACTCAATGCTGTCTGCAGAGAATAGAGGAAAGAGGGCATACTTATAGATATCAACACTTCATGTGGAGTGACTCATAACTGTTATCACCTGTTGTCACAACCATATGCCGCACAGATGCTCACTCCCTGTATACAGGCCACATGTTGCTGGCGTCCCGGGCGAACATCCTTACTCACATTTACTTCCGGCCAGTGGAACGCACGCCGGCGAATGCGGAACCAATCGTTGAAACAGTCGCCCCACTTCCGGTGGCGCCAGTCCATGGAGCCCACCCGAAAAATATGACCGACTTCCGGTCGGCGGAAAAGGTAATGGCAGCGGGACACATACTGAAACTGGACATACACTGACCTCACTTCCGGTGACGTCAGATCACAGAGCACACCTGAGAAGTGTGATCGGCTTCCGGTCAACGGGAAGCACGCTGGCAAATACAGCACAACATGACTTCCGATACCGTCACCACATAAGGTGCAGTGGCCCAAGGAATCCAGATTCCAATATCGGAACATAGATCAACAAACAATGGTCCGCATAACACAGCGTGTTATATCACTTGTGGAAAATCTTATACCGCCACCTGTTAATTCTATAGGATGCAACAGTATATGGGGCCCGATCTCCGGTGTATAAAAAAAGACAAAACATAGTCTGCCCCACATAGGATCAAAAGCGGGACTTATCCTCCCATTCACCACTCCCACAGAGCACACAACTAATGTTAATCATATATACTGGACTATCGATCCATCATTCAGACAGACCATACAACAACAGAATAATCAGCAAAATAGCATGGTATATAATAAGGGGTAGAGATAGCGACAAGTAAGTATATATCTATATAGAAACATATATACATATGCAAATCCTTAATGTAAGGTGACAAAAAAGAGATTAAGGCATAATGAGGTAATGATTCTGTACTGTAGGTAAAAGGCCAAAGACTAAAAAAGGAAATTCAAATAAAACAGCCATAATTAATCTGATCATTGAGACCCTTTGGTGCAACTGTGTCCAGATAGAAAATCCATTTGGCCTCTCGTTGTAAAAGCAACTGATCCCAGTTGCCCCCCACTCTGAGGTTTGAATACCTTGTCAATGGCAGTAAATTTGAGGTGTCTGATTTGACCATCATGTACACTATGGATGTGTATAGAAATTGGGGTGTCCCTCTTATGTGTTGCATCACCAACATGTTCCCCAATCCTCCTCCTAAATTCACGAATCGTTTTCCCCACATAATCAAGTCCGCAGGTGCAGGCAGCTGTGTAAATAACACCTTTAGAACTACAATTCACAAAATATTTGATGGAATAACTCTTTCCAGTTACATTGCTCACAAAACTCTTGCCCACGCCAATATGTTGACAAGCAACACAATGACCACATTTGTGGCAACCAACAACATCACTATTTAGCCATGTTTTACTAACGGGAGTAGAGAAATGGCTATGCATGAGTCTGTCATTCAAAGACCGTGCTTTTTTATAAGTGATTTTAGGATGGTTACTTAGATGGGGAGAGATGTCATTGTCCATCTGTAAGATGGACCAGTGTTTTTAAATGATGTTCCTCACTGGAATGGCACCATTATCATATGTGGTGATAAATGTTAGAGTGTCATTCTCCGAGATTTTCTTATTGTTAGAATTCAATAATTCGGACCGCTCACACCCCTTTGCTCCTTGGTAAGCCTCTTTTAATACGCTCTGAGGGTACCCCCTATCCAGGAATCTATCCCTCAAGTCCCTAGCCTGGGACTCAAAAATCAGAGTGTCCGAACAATTTCTACGAGCCCTTAAATATTGTCCCTTGGGGATGGCTCTCTTCAGATGTTGAGGGTGACGGCTACCCCAATGCAATAAGGAGTTAGTGGATGTAGGTTTTCTATACGTAGAGGTCACCAATTCTCCTTTTTCATTTTTCTCAATGAGAATATCAAGGAAAGGCAATCTCGATATCTCAATTACAGATGTGAAAAATAATCCTATATCATTGTAGTTGAGTTTGGCCATGAAGTCATTAAAATCCTCAACTGAGCTTTTCCAAACAATGAAAATTTCATCTATGTACTGTGTCCATAACTCAGGGACACAGCACATAGATGAATCATCAATTTGGTCATTACCGAAGACTACCGTCTCCTCCCTTCAGCTGAGGAGGAGATTAGCGTAAGCCGGCGCACTGGGACTCCCCATGGCAGTCCCCCTCAGCTGGTGGTAGAGCTTACGGTTAAAGGTAAAGAAGTTGCGTGTGAGGCAAAACCGAAGGAGCTTTAATACAAAGTGGTTGTGCTCTTGATATTGACACCCCCTCATGTTCAAAAAATGTTTAACTGCTTCCAAACCATGTACATGAGGAATAGACGAATACAAAGCCTCAACATCTATACTTGCCAAATATGATTTAGGGTCGATGGTAAGTCCTTCCAATCGACGAAGGAGGTCAGGTGTATCTTGGACAAAAGACTGAAGAGAAGAGACAAATGGGGATAAGATCAGATCTAAATAGATCCCAGCATTCTGACAGAGACTGCCTACTCCTGATACAATTGGCCTGCCTTTAAGAGGACTAAGCCCCTTATGAATTTTAGGCAGGAAGTAAAAGGTCGCAGTGACTGGATGACTTGGGAGTATAAAATCAAATTCAGTCTTAGTAATGATCTTTTTTGCTAAGGCCTCTAACATTTGTCATAATTCTGAAGAATAAGCAGACAGACCTCTGTACTCGTATACTTTGTCTCCGATCGATCACAATCCTGATTTGGCCAACACTGACAAACATGTGTCTCTCCTAAAGCTCTCCCTAGTAAGGGGTTTCCACAGCACTATTAACAATGAGAATCATTGCATTATGTCACCTCTCAGCTCTGCATCCAGGAGACAGTAAGGTGACTGGAGTTTATAGATGAACTCCGGTCACCTCACTGACGTCGCTGCTCGCTGTGTGAGATTGTGAACTTATATAAAATTGAAGTGAATTCATCAGATTAGAAAATTCACTACTTCTGCCACAGCTGATTACATTATTATAGACTATTTTAGTATTCTGAGTAGTGTTGAGCGATACCACCCGATATTGAAAAGTATCGGATCGGATTGGATATGAAAAAAGTATCGGGTATCGCCGATTCCGATCCCGGAAGTCCGATTCAAGTCAATGGAACAGAAATATCGGAATTAAAAAAAACTCTTTCTTTCCTTGTAGTTTAATTCTACATGAAGAAAAACAACTAAGAATAATGTAGAATGTATTGGGGGAGGTGGAGGAGATGTGAAAGGCATAGAGGTTTAGCCCAATCAAATGGAATGGCAGGAATAAATTTTTTTTTAAAGATGTTTGGAGTTACAAAGATATTGACTATGTTAACCTTTTGTATATTTTGTTAGATGTGTATGTTTCACTACTTCCATGCTCTTCACCTTCTTTTTTACTTCTCCAACACTTTCTCCTTCATCATCCTCAGCAGCAGCATCTTTTTCATCAACTTCTTCTTCACCTTATTCATCTTCTTCTTCTTCACCTTCTTCCTATTATTCTTTTCTTTTACATTCTTCATATTCTTCTTATTCAACTATTATTCTTCTTCATATTCTACTTCTTCATCTTCTTCCTATTCTTCTTCTTCATCATCATATTCTTATTTGTGACAGGCATTCCTGTAGCTGTTATCTATAAAAGTTTGAAGATTACACCTTCCGTTCTGCCTGTCACAAAAGATTTACAACAGGATTTGTCCGCATTCAGTTTGGCCTGCAGCAGCAGGCATTTTCCAGTGGCACCACGAAGAGGAACGGACTCACCCCCATACACTGCTTAGTCTTCTTCTGCTTAGAATTTAGATAATATCTTTTGCTCTGATTTTTAGTCTTATGCTTAATGTTCTTCTGCTTTTGGACCTTCTGCTTTTTGTTCTTCTGCTTCTTGGTCTTCTGTCTCTTGTTGTTCTGCATCTTGGTGGTTGTCTTCATGTTCTTTGTTATCTTGGTCATCTTCTTCAGGGTCATCTTTTTGGTCTTCTTCGGTGTGGTCTTCAGGGTCGTCGTCTTCAGGGTCGTCGTCAGGGAGATCCAGAGTGAGAACCAAAAATCATTTCCACAAGCGAGAACTTTGAAAAGTAGCAGAAGGTAGAAGAAGGCTGAGGAACTGCCGAGAAACAGCTGATGGTACTGGAACCCGGAAGGGCAGCAGAAGGAACAAGAGCCAATGGCACAACCGTGGACCAGCTGACGGTGCTGGGACACGGTTACTAAGCAGGAGGTACCTGTGCTACAAAGCACTACCAAGGACCAGCAGACGTTGCTGGAACTCCGATACCGAGAAGGAGGCACCTAGGCCAAAGGCACTGCCGAGAACCAGCTGACGGTGCTGGAACGCGGATGGGTAGCAGAAGCTACAAGAGTCAATGGAACTACCGAGAACCAGCTGATGGTGCTGGTACCCAGAGTGGCAGCAGAAGGAACAAGAGCATTGGCACATCCGTGGACCAGCTGACAGTGTTGGAACACAGTTACTAGGCAGGAGGTACCTGTGCTACAAAGCACTACCAAGGACCAGCAGACGTTGCTGGAACTCAGATACCGAGAAGGAGGCACCTAGGCCAAAGGCACTGCCGAGAACCAGCTGACGGTGCTGGAACCCGGATGGGTAGCAGAAGCTACAAGAGTCAATGGAACTATCGAGAATCAGCTGACGGTGCTGGTACCCAGAGTGGCAGAAAAAGGAACAAGAGCCAATGGCACAACCGTGGACAAGCTGACAGTGCTGGAACACGGTTACTAAGCAGGAGGTACCTGTGCTACAAAGCACTACCAAGGACCAGCAGACGTTGCTGGAACTCGGATACCGAGAAGGAGGCACCTAGGCCAAAGGCACTGCCGAGAACCAGCTGACAGTGCTGGAACACGGATGGGTAGCAGAAGCTACAATAGTCAATGGAACTACCGAGACCCAGCTGACGGTGCTGGTACCCAGAGTGGCAGCAGAAGGAACAAGAGCCAATGGCACAACCGTGGACCAGCTGACAGTGCTGGAACACGGTTACTAAGCAGGAGGTACCTGTGCTACAAAGCACTACCAAGGACCAGCAGATGTTGCTGGAACTCGGATACCGAGAAGGAGGCACCTAGGCCAAAGGCACTGCCGAGAACAAGCTGACAGTGCTGGAACCCGGATGGGTAGCATAAGCTACAAGAGTCAATGGAACTACCGAGAACCAGCTGACGGTGCTGGTACCCAGAGTGGCAGCAGAAGGAACAAGAGCCAATGGCACAACCGTGGACCAGCTGACAGTGCTGGAACACGGTTACTAAGCAGGAGGTACCTGTGCTACAAAGCACTACCAAGGACCAGCAGACGTTGCTGGAACTCGGATACCGAGAAGGAGGCACCTAGGCCAAAGGCACTGCCGAGAACCAGCTGATGGTGCTGGAACCCGGATGGGTAGCAGAAGCTGCCCCTGAAAAACAACATTGCAAGGCCACGAGCCGGCCGCAGTTACTGAAACCCACAGTCCTACAGGGGGTGCTTGTCCTATTGGCACTATGGAGCCAGCCTTTATTACCAGAACCCGCAGCCCACATAGGAAGCACCTAAACTGCAGGCACCATAGACTCGGCTAACTCGACCGCAACACGACAGGACTATGTATTGGTGGCAAAGTGACGTTGACACTACCCGGAAACAGCAGGCGTGCCGGAACCAGGTTGGGCAGGAGGGAATACCCATGCCAAAGACACTGCCGAGGACCAGCTGATGGTGCTGGAACCCGGATGGGTAGCAGAAGCTACAAGAGTCAATGGAACTACCGAGAACCAGCTGACGGTGCTGGTACCCAGAGTGGCAGCAGAAGTAACAAGAGCCAATGGCACAACCGTGGACCAGCTGACAGTGCTGTAACACGGTTACTAAGCAGGAGGTACCTGTGTTACAAAGCACTACCAAGGACCAGCAGACGTTGCTGGAACTCGGATACCGAGAAGGAGGCACCTAGGCCAAAGGCACTGCCGAGAAACAGCTGATGGTGCTGGAACCCGGATGGGTAGCAGAAGCTACAAGAGTCAATGGAACTACCGAGAACCAGCTGATGGTGCTGGTACCCAGAGTGGCAGCAGAAGGAGCAAGAGCCAATGGCACAACCGTGGACCAGCTGACAGTGCTGGAACATGGTTACTAAGCAGGAGGTACCTGTGCTACAAAGCACTACCAAGGACCAGCAGACGTTGCTGGAACTCGGATACCGAAAAGGAGGCACCTAGGCCAAAGGCACTGCCGAGAACCAGCTGACAGTGCTGGAACCCGGATGGGTAGCAGAAGCTGCCCCTGAAAAACAACGTTGCAAGGCCGCGAGCCGGCCGCAGTTACTGAAACCCTCAGTCCTACAGGGGGTGCTTGTCCTATTGGCACTACGGAGCCAGCCTTTATTACCAGAACCCGCAGCCCACATAGGAAGCACCTAAACTTCAGGCACCATAGACTCGGCTAACTCGACTGCAACACAACAGGACTATGTATTGGTGGCAAAGTGACGTTGACACTACCCGGAAACAGCAGGCGTGCCGGAACCAGGTTGGGCAGGAGGGAGTACCCATGCCAAAGACACAGCCGAGGACCAGCTGACGGTGCTGGAACCCGGATGGGTAGCAGAAGCTACAAGAGTCAATGGAACTACCGAGAACCAGCTGACGGTGCTGGTACCCAGAGTGGCAGCAGAAGGAACAAGAGCCAATGGCACAACCGTGGACCAGCTGACGGTGCTGGGACACGGTTACTAAGCAGGAGGTACCTGTGCTACAAAGCACTACCAAGGACCAGCAGACGTTGCTGGAACTCCGATACCGAGAAGGAGGCACCTAGGCCAAAGGCACTGCCGAGAACCAGCTGACGGTGCTGGAACGCGGATGGGTAGCAGAAGCTACAAGAGTCAATGGAACTACCGAGAACCAGCTGATGGTGCTGGTACCCAGAGTGGCAGCAGAAGGAACAAGAGCATTGGCACATCCGTGGACCAGCTGACAGTGTTGGAACACAGTTACTAGGCAGGAGGTACCTGTGCTACAAAGCACTACCAAGGACCAGCAGACGTTGCTGGAACTCAGATACCGAGAAGGAGGCACCTAGGCCAAAGGCACTGCCGAGAACCAGCTGACGGTGCTGGAACCCGGATGGGTAGCAGAAGCTACAAGAGTCAATGGAACTATCGAGAATCAGCTGACGGTGCTGGTACCCAGAGTGGCAGAAAAAGGAACAAGAGCCAATGGCACAACCGTGGACAAGCTGACAGTGCTGGAACACGGTTACTAAGCAGGAGGTACCTGTGCTACAAAGCACTACCAAGGACCAGCAGACGTTGCTGGAACTCGGATACCGAGAAGGAGGCACCTAGGCCAAAGGCACTGCCGAGAACCAGCTGACAGTGCTGGAACACGGATGGGTAGCAGAAGCTACAATAGTCAATGGAACTACCGAGACCCAGCTGACGGTGCTGGTACCCAGAGTGGCAGCAGAAGGAACAAGAGCCAATGGCACAACCGTGGACCAGCTGACAGTGCTGGAACACGGTTACTAAGCAGGAGGTACCTGTGCTACAAAGCACTACCAAGGACCAGCAGATGTTGCTGGAACTCGGATACCGAGAAGGAGGCACCTAGGCCAAAGGCACTGCCGAGAACAAGCTGACAGTGCTGGAACCCGGATGGGTAGCATAAGCTACAAGAGTCAATGGAACTACCGAGAACCAGCTGACGGTGCTGGTACCCAGAGTGGCAGCAGAAGGAACAAGAGCCAATGGCACAACCGTGGACCAGCTGACAGTGCTGGAACACGGTTACTAAGCAGGAGGTACCTGTGCTACAAAGCACTACCAAGGACCAGCAGACGTTGCTGGAACTCGGATACCGAGAAGGAGGCACCTAGGCCAAAGGCACTGCCGAGAACCAGCTGATGGTGCTGGAACCCGGATGGGTAGCAGAAGCTGCCCCTGAAAAACAACATTGCAAGGCCACGAGCCGGCCGCAGTTACTGAAACCCACAGTCCTACAGGGGGTGCTTGTCCTATTGGCACTATGGAGCCAGCCTTTATTACCAGAACCCGCAGCCCACATAGGAAGCACCTAAACTGCAGGCACCATAGACTCGGCTAACTCGACCGCAACACGACAGGACTATGTATTGGTGGCAAAGTGACGTTGACACTACCCGGAAACAGCAGGCGTGCCGGAACCAGGTTGGGCAGGAGGGAATACCCATGCCAAAGACACTGCCGAGGACCAGCTGATGGTGCTGGAACCCGGATGGGTAGCAGAAGCTACAAGAGTCAATGGAACTACCGAGAACCAGCTGACGGTGCTGGTACCCAGAGTGGCAGCAGAAGTAACAAGAGCCAATGGCACAACCGTGGACCAGCTGACAGTGCTGTAACACGGTTACTAAGCAGGAGGTACCTGTGTTACAAAGCACTACCAAGGACCAGCAGACGTTGCTGGAACTCGGATACCGAGAAGGAGGCACCTAGGCCAAAGGCACTGCCGAGAAACAGCTGATGGTGCTGGAACCCGGATGGGTAGCAGAAGCTACAAGAGTCAATGGAACTACCGAGAACCAGCTGATGGTGCTGGTACCCAGAGTGGCAGCAGAAGGAGCAAGAGCCAATGGCACAACCGTGGACCAGCTGACAGTGCTGGAACACGGTTACTAAGCAGGAGGTACCTGTGCTACAAAGCACTACCAAGGACCAGCAGACGTTGCTGGAACTCGGATACCGAAAAGGAGGCACCTAGGCCAAAGGCACTGCCGAGAACCAGCTGACAGTGCTGGAACCCGGATGGGTAGCAGAAGCTGCCCCTGAAAAACAACGTTGCAAGGCCGCGAGCCGGCCGCAGTTACTGAAACCCTCAGTCCTACAGGGGGTGCTTGTCCTATTGGCACTACGGAGCCAGCCTTTATTACCAGAACCCGCAGCCCACATAGGAAGCACCTAAACTTCAGGCACCATAGACTCGGCTAACTCGACTGCAACACAACAGGACTATGTATTGGTGGCAAAGTGACGTTGACACTACCCGGAAACAGCAGGCGTGCCGGAACCAGGTTGGGCAGGAGGGAGTACCCATGCCAAAGACACAGCCGAGGACCAGCTGACGGTGCTGGAACCCGGATGGGTAGCAGAAGCTACAAGAGTCAATGGAACTACCGAGAACCAGCTGACGGTGCTGGTACCCAGAGTGGCAGCAGAAGGAACAAGAGCCAATGGCACAACCGTGGACCAGCTGACAGTGCTGGAACACGGTTACTAAGCAGGAGGTACCTGTGCTACAAAGCACTACCAAGGACCAGCAGACGTTGCTGGAACTCGGATACCGAGAAGGAGGCACCTAGGCCAAAGGCACTGCCGAGAAACAGCTGATGATGAGGGAACCCGGATGGGTAGCAGAAGCTACAAGAGTCAATGGAACTATCGAGAATCAGCTGATGGTGCTGGTACCCAGAGTGGCAGCAAAAGGAACAAGAGCCAATGGCACAACCGTGGACCAGCTGACAGTGCTGGAACACGGTTACTAAGCAGGAGGTACCTGTGCTACAAAGCACTACCAAGGACCAGCAGACGTTGCTGGAACTCGGATACCGAGAAGGAGGCACCTAGGCCAAAGGCACTGCCGAGAACCAGCTGATGGTGCTGGAACCCGGATGGGTAGCAGAAGCTGCCCCTGAAAAACAACATTGCAAGGCCACGAGCCGGCCGCAGTTACTGAAACCCACAGTCCTACAGGGGGTGCTTGTCCTATTGGCACTATGGAGCCAGCCTTTATTACCAGAACCCGCAGCCCACATAGGAAGCACCTAAACTGCAGGCACCATAGACTCGGCTAACTCGACCGCAACACGACAGGACTATGTATTGGTGGCAAAGTGACGTTGACACTACCCGGAAACAGCAGGCGTGCCGGAACCAGGTTGGGCAGGAGGGAATACCCATGCCAAAGACACTGCCGAGGACCAGCTGATGGTGCTGGAACCCGGATGGGTAGCAGAAGCTACAAGAGTCAATGGAACTACCGAGAACCAGCTGACGGTGCTGGTACCCAGAGTGGCAGCAGAAGGAACAAGAGCCAATGGCACAACCGTGGACCAGCTGACAGTGCTGGAACACGGTTACTAAGCAGGAGGTACCTGTGCTACAAAGCACTACCAAGGACCAGCAGACGTTGCTGGAACTCGGATACCGAGAAGGAGGCACCTAGGCCAAAGGCACTGCCGAGAAACAGCTGATGATGAGGGAACCCGGATGGGTAGCAGAAGCTACAAGAGTCAATGGAACTATCGAGAATCAGCTGATGGTGCTGGTACCCAGAGTGGCAGCAAAAGGAACAAGAGCCAATGGCACAACCGTGGACCAGCTGACAGTGCTGGAACACGGTTACTAAGCAGGAGGTACCTGTGCTACAAAGCACTACCAAGGACCAGCAGACGTTGCTGGAACTCGGATACCGAGAAGGAGGCACCTAGGCCAAAGGCACTGCCGAGAACCAGCTGACAGTGCTGGTACCCGGATGGGTAGCAGAAGCTGCCCCTGAAAAACAACGTTGCAAGGCCGCGAGCTGGCCGCAGTTACTGAAACCCACAGTCCTACAGGGGGTGCTTGTCCTATTGGCACTACGGAGCCAGCCTTTATTACCAGAACCCGCAGCCCACATAGGAAGCACCTAACCTGCAGGCACCATAGACTCGGCTAACTCGACCGCAACACGACAAGACTATGTATTGGTGGCAAAGTGACGTTGACACTACCCGGAAACAGCAGGCGTGCCGGAACCAGTTTGGGCAGGAGGGAGTACCCATGCCAAAGACACTGCCGAGGACCAGCTGACGGTGCTGGAACCCGGAGTGGCAGCAGAAGTAACAAGAACCAATGGCACAACCGTGGACCAGCTGACAGTGCTGGAACACGGTTCTAAGCAGGAGGTACCTGTGCTACAAAGCACTACCAAGGACCAGCAGACGTTGCTGGAACTCGGATACCGAGAAGGAGGCACCTAGGCCAAAGGCACTGCCGAGAAACAGCTGATGGTGAGGGAACCCGGATGGGTAGCAGAAGCTACAAGAGTCAATGGAACTACCGAGAACCAGCTGATGGTGCTGGTACCCAGAGTGGCAGCAGAAGGAGCAAGAGCCAATGGCTAGAGTTGAGCGATACCAGCCGATACTTGAAAATATCGGATCGGAATGGATCGGCCGATCTTAAAAAAAAGTATCGGTATCGCCGATTCCGATACCGGGAACCAATGCAAGTCAATGGGGCCAAAATATCGGAATTAAAAAAAAACCTTTCTTTCCTTGTAGGTTAATTCTACATGAAGAAAAACAACTAAGAATAATGTAGAATGTATTGTGGGAGGTGGAGGAGACATTAAAGCCATAGAGGTTTAGCCCAATCAAATGGAATAGCAGGAATTAAACTTTTTTTTTAAAGACGTTAGGAGTTACAAAGATATTGACTATGTTAGACTCATTTATATTTTGCCAGACATGTATGTCTTCTTCTTTCTTCTTCTTTCTTATTCTTCTTCCTTTTTTTACCTTCTTCTTCTTATTCCTTTTTTTACATTCTTCTTCTTCTTCCTTTTTTTACATTCTTCTACTTCCTTTTTTACATTCTTCTTCTTATTCCTTTTTTTACATTCTTCTTCTTCTTCCTTTTTTTAAATTCTTCTACTTCCTTTTTTTACATTCTTCTTCTTCTTCCTTTCCTTACATTCTTCATATTCTTCTTATTCAACAATTATTATTCTACATATTCAACTTCTTCATCTTCTTCCTATTCTTCTTCATCATATTCTTATTTGTGTCAGGCATTCCTGTAGTTGTTATCTAGAAAAGTTAGAAGTTTACACCTTCCGTTCTGCCTGTCACAAAAGATTTACAACAGGATTTGTCCGCATTCAGTTTGGCCTGCAGCAGCAGGCCTTTTCCAGGGGCACCACGAGGAGGAACGGACTCACCCCCATACACTGCTTAGTCTTCTTCTGCTTATAAATAAGATAATATCATTTGCTCAGAGTATTAGTCTTATGCTTAATGTTCTTCTGCTTTGTTTTTTTATGCTTCTTTGTCTTCTCTCTCTTGTTGTTCTGCATCTTGGTGGTTGTCTTCCTGTTCTTTGTCCTCTTGAACCAGCTGACGGTACTGGCACCCGGAGGGGCAGCAGAAGGAACAAGAGCCAATGGCACTACCGAGGACCAGCTGACGGTGCTGGAACCCGGTTACTAAGCAGGAGGTACCTGTGCTACAAAGCACTACCAAGGACCAGCAGACGTTGCCGGAACTCGGATACCGAGATGGAGGCACCTAGGCCAAAGGCTTTGCCGAGAACCAGCTGACGGTGCTGGAACCCGGATGGGTAGCATAAGCTGCAAGAGCAAATGGAAATAGCGAGGACCAGCTGACAGTGCTGGCACCCGGAGGGGCAGCAGAAGGAATAAGAGCCAATGGCACAACCGAGGACCAGCTGACGGTGCTGGAACACGGTTACTAAGCAGGAGGTACCTGTGCTACAAAGCACTTCCAAGGACCAGCAGACGTTGCCGGAACTCGGATACCGAGATGGAGGCACCTAGGCCAATGGCTCTGCCGAGAACCAGCTGACGGTGCTGGAACCCGGAGGGGCAGCTGAAGTTACCCCTGAAAAGCAAAGTTGGCATGCCGCAAGCTGGCCGCAGTTACCGAATCACACAGTCCTACAGGGGGTGCTTGTCCTACTGGCACTACGGAACAAGCCTTTCTTACCAGAACCCGCAGTCCACATAGGAAGCACCTAAACTGCTGGCACCCTAGCCTCGGCTAACCCAACCGCAACACGACATGGCAACTTGGGGTGGCAAACTGACATTGACACTTCCCGGAAACAGCAGGCACGGCTGGAACCAAGCTGGGCAGGAGGGAGTACCCGTGCCAAAGTCAGTTATGAGCAGCAACTGGCGATGTTGGAGCCCAGGGACAAGCACTTAGCAGGCTGAGGCCTGATGTGCTGTCAATTGGGAGGCAGCAGGACAGATTGCCATCAAAACAGCAGGGGAACAGCTGACGTTACTGAACCCCACAAACACAGGAGCTAGTGTTTTACTCTGTGAAGACGGCACTTCCGAGCAACAACTGGCTGTGTTGAAGCCCAGGGACAAGCACGGAGCAGGCTGAGGCTGCATTGAAGAAATTTTAAGATCGGTTGTAGACTTCTACTAATTTTAACCAAGCTCCACTTAGGCCTGTGGCTGCACTGATTTTCGTATTTCCCCTGTCCTCCAACCCCGCCAGTTACAGCTCCGAAGTGGCGTCTGCACAATCCACACTTGTTCCTGTGTTACAGGTGTTCAGTCCGGTCAGTTAATCCCCTGATGTGTGTCCGGCAATGTCGCCTGCTCTGTCCACATTCCCATAAGTAGTTATGGGAATGTGGACAGAGCAGGCGACATTGCCGGACACACATCAGAGGATTAACTGACCGGACTGAACACCTGTAACACAGGAACAAGTGTGGATTGTGCAGACGCCACTTCGGAGCTGTAACTGGCAGGGTTGGAGGACAGGGGAAATACGAGAGACAGTGGAGCCACAGGCCTAATTGGAGCACGGTTAAAAATCAGTAGTAGTAGGACTGTGTAGGCAGCAGGAGACTTTGCCATCCACACAGCAGGGGATCAGCTGGCGTTACTGAACCCCACTGAGACACGGGAGCAAGTGTCTCTTTCCGTGTGGACGACACTTCCGAGCTACAACTGGCTGTGTTGAAGCCCAGGAAATAGGAGGGTGTAGACAGAGGCCTACTGTCTTTGGAATGCGGAGACAGCAGGAGAGACTGCCATCCACACAGCAGGGGATCAGCTAGCGTTACTGAACCCCACTGAGACACGGGAGCAAGTGTCTCTTTCCGTGTGGACGGCACTTCCGAGCTACAACTGGCTGTATTGAAGCCCAGGAAATAGGAGGGTGTAGGCAGAGGCCTACTGTCTTTGGAATGCGGAGACAGCAGGAGAGACTGCCATCCACACAGCAGGGGATCAGCTAGCGTTACTGAACCCCACTGAGACACGGGAGCAAGTGTCTCTTTCCGTGTGGACGGCACTTCCGAGCTACAACTGGCTGTGTTGAAGCCCAGGAAATAGGAGGGTGTAGGCAGAGGCCTACTGTCTTTGGAATGTTGAGACAGCAGGAGAGACTGCCATCCACACAGCAGGGGATCAACTAGCGTTACTGAACCCCACTGAGACACGGGAGCAAGTGTCTCTTTCCGTGTGGACGGCACTTCCGGGCTACAACTGGCTGTGTTGAAGCCCAGGAAATAGGAGTGTGTAGGCAGAGGCCTACTGTCTTTGGAATGCGGAGACAGCAGGAGAGACTGCCATCCACACAGCAGGGGAACAGCTGGCGTTACTGAACCCCACTGAGACACGGGAGCAAGTGTCTCTTTCCGTGTGGACGGCACTTCCGAGCTACAACTGGCTGTGTTGAAGCCCAGGAAATAGGAGGGTGTAGGCAGAGGCCTACTGTCTTTGGAATGCGGAGACAGCAGGAGAGACTGCCATCCACACAGCAGGGGATCAGCTGGCGTTACTGAACCCCACTGAGACACGGGAGCAAGTGTCTCTTTCCGTGTGGACGGCACTTCCGAGCTACAACTGGCTGTGTTGAAGCCCAGGAAATAGGAGGGTGTAGGCAGAGGCCTACTGTCTTTGGAATGCGGAGACAGCAGGAGAGACTGCCATCCACACAGCAGGGGATCAGCTAGCGTTACTGAACCCCACTGAGACACGGGAGCAAGTGTCTCTTTCCGTGTGGACGGCACTTCCGAGCTACAACTGGCTGTGTTGAAGCCCAGGAAATAGGAGGGTGTAGGCAGAGGCCTACTGTCTTTGGAATGCGGAGACAGCAGGAGAGACTGCCATCCACACAGCAGGGGATCAGCTAGCGTTACTGAACCCCACTGAGACACGGGAGCAAGTGTCTCTTTCCGTGTGGACGGCACTTCCTAGCTACAACTGGCTGTGTTGAAGCCCAGGAAATAGGAGGGTGTAGGCAGAGGCCTACTGTCTTTGGAATGCGGAGACAGCAGGAGAGACTGCCATCCACACAGCAGGGGATCAGCTAGCGTTACTGAACCCCACTGAGACAAGGGAGCAAGTGTCTCTTTCCGTGTGGACGGCACTTCCGAGCTACAACTGGCTGTGTTGAAGCCCAGGAAATAGGAGGGTGTAGGCAGAGGCCTACTGTCTTTGGAATGCGGAGACAGCAGGAGAGACTGCCATCCACACAGCAGGGGATCAGCTAGCATTACTGAACCCCACTGAGACACGGGAGCAAGTGTCTCTTTCCGTGTGGACGGCACTTCCGAGCTACAACTGGCTGTGTTGAAGCCCAGGAAATAGGAGGGTGTAGGCAGAGGCCTACTGTCTTTGGAATGCGGAGACAGCAGGAGAGACTGCCATCCACACAGCAGGGGATCAGCTAGCATTACTGAACCCCACTGAGACACGGGAGCAAGTGTCTCTTTCCGTGTGGACGGCACTTCCGAGCTACAACTGGCTGTGTTGAAGCCCAGGAAATAGGAGGGTGTAGGCAGAGGCCTACTGTCTTTGGAATGCGGAGACAGCAGGAGAGACTGCCATCCACACAGCAGGGGAACAGCTGGCGTTACTGAACCCCACTGAGACACGGCAGCAAGTGTCTCTTTCCGTGTGGACGGCACTTCTGAGCTACAACTGGCTATGTTGAAGCCCAGGGACAAGCACGGAGCAGGCTGAGGCTGCATTGAAGAAATTTTAAGATCAGTTGTAGACTTCTACTAATTTTAACCAAGCTCCACTTAGGCCTGTGGCTTCACTGATTTTCGTATTTCCCCTGTCCTCCAACCCCGCCAGTTACAGCTCCGAAGTGGCGTCTGCACAATCCACACTTGTTCCTGTGTTCCAGGTGTTCAGTCCGGTCAGTTAATCCCCTGATGTGTGTCCGGCAATGTCGCCTGCTCTGTCCACATTCCCATTAGTTATGGGAATGTGGACAGAGCAGGCGACATTGCCGGACACACATCAGGGGATTAACTGACCGGACTGAACACCTGGAACACAGGAACAAGTGTGGATTGTGCAGACGCCACTTCGGAACTGTAACTGGCGGGGTTGGAGGACAGGGGAAATACGAAAATCAGTGAAGGCACAGGCCTAAGTGGATCACGGTTAAAAATCAGTAGTAGTAGGACTGTGTAGGCAGCAGGAGACTTTGCCATCCACACAGCAGGGGATCAGCATCCACACAGCAGGGGATCAGCTGGCAGTGCTGAACCCCACTAACACTTGAACGAATGTGTTTGGCTCTGTGGAGATGACACTTCTGAACACCAACTGACGCTGTTGGAGCCCAGGATCAGGCGTGGAGCAGGCTGGGGCCTACTGGATTTTGGCTGGTGTAGGCAGCAGGAGACTTGCCATCTCCACAGCAGGGGAACAGCTGGCAGTGCTGAACCCCACTAACACTTGAACGAATGTGTTTGGCTCTGTGGAGACGACACTTCTGAACACCAACTGACGCTGTTGGAGCCCAGGATTAGGCGAGGAGCAGGCTGGGGCCTGTTGCTTTTGGCAGGTGAAGGCAGCAGGAGACTTGCCATCTCCACAGCAGGGGAACAGCTGGCAGTGCTGAACCCCACTAACACTTGAACGAATGTGTTTGGCTCTGTGGAGACGACACTTCTGAACACCAACTGACGCTGTTGGAGCCCACGATTACGCATGCCGCATGCAGAGGCCAATGGGCAGCGGTTTTTATGGAGGTTGTTGACTACTACTGATTCTAACCATGCTCCACTTAGGCCTCTGGCTCCACTGTCTCTACTATTTACCCTGGCCTCCAACCCCGCCAGCTACATCTCTGAAGTGGCGTCAGCACAATCTACACTTGTTCCTGTGTTACTGGTGCTCAGTCCCGTCAGTTGATCCCCTGATGTTTGTCCGGCAAGTTCGCCAGCTCTGTCCTCATTCCCGCTACTGGTTATGGGAATGTGGACAGAGCAGGAGACCTTGCCGGACACACATCAGGGGATAAACTGATGGGACTGAGCCACAGGAACACAGGAACAAGTGTAGATTGTGCTGACGCCACTTCAGAGATGTAGATGGCGGGGTTGGAGGCCAGGGGAAATAGTAGAGACAGTGGAGCTAGAGACCTAAGTTGGGCACGGTTAAAAATCAGTAGTGGTTTGAATGTTGATGGAGCTGGTGACTTTGCCGTCCACACAGCAGGGGATCAGCTGGCGTTACTGAACCCCACTAACACAGGAGCTAGTGTGTTTCTCTGTGCAGACGACACATCTGAGCGACAACTGGCTGTGTTGAAGCACAGGGATTATAGTTCAGGTGGTAGAAAAATGAACACACCAGCAGACCTGGATACAGTTGCCAACCACTAATTTAGTCTGTAAGAGGAATGGCAAAGTCTTTGGAGATCCAGGCCTTGTTCATTTTCAGAAAAGTCAGCCGGTCAACATTATCGGAAGATAGTCGCGTGCGACGGTCTGTTAGTACACCATCTGCGGCACTAAAGACGCGTTCCGATAATACACTGGCAGCAGGGCAAGCCAGCACCTCCAATGCATACTGGCTAAGCTCTGGCCATGTATCCAGCTTAGAGACCCAAAACTTGAAGGGGAAAGAGCCATCTGGGAGTACAGCGACATGGCAAGACATGTAGTCTGACACCATCTGACGGAAGCGTTGCCTCCTGCTGACTCGAGGCGTCGCTGATGGTGTAGACAATTGTGGTGGACACACAAAACTTTGCCACATTTTGGCCATAGTGGTCTTGCCTTGTGCTGCGGCGCTGCCTCTGCTCCCTCTTTGTGCAGAGTTTCCTCCACTGCCTCGACGCACAGAGCTGCTTTGTAAAGCACTAGCAACAATGCTGTCGGGTGGAATGGAAAACATTATGGACTGCACCAGTGACTCTTCGTACTCCCTCAGTTTACGCTCCCGGTTCAACGTTGGTATGAGCCTTTGTACGCTGTCCCGGTAGCGAGGATCTAGGAGGGTGTACACCCAATAATCAGCCGAGACGAGAATGTGGGCGATGCGGCGGTCGTTTCTCAGGCACTGCAGCATGAAATCAACCATGTGCTGCAGACTCCCAACTGCCAAAGAACCGCTGTCCCCTGTTTGAGGCGTGACCTCGGCCTGCTCTGCATCACCCCACCCTCGCTGTACATACTGAGTAGAGGTTTGTGTACCTCCCTCCTCTGGAGAGATGTCTTCCTCCTCCATCGACTCCTCCTCATCCTCCTCACAAAGTGTCCCCTGCCTAGGCCTTTGTGAGGAAACACGTAGCGCAGACTGTCCAGAAGCAGATGGCATTTGGGACTCCTCATCCTCCACCTCTTCCGAAACCTCATCCCTTAGTGCTTGCAGTGTTTGTTGAAGCAGGCAGATAAGGGGGACAGTCATGCTGACTAGTGCATCATCTGCACTCGCCATCCGCGTGGATTCATCGAAGGCACGCAAAACGAGGCAGATGTCCTTCATAGAGGCCCACTCAATGGTGCTGAAGTGTGAACGGCGCACAGTGCGACTTGCTTGCGCCTGATGCAGCTGGTACTCCATGACTGCTGCCTGCTGCTCACACAACCGCTCCAACATATGTAACGTTGAATTCCACCGGGTGGGTAGGTCACATATGATGCGATGTTCCGGATGGTGTAATCGGCGCTGCAGAGCAGCATGGAGCGATCTTGCCGTGCTGGAACGCCACAAGTGAGCTCACTATATGCGGACCTTGTGCAGCAGTGCATCAAGATCCGGATAGTCCCTCAGAAAGCTCTGCATGACCAAGTTAAGCACATGTGCCAGACATGGGATGTGTGTGAGGTTGCCTAGGCCAAGAGCTGCCACCAGATTTCGGCCATTGTCACACACTACCAAGCCCGGCTGGAGATTCGCTGGCCCAAACCACACATCGCTCTCCTGCTTGATAGCATTTCAGAGCTCCTGCGCTGTGTGGCTTCGATTCCCCAAAGAAATTAATTTGAGTACAGCCTGTTGACGTTTGGCCACGGCTGTGCTCATATCGGTCGTAACAGGCTCCTGCTCTGCTGTTTCTGAGGAACTTGAATAGGAGGAGGAGTCTATGTGTACAGACTGGAGTCCTGCAATCCGTGGCGTTGGAAGAACACGTACAGCGCCACTCTCCAGATCTGTACCCGGCTCCACAACATTGACCCAGTGGGCAGTGAGGGAAAGGTATCGTCCCTGTCCATGGTTACTGGTCCACGCATCGGTGGTCAGGTGGACCTTCCTACTAACGGCGTTTAGTAGCGCATGTTTTATTTTGCCCTCAACATGTTTCTGCAGGGCAGGGACGGCTCGCCTGCTGAAATATAAGTGGCTGGGCACGTTGTATTGGGGGACTGCCAATGCCATTAAGTCCCGGAAGGTGTCAGTGTCCACCAGCCTGAATGACAGCATTTCAACTGCCAGAAGTTTGGCAATGCCAGCATTCAAAGACTGTGCTCGGGGATGGTTTGCCGAGTAAGGGCGCCTTTTATCCCATGCCTGTGCTACCGATGGCTGTGATGGATGGGAACGTGCTGCTATGGGTGGAATCTGACAGGGTCTCCGGACAACAGTGGCAGAGGTTCTTCCTTGGCGATCCTGTGAGGAAGCCGAACCAGCAGTGTGTGAGCTGGAGGAAGAGGCCCCAACACGAACTGAAGAGGTGGTAGGTGGTGCTGTACGTTGGCCTACGTCTTCAGGGTGTCTCTGCAACTCCAACTCGTGCTTGGTGCGCACATGTTTCCACATATTTGTGGTATTGAGGTTGCTGACATTTCTCCCTCTTTTGACTTTCTGATGACACAGCTTGCATTTGACAAAGCAAATGTCATCTGCAACTGTGTCAAAAAAGGACCACGCACTGCAAGTCTTGGGAGCGCCCGTTTTGCCTTTGGAATGAGTAATGCTCCTAACGGGTGCCGAAGTGGAGGGTACAGGCAACCAAGTCTTCCCCCTCCCTCTGCCTCCTGTTTTGGCCGGTAGGGGAATCTCTTCCTCCGAGCTGCTCCCACCACCTTCCTGTTCCTCACGCCATGATGGGTCAAGGACCTCATCATCTTCCCTCCCCTCTTCAAACAGCTGCTTCTCCGGGGTTGTCTCGCCAGCACCGTACGCACCAGAAAGTGGCAACTGAGTCTCGTCATCATCTGATGCGTCCTGAGGTGTGCTGACCATAGGCACTGGCCCACTCGCCTCTTCAGATTCAGAGGGACAAAGAAGTTGCGCATCACTGCATACTCCCTCTTCTTCACATTCAGGAATGCTGCTTGGCTGGCCCCCTCTTTCCAAGCCAACAGATTCCGAGAACAGAAGTAGAGACTGTGATGGCTCCTGTCCATGTCTCTCTGACTGCCTGGGCACTTTGGCAGGTGGTGAAGAGACAGATGGTTGCTCTTCGGTGCTCTGGTCCTGAGAGGCTGTGGAAGTAATTGAAGTCGATGCGTTAGCTGCTATCCATCCGACAACGGCTTCAATTTGTTCCTCCCGCAGCAGTGGGGTACGTTGAGGTCCTACAAAGCTGCGCATAAAGGACTGTTGCCTGCTAAAACTGGGGGATGCTGATCCACTGGTGCCTGCAGCAGGCCCAGAATCCCCACGTCCTCTACCTGCAGAATCCCCACGTCCTCTCCCTGCAGAATCCCCACGTCCTCTCCCTGCTGAAACTCCACGCCCACGCCCACGCGCCTTACTCCCTGCCTTCTTCATCTTGCCAGACTGCTTAAGATAGGCAGAAAAGTACAAAGGGGGGCCTTAGTGTGCTTATTCCTGAACAGCTGCTTACAGGTACAAGAAATACTAATTTTATGAAGTGTGTGTGTGTGTGGACTACACTTTAATAGGAGCTGATGTGGCCTACACAAGTTCCAAATGTAGTGTTTGGTGAACTTTTTTTGTGGTTTCTTTGTTGGAAACAAACTCAAAGTATGTGAACAAAGAATTGAAACTGATAGTATCACCAACTTTTTGGAGCTATTACAATGCAGGCAGGTAACCTACAATGCAAAAGATGAGGCTCCAAAAAAATTGGGTAATACTAATCTGGCTGCGCCGGCAGGGCACAAGCCAGAAAAAAAGGCTCCTCTATCTACTCCTATATAGTGTTTGCAACCAACCAATGTTGATGGATACGGATGGATGCACACTAATAGGAGAAGAAAAAATGAGCTGCACTTAAAGACAAATATGTGTGAGGCAGTGACGCACGTTGAGCGTCCTACAACCAGACGTAGCTGCAGGACACTCTACTCAGCGTGAGCTGCACTCACACACAGTCAGAGACCTCTCAGACAGCCGTCAACAGTGCAGCTAAGTGGGCACTGGCACTGACAGGCTGCAGAAAGGCTCCGCTGTGTACTCCTATATAGTGTTTGCAACCACCGTAGATGGAGACGGATGGATGCACACTAATAGAAGAAAAAATGAGCTGCACTCAAATAAAAATATGTGTGAGGCACTGACGCACGCTGAGCGTCCTACAACCAGACGTAGCTGCAGGACACACTACTCAGCGTGAGCTGCACTCACACACAGTCAGAGACCTCTCAGACAGCCGTGAACAGTGCAGCAAAGTGGACACTAGCACTGAAAGGCTGCAGAAAGGCTCCGCTGTCTACTACTAGTGTTTGCAACCAACGTATATGGATACGGATGGAAGCACACTAGATTGAAATTATGTAAAAAATGCAGCTCAAAAAATAAAAGATGTATGAGGCAGCAGTGATCACACTGGGTGGCCTACAGTCTGACGTGGCTGCAGGACCCACTCCACAGCGTGAGCTGCACTCACACAGCCTTTGCAGACAGCTGTGAACACTGCTGCTAGGGCAAAGAAGGCTACAGTGTTGGTTTATGTAGCCTGGGTAAAGCACTAGATGTTTGGTGGAATCGCTATTTCTAACTGTCCCTCACAGTCTTCTACAGCAGCCTGTCCCTAACTGAATTCACAGCAGAGTGAACCAGAAATGGCGGCTGCGGTGGCTTTTATAGTGCATCATGACATCATTTCGGCAGCCAATCACAGCCATGCCAATAGTTAACATGCCTACATGCCTAACAGGATGTGCCCACACTTCGGAGGATTCCCATTGGCTTAATCAAAGCAAGCAGGCTCATAGCATGATGGGAACTTTCGATTCTGGTATCCGATATGACAAAAGTATCGGAAGTCAGTATCGGAATTCCGATACCGCTAATATCGGCCGATACCCGATACTTGCGGTATCGGAATGCTCAACACTACCAATGGCACAACCGTGGACCAGCTGACAGTGCTGGAACACGGTTACTAAGCAGGAGGTACCTGTGCTACAAAGCACTACCAAGGACCAGCAGACGTTGCTGGAACTCGGATACCGAGAAGGAGGCACCTAGGCCAAAGGCACTGCCGAGAACAAGCTGACAGTGCTGGAACCCGGATGGGTAGCATAAGCTACAAGAGTCAATGGAACTACCGAGAACCAGCTGACGGTGCTGGTACCCAGAGTGGCAGCAGAAGGAACAAGAGCCAATGGCACAACCGTGGACCAGCTGACAGTGCTGGAACACGGTTACTAAGCAGGAGGTACCTGTGCTACAAAGCACTACCAAGGACCAGCAGACGTTGCTGGAACTCGGATACCGAGAAGGAGGCACCTAGGCCAAAGGCACTGCCGAGAACCAGCTGACAGTGCTGGAACCCGGATGGGTAGCAGAAGCTGCCCCTGAAAAACAACATTGCAAGGCCGCAAGCCGGCCGCAGTTACTGAAACCCACAGTCCTACAGGGGGTGCTTGTCCTATTGGCACTATGGAGCCAGCCTTTATTACCAGAACCCGCAGCCAACATAGGAAGCACCTAAACTGCAGGCACCATAGACTCGGCTAACTCGACCGCAACACGACAGGACTATGTATTGGTGTCAAAGTGACGTTGACACTACCCGGAAACAGCAGGCGTGCCGGAACCAGGTTGGGCAGGAGGGAATACCCATGCCAAAGACACTGCCGAGGACCAGCTGATGGTGCTGGAACCCGGATGGGTAGCAGAAGCTACAAGAGTCAATGGAACTACCGAGAACCAGCTGACGGTGCTGGTACCCAGAGTGGCAGCAGAAGTAACAAGAGCCAATGGCGCAACCGTGGACCAGCTGACAGTGCTGTAACATGGTTACTAAGCAGGAGGTACCTGTGCTACAAAGCACTACCAAGGACCAGCAGACGTTGCTGGAACTCAGATACCGAGAAGGAGGCACCTAGGCCAAAGGCACTGCCGAGAGACAGCTGATGGTGCTGGAACCCGGATGGGTAGCAGAAGCTACAAGAGTCAATGGAACTACCGAGAACCAGCTGATGGTGCTGGTACCCAGAGTGGCAGCAGAAGGAGCAAGAGCCAATGGCACAACCGTGGACCAGCTGACAGTGCTGGAACACGGTTACTAAGCAGGAGGTACCTGTGCTACAAAGCACTACCAAGGACCAGCAGATGTTGCGGGAACTCGGATACCGAGAAGAAGGCACCTAGGCCAAAGGCACTGCCGAGAACCAGCTGACAGTGCTGGAACCCGGATGGGTAGCAGAAGCTACAAGAGTCAATGGAACTACCGAGAACCAGCTGACGGTGCTGGTACCCAGAGTGGCAGCAGAAGGAACAAGAGCCAATGGCACAACCGTGGACCAGCTGACAGTGCTGGAACACGGTTACTAAGCAGGAGGTACCTGTGCTACAAAGCACTACCAAGGACCAGCAGACGTTGTTGGACCTCGGATACTGAGAAGGAGGCACCTAGGCCAAAGGCATTGCCGAGAACCCGCTGATGGTGCTGGAACCCAGATGGGTAGCAGAAGCTACCCCTGAAAAGCAACATTACAAGGCCGCGAGCCGGCCGGAGTTACCGAAACCCACAGTCCTACAGGAGGTGCTTGCCCTATTGGCACTACGGAACCAGCCTTTATTACCAGAACCCGCAGCCCACATAGGAAGCACCTAAACTGCAGGCACCATAGACTCGGCTAACCCGACCGCAACACGACAGGAATATGTATTGGTGGCAAAGTGACGTTGACACTACCCGGAAACAGCAGGCGTGCTGGAACTATTTTGGGCAGGAGGGAGTACCCGTCCCAAAAACAATGCCGAGGACCAGCTGACGGTGCTGGAACCCGGATGGGTAGCAGAAGCTACAAGAGTCAATGGAACTACCGAGAACAGCTGACGGTGCTGGTACCCAGAGTGGCAGCAGAAGGAACAAGAGCCAATGGCACAACCGTGGACCAGCTGACAGTGCTGGAACACGGTTACTAAGCAGGAGGTACCTGTGCTACAAAGCACTACCAAGGACCAGCAGACATTGCTGGAACTCGGATACCGAGAAGGAGGCACCTAGGCCAAATGCACTGCCGAGAACCAGCTGACGGTGCTGGAACCCGGATGGGTAGCAGAAGCTACAAGAGTCAATGGAACTATCGAGAATCAGCTGACGGTGCTGGTACCCAGAGTGGCAGCAGAAGGAACAAGAGCCAATGGCACAACCGTGGACCAGCTGACAGTGCTGGAACACGGTTACTAAGCAGGAGGTACCTGTGCTACAAAGCACTACCAAGGACCAGCAGACGTTGCTGGAACTCGGATACCGAGAAGGAGGCACCTAGGCCAAAGGCACTGCCGAGAACCAGCTGACGGTGCTGGAACCTGGATGGGTAGCAGAAGCTACCCATGAAAAACAACGTTGCAAGGCCGCGAGCCGGCCGCAGTTACCGAAACCCACAGTCTTACAGGGGGTGCTTGTCCTATTGGCACTACGGAACCGGCCTTTATTACCAGAACCCGCAGATCACATTGGAAGCACCTAAACTGCAGGCACCATAGACTCGGCTAACCCGACCGCAACACGACAGGACTATGTATTGGTGGCAAAGTGACATTGACACTACCCGGAAACAGCAGGCGTGCTGGAACCAGGTTGGGCAGGAGGGAGTACCCGTGCCAAAAATACTGCCGAGGACCAGCTGACGGTGCTGGAACCCGTATGGGTAGCAGAAGCTACAAGAGTCAATGGAACTACCGAGAACCAGCTGACGGTGCTGGTACCCAGAGTGGCAGCAGAAGGAACAAGAGCCAATGGCACAACCGTGGACCAGCTGACGGTGCTGGGACACGGTTACTAAGCATGAGTTACCTGTGCTACAAAGCACTACCAAGGACCAGTAGACGTTGCTGGAACTCGGATACCGAGAAGGAGGCACCTAGGCCAAAGACAGTGCCGAGAACCAGCTGACGGTGCTGGAACCCGGATGTGTAGCAGAAGCTACCCCTGAAAAACAACGTTGCAAGGCCGCGAGCCGGCCGCAGTTACCAAAACCCACAGTCCTACAGGGGGTGCTTGTCCTATTAGCACTACGGAACCGGCCTTTATTTCTAGAACCCGCAGCCCACATAGAAAGCATCTAAACTGCAGGCACCATAGACTCTGCTAACCCGACCGCAACACGACAGGACTATGTATTGGTGGCAAAGTGACGTTGACACTACCCGGAAACAGCAGGCCTGCTGGAACCAGGCTGGGCAGGAGGGAGTACCCGTGCCAAAGACACTTCTGAGCAGCAACTGGCGATGTTGGAGCCCAGGGTCAATCATGCAGCAGTCTGAAACCTACTTGGAGCGAGTAGAAAGTAAGATGTAGTGTGATTTTGGAGGCAGCAGGAGACTTTGTCGTCCACACAGCAGGGGAACAGCTGATGTTTCTGAACCCCACTAACACAGGAGCTAGTGTGTTTTTCTCTGTGAAGACGGTACTTCTGAACACCAACTGGCGTTGTTGGAGCCCAGGATCAAGCATGGAGCAGGCTGAGGCCTGATGGTTTTTGAATGTGGAGGCAGCAGAAGACTTTGTCGTCCACACAGCAGGGGAACAGCTGACATTGCTGAACCCCACTAACACAGAAGCTAGTGTGTTTTTCTCTGAAGACGGCACTTCTGAACACCAACTGGCATTGTTGGAGCCCAGGATCAATCATGCAGCAGGCTGAGGCCTGATGGTTTGTGAATGTGGAGGCAGCAGGAGACTTTGTCATCCACACAGCAGGGGAACAGCTGATGTTACTGAACCCCACTAACACAGGAGCTAGTGTGTTTTTCTCTGTGAAGACGGGACTTCTGAACACCAACTGGCATTGTTGGAGCCCAGGATCAAGCATGGAGCAGGCTGAGGCCTGATGATTTTTGAATGTGGAGGCAGCAGGAGACTTTGTCATCCACACAGCAGGGGAACAGCAGACGTTACTGAACCCCACTAACACAGGAGCTAGTGTGTTTTTCTCTGTGAAGACGGCACTTCTGAACACCAACTGGCGTTGTTGGAGCCCAGGATCAAGCATGGAGCAGGCTGAAGCATGATGGTTTTTGAATGTGGAGGCAGCAGGAGACTTTGTCGTCCACACAGCAGGTGAACAGCTGACGTTACTGAACCCCACTAACACAGGAGCTAGTGTGTTTTTCTCTGTGAAGACAGCACTTCTGAACACCAACTGGCGTTGTTGGAGCCCAGGATCAAGCATGGAGCAGGCTGAGGCCTGATGGTTTTTGAATGTGGAGGCAGCAGGAGACTTTGTCGTCCACACAGCAGGGGAACAGCTGACGTTACTGAACCCCACTAACACAGAAGCTAGTGTGTTTTTCTCTGTGAAGACGGCACTTCTGAACACCAACTGACGTTGTTGGAGCCCAGGATCAATCATGCAGCAGGCGGAGGCCAACTTGCAGCAAGTTTTATATGGGTTGTAGACTACTACTGATTGTAACCGTGCTCCACTATGGCCTCTGGCTGCACTGTCTCTAGTATTTCCCCCGGCCTCCAACCCCACCAGTTGCTGCTCTGAAGTGGTGTCTGCATGATCCATACTTGTTCCTGAGTTAATGGGGCTCAGTCAAATCAGTTGATCCCCTGATGTGTGTCCGGCAAGGTCTCCTGCTCTGTCCACATTCCCACTACTAGTAATGGGAATGTGGACAGAGCAGGAGACATAGCCGGACACACATCAGGGGATCAACTGACGTGACTGAGCCCCAGGAACAAGTGTGGATTGTGCAGACGCCACTTCAGAGGAGCAACTGGCTGGGTTGGAGGCCAGGGGAAATACTAGAGACAGTGGAGCCAGAAGCGTAAGTGGAGCACGGTTAAAAATCAGTAGTAGTTCGATTGTGGAGGGAGCAGGAGACTTTGCCGTCAACACAGCAGGGGAGCAGATGGCGTTACTGAACCCCACTAACACAGGAGCTAGTGTTTTTCTCTGTCCAGACGGCACTTCTGAGCGAAAACTGACTGTGTTGAAGCCCAGGGATTACAGTTCAGGTGGTAGTAATATGAACACAACAGGAGACCTGGATACTGTTGCCAACCAATTATATATTCTGGTAGAGGACTGGCAAATTCTGGCGAGATCCAGGCCTTGTTCATTTTCAGAAAATTAAGCCGGTCAACGCTATTGGAGGATAGTCGCGTGCGACGGTCTGTTAGTACACCACCTGCGGCACTAAAGACGCGTTCCGATAATACACTGGCAGCAGGGCAAGCCAGCACCTGAAATGCATACTGGCTAAACTCTTGTTATGAGTGGCGGAAGGCACTAAAAAAAATAAATAATTAAAGTGCCTTCGCCACTTGGGGTCCACCGTGCGGCAGATGGCAAAACCGCTGCTAAGGGAGGCAGTGCACTACAGCGGTAGTGTGCACAGGGTTCTAAATCACCCAAGTGCAAAAGAGACAGTCTCTGTTATGAGACACAGAGCTGCACAGAAAAATAATAAAGAAAAGGTAATGCTGAGCCTGTTAAACGCACAGGGACACAGCGGCACACGTACGGTAGCCGAGCACAGGAGTAGTTAAGGTGGCACTACAACCAAACGGACTTACCGTGAATGAGCGTGTGCACGGCGTCGCAACTGCGAACACCACAGAAGTCTGCAACCGCAATAACGCAAGCGCGATGCAGGACGCTTTGCTGCTGAGATGGCTGAAGCTTGAGCGCGCTGGCGCTAGCGCTGCTACTGGCTGACCCAATCACTCACACACTCGTAATAACCGAGGGAAGGGGTTTCATAATAAGTCATCCACCAGACCAAGCATCCAGCAGCAAGTATCAGAAAATACTAGCGCATGGCATAACAGCCATGCGCACTTCTTATAGTGACCGGGACCTTCCGGAAATCTCCAGAGACCTGAGCTGAACCAATGGAATCAGGAGCAGGACCTGAGCACCTGACTCCTGAACTCCAATGGGAGCTCATTCCAGGAGCATGCGCACAAGCTGGCAGAAAGGACTTAGCCTCTGGAGATGAATGTGAGGATCTGGATCTCTGCATTAGTATGGCAGGACACAGATTCCTAACAGCTCTGGCCATGTATCCATCTTTGATACCCAAAACTTGAAGGGGGAAGAGCCATCTGGGAGTACACTAACAGGGCAAGACATGTAGTCTGTCACCATCTGATGGAAACGTTGCCTCCTGCTGACTGGAGCCGTCTGTGATGGTGTAGACATTTGTGGTGGACACACAAAACTTTGCCACATTTGGGCCATAGTGGTCTTGCCTTGTGCTGAGGCGCTGCCTCTGCTCCCTCTTTGTGCCGAGCTTCCTCCACTGCCTCGACGCACAGAGCTGCTTTGTAAAGCACTAGCAGCACTGCTGTCGGTTGGAATGGAGAACATGATGGACTGCACCAGTGTGTCTTGGTACTCCCACAGTTTACGCTCCCGGTTCAACGGTGGTATGAGGCTTTGTAAGTTGTCCCGGTAGAGAGGATCTAGGAGGGTGTACACCCAATAATCTGTCATGTTGAGAATGTGGGCGATGCTGTGGTCGTTTCTCAGGCACTGCAACATGAAATCAATCATGTGCTGCAGACTCCCAACTGCCAAAGAAACGCTGTCCCCTGCTTGAGTCGTCATCTCTGCCTGCTCTGCATCACCCCACCCTCGCTGTACATACTGACTAGAGCATTGTGTACCTCCCTCCTCTGGAGAGATGTCTTCCTCCTCCATTGACTCCTCCTCATCCTCCTCACAAAGTGTCCCCTGCCTAGGCCTTTGTGAGGAACCACGTAGCGCAGACTGTCCAGAAGCAGATGGCATTTGTGACTCCTCATCCTCCACCTCTTCCAAACCTCCACCCTTAGTGCTTGCAGTGTTTGTTGAAGCAGGCAGATAAGGGGGACAGTCATGCTGACTAGTGCATCATCTGCACTCGCCATCTGCGTGGAATAATTGAAGGCACGCAAAACGAGGCAGATGTCCTTCATAGAGGCCCACTCAGTGGTGCTGAAGTGTGACCGGCGCACATTGTGACTTGTTTGTGCCTGATGCAGCTGGTACTCCATGACTGCTGCCTGCTGCTCACACAACCGCTCCAACATATGTAACGTTGAATTCCACCGGGTGGGTAGGTCACATATGATGCGATGTTCCGGATGGTGTAATCGGCGCTGCAGAGCAGCATGGAGCGATCTTGCCGTGCTGGAACGCCACAAGTGAGCTCACTATATGCGGACCTTGTGCAGCAGTGCATCAAGATCCGGATAGTCCCTCAGAAAGCTCTGAACGACCAAGTTCAGCACATGTGCCAGACATGGGATGTTAGTGAGGTTGCCTAGGCCAAGAGCTGCCACCAGATTTCGGCCATTGTCACACACTACCAAGCCCGGCTGGAGATTCGCTGGCACAAACCACACGTCGCTCTCCTGCTTGATGGCATTCCAGAGCTCCTGCGCTGTGTGGCCTCGATTCCCCAAAGAAATTAATTTGAGTACGGCCTGTTGACGTTTGGCCACGGCTGTGCTCATATCGATCATGACAGGCTCCTGCAGCGCTGTTTCTGAGGAACTTGAGTAGGAGGAGGAGTCAATGTGTAGAGGCTGGATTCCTGCAATCTATGGAGTTGGCAGAACACGTACAGCGCCACTCTCCTGATCTGTACCCGGCTCCACAACATTGACCCAATGGGCAGTGAGGGAAAGGTATCATCCCTGTCCATGGTTACTGGTCCACGCATCGGTGGTCAGGTGGACCTGCTACTGACGGCGTTTAGTAGAGCATGTTTTATTTTTCCCTCCACATGTTTTTGCAGGGCAGGGACGGCTTGCCTGCTGAAATAAAAGCGGCTGGGCACGGTGTATTGTGGGACTGTCAATGCCATGAAGTTCCGGAAGGTGTCAGTCTCCACCAGCCTGAATGAGAGCACTTCAAGGGCCAGTAGTTTGGCAATGCCAGCATTCAGAGCCTGTGCTCGGGGATGGTTTGCCGAGTATGGCCACCTTTTATCCCAGGCCTGTGCTACCGATGGCTGTAGAGTGGCCTGGGAGTGTGAGGATGACTGGGAACGTGGTGCTGTGGGTGGAATGTCACTGGGTCTCCGGACAACAGTGCCAGAGGTTCTTCCTTGGAGATCCTGTGAAGAAGCCGAACAAGCTGTGTGTGAGCTGGAGGAAGAGGCCCCAACATGAGCTGAAGAGGTGGTAGGTGGTGCTGTACGTTGGCCTACGTCTTCAGTGTGTCTGTGTAACTCCACCTCGTGCTTGGTCCGCACATGTTTCCACCTATTTGTGGTATTGAGGTTGCTGACATTTTTCCCTCTTTTAACTTTCTGATGACACAGCTTGCATTTGACAAATCAAATGTCATCTGCAACTGTGTCAAAAAAGGACCACGCACTGCAAGTCTTGGGTGCGCCCGTTTTGGCTTTTGAAAGAGGAATGCTCCTAATGGGTGCCGAAGTGGAGGCTACAGGCAACCAAGTCTGCCCCCTCCCTCTCCCTCCTGTTTTGGCCGTTCGGGGAATCTCTTCCTCAGAGCTGCTCCCACCACCTTCCTGTTCCTCACGCCATGATGGGTCAAGGACCTCATCATCTACACTCCCCTCTTCAAACACCTGCTTCTCCTGGGTTGTCTCGCCAGCACCGTACGCACCAGAAAGTGGCACCTGAGTCTTGTCATCATCTGATGCGTACTGAGGTGTGCTGACCATAGACACTGGCCCACCTGCCTCTTCAGATTCAGAGGGGCAAAGAAGTTGCGCATCACTGCATACTCCCTCTTCTTCACATTCTTGAATGCTGCTTGGCTGGCCCCCTCTTTCCAAGCCAACAGATTCAGAGAACAGAAGTAGAATCTGTGATGGCTCCTGTCCAGGGCTCTCTGACTGCCTGGGCACTTTGGCAGGTGGTGAAGAGACAGATGGTTGCTCTTCAGTGCTCTGGCCCTGAGAGGACGTGGAAGTCATTGAAGTCAATGCGTTAGCTGCCATCCATCCGACAACGGCTTCAATTTGTTCCTCCCGCAGCAGTGGGGTACGGCGAGGTCCTACAAAGCTGCACATAAAGGACTGCTGCCTGGTAAAACTGGGGGATGCTGACTCACTGGTGCCAGCAGCAGGCACAGAATCCCCACGTCCTCTCCCTGCAGAATCCCCACGTCCTCTCCCTGCAGAATCCCCACGTCCTCTCCCTGCTGAAACTCCACGCCCATGTGCCTTACTCCCTGCCTTCTTCATCTTGGTAGACTGATAAAGATAGGCAGAAAAGTACAAAGGGGGGGCTTAGTGTGCTTATTCCTGAACAGCTGGTAACAGGTATAAGAAACACTAATTTTATGAAGTGTGTGTGTGGACTACACTTTAATAGGAGCTAATGTGGCCTACACAACTGTGAAATGGAGTGTTTGGTGAACTTTATTTTGTTTTTTTTTGGTAAAAAAAAATAAAAGGATGTGACCAAAGATTTGAAAGCGATCGTATCACTAACTTTTTGGAGCTATTACAATGCAGGAAGGTAACCTACAATGCAAAAGATGAGGCTCCAAAAAATAGGGTAATACTAATCTGGCTGCAGATGAAGGGCAGAAGCCAGAAAAAAGGCTCCTCTATCTACTCCTATATAGTGTTTGCAACCAACCAATGTAGATGGATACGGATTGATGTACACTAATAGGAGAATAAAAAATGAGCTGCAATAAAAGAAAAATATGTGTGAGGCAGTGACGCATGCTGAGCGGCCTACAACCAGACATAGTTGAAGGACACACTAATCAGCATGAGCTGCACTCACACACAGTCAGAGACCTCTCAGACAGCCGTGAACAGTGCAGCAAACTGGGCACTAGCACTGAAAGGCTGCAGAGAGGCTACGCTGTCTACTCCTATAGTGTTTGCAACCACCGTATATGGACACGGATGGATGCACACTAATAGGAGAATAAAAAATGAGCTGCAATAAAAGAAAAATATGTGTGAGGCGGTGACGCACGCTGAGCGGCCTACAACCAGACGTAGCTGAAGGACACACTACTCAGCGTGAGCTGCACTCACACACAGTCAGAGACCTCTCAGACAGCCGTGAACAGTGCAGCAAACTGGGCACTAGCACTGAAAGACTGCAGAGAGGCTCCGCTGTCTACTCCTATAGTGTTTGCATCCAACGTACATGGATACGGATGGATGCACAGTGCACACTAATAGAAGAATGAAAAATGAGCAGCAAAAAATGAAAAATATGTATGAGACAGTGACACGCTGAGCATCCTACAACCAGACGTGGCTGCAGGACACACTACTCAGCGTGAGCTGCACTCACACAGACCTTGCAGACAGCTGTGAACACTGCTGCAAAGCAAAAGAAAGCTACACTTATTGAGAATGTAGCCTGGGTAAAGCACAATGTGATTTGCAAAATCGCTCTCTAGCTGTCCCTCACAGTCTTGAACAGCAGCCTGTCCCTAACTGAATTCACAGCAGAGTGAACCAGAAATGGCGGCTGCGGCGGCTTTTATAGTGCATCATGACATCATTTCAGCAGCAAATCACAGCCATGCCATTAGTTAACATGCCTACATGCCTAACAGGATGTGCCCACACTTCTGAGGATTGTCATTGGCTGAATCAAATCAAACTGGCTCATAGCATTATGGGAACTTCCGATTCCGGTATTCGATATGATAAAAGTATCGGAACTCAGTGTCGGAATTCCGATACAGTGAATATCGGCCGATACCCGATACTTGCGGTATTGGAATGCTCAACACTAATTCTGAGCATACATGTTAGTCCATAAAAACCTTCACAGCATGACGGTTACACGCCGCAAATTAATGTGGAAAGCAGAGCCCAGATTAACAAAGACAGGAAAAAACAGTGAGTGCATATATCAAATATAAAATAGACAATATTTTATTAATGAATCAGTAAAAATAAAAAACGGATGCCTTGTGTCAAAATAAAGAGAAGCAGAGGAAAAAAATATAATTCAGAAATAAAGCTATTTCTTATGGCAGAGGCAGTATAATCAGGGCAATCATATACATACTGTAAAAGCTAGATTGGTCCTGTGGAGACTATTCTCCAAAATTGCAGGGAAAATTTATTTAATCAGGAATTTTTAGATTTTTAATATAAAGACCTGCTTGGCTAAGTGCTTTTAACTGCAAAAAGTAGGAGTGTATTAATCCACAGGACCATAAACAGCTGATCCTACTTGTACGTATGAATCAGGGTAAGTTTCAGAACCACAATACAATAAAGTGCCTCAGTGCAAGTATCTTGAAATGTTGATAAAATCATTAAAATAGTACATTTATATGAATGATTGAGGCAAAATCAACAATCAGACCCAAGCCATAGATAAATGGCACACAAAGGGTTACAATAACGCTAGATACAATACTAGTGCATATGTTTTCCTGATACGAGAGGCAGGCCCTGAGTGACTGCTGCTTTTCCCACCCCTTTTTTCCCTGATTTTCTTAATCTGGGTTCTGCTTTTCCTATTTTAGTATTCTGTGTAATCAGAAATGTTTTATTGTTTCTATAAAAGTATTATTTAAGCATGCTCTAATCTGGGCAAAGGTCAATGTGAAGGGGGAGGAGCAAGCGAGCTGTTACATTACCTATGGTGAATTGTGGATTCTGTTTTGTCTTCTGTAGTTAGATGTTTTATCAGTCATTCTACAGGAGGAGGAGGAGGTGAGCTGTGATATCACCTATTGTGAAAGGTGGATCCTGTGTTATCTACTGTATATAGAGGTTTCATCAGTCATTGTACAGGAAGAGGAGGTGACCTGTGACATCACCTATTGTGAATGGCAGATCCTGTGTTAAATATTGCATTTTTAGGTGTTATCAGTCAATCTATGGGAGCAGGTGATCTGTGACATCCCTATTATAAAAGATGGATATTGTGTTTACATAATCCTGTCTGTGGTGATAATGAGACTACTGAAAATTATTTAGTGCAGAACAGAAAGTTTGAGTTTCCAGACTTATAGTGCACACTGTGAATATTGCAAGATTTCTGTAATTTTATATAGACAGTAAAGAGGTAAATTTGAAATATTTCATTAAAAAATATAAACTGCATTTAAATTAAAAACACAATTTAAGCAATAAGTAGTTTTCCAATGAAACATTCCTGTGAACTATGTCGTCATAATATACTAACCTCTCACTATACTTTAAATCCATCATATTTGTTACTGTCATGAAAAATGCTCATCTGCTGTCCGGAGTCATTGATGCACATAATTAATACACTATCAAAGAGTGTAAATACGTTTTCTGAATTGCTCATATTGTCTTATATGGTCTAAACTCTGATATTTTTTTCTCCTAAAGCTGAATATCTAATATGCAAAAGGTCATGTAAAAATATTTAGTTGTGCAGGAATTGGTAGATGAACCAGATGCATAAACTTACATGTAAACAGTGTAAACATTTCATTGGTAGAAACATTGTTTGAGTGAAATTTGCCATTTTCTTGTTGGCCCGTACAGTTTGCTCCATATTTAGACCTTGAACATCAGATATATGAAACCTACCTCCTATAAACTTTTTAGAAGTTTTTCTCTTCTCTCTCTCTCTCTATTTGCGAAGCCAAAGACTCCTTCCCCCTTTGTAGCCAAAATAATGCATATCAGTCATATCTATAACATGACCTCAGATGGAAAGGCATGTGACAATCATCCTGCGTTGAACATGTAAGGGGAAGAAACTAACTAGGCATGTCTCCTCCATGAAGGGTCTGAAACCGTTGGGGCTGTCACCTATATTGCGGGGTACAAAGCTTGAGACTCCAGACTGTACTCTGTGTTTGAGAAAAGGGGGAGTGGCTAAGCAGACAGCTGCAGCGAGTGACCAGACAGTTTGGGTGGGAACTTCGGGCACACGGGATGCCTGTGAGGTAAAATCAGCTGAGAGGTGTCTGGGCAGAGCAGAGCCTGAGACAGCAGAGCGCTTTGACAGGAGACCGTCGACTAAGTACCGCTCAGACACCGCTGTCCCAGCCGACATCCCTGCCCTCGCTGAAATCGCTGCCACAGCCGCCAACGCTGCCACAGGCGCCCTCGCTGACAGTGCTGACCGTGAGAGACAAGGTTTGTGAACGGGACTTATTCATGTGTCGATTTGGCACAGCGAACCGGGCTGCCCGTTGCAAACTGTGTTTGGGCAGTGCTGCAAATCTCCATAGTGTTGGGACACTCACCGCTGAGGATAAGGACGTATCCCTCTTCATCACCTCATCTGCTGGACCCAAGACCCGCATCAGGATACCGAGGATTCGCCGCCATCGTCAGGACCACGGGAGGACACCGCCATCGTCAAAAGATACTACATCATTTACCTCAGAATTGTGACAGACCCCCACTGCGACGCAATCTAGGCAGCACTAGCCACAGACAGAAGTTCAACTGTGACGGCCGACTGACTGATAAGTTATATTTTATTGTATTGTCGGCTTTACTTGTCCCTGTTCCTTAAGTTACCCGATTAGCCTTTTGCTGTATTAGGGAATATTATCACTCCGTTTTCTCCCTGCGTGGCGTTTCTACTGTATAATAAACCTCTTTCACCCTTGGTCTGTGTACAGTCCATTACTGCATCCTACGTGCCTGCAGTCTCCTCACAAACACACTGCGCCTGCGCAAGATTCCTGGATACATGGAAGCCGCGCAAGCACAGATTATTATGCCAGGATGTTCATGCATCTGAACTATATTTGATGTTTGTCTGTTGTTTGTGCTCAGTCCCGTGTCAGACTGGGGTGCCAAGGGCTCATCAGTAACACTGACTCTGGAGCCCCACTGTTCTATTCTGTGCAAATATTACATTTATCCAGAGATCACATTTGCCCATCATTGCAGATCAGCTAGCTTCTGACATACCCAGTTTACAGTAAAAAAGAAAAGCAATAAAAAAATTATGCCCCCCTATGATGTCCCCCAGAGGTATTTTTTAATTACTTAGCAGATGTAGTTTGTAAGAAACATGAAAAAAATAAACAATATCTTATTTGTTAGTATAAAACAAATTTTATTGCAAATAAATCATAAAAAATACCAATTATAAGGGGTTTCTGTAACAATAATCACCTATAGAGTTAATTCAAGAGTTGAGATGAAATTGATTCAGATCACTATGGTCGAGTGGCCACATCAGTCGGACATGGCCACCATACATGATCCCTACGAATCTTCTCCTACTTGCTAGAAGTCCTGATACTCTTACTGATTGGTAGCCCTGGTGATGGCATCAACATGTAGAAGGCGTTTTGTAGGTCTATGGACTTGGCCTCTGGATCGGAGTCGTCGGAATTGATTTTCATGTCTCTATTCAAGAGGAAATTTAGTGTGGAACATGAATAATCAAGAAGGAAGAATCCAACGTGAAGTAAACTGTCTCAGGTAAGTATAAATAAAACTTAACACTTAAATATACAGTGAGTACGGAAAGTATTCAGACCCCTTTAAATTTTTCACTCTTTGCTTCATTGCAGCCATTTGATAAATTCAAAAAAGTTCATTATTTTTCTCATTAATGTATTCTCTGCACCCCATCTTGACTGAAAAAAAACAGAAATGTAGAAATTTCCGCAAATTTATTAAAAATGAAAAACTGAAATATCACATGGTCATAAGTATTCAGACCCTTTGCTCAGACACTCTTTTAAGTCACATGCTGTCCATTTCTTTGTGATCCTCCTTGAGATGGTTCTATTCCTTCATTGGAGTCCAGCTGTGTTTTATTAAACTGATAGGACTTGATTTGTAAAGGCACACACCTGTCTATAAGACCTCGCAGCTCATAGTGCATGTCAGACCAAATGAGAATCATGAGGTCAAAGGAACTGGCCAAGGAGCTCAGAGACAGAATTGTGGCAAGGCATAGATCTGGCCAAGGATACAAAAGAATGTTTGCAGTACTCAACGTTCCTAAGAGCACAGTGGCCTCCATAATCCTTAAATGGAAGAAGTTTGGGGCCACCAGAAGTCTTTCTAAACCCGGCCATCCAGCCAAACTAAGCAATTTTGGGAGAAGAGCCTTGCTGAGAGGTTAAGAAGAACCCCAAGATCACTGTGGCTGAGCTCCACAGATGCAATAGGGAGATGGGAGAAAGTTCCATAAAGTCAACTATCACTACAGCCCTCCACCAGTCGGGCTTTTATAGCAGAGTGGCCCGACAGAAGCCTCTCCTCAGTGCCAGACATATGAAAGCCCACATAGAGTTTGATAAAAAAAAACACATGAAGACTTGCAGACTATGAGAATAAAAATTCTCTGGTCTGATGAGTTGAAGATAGAATTTTTTGGTGATAATTCTAAGTGGTATGTGTGGAGAAAACTAGGCACTGCTCATCACCTGCCCAATACAATCCCAACAGTGAAACATGGTGGTGGCAGCATCATGCTGTTGGGGTGTTTTTCACCTGTGGGGACAGGACAACTGGTTGCAATTGAAGGAAACATGAATGCGGCCAAGTACAGAGATATCCTGGATGAAAACCTCTTCCAGAGTGCTCTGGACCTCAGACTTGGCCGAAGGTTCACCTTCCAACAAGACAATGACACTAAGCACACAGCTAAAATAACAGTGGCTTCAGAACAACTCTGTGACCATTCTTGACTGGCCCAGTCAGAGCCCTGACCTAAACCCAATTGTGAATATCTGGAGAGACTTGAAATGGCTGTCCACCAATGTTCACCATCTAACCTGATGGAACTGGAGAGGATCTGCAAGTAAGAATGGCAGAGGATCCCTAAATCAAGGTGTGAAAAACTTGTTGCATCATTCCCAAGAAGACTCAGGGCTGTACTAGCTCAAACGGCTGCTTCTACTCAATACTGAGCAAAGGGTCTGAATACTTATGACCATGTGATATTTCAGTTTTTATTTTTTAATAAATTTGCAAAAATGTCTACATTTCTGTTTTTTTTCAGTCAAGATGGGGTGTAGAGTGGACATTAATGACAAAGAAAATCAACTTTTTCTAATTTACCAAATAGCTGCAATGAAACAAAGAGTGAAAAATTTAAAGGGGTCTGAATGATTTTGGTACCCACTGTACAACAAAAAACTCCAGAAGCAATGACTGTCAAAATAACAAGTAAAAATGCAAGTCAGATTGGTCCTACGCATCGTTCGGTGGATAGCCATACTCATGGTAATGCCAAAATGCTTAGGTCTTGATCTGCATTTTTACTTGCTATTTTGCCAGTCATCCCAGGCATTGCTTCTGGAGTTTTTTTTTTTTAATGAATCATTAAACGTTAAGTTTTATTTATACGTACCTGGGACGGTCTACTCCACGCTGGATCCTTCCTGTTTGGTTGTCCATGAAGTTGCTGTTGATGTAACACGATCTGTGCGAAGCCTTCAAATTCTCTGAAGCTTGAACACCCAGTTTGGCGAGTTAATACATTTCATTTATCCATGAAACATGAATAGTTTTAAAAAATAATTGACACAAAAATTCCAAAAATATTTTTTTCATTTTTTTTTCTCTGCGTTACAGAAAAAAAACACTTATGTAAATTAGATCCTCTAAAAGTGCTGAAAGAAACATCTTTCACATAAAACAAAGCCTCAGAAGTGAAAAAAAAGAAAGATAAAAAGTTATCCTGGAATTTGGAGAACAACTAAAATAAAATTGTGGCTAAGGGGTTAAGAGACTGTTGAGAAAAGATGACCCTTTATAAAAAGCTATAATTTAGCTGTCTTGGAGGAGCTGCTACCGCCATCCTGCCCATTCCACTAGATCCTTAGCGAACCAATATGTCTTGAGTCTTCTCTACGCAATAAACTCTCACCTGGCTGAAATGAATGTCTCTTGAAAAGAGTAAAATCTAGATTTCATTGGTATTTTTCCTGTTGCTTGTGATGTCTTTCCCGATGCTGGCGCCCATTACTCTTGCTTCCTCCGCTTATGAGCGTGAGTCCTAATGATGTATGGTCTGTTTGGGGAGGAAGCCGGCTCTGCTTAGGCATTATATACATGTCTTGTCTGGGCCAGTTGATAATGCCATTCTTTAATATGCCCAGAAGTGTCTCCCTTCTCCTTCTTTTCATTCATGGCCAGAGCCCAGTGTGAACCATTTCTCCAGATAATTTAGAGACTATTTGATTGCAGCCCCCTTTGCTTTTTTTTTTGTTCTTTGTTTTCAGCTTTTTCATTCTCTGGGTTTAATGGAACACAGACACATGAAGTTGGAAATCAGGACAATCTTGGAAGAAAAGACAAAGACAGATGATTGTTCTTAAGTGAAGAGATGCACCCCTTCTGTGCAGCCCGTGGCACGATTTAACTCACTCCTGTAAGGGAGATTCACACAAAACTAGATGCCATTCATCTCCTGGACACATCAATAGTTAGAGGTGGTTTGGACAGAAATCTATTTGAGGAAAGATAATAGATAAGAAGATTCTTAGAAATGGATGGCAATATGTCATGTAAGTAAACTCGTATTGCGCAATGCAGGAAGTGGCCCCCGATTGAGATTTAGAAGTATCTCAGACAACATGTATTTAATCTGTTACTACCTGGATACTTTACATGTGTAAATTTATCACATACAGTCAATTTAAAGGGGTATTCCAGTCTACATATCATCCCTCTATGATATGTAATCATTCTAAGATCAGTGTGGATTTCACCCCTGGGACCTTCAATGATCGTCAAAACATTGGACGTGTCTTGATCTTTATTCCCTGGCTCCAGGGCCACAGGAGGAGTTGAATAGAGTATCTGGTTGGTTAATACTTTAGTAGAGGGTTAAAACTGTCTTAAATTTTGGACCCATGAACTGAGAGTGGCAGCTTTGGCAAAGAAGAAACTGACCTTGTGTAGGTCTGCTTATCTACCTTGCTTGGACATGGGTAACATCAAGGCATGTGTTGGATGTGAATTGCAGTTAATTTTTATTTTGCTTACTTTTATAGCACTATCACATTCTGCAGCACTTTATAGACATTATCATCGCTGTTCCCATTCCCTATCAGTATGTCTTTGGCATATGGGAGGAAACCGGAGAAGCCAGAGGAAATCAATGCAAACAATGGAAGAACATACAAACTCATTGCAGATGTTGTCTTGGATAGAATTTTAACCCAAGACCGCAAAGCAACAGAGGTTACCAAATGAGCCACTGTCCTGCCATAAGATAACTAAATGCACAATTGTTATCCTGGCTGTGATCTTGCAACCAGAGAAGAACCTATGAAGAACATGTGCCACCCCTGAGGGTTCAGTCACAAAGAGGTACTGCACCTCAACCAGAGGTGTGGTGTCCCACTTCCCAGGTAAGGTGGAGGCACCTGACCGCACTCTTACACCTGCAACCAACACACACCCTAGAGTAGCAGGGCACCCTGGATAACCCCTGCTTGGGTCATAAACGGTGTTGGGAGGTGGGTGGAGCTTGAGGGTTAGAACGGGAGAATAGAAGGAAGTTAGGACAGTCTTCCCATAGGGGAAGACATGGAAGAACGTATATAGAGTAGATCCTGGTTGGGAGGGGTTGCTGGCAGGAATAGATACAGAAAGAAGCTCCCTGCAGAGGGAAGGGGTCCCAGAGGCATGGGCTGGGTGAAAGCCACCCGTGGGGCTCGTTCCATGCTGATGGCCGTCAGGTGGAGGGATCAGGTTGCAGAAGGGTCTCGGCCCCTTAGCTTAGTGGAGTAGACAACATAACTCAGCTAGCAAGCCGACAGTTGTGGCAACTTTAGGGACCACAGCCAATAACCACAGTTATCTTTGCTGGAAAGGCAGCCAAAAGGGAGAAAGGAAACGAACTGACCACATTATCTGATAAGGTCCGCGGCTGCTGGCCTGGGTCACTGACTGTGAGGTGTTGTGTAGGAAGAGGCGAGAAAAGCAACAGTGAGATGGCCAGGGAAGGCATATACTGAAGGGAGTGCTGGAAAGGTGTGCTTCATCTGCCTGGGAGTTGACTGAGCCTCTCACCTGGAGGACACAGCACCAAGCAGGTATCTGTGTATACCAGAACTATGAGTAAAGCTTTGGAACTGCACCCAGCTGTGTCCTCTGAATTCTTTCCTCAGCATTCACGCCACTCTGCTACATCTATCATCCTTAAACATCACATCTTTAATTACAACTACTGCCCTGGGACAACAGCTCTGCCTGTGGAGAGCTATTCCAACTCTGCTGCATCACATCACCAGTGTAAAAATGGCTGCCATGGCGGCTGCACGAGGTGTGCAGTGAGACATGCCATCGTGGGTGGTACCCAAAAAAGAGCGAAAAACAACATGAACCTCCCCTGCCTGTACTTCTATGTTACAGCATCATGGACGACAGCCCGAGGGGTCCACATCCTGGCCTGGTATGGAGGCAAAGGAAAGAGGCACCACCCCCGGGGGCTGGAGAAAGGCCCCGCGGCAGGAAACAGAGTGGAAGAGAAGATAGAAGACCTGGAGGCCATCATGGAGAGTGGAGGGAGACCTGTGGAGCGCGGAAAGGAGATGGAGAGTTCTCCCAGCCCTGCGAATCAAGGCTTCAGCCCCTCGCCTGACACTGACCTGGCCCACCTGGAGCAGGAGATAGAGGACCTGACCAGGTGTCTGCACCAGCACCAAGCTCTCCTCGCACGGAAAAAGCAGGCATCATTGGAGGAAACCACCAGGCCTGAGGTACCTACGTCACCAGTACCTGTCACTCTGGTACCAACATCACCGGTACCCCCTGCATCAGTACCCCCACCATCGGTACCTACCAAATCGGAACCATCGGTACCTACCAAATCGGAACCTGCGATGGATAACAGCGGCACTGGAGGAGCAGGTACGGGCATTGTCCCTGGGACATGCCCTGCTAGGCCCCATAGGATTACCACCAACTCCCAAATCAGGCCAGGTTGTCATGGATGTAGCCTGGGACCAGAAAATTGAGCCCAGGGGAGGGATCCTAGAGCCTGTTGCAGTAGAGCAGCTGCTCCCGGCAGTGCACCGCAGGCCAGTGGTCCTCATATGGGAGGATAAAGGAACTAATCTGATGGGGTTTCCCATAACGCGGGAGGAGTTTTGCCGCCAGCAGGTCCTGAAGCTGGAGCAGGAGGAGAGCGAGTGACAGGCCCAGCAGATAGCCCTGGCGGAGAGTGACATGCGCATCAAAACCCAGTTCTGTGGGGAGCAAATGGGGAGCTGGAACCCGATGGGTTGGGGCACGGTCCACAGCTTCGACCTGGATAGGGGATGGGGCTTCATTCGAGATTCCCAGAATGCACCCGACTTGTTTGTGAAGAGGCAGGATGTGGAGGCCCACCTTATCCGGGGACATCCTAAGCACGACCTATTCCCTGGTGAACGTGTCTCATTCACTCGCCACTACAGTGAGAGAGCTATTCCAACTCTGCTGCATCACACCACCAAATCCCAGAGGAACTGCACTACAGCACTAGTCACTTCTGACCAGAAACCACAGGTGGCATCACAAACACTTTACTATAAACTTTTTATTTTCATCCCTTATAAATATTCCCCTTTTATTGGACACCCAGGTCCACGGACTGGATCACCGCCACTGTGACACTGCCCCTTTAAGAAGCGGCCTGGTACCGAGTAACTCACAGCCCTGGCGGGCACTCCAAACAAGGGACACAAGTCCTCGACTCTGGTGACTGTAGTCAAAGCCAAAACAATCGATCAATCATCGCTTAGGTAATAATTTATGTGGATGGGTTTAACCCTGTAATGATATCAATAAGTTAAAAAGTTTAAAATACGATGACTGTTCACCCACCCTCAAAAAAAATTAAGAATTCAAAAGACTTTGTACCCTTTTTAGCTATTAAAACAATATTTTTTATATCTATAAACCTGGAAAATATGGAAAAAATGAGAAATGGTTACTGCCTCTAAATTCTTGATTAAATCCTGCGTATTACTTTTATACTATTATATTCTTTTGGTGGGAAGCTGGTGGGCTGTTCTTCTGAGGCACAGTGGCCTACTGATTTTAGAATATATGGGAGCAATGCGATTTGATCACTGATTTTAATCCTGGCACCACCTATTTAGGAGTTATATTGGTGGAGGTAGTTCAGAATACTAAATGGAGGGAGTGCGAACACTCTGAAAATTATTACTTTTGCTGTTTTGCTGATTGGGAACAATTGAAAAGTGAAGTATTTTTATTTTATCCAACCTCTATAGCAATGCCTCTACCCTGTGCCAGCCATTGCACTAGTTGCCTCTGCCATTCAGAATTCTCTTCAGACTGACAACTCTTAACTCTACCCACTGATATCTCTCTCTTTGTCTCTGTCTATCACCCTACCATGCTCTACATTCTACCAACAATCTAAGACTAACTCCTTCCACATCCCAAACCTCCCACTCCTGTCTCAAAGGTTTTGTTGATGCTGTACTAGCTCTTGCATATGCTACCCAATCAGACTAACAATTTTAACAAACATGTGGTTCCCAACTACCTGTGACCAATGTTGGTGTTCTGATAGAGATAAAGGATCCTATCTACTCATATGGTGGTCCTGTCCAAATATTCAGGACTTCTTGAAAGATGTATCCCAAATCCTAACAGAACAACTTCATTCTCATAAAACTCCAGAACAAGTCTTCTTAAACTTCCCAGTCAAGCCCAACAATAGACCCCTGTCTAAGTTAGCCTCATTTATACTAGCAGCCAGCAAGCTTCAAATACTCCCACTGTGGGGCACTACCAACATCCCTCTTGAGAAACAATCACTCCTTATAATAGACCAGCTCTATCATAATGAAGAATTAGCCACCCTTAACCATCATAACTTAGCCCATTTTCACAGGACTTGGTCACTATGGACGAAATACAGAACTTCACACCAGTTCGTATCACTTACCACCACATACACATAGTGTGTGATGAAGTAAGTATACTTTACTACCTGACCGGACTAGCTGTAATCTTGGCAACACTTGCTCCAGAGTGGTTTGTAGGGAGTCTCTTCCATATCAAACATAGGGTAGGTGACACCTAATACACCCTCCCATACACACACCCCTTCTTCCTCTCTTTACCTTGTGTTACCTCTTTTCCCTTTTCCACACCCACTAATTTAACTCTGATTTTGTTTGTTGATTCTATTTAACTAAAAAATGGAATGTTTATCGACACACTGTAAAAAGTCTTACTTAACTAACAAATCCTCTAGGACATGTTTTAGTCTCTATTGGAAGACAGCTATTCAATATTTACATTTAATATTTTTATAATAAGCACATTGTATGGACTTTATTTCATGCATTTGATATTTGAACTTCCTAATAGATAAAACATTGAAAAGAAAAGATTAACAATTTTGAAAATGCCTTTAAACATATTTATAAGACAGATCCATCGCATTTACCTAATTTGACTCTACCTTTAGGCTCTGTGCACACGGTGCGGATTCTGTGCGGATCCGCAGTGGATTTGGCCCTGCAGATCCGCAGCAGAACGGCAGGTGATGTACAATACCATTATTGGCTATGTAAAAAAAAAACTGCTGTGGATTTTTCCACGCGGATTTCGTGCGGAATAAAAGAAGCAGCATGTCACTTCTTTTGTGCGGTTTTGCTGCAGTTTTCCACCTGCTCCTTTCTAGAAATCCGCAGGTGGAAAATCGCACAAAAACGGCAGTAAATCCGCACAAAAAATGCACTAAATCCACAGGAAAAATGCAGGTCATTTGACCTGCGGATTTAGTAAAATCCGCACGGTAAAATCCGCACCGTGTGCACATAGCCTTAGTGTCATTATTCCTTCGAATCCTATCTTGTCATGCAACATTTATCTCCCACACACCTTGCACTTAGATCCTCTTTACATCTCACATCTTTATGTCTTCTATTCATTTTTTTGCAAAAAAAACCTGAATCCTTTTAATTCCTTCCCGGGTAATTTTGAAAATTGCCAAATGTGAATTTTTGTAACATTTGAGTAGAATTCAGATTGTCTTGAATTTATTCACTCATCTCTAGAGTTGAGCGATACCATCCGATACTTCAAAGTATCGTATCGGATGGTATCGGCCGATCTTTAAAAAAAGTATCGGTATCGCCGATTCCGATACCGGAAGTCCCATTCAAGTCTATGGGACTTCCGGTATCGGAATAAGAAAAACCCTTTCCTGCCCTTGTACAGCCTCTCTGGGGTCTGTACGGGCCTTTCGGGGGGCTGTGCCGGCCTGCCAGGGGGTCTGTGCAGGCTCCGGTGGTCTGTGCCGGCCTGCCGGTGGTCTGTGCAGGCTCCGGGGGGCTGTGCCGGCCTGCCGGGGGGCTGTGCCGGCCTGCCGGGGGGCTGTGCCGGCCTGCCAGGGGGTCTGTGCAGGCTCCGGTGGTCTGTGCCGGCCTGCCGGTGGTCTGTGCAGGCTCCGGGGGGCTGTGCCGGCCTGCCGGGGGGCTGTGCCGGCCTGCCGGTGGTCTGTGCAGGCTCCGGGGGTCTGTGCAGGCATCGTCCGATGGGACTACAAGTCCCATCTGGCGATGCCTGCTACCATGACAGTGATTGACACATTAGCCAATGATGGGACAGTAGTAGTCCCATCATCCGGCTAATGTGTTAAATGTAAAAAAAAAAAAAAAAAAAAATTACATGCTACATTCATACTACATACTACATACATGCTACATTCATACTACATGCAACATACATACTACATATATACTACATGCATGCTACATATATACTACATGCTACATTCATACTACATACTACATACATGCTACATTCATACTACATGCAACATACATACTACATATATACTACATGCATGCTACATATATACTACATGCTACATACATACTACATATATACTACATGCATGCTACATACATACTACATGCTACATGCATGCTACATACATACTACATACATACTACATGCTACATACATACCACATATATACTACATACATACAATACATTCATACAATACATACATAGACATACAGTACATATAACATAGAGTAACATACTTACCAATACTTGTCACATTGTTCCCCGAAGCCATTGTCGTCTACGGAATAAATATTAACATAACAAACCACAAAAATACTCACCCACGATCCGAAGCAGTCCACGAGTGTGTCCCACGACGATCTTGGGTAGAGAACTGCAGCATCAGCTGATGCTGCCGTTCTCTACGGGCTGCAGGAATCCAATGACGGAAGGTAGGTATCCTTCCGCACTGTATTCCTCCGCCACTTAAAAAAAAAAAGTCCCTAGTCTCACTTTATGCCATTGCTGTGTGGGAATTTCCCACACAGCAATGGCATAAAGTGAGACTAGGGACTTTTTTTTTTTTAAGTGGCGGAGGAATACAGTGCGGAAGGATACCTACCTTCCGTCATTGGATTCCTGCAGCCCGTAGAGAACGGCAGCATCATCTGATGCTGCAGTTCTCTACCCAAGATCGTCGTGGGACACACTCGTGGACTGCTTCGGATCGTGGGTGAGTATTTTTGTGGTTTGTTATGTTAATATTTATTCCGGAAAGACAATGGCTTCGGGGAACAATGTGACAAGTATTGGTAAGTATGTTACTCTATGTTATATGTACTGTATGTCTATGTATGTATTGTATGAATGTATTGTATGTATGTAGTATATATGTGGTATGTATGTAGCATGTAGTATGTATGTAGTATGTATGTAGCATGCATGTAGCATGTAGTATGTATGTAGCATGCATGTAGTATATATGTAGTATGTATGTAGCATGCATGTAGTATATATGTAGCATGTATGTAGTATGTATGTGGTATGTATGTAGCATGTAGTATATATGTAGCATGCATGTAGTATATATGTAGTATGTATGTAGTATGTATGTAGCATGTATGTAGTATATATGTAGTATGTATGTAGTATATATGTAGCATGTATGTAGTATATATGTAGTATGTATGTAGTATATATGTAGCATGCATGTAGTATATATGTAGTATGTATGTAGTATATATGTAGCATGCATGTAGTATATATGTAGTATGTATGTAGTATATATGTAGCATGTATGTAGTATGTATGTAGCATGCATGTAGCATGTAGTATGTATGTAGCATGCATGTAGTATATATGTAGTATGTATGTAGCATGCATGTAGTATATATGTAGCATGCATGTAGTATGTATGTGGTATGTATGTAGCATGTAGTATATATGTAGCATGCATGTAGTATGTATGTAGTATGTATGTAGTATGTATGTAGCATGCAGTATGTATGTAGTATGTATGTAGTATATATGTAGTATGTATGTAGCATGCATGTAGTATGTATGTAGTATGTATGTAGTATGTATGTAGCATGCAGTATGTATGTAGTATGTATGTAGTATATATGTAGTATGTATGTAGCATGCATGTAGTATGTATGTAGTATATATGTAGTATGTATGTAGCATGTAGTATGTATGTAGTATTTTTTTTTTTTTTTTTAACATTTAACACATTAGCCGGATGATGGGACTACTACTGTCCCATCATTGGCTAATGTGTCAATCACTGTCATGGTAGCAGGCATCGCCCGATGGGACTTGTAGTCCCATCGGACGATGCTTGCACAGACCCCCGGACATCAGCACAGCCCCCCGGCAGGCCGGCACAGCCCCCCGGCAGGCCGGTACAGACCCCCACAGGGTGCACAGCCCCCCGGCAGGCCGGCACAGCCCCCCGGCAGGCCGGCAGAGACCCCGGGCAGTCCACACAGCCCCCCGGCAGGCCGGCACAGCCCCCCGGCAGGCCGGCAGAGACCCCCGGAAGGCCCGAAATGACGGCGCATCATGATGCGCACACACCGCGCATCATGATGACGTCAGGCCGTCAATCAACTGAACTTCCGATTCCGATGCCGAATTCCGATATTGAAAAAATATCGGAAGTCGGTATCGGAATTCCGATACAGCAAGTATCGGCCGATACCCGATACTTGCGGTATCGGAATGCTCAACACTACTCATCTCTAATTGTAAATTAAAACTAAACAATTCTTGGCACCTGATTGCCATCTTTGCCACTGCATATGTTCCGTGACTCTCAGATATGCAGCAAATCCATTTTTTTTTTTTTTTTTTTAATAAAACTTGTTGGATTTGAAAATTATTTAGTGATTTCTCAAATTGCTTTTCTTCATTTATGCCTAGCACTAATAGTAAATTAAAACTAAACAATTCTTGGCATCTAATTGCTATCTTTGCCATTGCATATGTTCCGTGACTCTCAGATATGCAGCAAATCCATTTTTTTTTATTTTTTTTTATTTTTTTTTTTTATAAAACTTGTTGGATTTGAAAATTATTTAGTGATTTCTCAAATTGCTTTTCTTCATTTATGCCTAGCACTGTATGACTGACTCATATAACTATCGCACATTGGAGATAATAAAGCAATTTGTGGTCTAATAGGAAAATAGCTCTTACTTGATATTATTTCTCCATGGTAGCAAAAATAAGTAGTACAGATCATATGAAAACATTCAGAAAATAAAAGCATCACTAATGTACAGTAGACCCAATAAAAAGTCATGTTCTCCTTTCATAAAAGTCCCTATTGCAAACACTGATTGGTGACAGGAATGACATGGATCACCTCATTGAAATGGCTTCTATTAGGAGAAAATATATATAAATGTGTTGTTCCATAATTTTTCATTTGGCTTGGCCCATTTAGAGATGAATGACTAAAAAAAAATCAACTTGTGATACTCTGTCAGGAGTTTTTATTCTATGTTGTGCCAGATCCATCATTTGCGTTTTTTCTTGAGGGTTCTTTCCTTTTTTTTAAGTCTTGTCTTGTTTGTTAGAGTGGAGTGAATTAATTAGAATCAAATTAAATTCTACTAGAATTTTACAATTTTTTTGGAATTCTCTTTGCATGAATTCTGCAAAATGGCGTCCGGTAACAACTAGGACGCCTCTGCATGGGAATGTTGAAGACCAAGGTGATGCCATGACGACGTGATATGTACTGCAAGTGTAAGATGGGCATTCTTCACCCTACCCTGCTGAGGGCAGAGCAAAGTAGAGTAATGTGTATGCGTCAGCTTTACTTTTGGGTTATCGGCGCTCTTTGGCTTCTCCAGGTGTATGCACATTACAGTACTTCCCTCTAACTTCAGAGAAAAGTATACTTGCACAGGAGCACAATGAGGGACACTGTGTGGATGACATAGGAAACGTGATCCAAATGAAGTAAGCAGGAGGATGAGGATGAGAGAGTAGGCGCCGAAGCAAGACCAGCAATGCCCCTCAAACTGGACCATGCTGTATGGGGGGACTATAAAATATATTGTTGGGGTTATGTAGAGGGCATTGGAACCTTATATACATCTTGTTGAATTACTGTAAAAGAGATATTAAAGCTGATGGTTGCAATTTATATTGGGAAAACCAGGTGATATTTTCAATGTAATTCCTCCATCTTGAAATGTACCTTCTCCTGGAACTCCACAGAAATTTTCAGTTTAGATCTTAATATTAAAAATGATAGTCACATTGTTCGTAAATGCACTGCTGGCAATATTATCTTACGTGAAAAATTAGATGACCTAATAGTTATCAAAGGGATCTCAGTGCATGAGTTGGGACGAGCCAAAGAAACTTCTCTATTGAATTAGATTGTTATAATTACAATGCAGGAATCTTCCATAGATTAGCATTGTGTCAACATCTATATTACATATTTTGTTAAAGATAAAAGTTAGAAATCTTGCAATTTTCACATTGACCATCGGGGCTATTTTAGACTCTAATTTCCTGTTGTTTTAAGAAACAACACATGCACATTGATCACAATGAATAGACTATCTTTTGTGTTCAAGCATCTAAGGAGCTCATGAAAAAGAAATTATGTAGGGAAGAGGAGCAGTAAGAACTGTGACATCATATTTTGTGATTCTAATCCTATCTCTGATGATAGGGAAACTGCTGAAAATTCTTTCTGAATTATGAATAAACTTCAAGGTAAGAAAAAATTAACCAATATTTTTCAAAAATGCATAGTAAGGCTACTTTCACACTTGCGTTTTTTTGCGCTGCGCTGCGTGCGCAGTGCAAACGCCCATAAAAAATGCATCATGCACTTTTATGCGCTTTCTTGTTTTTTGCGCATGCGTTTTTTTTGCGCTGACGTGCACATGACCATGCGCACATCAGCGCTCCCATAGACTATAATGTGTTTTTGGGTGAATTTCGTGCACATTGCGTGCGCATGCATTTCTTTGAGACAGGTCGGGCGCACAAAAAATGCAACAGGGCGCATTTTGTATGCCCGGGTGCACACTACAAAAAAATGCATGCGCATACAAACACGTACAAACACATGACTATGCGCACCCATGTTAAGTATAGGAAAAAAACGCATGTTCATTTATGTGCAAAAACGCAGCGCAAAAAAAAACGCAAGTGTGAAACCAGCCTAAGATTGTAACATAGTTAGCAAGGCCGAAAAAAAGACATTTGTCCATCCAGATCAGCCTATATTCCGTCAGAATAAATCCCCAGATCTACGTCCTTCTAAAGAACCTAATCACTGTAAGATACAATATTGCTATGCTCCAGGAAAACATCCAGGCCTCTCTTGAACCCCTCGACTGAGTTCGCCATCACCAACACCTCAGGCAAGGAGTAAAGAATCCTCTTCTATGTTGGTGGAAAAACCTTCTCTCCTCCTGACCCAGAGAATGTCCCCTTGTGACCGTCACCTTCCTTGGTATAAACAGTTCCTCAGAGAGATATTTGCATTGTCCCCTTATATACTTATACATGGTTATTAGATCGCCCCTCAGTCGTCTTTTTTCTAGACTAAATAATCTAGTTTTTCTAGTCTCTCTGGGTATTGTATACAAATTTCCACAACTAGGGCCTGAAAACACATGGCACTTCCCAACTAATGTATGCACCAAACAGATCAAGGAAGCATAATGCCATAAAATACAAATTGCTTTATTGAAATACGTACAACAGACATGAACATGATAAAAAGAGATAGATATATCGATGGATATCACAGATACAAATGTGCTAATCGTGTAAAAATATACACAAAAAAATGGTACACCAAAAATTGAAATATCAAAAAATCGCGACAAAGTGTATCAGTATGAGGCATAAGGGGTATGCAAAACATGTGCATTCCTAAGCAGATAGACTGTGGTCTACTGCAATAGTGATACTAACAGGAAAAAATACTGAAAGCATCCAATATTACATGACAATGTGGTAGACATTACCAAAATATATGCCCTACATAAGGAGAAAAAGCTCTCAGCAGATAATGTGGGATATGGTCAAATTCGATGCACGACACTGCTATAATAGTTTAGACAAGAAACCATGTCTTAAAAAAGTACTAATAGTATACATTTTGACCTGTTGTCATAACAATAACGTTAAGCAAACATGCATATAGAGTGGCCAGAATACTGAGTATTTATAAATATGCTGCCACTAGCAATATTAAACACTATCTAAATCAGGGTTCAAAGGATAATATATACCCACAATGTTATGTCATCACATAGGTGCAATAAACGACACAAGTGTGTCCATGGCATATATGCCCCCATTCTAAGTGTAAAGCAACCCCCCTGAGTGAAAAGCACATATGACCTGTGATACCGCAGTCCCCGACGCACGTTTCGCCTTAGCTTCGTCCTGGGAGGTAAGTGAGTGTGGCTACAAGGTGTGTTGAAGTATATATAGCAGCATAGTTACAAATCACTCACACCTGAAAAATCGCCCAGTGCCCGGCGTGTGACGTCATCATGGCGCGCGTCTCCCGGCTGCACAGCCACTCCCCATCATACACGTCATGATGTGGAGACGGCTGAATGAAGCCAGGGAGAACGCGTTGCCAAGGCGACGCACCACGCTGCAGGATAACGCTGCAGATAGGTAAGTCACTCCTCTGCCCGACGTGTCAGGGCAGAGAGGCGGACTTAACCCGTCCAACAGACGTTTCCACACAGAATGTGCACAGTGCTCTGGGAAATACATGGGAATGGTGGTATACAACACTATAATATTATATCTGAGGATTTTGCTGCCTAGGTGCATCATTTATAAATACAGTGGACTGTGTTGTGGTGTGTATGGACATCGGGTTAGGATGGCGTCTTCAATCCTACTGTTGGAGAAGTTGTCACAAGCCACCTTACATTGGAGGGTATCCGAAAAGCAATTGATCTACACCTATGAGAAATCAAGAGAGAACCCGATCATCGTGGGGTCTGATTTTCAGGACTGCTGCATGTCTACACTGTGGACTTTTTTGTTTGTATAAAGGATGCATACATTAGCATGTGTATGTACTGTATATATGTTCTTGGGTCCGTACAATACCTCTTTTGGAGTTTTACTCTTCTAATCTTAACACACTATGTGCCAAGAAGTCTGCATTATGTTGTAGATGGGTAGACACTTTAGTAGCAATCATATTTCATGCATTGTGTTTGGGGAATGATGATGCTATGATAATGACCCTGTAGAATTATAGACCTAGGTTCAAATATGCATGTTATATGCCTCTTGGGGATTAATTTCCATATGGTCATTTTCCGTACAATGTTGTAGCATTGCTCTAATTACACTGAGGATTAGGGGGACATTCCATGGTATTATGTTTCTCGTGTATTTGGTGATTTACACTATATATAGTCAAGACCCTCAATTTTTGTTATATATGTTACTGTAAAATTAAATTTATTAAACAAGGGTCATCAATATCGCTCTCTCTATACTAATATCTTTGGAGTCCTTCTCTATAATTCATCAATAGCTAGATAAATATCCATCTATTGCATATTGCATATTTCAATGGAGAAATTTTTGGATATATGGACTCTCGAACACAGTCCGGTAGGGCGCTATTTATGCCCACTGTATTTATAAATGATGCACCTGAGCAGCAAAATCCTCAGATATAATATTATAGTGTTGTATACCGCCATTCCCATGTATTTCCCAGAGCACTGTACACATTCCGTGTGGAAACGTCTGTTGGACGGGTTAAGTCCGCCTCTCTGCCCTGACACGTCGGGCGGAGGAGTGGCTTACCTATCTGCAGCATTATCCTGCAGCGTGGTGCGTCGCCTTGGCAACGCGTTCTCCCTGGCTTCATTCAGCCGTCTCCACATCATGACGTGTATGATGGGGAGTGGCTGTGCGGCCGGGAGACGCGCGCCATGATGACGTCACACGCCGGGCACTGGGCGATTTTTCAGGTGTGAGTGATTTGTAACTATGCTGCTATATATACTTCAACACACCTTGTAGCCACACTCACTTACCTCCCAGGACGAAGCTAAGGCGAAACGTGCGTCGGGGACTGCGGTATCACAGGTCATATGTGCTTTTCACTCAGGGGGGTTGCTTTACACTTAGAATGGGGGCATATATGCCATGGACACACTTGTGTCGTTTATTGCACCTATGTGATGACATAACATTGTGGGTATATATTATCCTTTGAACCCTGATTTAGATAGTGTTTAATATTGCTAGTGGCAGCATATTTATAAATACTCAGTATTCTGGCCACTCTATATGCATGTTTGCTTAACGTTATTGTTATGACAACAGGTCAAAATGTATACTATTAGTACTTTTTTAAGACATGGTTTCTTGTCTAAACTATTATAGCAGTGTCGTGCATCGAATTTGACCATATCCCACATTATCTGCTGAGAGCTTTTTCTCCTTATGTAGGGCATATATTTTGGTAATGTCTACCACATTGTCATGTAATATTGGATGCTTTCAGTATTTTTTCCTGTTAGTATCACTATTGCAGTAGACCACAGTCTATCTGCTTAGGAATGCACATGTTTTGCATACCCCTTATGCCTCATACTGATACACTTTGTCGCGATTTTTTGATATTTCATTTTTTGGTGTACCATTTTTTGTGTATATTTTTACACGATTAGCACATTTGTATCTGTGATATCCATCGATATATCTATCTCTTTTTATCATGTTCATGTCTGTTGTACGTATTTCAATAAAGCAATTTGTATTTTATGGCATTATGCTTCCTTGATCTGTTTGGTGCATCTCTGGGTATTGTTGTTCCCCCATCCCCTTTATTAATTTTGTTGCCCTCCTTTGTACTCGCTCTAGTTCTATTATATCCTTCATGAGTACCGGTGCCCAAAACTGTACACAGTACTCCATGTGCGGTCTAACCATGAATTTGTAGTATCATGTGTATCCAGACCTCTTTTAATGCACCGCATGATCCTGTTTGCCTTGGCAGCCGCTGCCTGGCACTGGCTGCTCCAGGTAATTTTATCATTAACTAGGATCCCAAAGTCCTTCTCCAGGTCAGATTTACCCAGTGGTTTCCCGTTCAGTGAGTAATGATGATATTGATTCCTTCTTCCCATGTGTATAACCTTACATTTATCAATGTTAAACTGCATCTGCCACCTTTTGGCCCAAGTTTCCAATTTATCCACATCCATCTGTAGCAGAATACTATCTTCTCTTGTACTGACTGCTTTACATAGTTTTGTGTCATCTGCAAATACCAATATTTTACTGTGTAAATCTTCTACCAGATCGTTAATAAATATGTTGAAGAGAATAGGTCCCAACACCGACCCCTGCAGTACCCCACTGGTCACAGCGACCCAGTTAGAGAATATACCATTTATAACCACCCTCTGCTTTCTATCACTAAGCCAGTTACTTACACATTTACACACATTTTCCCCCAGACCCAGCATTCTCATTTTGTGTACCAACCTCTTGTGTGGCACGGTATCAAACGCTTTGGAAAAATCAAGATATACCACGTCTAATGACCCATCTTGGTCCAGACTATAGCTTACCTCTTCATAAAAGCTGATTAGATTGGTTTGACAGGAGCTATTCCTCATAAACCCATGCTGATATGGAGTTAAACAGTTAGTCTCATTGAGATAATCCTGAATAACATCCCTCAGAAACCCTTCAAATATTTTACCAACAGTAGAGGTTAGACTTACTGGCCTGTAATTTCCACGTTCACTTTAAGAGCCATTTTTGAATATTGGTACCACATTTGCTATGCGCCAGTCTTGTTGAACAGACCCTGTTGCTATAGAGTCTCTAAATATAAAAAATAATGGTTTGTCTATTACATTACTTAGCTCTCTTTGTACTCGTGGGTGTATGCCATCTGGACTCGGAGATTTATCTATTTTAATCTTATTTAGCCGGTTCTGCACCTCTACTTGGATCAGATTGGTGACCCTTAATAGAGGGCTTTCTTTGTCTCTCAGCATTTCACCCAGCATTTTATTTTCCACCATGAATACCGTGAAGAAGGTGTTTAATATATTAGCTTTTTCCTCGTCATCTACAAACATTCTTTCCTCACAATTTTTTAAGGGGCCTAAACTTTTACTTTTGATTCTTTTACTATTGATTAGTGTTGAGCATTGCGATACTGCAAATATCAGGTATCGGACGATATTCGCTGTTTAGGAGTTCCGATATCGAGTTCCGATATTTTTACAATATCGAATACCGGAATCGGAAGTTCCCATAATGCAATGAGCCAGTTGTGTTAGCTGTGTTAACTAATGGCATGGCTGTGATAGCCTGCTGAAATGATGTCATCATGATGCGCGGTCGGTCCGGGCCTGCCAGGGGTCTGTGCGGGCGTGCCGGGGGTCTGTACGGGCCTGCCGGGGGTCTGTGCGGGCCTGCCGGGGGTCTGTGCGGGCCTGCCGGGGGTCTGTGCGGGCCTGCCGGGGGTTGTGTGTGTGTGCAGGCATCGTCCGATGGGACTACAATGACAGTAGTAGTCCCATCATCCGGCTAATGTGTTGAATGTAAAAAAAAAAAAAAAAAAAAAACATACATACTACATACAGTGGGGCAAAAAAGTATTTAGTCAGTCAGCAATAGTGCAAGTTCCACCACTTAAAAAGATGAGAGGCGTCTGTAATTTACATCATAGGTAGACCTCAACTATGGGAGACAAACTGAGAAAAAAAAAATCCAGAAAATCACATTGTCTGTTTTTTTTTCATTTTATTTGCATATTATGGTGGAAAATAAGTATTTGGTCAGAAACAAAATTTCATCTCAATACTTTGTGATATATCCTTTGTTGGCAATGACAGAGGTCAAACGTTTTCTGTAAGTCTTCACAAGGTTGCCACACACTGTTGTTGGTATGTTGGCCCATTCCTCCATGCAGATCTCCTCTAGAGCAGTGATGTTTTTGGCTTTTCGCTTGACAACACGGACTTTCAACTCCCTCCAAAGGTTTTCTATAGGGTTGAGATCTGGAGACTGGCTAGGCCACTCCAGGACCTTGAAATGCTTCTTACGAAGCCACTCCTTCGTTGCCCTGGCGGTGTGCTTTGGATCATTGTCATGTTGAAAGACCCAGCCACGTTTCATATTCAATGCCCTTGCTGATGGAAGGAGGTTTGCACTCAAAATCTCACGATACATGGCCCCATTCATTCTTTCATGTACCCGGATCAGTCGTCCTGGCCCCTTTTCAGAGAAACAGCCCCAAAGCATGATGTTTCCACCACCATGCTTTAAAGTAGGTATGGTGTTTGATGGATGCAACTCAGTATTCTTTTTCCTCCAAACACGACAAGTTGTGTTTCTACCAAACAGTTCCAGTTTGGTTTCATCAGACCATAGGACATTCTCCCAAAACTCCTCTGGATCATCCAAATGCTCTCTAGCAAACTTCAGACGGGCCCGGACATGTACAGGCTTAAGCAGTGGGACACGTCTGGCACTGCAGGATCTGAGTCCATGGTGGCGTAGCAGTGGGACACGTCTGGCACTGCAGGATCTGAGTCCATGGTGGCGTAGTGTGTTACTTGTGGTAGGCCTTGTTACATTGGTCCCAGCTCTCTGCAGTTCATTCACTAGGTCCCCCCGCGTGGTTCTGGGATTTTTGCTCACCGTTCTTGTGATCATTCTGACCCCACGGGGTGGGATTTTGCGTGGAGCACCAGATCGAGGGAGATTATCAGTGGTCTTGTATGTCTTCCATTTTCTAATTATTGCTCCCACAGTTGATTTCTTCACTCCAAGCTGGTTGGCTATTGCAGAATCAGTCTTTCCAGCCTGGTGCAGGGCTACAATTTTGTTTCTGGTGTCCTTTGACAGCTCTTTGGTCTTCACCATAGTGGAGTTTGGAGTCAGACTGTTTGAGGGTGTGCACAGGTGTCTTTTTATACTGATAACAAGTTTAAACAGGTGCCATTACTACAGGTAATGAGTGGAGGAAAGAGGAGACTCTTAAAGAAGAAGTTACAGGTCTGTGAGAGCCAGAAATCTTGATTGCTTGTTTCTGACCAAATACTTATTTTCCACCATAATATGCAAATAAAATGTAAAAAAAACAGACAATGTGATTTTCTGGATTTTTTTTTCTCAGTTTGTCTCCCATAGTTGAGGTCTACCTATGATGTAAATTACAGACGCCTCTCATCTTTTTAAGTGGTGGAACTTGCACTATTGCTGACTGACTAAATACTTTTTTGCCCCACTGTATATGCAACATTCATACAACATACATACATACTACATATATACTACATTCATACAACATACAATATACATACATACTACATACATACTACATATATAGTACATTCATACAACATACAAACATACTACATATATACTACATTCATACAACATACAAACATACTACATATATACTACATTCATACAACATACATACTGTACATACATACTACATACTACATACTTACTACATACATACAACATGCATACAACATGCTACATACATACAACATACATACTACATACATTCATACAATACATACAGTACATATAACATAGAGTACATACTCACCATCACTTGTCACTTTGATCCCCGAAGCCAGTGTCATCTCACTGTAAAAAATATTAAAATAACAAACAACCAATATACTCACTGATCCGCAGAAATCCACGAGTGTCCCACGACGATCTCCTGCAGTGCATCACTGAGAGGTTACTATAGTTCACTGGTCTCACTTTATGGCAAAAGCTGCGTGGGAACTTTCTCACACAGCAATGCCAAAAGTCAGACTAGGGACTATTTTTTTACAGTGGCAGAGGAATACATTGCGGAAGGATACCTACCTCCAATCATTGTATTCCTGTAGCCACTAGAGAGCGGTCGCATCAGCTGATGCTGCTGTTCTCCACGGGAGACCTTCGTGGGACACTCGTGGATTTCTACAGATCAGGGAGTATATTGGTTGTTTGTTATTTTAATATTTTTTTACAGATGACACTGGCTTCGGGGATCAAAGTGACAAGTGATGGTGAGTATGTACTCTATGTTATATGTACTGTATCTCTATATGTATGTATTGTATGAATGTATGAATGTATTGTATGTAGTATGTAGTATGTATGTTGTATGTCTGTAGCATGTTTTATGTATGTTGTATGTATGTAGTATGTATGTAGTATGCACTATGTATGTATGTTGTATGAATGTAGTATATATGTATTATGTATGTAGTATGTATGTATGTATGTATGTTGTATGAATGTAGTATATATGTAGTATGTACAGTTGTGGCCAAACGTATTGACACCCCTGCAATTCTGTCAGATAATACTCAGTTTCTTCCTGAAAATGATTGCAAACACAAATTCTTTGGTATTATTATCTTCATTTAATTTGTCTTAAATGAAAAAACACAAAAAGAATTGTCCTAAAGCCAAATTGGATATAATTCCACACCAAACATAAAAAGAGGGTGGACAAAAGTATTGGCACTGTTCGAAAAATCATGTGATGCTTCTCTAATTTGTGTAATTAACAGCACCTGTAACTTACCTGTGGCACCTAACAGGTGTTGGCAATAACTAAATCACACTTGCAGCCAGTTGACAAGGATTAAAGTTGACTCAACCTCTGTCCTGTGTCCTTGTGTGTACCACATTGAGCATGGAGAAAAGAAAGAAGACTAAAGAACTGTCTGGGGACTTGAGAAACCAAATTGTGAGGAAGCATGAGCAATCTCAAGGCTACAAGTCCATCTCCAAAGACCAAAATGTTCCTGTGTCTACCGTGCGCAGTGTCATCAAGAAGTTTAAAGCCCATGGCACTGTGGCTAACCTCCCTAGATGTGGACAGAAAAGAAAAATTGACAAGAGATTTCAACGCAAAATTGTGTGGATGTTGGATAAAGAACCTCGACTAACATCCAAACAAGTTCAAGCTGCCCTGCAGTCCGAGGGTACAACAGTGTCAACCTGTTGTGAGTTCATTTTTCCCTTCACCATTGAGGTCTGATGAACTCCCTCCTCTGGTGAAGGAAGGTAGTGAGGCTGATTACCAAACACCTGGGCAGCTAGATGATGACTGGGTGGCTGGAATTGAGGACTGGATATAAGGCTGCCGACGCCCTTCTTCCTGGCTGGTGATTTTCCTGCTGGATTCTTGGAGACCAGTCTGATTCCTGCATCTCAAAGCTAAGTTTTTCTGCTCTTCTTTGTACTCTTCAGTTTTGTTTTTGTTTTGCCTTGTTTTTTGGGAGTTCTGCCATCCCCGGCCGGGGGTGAGCTGTACTCCATTTTTGTCTCTGATCTGTTGATATTTTGCTCTGTCTTCAGAATATACCTGAGTGCTGATATAGTCTTTTGAAGCCTAGCGACTTCAGGGCCTGTTTTTCCTATCAGTCGGTTGGCTCTTTTTGATAGGGTTTTTGCGGATGGCAGACAGCAGCTTTCCTATCCTGTCCTATGTAGTTAGCTTGGGCCCCATCATTTGCTCAACCTATCTTTCTATCTGTGTTAGTGTTTTCATCTTGCTTCACCATCATTATATGTTGGGGGCTGCCTATTGCTTTGGGGTCTGCTCTGGGGCAGTTTAGTTTTTCCCCTTTCTGTCTTTAGGCTATATAGTTCTCCGGCTGTGATTGAGGGGTCTAGGGCACCGTAGGAATCCCCCACGGCTACTGCTAGTTGTTGTGGATAGGTTCAGGGGTCTGCAATCCGATAGCTGCCAACCTCTCTGTTTTTTCTGGACTTAGCTGGTATTTTGTTTTTTCCTCCTTCGGTGACTCATCATAACATCAACCCGTACTATCCGTCGGCATCTGAGTGAAAAGGGACTGTATGGTGGCAGACCCAGGAAGACCCCACTTCTTACCCCGAGACATAAAAAAGCCAGGCTGGAGTTTGCCAAAACTTACTTGAAAAAGCCTAAAACGTTTTGGAAGAATGTTCTCTGGTCAGATGAGACTGAGACAAAAGTAGAGCTTTTTGGGCAAAGGCATCAACAGAGTTTACAGGAGAAAAAAAAGAGGCATTCAAAGAAAAGAACACGGTCCCTACAGTCAAACATGGCGGAGGTTCCCTGATGTTTTGGGGTTGCTTTGCTGCCTCTGGCACTGGACTGCTTGACCGTGTGCATGGCATTATGAAGTCTGAAGACTACCAACAAATTTTGCAGCATAATGTAGGGCCCAGTGTGGGAAAGCTGGGTCTCCCTCAGAGGTCATGGGTCTTCCAGCAGGACAATGACCCAAAACACACTTCAAAAAGCACTAGAAAATGGTTTGAGACTGGAGACTTCTAAGGTGGCCAGCAATGAGTCGAGACCTGAATCCCATGGAACACCTGTGGAGAGATCTAAAAATGGCAGTTTGGAGAAGGCACCCTTCAAATATCAGGGACCTGGAGCAGTTTGCCAAAGAAGAATGGTCTAAAATTCCAGCAGAGCATTGTAAGAAACTCATTGATGGTTACCGGAAGCGGATGGTCGCAGTTATTTTGGCTAAAGGTTGTGCAACCAAGTATTAGGCTGAGGGTGCCAATACTTTTGTCTGGCCCATTTTTGGAGTTTTGTGTGAAATGATCAATGTTTTGCTTTTTGCTTCATTCTCTTTTGTGTTTTTTCATTTAAGACAAATTAAATGAAGATAATATTACCAAAGAATTTGTGTTTGCAATCATTTAAAGGAAGAAACTGAGTATTATCTGACAGAATTGCAGGGGTGTCAATACTTTTGGCCACAACTGTATGTATGTTGTATGAATGTAGTATATATGTAGTATGTATGCTGTATGTATGTTGTATCAATATAGTATATATGTAGTATGTATGTATTATGTAGTATGTATGTATGTTATATGAATGTAGTATATATGTAGTATGTATGTACTATGCATGTATGTATGTATGTTGTATGAATGTAGTATATATGTAGTATGTATGTAGTATGTATGTATGTTGTATGAATGTTGTATATATGTAGTATGTATGTAGTATGTATTTTTTTTTTTTTTTACATTCAACACATTAGCCGGATGATGTGACTACTACTGTCCCATCATTGGCTAACGTGTTAATCACTGTCATTGTAGCAGGCATAGCCCGATGGGACTTGTAGTCCCATTGGACGATGCCTGCACACACACACACAACCCCTGGCAGGCCCGCACAGACCCCCGGAGGCCCGCACAGACCCCCGGCAGGCCTGCACAGACCCCCAGCAGCCCGCACAGACCCCCCGGCAGGCCCGCACAGACCCCCCGGCAGCCCGCACAGACCCCCCGGCAGCCCGCACGACCCCCGGCAGCCCGCACAGTCCCGCAGCAGGCCCGCACAGTCCCGCAGCAGGCCCGCACAGACCCCCAGCAGCCCACACAGACCCCCGGCAGGCCCGCACAGACCCCCGAGAGGCCCGCACAGACCCCCGAGAGGCCTGTAAAGACCCCCCGAGAGGCCCGTTCAGACCCTGCTGCACACACACACGCACAGTCTCCACCCACACACCGCCAACACTCTTCTCCCCTCCCGAACTGGATGTGCAAGGAAAGAAAGGGTTTATTTTCATTCCGATATTTGTGCCCCATTGACTTGCATGGGTTTACGGTATCGGAATCGGCGATACCTGAAATTTTTGGGGTATCGGTCCGATCCAATCCGATCCGATATTTACGAATATCGGAAGGTATCGCTCAACACTACTATTGATATAGCTGAAGAACAGTTTGTGTTTAGTTTTAAGGCCCTGTCACACATAGCGACTCACCAGCGATCCTGACAACGATATGAACTTATCAGGATCGCTGGAGTGTCGCTACATGATCGCTGGTGAGCTGCCAAACAGGCAGCTTCACCAGCGAGCAGCACCAGTGATGACGATCGCTCGCGTCGCTGTGTACCTTAGATACCAACGCGCTGGTGCAGGGAGCAGGTAACAAAGGTAAGCATCGGGTTTCTAAGCACCGCGCGGCACATAGAAACCCGCTGTTTACCTTGGTTACCAGCTCCCTGCACCAGCGCGCTGGTATCTAAGGTACACAGAAGCGCTTAGAAACCCGCTGTTTACCTTGGATACGAGCTGGGAGCTCGTTGATCGCTGCTCTCCCGTCTGCCACACGCAGCGATGCATGCTGGAAGCGGGAGACCAACGATCCAAAAAAAGTCCAGGGCATTTCACCATGATCAGCGATACCCAGCAGGAGCAGCTTCAATGGTGCCATCCTGCTTTAGTAGTATAAATGCTTTTTTTTTATTGTTAATTGCCCCTCTTACTTCTTTGTTTAGCCACATTGGGCTTTTCCTATTTCTTGTCCTTTTATTCCCACAAGGTATAAACCGCTTACAGTGCCTATTTAGGATGTTCTTAAACATTTCCCATTTATTATCTGTATTCTTATTTCCGAGGACATTGCCCCAGTCAACCAGAATAAGGACATCTCTAAGCTGATCAAACTTTGCCTTCCTAAAGTTCAGTGGTTTTATGACTCCTGGACAAGTTCCTCCAGTGAAAGATAAGTGAAACTGTACAATATTGTAGTTGCTATTTCCTAGATGCCCGACGACCTGTAGATTTGTTATTCTGTCAGGTCTATTGGATAGTATTAGGTCTAAAAGTGCTGCTTCTCTGGTTGGCTTCTGCACCAATTGTGAAAGATAATTTTTATTGGTTATTAGCAGAAACCTGTTGCCTTTATGGGTTTCCGGGTAGTTAAAGTCCCCCATAACAAGGACCTCATTATGGATTGCAGCTTCATCTATCTGATTTAGTAGTAGACTTTCCATGATTTCTGTTATATTTGGGGGTTTGTAACAGACCCCAGTGAGAATTTTGTTACTATTTTTCCCTCCATTTATTTCGACCCATATGGACTTGACATCCTCATTCCCTTTGCTAATATCTTCCCTTAAAGTGGACTTTAGACAAGACTTTATATAAAGACAAACCCCTCCTCCACTCCGATTTTTACGATCCTTTCTAAACATACTGTAACCCTGTAAGTTAACTGCCCAGTCATAGCTTTCATCTAACCATGTCTCGGTTATTCCCACTATGTCATATTTACCTGTAGATATTTCTGCTTCTAGTTCTTCCATCTTGTCAGGCTCCTGGCATTTGCGACCATGCAGTTTAGAGGATTTTGTTTTGTTCCAATCTCCTCCCTGTGGATTGTTTTATAAATGTTCTTACCTCCCTTCTGAGTATGTTGTCTTGGGTCTTTTTTGCCGCACCTCATATCCTTCATCAGTATATTTTTGGCTTCATGTTTGTGTCTAACGTTTTTCTTCCCGTCCCTTCTTCTTCTAGATTATCATGTAATCCAAAGCCTGATGAAACAATAGGTCATTAATTCTGTGTCTTTACACAAGGGATGCTGAAGGTGAAGTTAATAGCTACAACCATGTGCATTTACAGCCCAAGTAAGCATGTGACTAAGGGAAGAAGAACAGCTTTATTGTTATACACTTGGACAACAGGACATTTTGCTTCATACAGTTTTTTTTTATTCTTCTTACAGTAATCTCAAATAAAGGGGATTCATGTAAAGCAAGTACAGTAATTGTTTCTTTTTACCAATCTATAAGTCCACTTGCAGAGAAGCTATTGTCTCTTCGAAGAGCTATTTTTGCCCAGCTTTTGAAGCAGCGAGTGGCTGGATGTGAAGGGAAAGGGTCAGGTGAGGTCTGATCCTCCGCACACTTCGCAGGGTTGCTATGGAAGTTGTTGAATCTGACATAGCACATGGAAATTGTGGCGAAATGAGATAACCTGCACGATGGGCTCTTCCTGACATAGCCAACTGTTCTTTGCTCTTCCTATGAAACTTCTCAGCCTTTATTCGCAGATAAAATTGCTGAGGTCACCATGGTGATGAATATTCACAGCTCGCGTGAAAAAAAAATCTGCAAGGACAAGTAATAAGGAGAAGAAAGTTAGTTGAATCTGACCCTTAAAATAAGCACCGCAGTAATAAAGCAAGAAACTTCCATAAAATATGAAAGAAAACTGTTACAGCGCTTATAAAAACTTGTCCTGCAAACTTGGCTGTTGAGACCACCCATGTAGATAGTACTACGTGTATAGTATAAATATGGGAATATGCTTTATTTGAACAAAAATAGCAATAATATTTTCTAAAAAAATGTATCTGTAATTAAAATTCTTTAGAATAAGTACACAATTACTTGTCTGGGCTTAAGGCGGAATTGCCTACCCATTTCACATTACAAATTTCACACAATATTAAGTAGATTTGTAAAACCTGTGGAGGCTGGTGTATTTACTTTGTAAATCCATTGCAAATTCTAATCATGCTGCCCTGGTATGGCATCCATTGTACATGTGTTGTTTCCTGAAACTACTGAAAGTCAGAGTCTAAAATAGTCCCGGTGGTCGGTGTGAAAATTGCAAGATTTCTAACATTTTTAACAAAATGTAATATGGAAAAAAAAGAATGGCAATAATTAAAAAAATACATTTAATAAAACAACCTGATTTAAACAATGGGTCAGTTTCTGAAGACATATTCCCTTTAAATAAAATTGTACTGCTCATTACTACTGTAGAATTTTATTCCACTCCAGTCATATGTACCATCTGGTTTTCACTTCTGTGACTAGTATCCTTTGCCTGGAATCCTGTTTACCTCTGAGCTTATTAGATCCTGTAACATCATGACATTCTTGTGCCTAGTAGTAAGCGCTGGAAGCACCCTGGATTCTGGGAGCAGAACTGAAGATTAGCTGTCATGGATGATTGGACTGGACGATGGACCTGAGAAGAATGGAAAGAATTGCTCATCTCTACTGTTATTGGGTCGCCCTCGCACACCCAGGGAAGCGGGGTGCTCGGTACCGGGCTGGTGTCAAGGCGGGAATGTGTCACAGCAGCGGTGACCTGGTCCGTGGCCCTGGGCGCCCACTATCAATGGCGGTGTTGTTAATGGTGCTAAAGTTTATATGAATAGTTTGTGACGCCACCCGTGGTGTTCGGCAAGTAAGATGGCAAGCCAATGCTGCATACAGATCCGCTGGGACTGATGGTATGGTGCAGCAGAGATGGTATAGCTCCCCACAGGTGGAGCTGTAGTCCCAGGGCAGTGTAGGTGCAATGGATGAAGAGAGGTGCAGAATGGTATGGACGCTGGTACCCAGGTGTAGTGGTGCGGGAATAACTGGAGGACACCAGAGTATGCGGTTCCAAAGCTTTACTCACTGTTTGCAGTTCACACAACTGCCTGCCTCCGTACTGTGTTCTCCAAGTCAGGGCTCCAGCCAACCTCCAGGCAGGATAGGATTCTCCCTTCCACACTCCGCCAACATGTACCTTACTGAACGACTCCTCCAATGCGCCTTTAGGTGTGAAGCACCTCAGTACTTAGTTACCCTGGAATGCCTCTCTCTAGGTGTTCCTAGTCTTTACTTGTATGACAGACAGCTTTAGCCTGCTTCTGGGACTCCTCACTGCATCCCGGCTCTCTATTCAGTTGCTGTTGTGTCCCAAGTCTATGATGAGAGCAAGGCGTTAGCGGCTCACTACTCCTCCAGTGTCTGTTGCCGGACATAAAGATCCAATCATCCTCGGGGACCAGGCCCCGGCCTTTGCGCTCTCTGGACTAGAAGGGTTCTCTATCTTTCTTCAACCAGCTTCCCACCGTCCTTCTATTCTCCTTCGTTCCGATCTGTTCTATTTCTCTTATGGAATCTGTAGTCTTCAGTCTACGTCTGTTTCTCCTTCTCTTCCTCTCCTAGGGAGCTCGTTCCACTAAGACCAGTCCTCAGCCTCTCCTGACTGACTGCCTTCCTCCGCCTTGAGCTCCTCTCAGGCTGACCTGCTGTCAGCCTGCTCTCTCCTCTAACCAACTAACCTGAAATCCTACACCTTCCCTCTCTTTTATATCTAACTCCACCTGCCTCCCCAGCACCTCTAGTGTTACGAAGCCAGGGACCACAAAAGGCACCCTATGACCTTTCCAGCATAAAGCATGGATGGATCCCTGCTGAACTATCCTGTGTGTGGGGTGCAGGTGTTGGAATGCGGAAAGGAGTTCCCAGCCTACCTGGATGGTGGGGCACTACACCTTAGGAGAAGGTGCAGTACCTCTGTGGCGACTGAAGCCTCAGGGGTGCCGCATACCCCCCGTTAAACACAGCACGTCCGCAGGCTGTAAGACAACAAAAGGTACACTAATCTTCCTAATGTAGGAGGCACATTTCTTAAACAATACAAACAGGTGAACTTCCTATCTTGGTATAAAAAATTTACTTAAGTGCAATTCTTAATTCAAAGTGCTATACTCAACACATTTTCTTTAGTACATTTTCTATCAATTATTCTCTCTTTCTTTCTTTCTTTCTTTCTTCGCAAGACACTGACCATCTACTCTTGGCCTGTCACCTGTCACTTTCAATTCTTCAGTCTTTATTCAATTCTCACATTCTACCTAAAACTTTTATAATTCTCTGTATTAAATATTCTATAAAAGACATTTACTTTTCACAAGACACAACATTATCAAATACGTTATCATAAAACATTCAAAATTCTTGTAAGGTGCTGAACACTGCTCCCAGCCGGGCTTTCTTGCAGTGTCCCTTGAGGTAGACATCATTCTTCGAAAAGTGTCCATGCAAAAACATTATCTTCACAAAGGGCACCTAAAGAGGTGCAACTATTTACAATAAAAGTTTTTGGATCAATCAGCGTCTATGATCTCCACAGTTTCATTTCAAAAACAATGCTGCCAATCAAAAACTGGGCAACATGATGAACAAAAAAGGCAAAGGCACAACTGGTGCAACAAACCCTCCTGGGTAACGAGATTTGGAAAATTATAATTCTATTTCTTAGTGGCTACCAGATTCAAAGTAGTCATTGGCAATCCGCAGGTACTCCTCTTCCCACGGTGTCAAGCCAGAGATCTTTGGTTTGGGCTGCCAAACTGGAGATGATGCATTAGCAGCCTGGTTCTTGGAAACAGGTACCTGAGCAGTCTGTGGGGTACCGGTGGATGGAGCATTGACTGGTCTTGATGGCAGGTACCTCTCAATGAACTCTGCAGGGATACGTCGTACATTCAGGGCGTACCATCCCCTGAGTCTCTCATGCCGGGTAAAGGTCACATACTCCCCAGGCTGCAGGTCTCTTTTAGGGTGCCCTTAGGCAAATGAGATTCAACGTCCCTCCGATTAAAGAATAAGTCACTTATCCTCTTGGGGTCTGCAATAAATCCGAACCCCCATTCTCGATTGACATTAAGGACCTGCCCCCATCCTGCGGCATCCTGGGAACCGTAATGCCCAGCACGGGTCCTCTCTTTCCTGCTCAAGTCCAGGCCCAGTACAGCCATTCTCCTCTGCTCCCTCTCCCGGTACTCATCTGCCAGTTTTTTAATGGTGGCTCGGCAATAGGCCTCATTCTGCTCCTCCTGGGACCTGCTTTGGCATACTGGGGCCTAGGGTGCCACCGTTGGGGGTTCCGGTATCTCCCCCCGGGGACTGGCTTCCCGGTCCCAGAACAGGTCTAACACAACCTGGCCGGCCATTGCAACGGTGGGGCAACCCCGGTTCTTCTCAGGGGAAGGGGCACCGGACATACCTGAGGTCTCCCGGCGGTGCAGCCTCGGCTCCGGTGCAGGTGATAAAGGAGAAGTTGCGGGTTCTGGATCCGCAGGGGTCTCTGTGGGGACCGGCGCAGCTGCGCCAGGCCCAGGCGGGAGCTCTGCTTCCACTCCCAGGTCCTGCGGTAACTTCTCCAGGCCAGTGGTGCTCAACCGCACGGTCAAAGTAGATGTGTAGGTCAGCGCAGCCCGGGGACAGTCCAGTGCGGTAGCAGCGGGTACCGATGGAGAGGGTGGTACTGCTGGTGTAGGCCCCGCCGGGGCGCGCTGCCATCTCAGCTTCTCCAGCGCTTCTCTTCATAGCTGCAGACGGGTAGTCAGTTCAGCGATTTCATCTTCTAATTGCTGGCAGTTCATTCCGGAGTTCGGGTTGGAGCCGTCAGCCATGGCGCCGGGGGTTTACACTTCCCCACGCTCCGCAGGCCTCCTTCCCTTGCTCTCCAAGATGGCATTCTGGCATTCTTCATCTTGCTCCGCCCTTCTGCTTGCCACTGGCTTTCTCTGCCCCTCCTTCTCGGGGCGGCGTCTTCTTCCAGCGCCTCCATACCAAGCCAGTATACGAACCCCTCGGGGGGTGGGTCATGCATCGGTCACATAGTAATTCAGGCAGGGACGGCCCAAGACTCTTCGCGGTTTTTTCTTAGGACCTCCCATCTCTTCACGCCCTTCTTCTCCGCGCCAGCGGCCATTTCTAATGTCCATTGTACAGTCTATTAAATTTGGTCTTCTGCACATTGGTACTGTGTTGGGGGTATAGGTCTGTAGCTCTCCTTTATGGGTGGATGGTCTCCACTGGGGATATGATGTTGCACCCCTTTTGCCTGCCCAAAATCTAGTTGGTGTTTGCTGAATACCTGCTCATACTCTTGTGTCACTCTGTAAACCCCATTTCTCTGGTATGAAGGTGTAGAGTCAGTTTCCACCTGCAGTTGCTGGCACCACTCTTCTAGCTGCTTCACAGGGCCATTGTCCTCCACCGGATCGGATGAGACCAAAGGCTCTGCTGCCTGCAATGAGATGTTATTAACAGTGAGCAGCTTAGCAACTGTGGCGTACCGAGGTATTGTGGCTTCCTCCTCCCCACAATTCAGAAGGCGTACAGGTACTCTCCCCTTTCGTACATCAACCACCGCTCTGGCTGTCAGGACAGTGGGCCTGCTATCTGAATATACTGGCTGTACCAATGCCTGGTAATCCTGCCCTCTGAGCCCTATGGCTGCCCGACACCAAACCAACATTTCACATCTGGGGGGTATTACAATGGGAAAAGCATCACTCACTCTGACGCTGCCAATCTCTCCACCAGAGAGTTCTACCTGTTGCCTTTGCATCAGGGCTCGGATCTCCTTCTGCAGGAATCTTTGTTCTCCGAAACCAGCAGTCTCAGCCACCTGTTGCAACAAGACAATAACCGCGGACAGACAGTTTTCAATTACATTTGTACCAAGAGTCATCATGGGATTACATTCACGTCGATCAATATCAACAATTATCAGACCTTGTGATTTTAGCTCCACCCGGCCCACTTTAACAGTATTTTCCTTGCATCTAATCTGTGGCAAGGTATGCCCATTACTAGCAACTACTGTTAGTTCATCAGTTGGGCCACGGGTGAGTTCAGAATCAGCCCAGTACCTCTTGTACAACATATAAGGCATAGTGGTCACCTGGGAGCCAGAGTCCAGCAAAGGGTTCATGGGGATGCCGTCAATCACCACAGGAAGGATCAGTCTCCCTCCCACATACTTGGCTCTCCAGTTCTTTGGGCCTGGTGATCCTACTCCTGGGGGTTCGCCCTCTGCCCCAAGGGGTTGCTCGTTTAAAGGACAGTACCTTGCAAGATGACCTGCCTTGTAACAGCGGCGACAGATGGGACGTCCGTTCTGGTCGTAGCGATCGTTGTTCCTTCCTCAAAGTGGCGGGGTTCTCCTCCTCCGGAGCCACGGGAAATCCTCTGGACTGGAAGCAAGCTGGATCTTTTCTTTGGAGGAATCCTGCAGGGACTGCACAGTTCTGGTGAATGCAGCCATCCCTTTGGTCAGCTCCTGGACTTGAAGACGCAGCTCCTCAGTTGGATCTTTATCCAGGGTCTGGGCATCAGCCTCCACAGGGATGGAAGGAAAGGATGCAGCTTCCTTATGGTAGGTGATCACTGGGCGCCTAGGGGACGCTTGACGGCTGTCAGAGGATTCCTGTAGTACCCAGATAGCCCTGTCCTTGAAATTAGCAAAGTCCAGATCAGGGTCTTGCAGGGTTAAAATACGTAACTGCCCTCTGTGGGTACTGGACAGGAACCCTTCAATGAACTGCTCCTTTAACAGTTGATCTTCTTCCTTTAAACTGTCAGGGTCAACTTGTTTAACTGCTCACAGCGCCTCCTGCAGGTTGAGAGCATAGTCTCTGATACTGTCCTGTGCCCTCTGTTTACAGCCAAAGAACCTCATCTTGATTTCAGCTGCAGTGCGGGTGTCAAAAGTGCTCTTGAGCTTGGCCAAGACCTTTGCAACAGTCTCTTTATCAGTGTCCTGCCAGGCTTTCACCTCCCTCAGTGCTGCACCCGTTAGCTGTCCAATCAGGATATTCACTTTCTGGCTTTCAGACAGGGGGTAAACTTTAAACAAGCTGCACAGTCTCTCTTTAAATTCACTCAGGGTATGTGACTCACCCAAGTACTGCGGTAGCCAGGCCGCTCCCGGTATGTAGGGCATGGATAACGGCATTATGGGGACCGCTGCGGCGGGTGCTCCTCCTGGCGGTACCGCGGGGTTGGCAGCGGCGTCCGCCGCTGCATTGGCTTGTGGCGCAGGCATTCTCTCCCCCCTAGTTAACGTTAGCCAGGGCTGGGGGTTGCGAGAGCTCACCGGCGGCTGCTTCGCAGGCCCGACGCTCCGGGCTGTAGGCCTCAGCTCCTCCTCCTCTCGCTCGCTGTCCTCTCTTCCCGTGCGGCACTTCTCTTCTTCGCGCTCTGCGGCAGGCTCCGCCCACGAAGGCTGCCCCTCTTTCTTCCCGCACGCGCCAAGCAGTGCGGCAATGGCGGCAAATGGTGCCAAATTCACACAGTTCACAATCACAGTCTATGGCACACAGGACCCGGGGATACCGGGCTCCGTAATCCTGTTCGTGATGCCAAAATTGGGTCGCCCTCGCACACCCAGGGCAGTGGAGTACTCGGTACCGGGCCGGTGTCAAGGTGGGAATGTGTCACAGCAGTGGTGACTCGGTCCGTGGCCCTGGGAGCCCAATATCAATGGCGGTGTTGTTAATGGTGTTAAAGTTTATATGAATAGTTTGTGACGCCACCTGTGGTGCTCGGCAAGTAAGATGGCAAGCCAATGCTGCATACAGATCCGCTGGGACTGATGGTGTGGTGCAGCAGAGATGGTATAGCTCCCCACAGGTGGAGCTGTAGTCCCAGGGCAGTGTAGGTGCAATGGATTAGGAGAGGCGCAGAATGGTATGGATGCTGGTACCCAGGTGTAGTGGTGTGGGAATAACTGGAGGACACCAGAGTATGCGGTTCCAAAGCTTTACTCACTGTTTGCAGTTCACACAACTGCCTGCCTCCGTAATGTGTTCACAAGGTCAGGGCTCCAGCCAACCTCCAGGCAGGATAGGATTCTCCCTTCCACACTCCACCAACATGTACCTTACTGAACGACTCCTCCAATGCGCCTTTAGGTGCGAAGCACTCCAGTACTTAGTTACCCTGGAATGCCTCTCTCTAGGTGTTCCTAGTCTTTACTTGTATGACAGACAGCTGTAGCCTGCTTCGGAGACTCCTCACTGCGTCCCGGCTCTCTATTCAGTTGCTGTTGTGCCCCAAGTCTATGATGGGAGCAAGGCGTTAGCGGCTCACTACTCCTCCAGTGTCTGTTGCCAGACATAAAGATCCAATCAACCTCGGGGACCAGGCCCCGGCCTTTGCGCTCTCTGGACTGGAATGGTTCTCTATCTTTCTTCAACCAGCTTCCCACCGTCCTTCTATTCTCCTTCGTTCCGATCTGTTCTATTTCTCTTATGGAATCTGTAGTCTTCAGTCTACGCCTCTTTCTCCTTCTCTTCCTCTCCTAGGGAGCTCGTTCCACTAAGACCAGTCCTCAGGCTCTCCTGACTGACTGCCTTCCTCCGCCTTGAGCTCCTCTCAGGCTGACCTGCTGTCAGCCTGCTCTCTCCTCTAACCAACTAACCTGGAATCCTACACCTTCCCTCTCTTTTATATCTAACTCCACCCGCCTCCCCAGCACCTCTCGTGTTACGAAGCCAGGGACCACAAAAGGCACCCTATGACCTTTCCAGCATAAAGCATGGATGGGTCCCTGCTGAACTATCCTGTGTGTGGTGTGCAGGTGTTGGAATGCGGAAAGGAGTTCCCAGCCTACCTGGATGGTGGGGCACTACACCTTAGGAGAAGGTGCAGTACCTCTGTCGCGACTGAAGCCTCAGGGGCGCCACATTATAATCCTGACATTGAAATGAGACCATCTAAAGAAGGAGAGAGCAAATGAGTCCAAGTGCATTCATTGCACTGAACATTACGAGATTTCAGCAGGGAGAAGGCACATTGAGAAGATGTCAATCAGGTTAAGTGGGTGGAAATTCAGCTTTAGCAGGCAGAAGGGACACTGTAGAGGGACGCTGTAGAGGAACACTGTAGAGGGACACTGAAATGGAACACTGAAGAGGGACACTATAGAAGGACACTGAAGAGAGACACTAAAGAGGGATGCTGTAGAGGGACGCTGCAGAGGGACACTTTGGAAGGACACTGTAGAGGGACACTGAAGAGGGAAACTATAGAGGGACACTGTAGAGGGATGCTGCAGAGGGACACTGTAGAGGGACACTATAGAGGGAGGACACTGAAGAGGGACACTATAGAGGGACACTAAAGAGGGACACTATAGAGGGACACTGTAGAGGGACACTAAAGAGGGACAGTGAAGAAGGACACTATAGAGGAACACTGCAGCTTTTGAGCTTGTACAGCCATGAGTCTTCTTGGGGATGATGCAACAAGTTTTTCACACTTGGATTTGGGGATCCTCTGCCATTCTTCCTTGCAGATCCTCTCCAGTTCCGTCAGGTTGGATGTTGAATGCTGGTTGACAGACATTTTAAGGTCTCTCCAGAGATGCTCAATTGGGTTTAGGTCAGGGCTCTGGCTGTGCCTGTCAAGAATGCTCACAGAGTTGTCCTGAAGCCACTCCTTTGTTAATTTAGCTGTGTGGTTAGGGTCATTATCTTGTTGGAAGGTTTACCTTTGGCTATGTCTGAGGTCCAAAGCACTCTGCAAGAGGTTTTCATCCAGGATATCTCTGTATTTGGCCACATTCATGTTTCCTTCAATTGCAGCCAGTCTTCCTATCCCTGCAGCTAAATAACACCACCATAGAATGATGCTGCCACCACCATGTTTCACTGTTGGGATTGTATTGGACAGGTGATGAGCAGTGCCACTTAGAATTATCACCAAAAAGTTCTATCTTCATGTCATCAGACCAGAGAATCTTATTTCTCATAGTCTGAGAGTCCTTCATATATTTTTTAGCATATTCTATGTGGGCTTTCATATGTCTTGCACTGAGCAGAGGCTTCCGTACGGCCACTCTGCCATAAAGGCCCGACTGGTGGAGGGTTGCAGTGGTAATTGACTTTGTGAAACTTTCTCCCATCTCCCCACTGCATCTGTGGACCTCAGTGACAGTGATTTTGGGGTTCTTCTTTACCTCTCTCACCAAGGGTCTTTTCCCATGATTGCGCAGTTTGGCTGGATGGCCAGGTCTAGGAAAACTTCTGGTGGCCCCAAGCTTCTTCCATTTAAGAATTATGGAGGTCAATGTGCTCTTAGGAACCTTGAGTACTGCAGAAACTCTTTTGTAACCATGGCCAGATCTGTGCCTTGCCACAATTCTGTCTCCGAGCTCCTTGGCCAGTTCCTTTGACCTCATGATTCTCATTGGGTCTGACATGCACTGTGAGCTGTGAGGTCTTATATAGACGGGTGTGTGCCTTTAAAAATCAAGTCCTATCAGTTTAAGTAAACACAGTTGGACTCCAATGAAGGTGTAGAACCATCTCAAGGAGGATCACAAGGAAATGGACAGCATGTGACTTAAATATGAGTGTCTGCGCCAAGATTCTGAATTCTTATGACCATGTGATATTTCAGTTTTTCTTTTTTAATAAATTTGCAAAAATTTCTACATTTCTGGGCTTTTTTTTAGTCAGGATGGGGTGCATAGTGTACATTAATGAGAAAAAAATGAAGCTTTTTGAATTTACCAAATGGCTGCAATCAAACAAAAGTGAAAAATTTAAAGGGGTCTGAATACTTTCCGTACCCACTGTATATTTGGGGTAGAAGTATTTTTTGAACCCCCCCCCTCAGGCTACAGTGATCAGATACTACTGCAACGGTGATGGTTAATTGAGCTTTTCTTAAAAAAATATTTTGTGACTTTTATCAGTGTTTATTTTCTTGGGGTGAGGTGGCATCTGGGAATAAGTAGGACATTATGAAATGCAGGCTTTAAACAAAAAAAACTTTTGCCTTCATTATATTTTTTAATATAATGCATGTAGCATGTTTTAGATATTGCACTTTTCTGCTAACTGCTAATATTTTCTTCCATTCAACTTCCATAGTGGCATTTTTTTCAAAATTTGTTAAAGAAAACACTTGTACTATTATTATTTTTATTTGTGTTGCCCTTTTTCATGTTACAACCTATGGGATTATACCTTATGGCAGATCTTGCCTTAACGTGATGAATGAATTATGGATGACTTTTAATGAAAAAAAAAGCACGACTATAATAAAAATCAGTGAAAAACGCACGTTAAACTAAACTAATTAATAAAAACAGCGTCAAAATAGCAGAAGGAAAGTTCGTATAAAATGCACTTAAAACACAAAATTTGCAGGGAAAAAATAGCATTTGAAGATATCTTAAAAGTGATTTTGCACATTATTTTAATTTTTTTTTAAAGATTTGAATTTGAAGGTTCTCTTAGAAAATGCTCAAAAAACAATCCTGACTTAATTTACGCATTTTTGCATCTATATGCCCCATAACATACAAATCAATGGAATCCATCAATGAATGCCATCTATTATATTTTTTACATTTCATATAAAATAAAGTAAATACAAAGCCTAGTAGGAACGTCGTCTAATGATATCATCGGGGATACAAAGCTTATAAAAAAAAAGGTCTTTACGTAAAGCACATCCATCGGCTCATTAACATTCTGCCTTAATGGCTATAAATATTCATGATTAGACTTTCTCTTAACTCACTCTCACAATTTAGTTAAGAAATAAGTCTAAATAAGGCACAATGCTCCAACATCTGCTTCATCTACCGTCATCTGCCATGCTTTATAGCTCATTGCTTGTATACACAACTGCTTAATCATTGCTGATGGGGCCGCGCTATCACAGATATTAGTCCTGCAGTATGACAGAAGAAGAACCGTATTTTTATGCCTCAATTCCAGCTGATTTTTTAAAGATAAGGCCTCTCATCTAGAAGGGCGTTTCAAATCAGAAAAGTGACATCTGCTGATATGGCCCCTGAGTGTGTGAATCCTCCTAAACATAATTATATCAGGAATGAGATAGAAGGCTGAGTACGGAGACCCCGAGGGATGACAGAGACTTTGAAAAGAAATATGTTAATCAGAACAGCCATCGACTTGCATCTGTTCCACTGTTATTCCAGGGAGTCAGCTGCCGCACATTACGTGGAGGAAGGTTTAGAGCAGCAATGTTTGGGCTAATGTTGTACTTTTTACAAGGTACTTTTTTTCTTTTTATAATGCACTTTGGTGCCATATTGTATCATTTACGGGAACATAACAAGCTATTTGGAAGGTGGGAAAAGGGCAATTGAAGTCATTTATTTAATAAATGTACTCGATCAGCCAGAATCATTGCATCTGAGACCTGTGTATGAGCACGAAAGAACTTACCAAAATACATGTTTAGAGTAATCCGGACTGAGAGTGAAAGTCAGCCCTACCATTTGAAAGCACATAGGCCCATGTTGTTCTTCCCCTCTGATGCTCCATCTCAACTGCACCCTGAGGACACTGATACTGTTAGCAGCATAGCAGACAATGCGGCCCATAACTGGACCAGCCTATCGGGCATTTGCCAGAATTGCCAGATGGCCAGTCCGACCCTGGTTTGGCGTAAGCCGGACTGGTAAGTCTAGTATGTGAGAAAGGAGCAATCAGCTCATCTGTCCAGGTGCAAAATACTCCGTGATATCCAGCACTCACATCTTCTTAAAATAATTGTTCTAATGATCTAGTAGTATAAAAGGCACAACAAATGGTTGAACACAACAGCATAAAAATGAAAAAGACAGAAAAGAAATATCCGCTGCACTTCTACCTGCTTGCTTGTGGTTTCCTGCACCCAACTTGCTTGTCTGCAGTTTCCTGGCATCCTCTGCCTGCTTTCCTGCAGCTTCCAGGCATCTTCCACCTGCTTGCCTTTTGTTTTTTGAATTGCTCCACCTGCTTGCCTGTGGTTTCTTGAAGTCCACCTGATTGACTGTGGTCTCCTGACATCCTCTGCTAGTCTGTTTCCTGATGTCCTCCAGCTGCTTGACTGCGGATTACTGCTGTTCTGTACCATTCTATTGTTTTCTGCACTCCACCTTATTGCCTGATGTTTCCTGACTCCCTATGCTTGCCTGCAATTTCCTGACATCCTCCATCTGCCTATGGGTTCCAGGATTCCACAAGTTTACTTGCGGTTTCCAGTCTCTCTGTTCGCTAACCTGCTGCACCAATGCCCATGGCCCGTGTGCCATGGGCACCTAGATTTTGGGCTTAGAGTGTCCACTTAAGTAAGCCCATTGAACTTCTCGTAACAAATATACCGTATTAGACATATCATTACAAATACAGCCGCCATTGGATTACCAGTACATCATCTCTTGGATTCTTGCATAAAACATACCTGAATATAAGAAATGTGTTTATGGGTCTTATTGGCAGGGAACTGATTGTTTCAGTCACATCAAAGGTTTGGGCTGTCAAAAATCAAAGAGAGTGTGAAAACTGAGCTCAGTGCTATGCCATTACTCCACTAATTTATGCAAAGATATGCTAAAACGGGCTAGCCTGATCAACTTTTGGAACCAAAAATGAATTAATGTTTAGAATTATACTAAGAAATCTACACATATGATCATTTTATTCAAAACCTAAGAGAAGGCATGGTCTTGCTGCCCTCATCCTAATACCCACAAAAAGATAAATCTGATTTTACTGCATATACCAATCTAATATGTCCAGGTATAATTTTGCCATTCATTCTTTTCCCATGCATAGTTTCTGTTATTCTACATTCTGCCTGCACTACAAGGCTGGAGCCTCCTTTCTCTTACTTTCCAGCATGGATTTCTTCTGCCTCTGAAACAAAAGCTTCTGTGATTGTTTGACTGACAGGAGAGCAGAAGCTAAGAAGACCCACATGTGACAGACCGCACAGGGAAAGGGGGTGTTGACTTTTCTCACCTAGGGGGAGGGGAGAGAAGGACCCAGCAGGGATCGGCTCTCTGGTGCCACCACTGGCGCCACCACTTCACTCAGGGAACTGCAACAAGGGCAAATAGTCGCCAGAAAGGCTTCCCTTATAGGTACAAATTATTTAGGCACTCCCAGTGAGGGAGATATATATCACTAGTCCAGGCTGGGGATATTTATATAAACCCCCCGGCCGTCACTGCCAGAGTTCCTCACTACAACAGTACAGTCTGCTAACACCAGTTCCTCGTTCGAAATAAGCACCATCCATCAGCAGGCTTATATCAGGTCAAAAGCCAACCCAGATAGCATATAATAACCAACGGAGCATACAGATGTGGGGATTCGTGCATCGAGATAAAAGAGCAGCCCAAGTTTAATTTTATATTTAATCACCAAAAGGCGCACAAGAAATATGCAAGCATATATTTTACAGAACAATATACAGGTATACAGTCAAGAGTGTAGTATAAGGGTAGGGTATAGATAGGTTGCAATTACCGTCTTATGTAGCATGTGACCACAGGGAGGCGCTGATGGATCACAGGTCCACATCTTAGTTATGGGCTTTTCTGGCCACTTCTGGTAATTGATCCTGCTAGTAGAAAAACTAAACTCAAAATGAGGGGCTGCCTCTAATCTCCTAGGCTGCTGTCTCCCAAACTCTGTCCCCACCTCTGGGCTTGTGCAGCCTCTCTCCTCCCATATCTGAGAGTGTGATTTTCTGTCCAGAACTGTGGAGTCTCATAACTTTTCGCCCAAAGCTCTGAATGGAACGGCAGCTGTGCCACTGGATTCTGCTGGATTTTATCTGCGCAGGGAGACCAAATATGCCTACAGTATAAAATTCCTGATAGCTATGCTTCATAACTCCATAACACAGGGGTCTACAGGTGGCTGCTGGGCATGGGCATGTGGGGGAAGGAATGCCCATTCTGAGAATGCACTTGGCTAGGCTCAGAGATATTGCATTCTGTTATTATAGGTCATTTTCCAGATTCCTTATCTCAGAGCTTTGCTGTGACCTGTGGTGCTTGAGTTAGCAAAGGAATCCAGTTTGACTGTAGCTGCACTAAAGCTCATACCCTTGTGCTAATGGCTAGTCACAGAGCTTCAAAGGGCTTGTTCCTGGAGTTTAATTAAAGGAAAACAATAATCCTGTGGAATCCCATGAGAGGAGGCACATTTCAGGAGTGGAGAGACATCTCCATCGTCCCTCACACCACCTCTACTTCCTGTTGAGAGACAAAGACCCACCTGTTATGAATGGGTCACCAAGGAGGAAAACTAAACAAGCTAAGACACAGAAAACCAGAGAGGTTGGTAACTATGCAGATTGCAGACCCCTGATCCTAACCACACAACTAGCAGCAGCCGTGGAGCGTTCCTACGATGAATCTAGATGCCTCGTCACAGCCGGAGGACTAAATAAGCCTAAAGCAAGAAAAGGGGAAACTAACTGCCCCAGAGCAGACCCCAAAAGAATAGACAGCCCCCACACATGTATTGACGGTGAAACAAGATGAAAACACAAACACAGGCAGGAAAATAGGCTGAACAAACGATGGGGCCCAAACTAACTAGAAAGGACAGGAAAGGAAAGACACTGTCTGCAATCTGCCCAAAAAACCCTACTAAAATAATGTCCAACACTTCTGATAACAAAATTAACCCTGAAGTCACTAGACTTCTCCCACTATATCAGCACTCTGAAATATTCTGAGACAGAGCAAAAAAGAGGCCAATCTAATAAGGGACAAAAAGCAAATTGGCAAATACAGATAAATAAGAATGGAAATTCAGCACAGCCCCAGCTGGGGCTGGCTGACCACACAAAAAACTGAATAGACCAACAAAATCAAGTGTGAGCATTAGCAGAAACACTTAGTTTGAGATGACTGGAACAGAGCTGAAAACTAAGACCTGAAAAGCCAGAAGGAATCACCAGCACCAGAATAGGGCGTCGGCTGTCTTAAATCCAGTCTGAGATTCTAGAGATCCAATCATTATCCTCATCATCAGGTGGCAGATCTCTACTAATTAAATCAACCTCACTACCTCCTGTTACCACCATAGGGAGCCCGGAAGGAGATCTCACAACTGGTAGACCAGAAAATGAGTTCACAACACCCACCCCTACTTCCTGTAGGGAGACAAAGACCCACCTCTACTTCCTGTAGAGAGAAAATGGCACACCCCCACTTCCTGTAAAGAAACAAAGACACACCCCCACTTCCAGTATAGAGACAAAGACACACCTCTACTTACTGTAGGGAGACAAAGACCCACCTCTACTTCCTGTAGAGAGAAAAGGGCACACCACCACTTCCTTTAGTGAGACAAAGACCCACCCCCACTTTCTGAAGAGAGACAAAGCCCCACCCCTACTTCCTATAGAGAGAAAAGTGCACATCTTCATTTTCTGTAGAGAGACAAAGACCCGCCCTCACAACTGCTAGAGACAGAAAACATTTGATAAGTTATTTTGAAGAGAGCCATTTAGCTTCAGACACCTTGTAGTGATTCTTCAGATATAATTTATCAATAAAGTGATTTTCAGGGTGTTTATTGCATAATTTATCAAATGAGATGAACTTGTTCAAAAAGCACAGTAACCATTTAAACCTGTGATCAGTTTCATATAATTATTGTATAAGCAGAAAACCCATAATCCTCTTGCCAGAAAGACTGATGTTAGCTGGTATGGCATAAACCCCATGTCTGTATGTATAAGAAAGTTGTAACCAAACTAATTGCATTGTGTCTAGATGACAGGAGTAAATAATTGCATACTAAGGGGGCTCAATTCATGATTTTTGAAGTCACTTTTATTTTTGTCTCTTGGTATTTGTTACAGTTTTTACTCTAAATTATTCAAAATGGCAAATAAATTTTCAATATTTTTGTCTTTTACTTTTGTTTCACCTTTTAGTACAAAAAAGTAGCATGATCTGTTAAAATCATGAACACAACTCTAACATTTGCATAAAAAAATTCCCGATTTCAAAAAAAATCATTCTGTGTGGGGGCCAAAGTACATTTACCAATTTTGTAAAAATGTACCAATTTAAAAAACAAACAAACTAGCAAATAATCAATAATCAGCTGCAAACACCTATGCTACAAAAAGACGCCCACAATGGCAAAAAGAGAAAAAAAAGACATACAAGTAGAAAATAGCCTTCAAAAGAAAACTTTAACACAAAACATAAAAACAACCTTAAAGAAAAATCTTCGTTTTACACTTTATTTCATAAATATATGTGAAAATAAGCAACTCTGTAATGCATCTTATCAGAGAGATCTGCTTCTTTCTCCTCCGGGAATAAAATCCCAATTCACGGGTAAAATCTGTATTCGGTGAAGACAGATTTTTACATTACTCAGATAGGAGATGACAGTTGATGCTGAAAAAAATATATTACAAAGTTTCTTATTTTCATGTGTACAATTAATTTATGAAATAAAAATTAAAATGACTGTTGCTCTTTAAAAAAGGAAAATGCTAGGCAAAAATTTAGCTGGAAATGCAATAATGAATGGGGTCCTAAATGCAAAATGTTAAAGGAAATAGAAACCATAGATCTAGTAGCTTATCCATAATAATAAGCAAGCAAGAATGCTACGATCACATTGTCAAAATGAGCAAAAACAAAATAGAAGCATAAGTACAATGGTTCCCCCTGCAAAATTGCTATTTAATGCTATAGAGAATACATAGCGCTTTTCAAGGGAGTTTTAATGTGCGAAATGGAAAAACACAATTCTAAAGAAAAAAAAGTTTCTGTAAAGTGGAGATATAGATATTTAGAGTGCACAGATATTGGAAGCTAAGAAATATATATTGCAAGGAGGTGATAAAAAAAAGTCAATTTTGCATTTTATGAGAACACTTTGCTGCTAATGTTTTTTTTTTTCTTTCCAAATTTCCTATATTTCTTCTATTGTGCAATTGGCTGAATTCCCTGTTACAAATGCTGGAAGAGAAGAGAGATTGACTTGTGCAGATAAAATGAAAATGGCTATTTTTGTGTAATGTTGCTGCCGGGTGAAAGATAATACTGTGCTGTCCATCTTGTGCGTGCTTGAGAGTTTCTTGCTCTACCACTGCGGCCACCACCGGGGTGCCTGAAAAGCTAAGGAAATTTGGAGGAGGTTAATAGGCTACGGCAAGATTATAGATACAGATAATGCACATTGGAAATGCAGGCTGGTGATTGCTGGTGAGTGACATGGACCTGGATTCGCAAAAATCACAAATAATAGTTTTTGCAGCTTTGGTTCTTTTGGAAAATGCCGTCTTTTATATTTAGCAGTTTTATGACCTTGTGCTTCCTTTTCTGTGTATTTATGTGCTTGTGACTTTGAGGGTTTCTTTCTGGAATCTTGGGAGTCACTCAGAGCAAAGTCATAATGATGGCAGAGCACAGCGCTCGTCAGAGTCATGTAGTGACTAGATAATGATCTTGTATGTGTTTTTCTTTTATGTCAAGAGAATTTGGAAATAGAATAAGAAAAAAAAAATGTTTTCATGGAAGCTTCTAAATAGGAAGATAAAAACACACACCAGAATTTGAGGTTTTGAAGCCAATCAACAAACCTTTTCAGTGTGGGCACTTGCGGTCACATCACAAGTCATACGAGGTACTGGCATGGCTGTGATTGGCTGGCGCAATATGAAAAATATGCACTTGTTAACAAAAATAGAGGGGCCTCCATACCTTTTATTTATTTAAATAAATAATTTAAAAAAAAGATGTAGGGTTCCCCCTATTTTTTGATAACCAGCCAAGGTAAAGCAGACAGCTGGGGGCTGGTATTCTCAGGCTGGGAAAGTCCATGGATATTTGGCTCTCTCCAGCCTAAAAATAGCAGCCTGTAGAAAAGGTGCATGCAACAGATGTGCCTATTCTGGCAGTTTGCCTGACTATTCCAACTTGACTTGGTGAGTTGACAAGTGCGATAATATTTTGTGTTTAGTAATGGAGAAGAATGGGAAATGTCTCACCTTGCAAGCAGTGATGTTAGTAAGGTTACTGTAGACCATCGGCTTTGAACTGTGATAAGCATACTGACATCAGCACTCGTCACAGCAGCCAGATTCATACACTACTGTCATTGTGTTCCGGCTGCCATACTGAGCAGTCACAGTAAAGATGTCAGCGCTCAGCGCTGCATCTGGAGTCAGGACTGTGCTGGGACGTGGGATAGATTTACTGAGGACCCCTTTGTATTATTTTAGATTTTAAAGTTAATAAATGGGTAAAAAAGGGTCAGGGAGTGCTTTATACAGTTAAAGGACCTTTCTCTGTGTTTATTATTTTTGAATATGGGGTTAGTAATGGGGGTGTCTTATAGATACCTCTCCATTACTAACCCCTGGGCTTGATGTCAGCATCCATAAAACAGCTGACATCAACCTCAAAACTATTACCCCACTTGCCAACACACCAGGTCAAGCGGGAAGATCTGAGACTAAGCTCCAGAATTGGCACATCTAATGGATGCGCCATTTCTGAGGCAGCTGGGGGCTGGTGTTAATAGTCTGGGAGGGTGAAAATATCCATGGCCCCCTCCCTGGCTATTAACATTAGCCCGCAGATGTCTGCTTAGTCTTTTCTAGTTATTAAACATTGGGGGCGACCCCACGTCATTTTTGGAGGGTCCCCCTTTTTAATAACCAGTAAAGGATACGCAGACATCTGTGAGCTGATATTAGTAGGCTGGGATGCTCTATGGATATTGGTCTCTTCTTAGAATAAAAACCCCAGACCGCAGCTGCCTGTTTTCCCTCGGCTGGTTATTAAAAAATAGGGGGGACTCTACGTCATTTTTTTCTTTGATTTCTTTATTAGCTAAATGCATGTACAATTGTCATTTTTTACATTTTAATAATAACAAAAAGGAAAATTTGCTGATGTGAAAGTTTTTGCTCCCATGTAGATTTGATTTCTTAGATAACTTTAACCAAGGATTCAGACCTTAATTAGCCTGTTAGCATTATCACTTGTTCACTATCATCGTTAGTAAAGGCCAGGTGATACCAATTTCCCAGCTTTAAAAAAATTCAGCCTCCTCTAACCTTATACTAAAAAACAGGGTTCGTCTAAGCAGCTGCCTAGAACTATGAAAATGAAAATGGTGGAGGCCCACAAAAAAGGAGAAGAATATAAGAAGACAGCAAAGTGTTTCAAAGTTGTCCTTTCCTCAGTTTGAAATGTAATTAAGAAATTGTAGTTAACAGAAACATTAGAGGTCAAGATAAGGCTTGAAAGACCAAGCAAAATTTCAGTAAGATCTGCTTGTACGATTGCTAGAGAGGCAAATAAGAACCCCAAATTGACTGCAAAAGACATTCAGGAAGATTTAGCAGACTCTAGCGTTGTAGTACAATAATCCACTGTTCAGTTATCTGCATAAACATGGCCGTCATGGAAAAGTCATCAGAAGATCTCTCCTGCATCCTCAGCATAAAATTCAGCATTGGAAGTATGCAAAGAACATCTAAACAAGTCTGATGCTTTTTGAAACTCTTTGGCTATAATTATCAAAGGTATGTGAATTTCAGGAAAAGAACATCTAACCAACCATTAAGATTGTGGGTGGACCAATCATGCTTTGGGTTTGCATTGAAGCCAATGGCATGGGGAAGATTTCATGGGTAGATTAAAGAATGGATACAATTAAATTTCAACAAATTATTGCTACAAACATAACACCATCTGTAAAAAAATCTGACGTTGAAAAGAGGATGGCTTCTACAAATGAACAATGATCCTAAACAGATGTCAAATCCTCAATAGACGACCTCAAAAAACGCAAGCTGAAGGTTTTACAGTGGCAGTCCCCTAATCTGAACATCACTGAAAATCTGTGGCTAGACCGCAAAATGGCAGAGGATGCAAGATGACCCAAGAGTCTCACAGAACTGGAAGATTTTTCCAAGGAAGAAGGATTGAAAGTCCCTCAAACAAAAATTGTAATACTCTTGTCTGGCTACAAAAAGGCTTTACGAGCTGTAATCCTTACAAAAGGGGGTGCTACTTGTTACTAACCATGCAGGGTACCCAAGCTTTTTGCATCAACCCATTTTCCTTTTTATAAATATTAAATTGTTAAGAATGACAATATACTTTTTTTTTGCCTAAAATATGAAGCTACTGCTTCTACTTTAACATTAGGCCTTTTAGAGATCATTTCATCTTTAACTTGCTTAGCTGTTCACAATGACAGTAATTTTGACCAGGGGTGCACAAACTTTTATATGCTACTGTGAAAACTACCTTAATTTGAATAAGGGCAGCGCATGAAGGAAGTCCGACTGTGAACACCCAGAAATGAGAAGCTAGATAAATGCAATAACCAGTTAAAAGAAAAGGAGACAACACCCTTTTTTGTACTGAGTACAAGAACCTAAGGCAAAACCAAATGACCTGGAGTATAAGTTGGTGAACATGCTCCTATACATTCGATGTATACCAATTTATACTCCTGCTCATGATTTGGGGTTTTACAGATAGAAAAGGGCTCCTGTTGGAGAAGAGATTATGGGATCTGTGCAGTTGAATAATAAAGCTTCTTGCTTCTCTGGAGGTGGTAGGTGCCTCCTTACTTCTCAAGCCTTGTGCAGGTACCACCAACGGTATGTCCGCCTTGCCTTTATGTTGTGTATGAGAGGACCACTGCTAGACTTTTCTAGTAGGGACTGATCTCCATACTGAAGAAAATTCCAAAATTCCAACAGCCGGGTAATTCTTTGATGTTGTGGGAGATTCGGAGGGAGGACGGGCGTGCAGACTGGATCATCAGCCAGTACCTCTGATATCAATTCTGATGATCTCCTGGTACTGAAGATCAGTGCATTGTGGGTACTCGGAACGATGCACTTAGCACTGTAAATCACATTTGACTTCAGAATGAAGCAAAATCACTGTTTGGATAAATTGTTTAAACAATAAATTTTTGGCAGAGCTGCTTAACAGTTTATTTAACCAAATTTTAATTCAATTCAAATATATGTCCATCCTGTAAAAGAATATCCAATATTCTATGCTGAAAATATCTTAAAAAAATCTTCAAGGAGGACTGAAGATATATACAGTGGGGAAAAAAAGTATTTAGTCAGTCAGCAATAGTGTAAGTTCCACCACTTAAAAAGATGAGAGGCGTCTGTAATTTATATCATAGGTAGACCTCAACTATGGGAGACAAACTGAGAAAAAAAAATCCAGAAAATCACATTGTCTGTTTTTTTTTCATTTTATTTGCATATTATGGTGGAAAATAAGTATTTGGTCAGAAACAAGCAATCAAGGTTTCTGGCTCTCACAGACCTGTAACTTCTTCTTTAAGAGTCTCCTCTTTCCTCCACTCATTACCTGTAGTAATGGCACCTGTTTAAACTTGTTATCAGTATAAAAAGACACCTGTGCACACCCTCAAACAGTCTGACTCCAAACTCCACTATGGTGAAGACCACAGAGCTGTTAAAGGACACCAGAAACAAAATTGTAGCCCTGCACCAGGCTGGGAAGACTGAATCTGCAATAGCCAACCAGCTTGGAGTGAAGAAATCAACTGTGGGAGCAATAATTAGAAAATGGAAGACATACAAGACCACTGATAATCTCCCTCGATCTGGTGCTCCACGCAAAATCCCACCCCGTGGGGTCAGAATGATCACAAGAACGGTGAGCAAAAATCCCAGAACCACGCGGGGGGACCTAGTGAATGAACTGCAGAGAGCTGGGACCAATGTAACAAGGCCTACCATAAGTAACACACTACGCCACCATGGACTCAGATCCTGCAGTGCCAGACGTGTCCCACTGCTTAAGCCTGTACATGTCCGGGCCCGTCTGAAGTTTGCTAGAGAGCATTTGGATGATCCAGAGGAGTTTTGGGAGAATGTCCTATGGTCTGATGAAAACAAACTGGAACTGTTTGGTAGAAACACAACTTGTCGTGTTTGGAGGAAAAAGAATATTGAGTTGCATCCATCAAACACCATACCTACTGTAAAGCATGGTGGTGGAAACATCATGCTTTGGGGCTGTTTCTCTGCAAAGGGGCCAGGACGACTGATCCGGGTACATGAAAGAATGAATGGGGCCATGTATCGTGAGATTTTGAGTGCAAACCTCCTTCCATCAGCAAGGGCATTGAAGATGAAACGTGGCTGGGTCTTTCAACATGACAATGATCCAAAGCACACCGCCAGGGCAACGAAGGAGTGGCTTCGTAAGAAGCATTTCAAGGTCCTGGAGTGGCCTAGCCAGTCTCCAGATCTCAACCCTATAGAAAACCTTTGGAGGGAGTTGAAAGTCCGTGTTGCCAAGCGAAAAGCCAAAAACATCACTGCTCTAGAGGAGATCTGCATGGAGGAATGGGCCAACATACCAACAACAGTGTGTGGCAACCTTGTGAAGACTTACAGAAAACGTTTGACCTCTGTCATTGCCAACAAAGGATATATCACAAAGTATTGAGATTAAATTTTGTTTCTGACCAAATACTTATTTTCCACCATAATATGCAAATAAAATGAAAAAAAAACAGACAATGTGATTTTCTGGATTTTTTTTTCTCAGTTTGTCTCCCATAGTTGAGGTCTACCTATGATGTAAATTACAGACGCCTCTCAACTTTTTAAGTGGTGGAACTTGCACTATTGCTGACTGACTAAATACTTTTTTTCCCCACTGTATATGCAGAGCTCCTATAATATTAAATTTGTAGCAGTCTGCAGCAAGAAATAGGAACACAAAATTAATGCTTGTATAACTTTTTATATGCAATGATGAAAACTAGGGCAGCTAATATTTTTCAACCACAAGTACTTAAAGGCGGAACATTTCAGAACGGAAAATATGTGGGATAAAGTGGTGATTGTGTGGACAATCTGTGAAAAATCCAATCCCACAAAAAAAAGTTAAAAAGATACTCAACATTTAGGGTGTGTGCACACGCTGCAGATTGTGCTGCGGATCCCCAGCGGTTTTGGCCCTCCGGATCCGCAGCAGTTTCTGCTGCGGTGTACAGTACCATTATAATCAATGAAAAATGAGAACCGCAGTGCAGACAGTGTGGATTTTTCCACGCGGATTTGCTGCTGTTTCAAAACCGCAGCATGTCAATTCTTTGTGCGGATTCCGCTGCGGTTTGGCACTTGCTCCATGGCAGGTGTCAAACCACAGGGGAAAACCGAAGGCTAAACCGCAGAAAAACTGCAGATAAACCGCAGATCTTTTCACCTGCGGATTTACCTGCGGTTTTTGACAAATCCGCGTGGAAAAATCCGCAGGACAATCCCCAGCGTGTGCACACAGCCTTACCGCCTTTTAATTCAAATTGTGCATGACCTCATTCATTGTAAGTATAACTGGAGAAGCCTTAATATTTATTTACAAATCACATATATATGTATCTTTTCATTTCAATCCCTATAAGTATTATATTATTCTGACACTTCCAGAAAAAGCCTTATTTTCCTTATTGATGGATATGAAATATTAAACAGATTGCAGGCAGCCTTTTCAATTATATAACATACAAAACACCAAATAGTGTGAACATGCTCCTATTTTGCATGCATACCAGCTTGTACTTTAGCTCATTTTTTTTTGTTTTGTTTTTTTCCTTTTCAATTATGTACAATGTGCAGAATCTCATGTGTTACATATTCTGCATCCATTGTGTTTACACACACAGGTATATCCTGGCTCCACTTCCTTCACCTTGGTCTGCTGCTGTATGTTGTGCTCCACGTTACGAATTGTAAGTTGCCCAGATTAATGACATCTGCCTAGTCCTATTTAAGGTCCACTAAGAAGCACACCTGTGCCTTAAGATTAAAGGGGTGGTAAGACATATACAGTAATTTTTATTCAAAATCTCTTTCTATTTAATGTCATAATCTAAACTATTCTTTAATAATAAACATGAATTAAAAATTCACAATCTTTCCCTATTTATAGTATCTGCTTACATTTTTTCTTTACTACTTCCTTTTGTCATGACACTTTGTTTGAGAATCCCAGTGCAAATAAAGCATCCACAGAAGGCAGAGGCTGGGGTCATGGCACCAGCCCTGCCCCCTCCCTGAAAAAAAACATCAGTAGGACTAGCCTTTGCCCCCTCCGTGTAGTAAATCGCCATCAGAGATGCTTATTTCAGGGGTTGGGCTGGTCCTTGAGCAATGTGCGCTGTGTGATATGCACAATGACAGTGCACTCTCTGTTGCCAGCTTAGATCAGCAGTAACGAGCTGGCACCAGAGTGCACTTGCATTATGCGGTGTCATAATAACTGGTGTGCAGAGACCAGGGCCATCCCCTCAAGTGACATTACTTGGGGGGGTGTCATTGGTCACTACATGCTAGTCAGTGTTAAAACACATAGTAACAGCCTAACAGTGCTCTGTGGTGCTGACTTTTTACTGCTGATTTGAGCGGGCCACAGAGGGCACTGTCATTGTGCACATCGCACAGTGCATATTATGTGGACTAGCTTAGCTGAAATGAGGATCACTGATAACGCTTCATTTCAGGGAGGAGGCAGAGGCTGCATCATCATGACGATTCATGTGTGTGCTTTGTATATTGGACCATCCCTTGAATTGTTATGTGCTCAGTTTGTTTAGTGTATTCCACCTTCAGCTCCTAGTCTGCATCTACTTTTGTGACCCCCATATATCATCTGACGTGCTGGTTAACCTTCTGCAATCCTCCTTCCTGGATTTACCCCTCTTTTGCAGTAACCTTACTCAGTTGTCGGACTATGGAACAATCAATGCTACACTTCACCTGCATCTCCTCTGCTTTCCCTAGTTTCTGCTTTGGACTTGACATGTCTGCCTTAAACTGCTGTTGTATTCTTATGGTCTCCGCGTCAGCCTTCCTGCCTACTTCACCAATGCCAGGGTCCATGTATCTACCTAGACCTGGGGCTTAAAACCATTTGTACAAAAATATGAATTTTACCTCCCTCCCGTAATACTCTCTAAAGCAAAGAGCAAATGTAGAGAATTTAAAAAACCTCCTCAATCCCTACCCTTCATTTTTACTCTTTTTTTATTTTATTTAATCAAAACTGTCAGAAATACAAAAACAATTCTATTTTTTTTATTGTAAGGTAAAATTACTTTTCCCTCAAATTCCTTTCCCTAAACCTTTACCTGCCTGTAAGGAAAATGGCTGCAGAAGGAGCTTGCGTCCAAAACTCTAAAGCCAAGCATTTATACACCTTTCCCCTATTCACATGCCTGTAAGCCAAAAAAGGAGGGATCAGGAGGAAATAAACACCTACCATCTTATATTCCACAGGCAAAGTTCTGAATGTGGACTTTTACGACAGTGCATAGAGTACTTATGTTTCCATATTGCAGAGCAGGAGATAGGGGAACTTATCAGGACTGACATTGCATGTCGTTCTTGAACCTTGAGTCTACTAAAGTAAGGTGCACAATATATCTTCAGAGAACTGAAAGAAATGAACTGGAGTATAAGCTGCTGTACCCGACTATGAACACCCAGCCATGGGGCGTTACATAAACGTAATGTCAAGCAAAAAAAATGGATTTTGTTAAATTCTTCTCTCTGGTGCTTCCACTGGGCACTCTCTTCAATGAAAGAAGCAGCATTTTCTAGCATAGAAAACCTCACGATGTAACATTCATTGAAACATACCTTTGTGTTTTTTCCATAGATTTAGATGAATCTGTAAAATAAACAATTCTTTGGGTATCTTTATATAAAATTAAAGTCATTTTCCAAGCTCAATATATTGATGACTTATCTTTATTTAGGTCATCAGTATAAGATCAGTGGGGATCTGACTGCCAGCACGCAGACCAATCATAGAATGTAAGAGTTTAAAGGGACCTCCAGGGTCATCGTTTCCAACCCCCTGCTCAATACAGGATTCACTAAACCATCTCAGACGTGTCTGTCCAGCCTCTGTTTGAAGACTTCCATTGAAGTAGACCTCACCACCTCTCGTGGCAGCCTGTTCCACTCATTGATCACCCTCACTGTCAAAAAGTTTTGTCGAATATCTAATCTGTTTCTTCTCCCTTTCAGTTTCATCCCATTGCTTCTCCTGTTTCCATGTGCAGATGAGAATAATGATGATCCCTCTACACTATGACAGCTCTTCAGATTTTTGTAGACAGCTATTAAGTATTAATCAGCTAAAGAGGTGATGGCTGTAAACAGTCCATGGAACCATTTACCGCAGATCCATACACTATAAAGTGGTGGTCCTCAAATGCTGCAGCTCAGCTTCTTTTCACTTCAATAAGACTTTAGCTTGAACATCACCTTTACACAGTAAATGGAGCTTCCCTTTTTGGCTCCATGCACTGTTTATATTTGATCAGTATCATACGAGGGAAGTAAGGGCTCACCATTAAACCAACCAGTGTCAGACTAGGGTGGTAAGGGCCCACCATTAACCTAACCAGTGTCAGACTAGGGTGGTAAGGGCCCACCATTAACCTAACCAGTGTCAGACTAGGGTGGTAAGGGCCCACCATTAACCTGACCAGTGTCAGACTAGGGTGGTAAGAGCCCACCATTAACCTGACCAGTGTCAGACTAGGGTAGTAAGGGCTCACCATTAAACCAACCAGTGTCAGACTAGGGTGGTAAGGGCCCACCATTAACCTAACCAGTGTCAGACTAGGGTGGTAAGGGCCCACCATTAACATTAACTCAGGGGTCCACCGTTCTGCTTCATACAAATATTATATTATCCTCTTTGACAACTTTACAAAGCTTCTATATAATAAACTAGATATTTTTTAAATTAATACATAAATAGATGCTGCTTTTGTCTGTACATAGTGACTTACATGTATTGAGCCAACTATTGCTCATGTTGGCGAGTAAGCGGCTTACTACCACAAGGGGGCCTACAGGGGGATCTACAAGTTTCCAGTGGGCCAGTCCGAGCCTACGTCCAGCCACCAATAAAGCTAAAACTAGCTGATCTGGCAGATCCTCACCAATATGATATTGATTCAATCAATACCCATGCTAGGGATAAGTCATCAATGTCTTATGCCTGTAGATCCCATTTAAAGGGAATCTATTACCAGGTTTTTGCCTCCTAAACTAAGAGAAGCATAAAGTAGAGACAGAACCCATAATTCTAGCAATGTATCACTTAATGGATTGCTTGCTGTAGTTTTGATAAAATCACTGTTTTACCAGCAGTTGATTATCCCTAGAGTACTAGTAAACCTGCTGCCAAGTGGTCCAACCACACCTCCTATCACAGAATTGTAACTTTCTGCCTATGCACAGTGTGCACAGAAAGCTACCAATCAGTGATGTGGGCGGGGTAATAAAGATCTCAGCATTCAGACAGCTTGTGGATCTGCAGCAGATAAAACACTGATGCAGTGTGCATGAGCCCAACATAAGAGAAATTATTCCTAGATTTTATGGGGTACCATAGGGAGAGCAAATGATTAATTTTTCAGTATTTTTAAATTTTTTTCTCTATCTTTTTGTAGAAAAGACTATAATGGCATCTTGTTATACAGTGATTATAAGTTAGTTGTGTCTGGTCGGCAGTCTACTATATTGGCATAAGCTCCTGGAACAAAAGTTCATACCTGAAATACAATTATTGCGAATATGGACCATATGGTCGCCTTCTTGCACTTCTTCAATAGCATTGTGGCAGACCGGTACAAGCTTGAGGTATATGAAAACTATTTTAATGGTAAGGAAAACATTAAGCTATTTTGCTACTTTTTCCAACACCACAGCCTCATGCAGAACCTCATTGATATTCGGCATTATAATAGATCCTGTTTGTTGTGTTGCCTGGGGAACAAGCTGCTACATCTAAAAAATCTTTGAATTTTTTTTTCTTTTTTTAAACATTCTTGATTTTCTTTTCTCGCATGTAGTGAAACCTTTTATTGAAATTCAAATAGTGATTTTGCTTGTCGGTCGCTTAAGGAGGAGAATTAATGAATGAATTGTAGAGAATGAATGGTAATACAGATAGCTGGGAGAAGGCGCGGAGCTGGAGCCAAACAAAAATAAGAGACTGCGAATTGTTAAAGGTCAAAGATAACAACGCACACAAAAATAAAAATAAAATTAGGGAAAAAAAAATGTAGGCATAGAATTTAGGGTAGACGGGGAATCAGGTTTAATCAGAGAAAACCCTGAAATCTACATTCTGGAGCAAGTGTTCAATATTGATACAAATAATAAAAATGTCAACGAAAACAGAATATTACTAGTTAGATATCTTTGCGTATGAAATATTTTAAAAAAATGCAATATTTTGGACAATTTGGTACTTTGTTCAGAAATTGCTTTACCAATTGGATCTAAATGATAAAAATGCTTAAATTACAGATGTTTGATCTCACAGAAAGGAATGGAGCACTGATGACTAGAAAATAGGGGGGGAAGCCAGCACTGCTTAAGGTTAGAATGCATAAATTGGAGTGCATATGCACATAATATCCAGCTGTATTCAAAAATGAGATATTTAGCAAAAAAATTGATCAATTCAATTGAGCCACCCCGCCGCGCCAAGGCAATCTCATGTGGGGGGTCCTACTCTACATTTATAATAAATACTGTGCCATTACGGCCTCCTAAATACACTTAGAGCATGACCACATTAAGTGCAATCTGTACCTGAACATTGCTGAATCGCTCCCATGAAGCCAGATGAAGCAAGTGCAGATGAAGGCCAACCAGGTCTGAACACAGACATATCAGGAATGGCCTCCACACATTGCCTGACCAGCAAACATAGATGAAGGGCGATGTTGGCCCGGACACAGGTGCACAATTAAATAAAGCTTGGGGCAGGGCGGGGCTGCCGTGTGTGTGCACAGCAGCCTAATCCATCACAATGAACACAGAAAAATTATGGCGGACATAACCAAGCGTGCACGGCAGCAGTGGTGGTGAGCCACAAACCAACAACAAGAAAATAGGGGGGGAAGCCAGCACTGCTTAAGGTTAGAACGCATAAATTGGAGTGCATATGCACATAATATCCAGCTGTATTCAAAAATGAGATATTTAGCAAAAAAATTGATCAATTCAATTGAGCCACCCCGCCGCGCCAAGGCAATCTCATGTGGGGGGTCCTACTCTACATTTATAATAAATACTGTGCCATTACGGCCTCCTAAATACACTTAGAGCATGACCACATTAAGTGCAATCTGTACCTGAACATTGCTGAATCGCTCCCATGAAGCCAGATGAAGCAAGTGCAGATGAAGGCCAACCAGGTCTGAACACAGACATATCAGGAATGGCCTCCACACATTGCCTGACCAGCAAACATAGATGAAGGGCGATGTTGGCCCGGACACAGGTGCACAATTAAATAAAGCTTGGGGCAGGGCGGGGCTGCCGTGTGTGTGCACAGCAGCCTAATCCATCACAATGAACACAGAAAAATTATGGCGGACATAACCAAGCGTGCACGGCAGCAGTGGTGGTGAGCCACAAACCAACAACAAGAAAATAGGGGGGGAAGCCAGCACTGCTTAAGGTTAGAACGCATAAATTGGAGTGCATATGCACATAATATCCAGCTGTATTCAAAAATGAGATATTTAGCAAAAAAATTGATCAATTCAATTGAGCCACCCCGCCGCGCCAAGGCAATCTCATGTGGGGGGTCCTACTCTACATTTATAATAAATACTGTGCCATTACGGCCTCCTAAATACACTTAGAGCATGACCACATTAAGTGCAATCTGTACCTGAACATTGCTGAATCGCTCCCATGAAGCCAGATGAAGCAAGTGCAGATGAAGGCCAACCAGGTCTGAACACAGACATATCAGGAATGGCCTCCACACATTGCCTGACCAGCAAACATAGATGAAGGGCGATGTTGGCCCGGACACAGGTGCACAATTAAATAAAGCTTGGGGCAGGGTGGGGCTGCCGTGTGTGTGCACAGCAGCCTAGATCCATCATAATGAACACAGAAAAATTTATAGCGGACATAGCCAAGCATGCACGGCAGCAGTGGTGGTGAGCCACAAACCAACAACAAGAAAATAGGGGGGGAAGCCAGCACTGCTTAAGGTTAGAACGCATAAATTGGAGTGCATATGCACATAATATCCAGCTGTATTCAAAAATGAGATATTTGGCAAAAAAATTGATCAATTTAATTGAGCCACCCCGCCGCGCCAAGGCAATCTCATGTGGGGGGTCCTACTCTACATTTATAATAAATACTGTGCCATTACGGCCTCCTAAGAGCATGACCACATCAAGTGCAATCTGTACCTGAACATTGCTGAATCGCTCCCATATGTCTGTGTTCAGACCTGGTTGGCCTTCATCTGCACTTGTTTCATCTGGCTTCATGGGAGCGATTCAGCAATGTTCAGGTACAGATTGCACTTGATGTGGTCATGCTCTTAGGAGGCCGTAATGGCACAGTATTTATTATAAATGTAGAGTAGGACCCCCCACATGAGATTGCCTTGGCGCGGCGGGGTGGCTCAATTGAATTGATCAATTTTTTTGCCAAATATCTCATTTTTGAATACAGCTGGATATTATGTGCATATGCACTTCAATTTATGCGTTCTAACCTTAAGCAGTGCTGGCTTCCCCCCTATTTTCTTAGCACTGACGACTACATGGAGGATTTTTTTTTTTAAAAGTGACTGTCAATGTTGAAGCTCATGCAATGATGTGAAATTTAAAGGGAATCTGTCAGCAGGTTTTTGGCTACTCCATCTGAGAGCAGCGTATTGTAGGGGCAGAAGTTCTGATTCCAGTGATGTGTCACTTACTGAGCTGCTTGCTGTAGTTTGGATAAAATCACAGTTTTCTCTGCTGCAGATCTAATAGTTCTCTGCTGCAGAACAAACAGTTCTCTGAATGCTAAGCTCTGTATAACCCCACCCTTACCACTGATCCGCTGCTTCCTGTGTACACTGTGCATGGGCAAAAAGCTGCCAATGAGTGATGGGGCGGGGTTATACAAAATTCATGAATATGAAGGACTACACTGCAGCATATTTCCTAGTCATTTAGTAGTAATATTCAACTGATAAATCAGTAATTAGAGATTTTAGCAAAAGTACAGCAAGCAGTCCCATAAATGACGCATTATGGGAATCAGGTTCTCTGTCCCAACATCATGATGCTCTCAAATTAGATGGGAAAATCCTGGTGATAGATTATAAACAGTAGTACTAGTAGTATCAGTAACAATGTTTGTAATTAAGGTAGACACAGTAGTAGAAGAGGTAGTAGAAGGAGTAAAATACAGTATTAGGCTATGTGCACACGCTGTGGATTCACCAGCGGATTTTTCCAAGCGGATCCGCAGGTAAAATCGCAGGTAAAGTGACCTGCGGTTTTACCTGCGGATTGGCCAGCGGTTTTACCTGCGGATTGGCCATCGGTCAATTCTTTCTGCGGATTTAAAACCGCAGCTTTTCCGCAGTGAAAAAACCGCAGCGTGTGCACAGCGGATTGTAAATCCCATAGACTTACATGGTACTGTACACTGTCTACGGAACTGCTGCGGATCTGCAGAGGCCAAATCCTCTGCGGATCTGCAGCAGAATCTGCAGCGTGTGCACATACCCTAAAATAGAGAACTTAGTAGCATAAGTACTGTAGAAATATGAGTTACTATGAAAACAATATTTTCCCCTTAAGGCTTATTGGGGTATAAAACTTCACAGACGGGGTTCGCTGCTCAGGACTCCCGTCTATTGGCCAGAGTAAAGGACTGATAATAAAAGAGCAAATCCCACCCAAGCAAGACAATTTTAGTCAATTTAGTTAGTTAGAATTTATGATCCAATAATCTTTCCCCCCGTGATAACATCTGATGAGACATTGAAAGGGAACCTGTCACCAGGTTTGGCTGATATGAGATGTGGCCACTGCCTTTCAGGGCTTATCTACAGAATTCTATAATGCTGTATATCTGCCCTTAATCCGACATGAAAGATAAGAAAAGACCTTTTATTATACTCACCAGCGGGGCAGTCCGGTCTGAGGGGTGTCGCTGGTCTTTGTAGTGCCTCCCATCTTCTTGCCTTGCCGTCCTCCATCTTTCTTTGTGTGGATGATGCGTCCCCTCATCATCAACAAGCCTCCCCGGCATCAGCCTCCTATGCAGGCATACTTCTCTGCCCTGTTGAGGGCAGAGCAAAGTACTGCAGTGCGCAGATGCTGGGAAAGGTCAAAGAGCCACTATGCATGCACAGTGCAGTACTTAGTCAGGACAGAGAAATACACCTGCGCAGTAGCGCGATGCCGGGGAGACTATGTGGATGACGTAAGGGCATGTCATCCACACAAAGACAAGAAGGAGGATGGCATCGAAAGAAAAAGGGAGGCAACCGGACCAAGACCAGCGACATCCCTCTGATCAGTCCGCCCCGCAGGTGAGTATAATAAAAGGTCTTTTCTTGTCTTCCTTGTCATGTTGGGGGCAGATGTAAAGCATTATAGATTGCTGTATATCAGATCTGAAAGATGGTGGCCGCATCTCATATCAGTCAAACATGGTGAAAGGCTTCCTTTAAAGGAAACCTGACAACTGATTCATGCTGTCTTAATCATGGCTAGAATGGATCACACAGCCATTTATATATTACTCCAAAAGGCTGTGGCTTTTCAAAGAAAACATTGTTTAAAGCTATCCGGTGACCATAAGACTAAGGTGACTAGTCCAAGCCATCAGACCTCTCCCTAAACACACACATAAGGAGAAACCTGTCAGTCTACAGAGCATGGTGGAGAGAAGATGCCAAGGACCTGCCTTTTGGACTTGTCACTCTTGTTGAATCCTTCCCAGCCAGCTTTTAAAGGGGTGCAAAGCATACAAGGCTTCAATATTGGAGTTTGTCTCTGATTCACACTTTCTAGTTCAGGCAGTAGGAATTAGTTGTCTGGTTTACTGTAATGATGGATAAGTAATCCAATCTTTGAATTAAAAATTTTTTTAAAGTGCTTATACTTTTCAAAAATTAATAATAAAACCCACACTTACTGACATGGATTCTCCCAATGACCCCATTCCAATGGTTACTCAGTCCCAGCAAGTATCTACTAATCATCTACTGACACATCAGAAAAGTCCGGAAAACAAAGATTTCATTGAGTGAATGAGTTGGCATACCTATCTAGTTCCAATTTCTTGAGAAGGGACCTGGAAGTAGAAACCAACTGGGGCAAAACAGATGTCTGGAGGAGGGTGAGTATTGGCTAGACATGGTTGTATCAATTTGGAGGACTCCATGCCATAAACCAGGTCACTAGTCGATCGCCAATGGATAGTGGGCACTTGAATCTCTTAACTTCAGGAATCCCTTGTTGTTTTTTATTATCCAGGCTGGAGTGTTGGCATTCGTGCATCATACCGCAGTGATGATATTGTGCCAGTCCACCTATTCAAAAGCTGCAGAAAACTAGATGAGTTCACCATTGTAGACATCCACCATCGCATAGTTTTCAGGGATCCAGCAAGTCCATCAGCCTGGCCAAATAAATCCAATATAACAAAATAAAACTGGAATCTCCGATAAAATCTTGGCAGCTTTATTACATTTTCATTAAAATCAGGTCACAAACAGGACAGGGTTCTGCTGTTGACACGTTTTGACTTGATCTAAATCGTAATGACTGACTTTTCAAGTCAAAACTAGAGTTGAGCGAAACGGGTCGAAAAAATTCAAAAGTCGCCGACTTTTGGCGAAGTCGGGTTTCATGAAACGAAACCCGACCCTAGGATGAGGTCGGCCACGAGGTCGGCGACTTACACGACAAAGTCGCGTTTCAAAAGTTTGTTTTGCGCTCTTTTTCAGCCAATCAGGATCCACGGACACTGTGGGCAACGTGATGACCTAGGCACGGGTCACCACCATCTTTCAGAAGGGCATGCAAGTGATTGGCTTGCTTTGGTGGGCGTCACAGGGGGTATAAAAGGGCGTGCACGCCGACCGCCATCTTACTTCTGCCGATCTTAGTATAGGGAGAGGTTGCTGCTGATTCTGTAGGGAGAGCGTTAGGCAGGGAAGAAGACAAAAAAACTGCTTCTGCTGCTAGCGATTTGGCCTGCACAACACACAAGTCACTGTGTGTGCAGTGCAAGGGGAGGCTATATTGTGGTGTATCAGTGGTGTTGGTTGTTGGGCTGCCTTTTAAGGCTTCCTGACACGCTGGCATTGCTGTTTACCCACTGCTCCGCAAACTGCTTTTTCAAAAGCAATCCAATCTCCCTTATCCTCTAGTCACTTTTGTCACAGCTGTGCCATCGAGCCTGTCACATAGCGCTCAGATATCAGTGGGCCTCACACAATCCACAAGTGTCCAGTGTCCAAAAGTGTGCGCAGAGATTCAAAATCTCCATTATCCTCTCGTCACTTTGGTCACAGGCAGCTGTGCCATCGAGCGTGTCACATAGCGCTCAGATATCAGTGGGCCTCACACAATCCACAAGTGTCCAGTGTCCAAAAGTGTGCGCAGAGATTCAAAATCTCCATTATCCTCTCGTCACTTTGGTCACAGGCAGCTGTGCCATCGAGCGTGTCACATAGCGCTCAGATGTCAGTGGGCCTCACACAATCCACAAGTGTCCAGTGTCCAAAAGTGTGCGCAGAGATTCAAAATCTCCATTATCCTCTCGTCACTTTTGTCACAGGCAGCTGTGCCATCGAGCCTGTCACATAGCGCTCAGATATCAGTGGGCCTCACACAATCCACAAGTGTCCAGTGTCCAAAAGTGTGCGCAGAGATTCAAAATCTCCATTATCCTCTCGTCACTTTGGTCACAGCTGTGCCATTGAGCCTGTCACATAGCGCTCAGATATCAGTGGGCCTCACACAATCCACAAGTGTCCAGTGTCCAAAAGTGTGCGCAGAGATTCAAAATCTCCATTATCCTCTCGTCACTTTGGTCACAGGCAGCTGTGCCATCGAGCCTGTCACATAGCGCTCAGATATCAGTGGGCCTCACACAATCCAAAAGTGTCCACTGTCCACAAGTGTGTGCAGAAATTCTAAATCTCCCCTGTCCTATAGACACCTTGTACCTTCTTTTACATTACTATATAGTTTGTTGGATTTTGTCTACATTTCTACCAAAAATGAGGAAGGCTGGTGGAAGAGGCCGTGGAATGGAGCGGGGGTTGGCAGCTGGTAATGATGGTGTTGGTGGTGGATCTGATGGTAGTGGCAAGAGCAAAATAGGACCGAATGCAGGAGGTGCTGACCCTGCGTCATCGTCTGGCTACATAAGGCCTCGAACGCTTAGTTTTCTAGGAGTTGGCAAACCGCTTTTAAAGCCAGAGCATCAGGAAAAAGTTTTGTCTTACATTGCTGACTCAGCCTCCAGCTCTATCGCCTCCTCTTCTTCAGTTGTAAAAAGTAAAAGCACTGAGTCGTCATTGGAGGCTCATGTTCATTAACCACACCTTTCCTTGTGTCCTTCACCCCAACCAAGATTGAAGGATGACGCAGGCCATACTACTGATTACTCCATGGAGCTGTTTTCACATACCATGCCTGGATTATCAAGTGAAATGGTGAATTACCCAGGCCAAGATGAATCTGACATGGAGTGCACTGATGCACAGCCGCTGATGGATGATTCTGCTGGTACATTCACTCAGAGCACTACATTGTCCTCGCAGTGTACAGAGCCAGATTTTGACCCTGATGAGACTCAGGTGCCCCTTCCCGCACACTATACCACCATACACGGTGACACAGAGAAAGGTGCACATGACATAGAAGAGGAGGTGATGGATGACCCAGTTGTTGACCCAGATTGGCATCCATTGGGGGAAGAGGGTGCTGCTTCCAATAGCTCAGATGAGGAGCATCCACAGCAGACATCGACATCGCAACAGCTGTTATCTGGCAGGCCCAGAGCACTCCAAAGACAGGTTCCAAACATCAAAAGAGTTGCTGGACAGCTTGTCCAGAGGGTCAAAAGATCACAGCGTGCTAGGCCGCAAAATGTCTGCCAAAGTAGGAAGAGTGCAGTGTGGCACTTTTTTGAACAAAATCCTCATGATCAGGCCAAGGTTATCTTTAAGAAGTGCGCAAAGACCTTTAGCCGAGGGAAAAATCTGAAAAATTTGAATACCAGTTGCATGCTTAGACATTTAACCAGCATGCACTTGCAAGCGTGGACACAACACCAAACCTCAAGTGCCACATGTGCAACTGATCACAATGAAGGTAGTCAGCAAGGCTACATTGTTTCCCCCACTGTAAGCCCACCGGTTAGCACAGCAGCAAATGTTGAGGTGTCGTTGCAAGACCACAGCAGTCAGGGAATCCCACTGTTATATCAACGAAAGACTGATTCTAGGCCATCAGAAAGAACACCAACTCCATCACCATCATCAACGCTCTCTCAGTCCGCCCTGTCCACCGCTACTTCCACCATATGCAGCTCTCAAGTCCAGCTCACCCTCCCAGACACTATGAGTAGGTCAAGAAAGTACTCAGTCTCTCATCCGCGTACACTGGGTTTGAACGCCCACATTGCCAAACTAATCTCATTTGAGATGATGCCCTTTCGGTTGGTGGAAAGCACAGCTTTCCGCGAACTCATGGCCTATGCAGTACCACGCTATGACCTACCCAGTCGCCACTTCTTCTCTCGCAAAGCCATCCCAGCCCTCCACCATCATGTGAAAGACCGCATTGTCCATGCACTCAAGCAGTCAGTGAGCGGAAAGGTGCACCTCACAACTGATGCATAGTCCAGTCGGCATGGCCAGGGCCGTTACGTGTCCATCACTGCGCACTGGGTTAATGTGGTGGATGCAGGGTCCACAGGGGACAGCGGTGGTGGGACAGTGCTGCCTAGCCCACGGTATAGGAAACAGTTGGCTGTAGGCGTTCCATCCTCCTCCTCCTCCTCCTCCTCCTCCAGAAGCGAAAGCTCGTCCACAGAGCGCAGTCGTACGAGCACTCCATCTGCAGCTGCCACTGTTGCACACGATGTGTCCCCTTATGGAGCAGCTAGTGGAAAGCGTCAGCAGGCTGTGTTGCAGATGATGTGTTTGGGCGACAGACACACCGCCGAGGTGCTGGCCGAGTACTTGAAGCGACAAACTGAGTCATGGCTGGGCAGTGTACATCTTGAGGCAGGCAAGTTAGTTAGTGATAACGGCCGTAATTTTGTGGCAGCCATAGCCCTTTCAAAACTCAGCCACATACCTTGCTTGGCTCACACCTTGAACCTGGTGGTGCAGTGCTTCCTCAAAAATTATCCGGAGTTAACAGCCCTGCTCCAGAAGGTGCGAAGACTGTGCGAGCACATCCGCCGGTCGCCTGTACACTCCGTTCGTATGCAGAAGCTGCAGCGATTGCTCCACCTTCCCAACCACCGCCTCATTATCGACATTGCAACAAGGTGGAACTCCACCCTGCACATGGTGGAGCGGCTGTGCGAGCAGAGGAAGGCCATAATGCATTTGTGGAAGGATACACGGCCAGGCACTTTGAGAGCAGACATGGAGTTGACAGGCGTGCAGTGGTCGAAGCTGAAAGACCTTTGTAAAGTCCTTCAGTGTTTTGAGGAATGCACACGGCTGGTAAGCGCAGACGACGCCATCCTAAGCATGAGCATCCCACTTATGCGTCTGCTCATGCAAACTTTGACGCACCTTAAGGAGCAGGCGTCTGCAGCCAATGTTGATGAGGAGGAAGAGGAGGAGGGAATCCTTGATGACATTAAGCCATTGTCTGCTCAGGGACCTCTCCTGGACGAGGTGGAGGAAGAAGAGGAGGAGGAGGAGGATGATGGGGATGATTACTTAGGGGAGGAGGATGCAAGTGAAAATGTTGGCGTGGCAAGGTCTGGTACAGGGTTTGTGCGTGACTGGAGGGATGTGGATTTGCCAGAAAGTGCTCCTCCACCCAGCACTCGCAGTGCATCATTGACACCGGGAACATTGGCCCACATGTCAGATTATGCCTTGCGGATCCTAAAAAGGGACCCCCGCATTGCCAAAATGATGAACGATGACGACTACTGGTTGGCCAGCATCCTGGATCCACGCTATAAAGGCAAATTACAAAACATCATGCCACTGGAGAACCTTGACCTAATATTGGCTAATAAACAAGCAACTCTGGTAAATCGGTTGCTTGAGGCATTCCCAGCACACAGCAGCGGTGATGGTTCTCACACGAGCCGTACGGGCCGGGGGCAGCTTGGCAGAGGTGTTCGTGGTGCACACAGCAGAAGTGGCGTTGGAGACAGGGGTTTCATGACAATGTTGTGGACTGATTTTTCAAATACCGCTCACACAACTGGTAATACTGCATCGATGGAAAGTGACAGGAGACAGCAGTTGTCAACTATGGTTACAAACTACTTTTCCTCCCATATCGATGTTCTCCCACACAGGTCATTCCCCTTTGACTATTGGGCCGCTAAACTGGACACCTGGCCTGAATTGGCCCAATATGCCTTACAGGAGCTCGCTTGCCCAGCTGCAAGTGTGCTATCGGAAAGAGTCTTCAGTGCAGCTGGATCAATCCTGACAGAAAAAAGGACCCGTCTGTCAACCCAAAATGTGGATGATCTAACCTTCATTAAAATGAACCACGCATGGGTTTCCAAGGATTTTGTCCCACCTTCCCCTGATGACACATAGGGTGACAGAAAAATGGCTTGCTTTGGTCCACCTCTTCCTGGTACTTCACCTATTTCGCCTTTTGCATCAGCTGAATGTCCAACATCAACATATGCCACTTTCTAAAACTCCCTAACTGTGCTGCCTCCCCCCCCATGGCCGGGGTCACCACCTACCGCACGACACCGTGCGAGTGCCGTTGCCCTGAACAGGTGGGTAGGCCGACTCTTGGGCGCGGGCACTGGCACAGGGTCCCTCATAGTGCAATCAAGTGTCTCTGACGGTGGTGGTGCACACCCGCCGTCAGACACACCGCTGTACTATGAGGGGCCCAGTGCCAGTACCGACGCCCACGAGTGGGCCCCCCTTGCTTGGGCAGGGCCCCAGCATTTGCAATCTTTACCTCTCCCTGCTCCTCCGCTGTGTAATCTGGGCCGTCAAATCCATACTGTGCCTGACACCGTCTGAGCCTGCCTCCTGAGACATATATTTTGAATGTGTACGCTATCCATACATGTTATCCGGGGATACGGTACCCTTTCTAACCTTTGTGCAATCACGTGCAATCCATACTGTGCCTGACACCATCTGAGCCTGCCTCCTGAGACATATATTTTGAATGTGTACGCTATCCATACATGTTATCCAGGGATACGGTACCCTTTCTAACCTTTGTGCAATCACGTGCAATCCATACTGGGCGTGAGAACGGCTGGCGAGCTATTAAGCAAGCTACAGCACCTGTCCAGACAAGTACAGGGATTCCCTAGCGAGGAGACTTATTTGATTGTTTTCAATGTTGGGACAGCAATTTTTGGGGAGCACTATACTCTGGAGAATGATAGATGGGGCCCACCATACACTGGAACATTCCAAAGGTGGACATCAGACACTGGAGCAGCATTTACAGGGCCCATTATACACTAGAGCATTAGAAATGGGGCCCATTATGTTTGGAGCATTATTTGGGCCCATAAGACAGTGGAGCTTCATCCATGGGGACCAACATATACTGTAGCATTATGTGGAGCTCATCATATACTGTTTCAAACATTATATGGGACCAATGATTCTGTATGGAGAAATAGATGGGCCACGTCATGAGATGTAAAAAGTGAGGTATTTTTCATTGTACTATACCGCTATTTATCTGCCTTATCGGAGCATGATGAGTTGTGGTATGTGTTAAAGGGGCGCTCTTTCGCCCAGGGCACATGAAAACCTGCAGCCAGCCCTCCCCCCCCACAACTTTAGCCAAATAACCCCCATTTTTCAGTGCGTAACTTGTATTATGAAGTTAATTAAGGTTGACAAGCTTAAGTAAGAAGAATTGATGCTTTTGGCATTCAAATGGGCACTGTAGGTGTGTTTCCTGTCCTCCTCTCACTGCCGACTTTTATTCCCCATTGACTTACATTGGGTTTCGTGTTTCGGGACGACCCCGACTTTTCCCTATAATCGGACGATCTTGCTCGACCCGACTTTTGGAAAAGTCGGGTTTCACGAAACGAAACGCGACCCTAAAAAAACAAAAGTCGCTCAACTCTAGTCAAAACGTGTCAACACCAGAACACTGTCCTGTTTGTGGCCTGATTTTAATGAAAATGTAATAAAGCTGCCAAGATTTTATTAGAAACACCAAATTTTTTTGATATATGCAAAAGCTGCACTGGGGTTTCCAAAAGGTAAGATAATCGTGAGCCTATCATCCAGTGTCCAGAGGCGATGGAACTTTCTTTTTTTTTTATAAATTCGGTTATTAAAAATAATAAAATGTATACACTTGTATATATTAAACATAATACAAAATGCACACATTGTACAGAGCATTTGCACAAAATACAATAAATGCTGCACAAAAAACTATTATACAAGTTTTACGCCATCAGATAAGTGATAAACCAACAAACAATTAAACAAGGACGACGGAAGTTTCTGATGGACTGAAATCCCATGAATTGCTTTGTCCTTCTCAAGTATTGATTCAATTTTTTTTAAAAAACAGTCACTTTGAATAACTCTGGCATTTAAAAAGCTTTTTTTTTCGAGCATTTCATATGTATAAAGGAAATATTACTTTACGCTTTGAGGCTTATGCTTTAAAGCTAAAGTTCAGTCCTGGATGCTATTATAAAATCACTTTTTACTTTACGATAGAAGGAAAAAATATTCAAAGCTCTTTAGATAAATTGATTGACAGGTGTAGTTCTTGTACAGAGCGCACAGAGTGATCGAGAGATACAACTGATCTTTCCACAAATTTCAGCTCTGGAGAGAATCTGGGGAACGGGGCTTCGTTCTATAACATTTATATGTTGTAAAAGCCAATAACGACAATTAGGTTACTAATGTCATCCATATCAAAGCTCTAGAATAATCTAATGCCTTGGTATACTGGCAATAAATAGTAATCTAGAATAAGCTAGCATGGTAAGTTGACAAGCCTTTCGAAACTGGGACAAAACAGAAAACATAAGACTCTGTTTCACAACTTAGAATAGGTTTGTGACCCCCAGAGAGCTCTGAGAAATGTACTACTGTCTCAGCAGGGTTCTTGTTACATGTGAAGAAGGAGATATATCTGTTAACCAAGCCAACATGTGAAGGAACAATTCGGGCTTGGCTCAATTTTCAACCTACAATATTTTTTCTGAGGAGCTGCAGCATTTCAGAGTAAGACATACTGTAGTTTCCAGTAATGATAGAGACTGAATATGTTTCTGCATTATATAAGTCTAAGTGATAACATTTTTCCTTGTGGAGAGTGACATGCCAGTGTAAGGAGAATTATAGACCATGCAACGCTCCTTTGGGAATTTAAATATGAAAATTGCCTCTTCATAGAGTAAGAGAGCTTGAACTCTAGCGCCACTTATTGAAAGTAGCAATCCTAAATGCCAGTATTGACCCTTCAATGAGCCTTGCCACATGACTTAGTATAAAAGCCAAAGCAGAACCTCAATTTGCAGACACATGTTTCAGGGTATTGCCCCTCGTCAGTGTAAAGCATGAAAACTGATTAGGCTGCATGAGAAGCTTTTGACTGGGATCTAAGGGTTAATCTTTCTCCTTGTGGAGAGTGATGTGCCAGATCTCATGTTCTCCACTGAGGAGGGGCAATACCCTGAAACATGTGTCTGCAAATTGAGATTCTGGTTTGGTTTTTATACTAAGTCATGTTGCAGGGATCATTTAATGGTTGATATTGACTTTTAGGATTGCTACTTCCAATAGGTGGAACTAAAGTTCAAGTCTTCTTCCTCTCTGAAGAGGCAATTTGCTTGCATGCATGAAATAACTGACAGACTCCCTTTAAAGGGAATGGTAAAAATGTCTATGCACTGACCTCCGACTGAACAATTATCGCTTGTTTGGAAGGATTTCCAGGAGAAAACATTGTTAAAGCTCCCAAAGTTGAATAAACCACAAGACATCTGGAACAATGTCCATTGGACAGACAAAACTAAAGGGGAGATGTCTGGTTAAAATCTCCAGTACCACGTTAAGTGAAAGCCAAATACAGCATTTCAGCACAAATATCTTGTACCAACTGTCAAGCATGATGGTGTAGAAAGGAAGGTTTAGGCTCGTCTTTCACCCATAGGACCTGTGCATCTTATAGTCATTGAGTCTAGAATCAATACCTCTGTATACCAAAGTATTCTAGAGTCCAATATGAGGCTATCTATCCAAACACTAAATATTTGCAGAAACTGGATAATGGAGCAAGACAATAATTCCAAGCACAAAAGCAAATCTACATAAAAATGGACCAAACACAGTCCAGATCTCGACCCAATAGAAATACTGTAGCAGGACCTAAAGAAAGCTGTGCATAAGCGAATGTCCACAAACCTTAAAGAACGTAGGCAACTTTTTAAAGAAGACTGGGACAAAATTTTTGACTAATTTGAATTTGACCAAAATTCTTCCATGAGGACAACATCTGACTTGACTTCTCTGAGCAGTAGATGAGTGTAGCTGGATCCCACTGCTTCCTTCCGTTCTTAGCTGATGGCACTGCTGAACATCCCCAATTCTGAAGAAAGGTAAACAGTAAGTGTCTTTCATCTGGTTAACAACTGTGTCTACGGTCCTCAATGTTGTCCATTTCTTGGTGCTTCTTCAAATGAGCATGAACAGCAAATCTTAAACCTCAGTCTGCTTTGAAATCCTTTCCAGGAAGAGCTGTTGCTGATGCAGTATAACTACCTTGTGTCTTGTTGCTGTGTTCAATCTTGCCATGATGTATTAAGTGTGACATGAAAGAAAAACAAAGTACTGAAAGTGATGATTTTGACCCCACAGAGCCCTGATCTCAAGATCACCTTCTGTCTCTTTTTGTTTGAGGTTGGACGTAGAGATCAGGCCTCTCTGGGGGCCATATCATCACTTCCAGGACTTTAAGGAGTTGTCCACTACTAGGATAACCCCTTCTTGAACAAAATGTCTGGCCCCGATAAAATAAAAAAAACTATACTCACATCCTGTGCTGACGCCATTCCAGTGGTTTCAGCACTCACGGTCCCGGAGACCACATGCAGTGTTGTGACACGTTGTGTCCGGCGCCCGATCAATGCTGGTGTCACTGTCTCCACCTTCGTATAGAGTCAGAGAGCAGCTGATCCCTGGCTTATTCATGTTCAATCCAAACAAAGGTGGAAACAGTGACGCCAGCGCTGATTGGGTGCCGGGGTCACATGTCACAACACTACCTGAGAGCTCCGGGAGTACGAGTGCTGACACTGCTGGAACGGCGCCAGCACGATAGGAGAGTATAGGTATTTTATTTATCGGGCCCAAACATTTAGATCAAGAAGGGATTGTTCAAGTAGTGGACAACCCCTTTCAGGATTTGTTATTGCACTATACCTTCCTGATATCAGTATTTTCTCCATATTTCATGGATATGTGATGGAGGGTCATACAAAGCGCTGGTGGTGAAAGATCCAAGATGAACTATACTTGGAAGGATATGTTGTGCAGGTTTTAAGAGTCAACATGTTTTGAGGTCACGCAGGAGCTCTTAATCAGGACAAAACCTAGTCTCTTCTTGCAACCTCCTTATTTCATAACACTCCGCATAGTCTCAATAAAATCAATTACAGTATAACAAAAAGACACGTCACTCCGATAATTAGATGAGGGGTGCTCAGAACAGGATACCAGTCCCAATAAATCATATAAGAAAAAAATCCGGCACTCCCGAATGCAAAAAATAGAAGTTCCTTTTTATTTTTCACAGCTTAATAATCCACATGATGTACATTCAATAACGTTTCGGTCTCTATAATGGACCTTCTTCAGACATGTGGAGCTCCACATGTCTGAAGAAGGTCCATTATAGAGACCGAAACGTTATTGAATGTACATCATGTGGATTATTAAGCTGTGAAAAATAAAAAGGAACTTCTATTTTTTGCATTCGGGAGTGCCGGATTTTTTTCTTAAATAAAATCAATTAGTCCTGTGTCATCACTATCATTCCTAACATTCATTGGTATATTTCTCTTACAGGCAGCATATTACACTATTTTCAATTCCAACATCTCTTGATTTTAATACCTGATATTGGAAAACTCTTCCAGTAGAATATAACAATGTATTGAGGTAATGATTGTGGATAGTAAGGAATAAAAAAAGTCAAAAGAGTCTGCAGCTATAAAGTAAGGGAGATGGCCAAACGCAATTATTAAAAAATGAAGCAAATAGATGTTCGATTTGGGTCATGGAGCACAAAAAGATCTACGTACCTATGACCCACATGCCGCCTTGTGATTCATTACAGGCTTTAGAATTAACGAAAGGCTCCATTAATGTTTATGTAAAGCTTTTTGATGATTTAATAGTCTGCCCGATGCAACAATAATTTCATTTTCAGCCACTGCCGTAGAGCAGCTCATTATACTCCACATACTCAGCAGCAACCAGGTCTGCTATATTGTTCTGCATCCCTGATCTATCTCTGCCCTTCCGAGCCTTGAAAGGCTTTTTTCTTTAATCTTCACTTGTGATTATTGATATTTTTCATTAACCACAAAACTGGGAAAAGTCTGCAATTTTCTTTATAAGACTAAAGACGCCACCAAGTGTGAATGATAAACAAAGCTAAAATACAATCATCTCTCAGACAAGGCTTTATGTGTCTTCTATCAAAGCAACGCAATGTACTATTGATTAACGTTCTCGCGGTAATTCAGCCCTTTAACACCTCATCTGCTTTCAGCTGCCAGTCGTGTTAAAATGAACAGAATTATAAGTTAATGGCTTATAACGAACACTGGTTCTCTGCTTTTGTCTGCCATGGCGGGCTTTGCAATTCCCATTATCCCTGGCTCTTTTAGTAACCAGCCGTCCCTCCCTAAAAAAAAAAAATTGTCGCAAAAACCTCAATTGAATTGAAAAAAAAATTGATTTTTCTTACCGTGAAGCGAAGAGAAACATTAAAAAAAAAAGCAAGTAGCAAATTAACAGCCTAATTTGGATAATGATATGAGAGTGCTTAGCATAAATATATGGGTTGGAGAGTAAATCCAAAAACTGCAATTTTCTTCATCATGCTTTGGCACCTGGAAATAAAATATTTTTTTCAAATATTTTTCAAAATAATAGCCTTTCTAAAATATGGTGAAATCAATATATTAAACCAAACAGGTAATATAATTGTTCCAAAAATATAGGCAGGCCTATAAGTTAAAACCTAAGATAGAAACAAAATGAATATATACTCAGCGGTAAGTAAGTAAAAAACAACATTTCATATAAATAAGATATGATACTTAGTAAACACTGTTTTTGATAAAAAAAAAGCATAAAAGCCATCCCACCAGCATCAAGGTGTACTCAAATTGGGATAGTCCTAACCTACTTACCATGTGTCAAAATGACCTCAATGTGAATAAGGACAGGGCAGTACTGGAGCCCGACTATGGACAACCTGCCATGGGAAGCTATCTATCTATATATATATATATATATATATATATATATATATATATATATAATCTCCAGTTGGCCGTTGTCCCCGAATCCCATTAGGCGCCGCGGCAGTCAATTGCGCCTGCACAAGTGACATACACGTCTCTGGTATTCCCACGCAGGCGCAGTAACAGCCACATCGTTACTACGCATGCGCAGGAATAGCAGTGACGTGTATGTCACTTGCACAGGCGCAGTTCGTGGCCGCAAGGCCATGAACTGCGCCTGTGCAAGTGACATTACCTCACCGCTATTCCCACGCATGTGCAGTAACAGCCACAACTGCACGCTCTACCCGCGCATGCGCAGTAACGTTCCGGCTGTTACTGCGCCTGCATAGGGAACACCGCACTCCCGATGTGATAGCATCGGGCCTATTTCTAGTAGAAACATAATAACCAGCTCAAAGAAAAGGAGACCAGACCCTTGTTGTACTGAGTGCAAGAACTTAAAGCAACACCCAAAAACATGAACTGGAGTATAAGTTGGCATGCATGCTGTTATGAATGAGTCACCGAGGAGGAAAAAACAAAAAACAAGCTAAGCCCAGAAAACCGGAGAAGTTGGTAACTAGCGGATTGCAGACCCCTGATCCTATCCACAAAAACTAGCAGTAGCCGTGGAGCGTGCCTACAGTGGTCCTAGACGCCTCGTCACTGCCGGAGAACTAAATAAGCCTAAAGAAAGAAAGGGAAAATCTAAACTGCCCCAGAGCAGACCCCAAAGCAATAGACAGCCTCCAACATGTATTGTCGGTGAAACAAGATGAAAACACAGACACAGGTAGAAAGATAGGCTGAGCAAATGATGGGGCCCTTGCTAACTAGAAAGAACAGGAAAGAAAAGCTGCTGTCTGCAATCACGCAAAAAACCCTGCCAAAAAGAATGTCCAACACGTCTGATAGGAAAAGGCCCTGAAGTCGCTAGACTTCAAATCACTATATCAGCACTCAGGTATATTCTGAAGACAGAGCAAAAGAGATCAACTGATCAGAGACAAAATGGGGATTCAGCCCAGTCCCAGCCAGGGCTGGCTGAACACAAAAACTATGTAAACCAGACAAAAACTCATATGAACAATAGCAGAGAGAACTTAGCTTTAGGAAGGCAGGAACCAAACTGGAAACCAGAATCCACAGTCAGGAAAAATCACCAGCAAGAAACTAGGGAGTCGGTTGCCTTAAATCCAATCAGAAACTCCTGATGTCCAATCGCAGTCCTCTTCCTCAGGTGGCCGGTCTCTGCCATTTAGATCAGCTTCATTACCTCCCTTCACCAACAGAGGGAGTCCAGATAGAGAACTCACTACTCCTCTGTCAGCACAGCCAGCTCCATAACCCTCACCAGAAGCCAGAGGCAAACCCGAAAATGAGCTCACAACACATGCAATGTGTAGGAGCATGTTCACACTGGCCAGTAAACAAACAAAACCCTAAAGAGAAACAAAGTGGACATATACCCAGCTGTAAGTAAATAAGTAAACACTAAACAGGCAATTATGCATATAAATAACATAAGGTACTTAGTAAGCATTGTTTTTGATCAAAAAATCATAAGTCATCACACCAGCGTCAAGGTGTACACAGTTGGGACGGTCCTAACCTCAAGTATTAAAACCTTACCTTGTGTCAAAAATTACCTAAGTGTGAATAAGGGCCAAGCAGGACCGATGCCCAACTATAGACACAAAGAAATGGGAAGCTATATAAATGTAATGTTCAGCTCAAAGAAAGAAAGGTCATGCCCTTGTGTGCACTGAGTGCAAGAACCTAACGCAAAACCAGAAAAATTAGTCTAAAACCTTAAATGTATAGGAAAGAAAATAAAATTGATTTTTCTTACTGTGAAAAGAAACAAAAATAAATAAGCAACAAATTAACAGCCTAATTTGGATAATGTTGTGAGAGTGCTTAGCATAGATACATGGGATGGAGATTAAAGGAAAAGTATTGCCAAAAAAAATGCAATTTTCATCATCTTCCTTTGGCACCTGGAATTTTTTTGTTTTTTTTAAATATACACACATTTACCCAATACACTTTATAAAATAAATTGAAATCAATATATTAAATCAAAGAAACAAGCAATATAATTTTTCCAAAAAATATGAACAATATGTTGCAACCCCTCCATGGCATGAATTATAGCTCTCAAGTGTTTTTCCTAATTCTGTGACCAAAGCTGATGGCTGGTTTGGAGGTGGAATTGAGAGTCCGGGTTGCACCAATGGTATACCAGCCCTCAGATTAATGCCTCCTAATGCAAATGTTTAGGTAAAGTGAAAATAATAAATAACATTGCAAGCAGAGGGTAAATCAAGAGTGATCATTAGCCGGCCCTGCAGTGGGCAGGGAGTTTTAAGAGTAAGGACAGAGTTACGTCCTGGCTGGAGGAGACAGTGAAGTGAAGAAGAGGAAGCCAGTCACAGGGAGTGTGATAGATGTGGCAGCATACTAGTTGTGTGTAAAGAAGATGTTTCCTGAGGTAGGAAGCTTTGCAATTGGACTAGATAAAGTGACAATCTGGATCCTAAAATGTCCAGAACATCCTGGATTCTGGGAAATGGATCAGACAAGTCAGGAGAGCTAAGCTACTTTGGGTATGGTCAGGAACCCTGAGACAGTGCTGGCAAAGTAGGTCTGAAGAGGCAATGTGTATGCCAGATCGGGGAGTCTTACTGATGAAATGCTAAACTTTCCAGACCAGGGAGCATGTACCAGTGTAAATGGGCTGGTGTCAATGAAGGACAGTTATTTGAAATGTAGTATTCAAGTCACTTATGTCATTTTTCTGAAACATTGCTACTAACAAGTACTATGCCACCCCGTGTGACCATAATGCCTATGCCTCTGAAGATGTGAAAATCAAACTTTGCTCCTGCCTCCTACGGTGTGTATGTTTTAACAGTTCCAACTGTAAAGTTCACTTGATTTTTATAAAATGGACGGAATTATTCCTTGCTGTTACTTTACATCCGGGGGTTTCTGTGTCATCTGAGGGTATACAGCCTAAGTGGGAACATCTGAAGGAAATAACATCAAAGACAGCAAGAGAAACCCATGCCACTGGTGCCTAGGGATACAAAAGAACACCTCAACATATGCAACCCTTACAAGTAGACAAACTGCATATTACTTTCGTTAAAAATTCTGCTGTCTTACCTTCGAAAAATGACTTTAAAGTGCTCCCAGCTGGATGTGGTCCTTCTGTCTAACTTGAGGTACACTGCCTGTTGTCAGGTTTAATCTGTATCAGCAGAGATGCTGTTATTGGACATGTGGCTGGATCTTTACCTCTCTACAGTATGAAGGGGTGTGTGTTTGTATCTCTACAGGAAGTAGAGTTGGGTCTCTGTTTCACTGATAGAAGCTAGGGCAGTTCTTTGACTCTCTACAGGAAGTGGCAGTGGGATTTTGTCAATAATAATAATAATAATCTTTATTTATATAGCGCCAACATATTCCGCAGCTCTTTACAGTTTAACAGTTTCAAAACACAAGTCATAAGTAACAACGTTAACTGTTATGATTGAGTCACCGTAGGAGGCAAAAACAGAAATACTAGCTAAATCCAGAAAACCAGAGAAGTTGGCAGCTATCGGATTGCAGACCCCTGAACCTATCAACACAACTAGCAGTAGCCGTGGGGGGTTCCTACGATGCCCTAGACCCCTCGATCACAGCCAGAGAATTAAATAGGCCTAAAGAAAGAAAGGGGAAATCTAAACAGCCCCAGAGCAGACCCCAAAGCAATAGGCAGCCCCCAACATATAATGACGGTGAAGCAAGATGAAAACTCTAACACAGGCAGAAAGACAGACTGAGCAAAGACGGGGCCCAAGCTAACTAGATAGAAAAGGACAGGAAGGCTGCTGTCTGCAATCCGTGAAAAACCCTATGAAAATAAGAGCCAACAGACTGACAGTGAAAAAGGCCCTGAAGACGCTAGGCTTCAAAAAAGTTATGTCAGTACTCAGGAATATTCTGAAGACAGAGCTACAGGCAAAAGGAGATTCAGCTCACCCCAGCAGGGAATGGCAGAATACAGAAAAGCAAGGAAAACAAAAACAAAACACAAAAGCTAACAGGCAACGCAGAAAACTTAGCTTTAGAGGAGCAGGAATCAGACTGGTGTCCTAGAAGTCCACAGAGAAATCACCAGCAGGGCAGAAGGGCGTCGGCAGCCTTATATCCAGTCTGTGACTCCACTCAGCCAGTCATCCTCATTAGGCTCAGGTGCCTGATAATCAGGCTCATTACCTTCCTTTACCAGAATAGGGAGTTCACCAGACCTCAGTGACGAAGGGGAAAATGAACTCACAACAGTTAACAATACAATAATTAAAGCAAAATAAGACAACCCTGCTCGTGAGAGCTCACAATCTACAGTGAGGTAGGGAAGATACAAAGTACAGGTGTGTATTTACAATGGTGTATTTACAATGATGGTCCAGCCATCTTGAGGGAGTGAGGGATGGATGGAGATAGTGAATGGGCTACACACGCACACTTACACATAGAATTACTTTGATTAGTGAACATAATAGGCCGCTCTGAACAAATGTGTTTTGAGGGAGTGCCTGAAACTATGCAAATTGTGGATAGTCCTGATTTCTTTGGGTAGAGCATTCCAGAGGATAGGAGCAGCACGGGAGAAGTCTTGGAGTCGGGAGTGGGAGGTGCGGATTAGTGCAGAGGTTAGTCGAAAGTCGTTTGCAGAGCGCAGCGGTTGGTTAGGCCGATGGACCGATATGAGGGAGGAGATGTAGGGGGGTGCTGCTCTGTGGAGAGCTTTGTGGGTAAGAACCAGTACTTTGAATTGGATCCTATAATGAATGGGCAGCCAATGTAAGGACTGGCGAAGAGTGGACACATCCAACTACCGATTAGTCAGATAGATGACCCTGGATGCTGCATTAAGTATGGACTGGAGAGGGGATAGTCGAGTGACGGGGAGGCCAATTAATAGAGCATTGCAGTAATCCAGGCGGGAGTGGATCAATGCTACAGTGAGGGTTTTTGTTGTTTCCATGGTGAGAAAAGGGCAGATTCAAGAGATGTTCTTTAGGTGTAAGCGGCAAGAGCGGGCAAGAGATTGTATATGGGATGTGAAGGAGAGATTGGTGTCAAACATAACACCCAGACAGCGCGACTGCTGCCGGGGTGTTATTGTGGTACCACCCACAGAGAGGGAAATGTCAGGTTTAGGGAGGTTAGTAGACGGCAGGAGCAGAAGAAGTTCAGTTTTGGAGAGGTTGAGTTTCAGATAGAGTTTCAGATAGATAGTCACTGGCATTCCGTAGTACAGCGGGGGTCTACAAAAAGTTTGAATGGGTCTCTTTTATCTTGAATTGTCCCAAAAGGGATTACTTGTGGGATTGTTAAATCCTGTGACTCATAGAAAACCCCAATTTCGCGCTGTAAGAACAGCAGCTGGCTGTAGTTTCAAATGTCTGTCATTGGTGGGTGGCAGCAGGACCTGTGTGAACATGGCATCCACCGCTGGTGTAGCAGGTATGAGTCACAGGATTTAACAATCCCACAAGTAATCCCCTTTGGGACAATTCCCTTCAGGCATAGCCATAGGATGTTTATGCCAACTTCTGGTTGGTACAACCTTTGGAGCTTTTCAAAGTCACAGATCTAATAATGTCCAGAAAATTATAGAGATAGGAGCAGTCTTGTTTACTGATGAAGGCTAATTGATACAGCCGAAACATCTATATTTGTGACTGCAAATAAAAATTCTTCATCTTTGCAACAAGTTGAGTGCCAAAAATGTTTTGATTATTTAATAGTCATTGAGTGAAACATTTGTGTGTGTGTATACTTTCTCTGTGTTTTTATTCGGTTGTGAGTATAAATGCAGCTAATTTGTGGTTACGTATTGTATGTACTTGTTTTTCAAATCCACATGCAAATTGTCTCTTCATAAAGTAATAGAACTTGATCTCTAGTGCCACCTATTGGAAGAATCAAGCCTAAAAGTCAATTTCGATCCTTTAATTAGCCTTTCCACATGACTTAGGATAAAAGCCAAACCAGAATCCCAATTTGAAAACACATGTTTTGTGGTGTTGCCCTTCCTCAGTGAGGAAGCACAAGATCTGATTTGGCTGTATGAGAGGCCTCTTACTGAGGTTTAATGGGTAACATTTATCCTTACTGAGTTTGACATATTTGGCATGCCAGTTTAAGGAGCACAAGGCAAAACATTACTCCTTAGAAGCCTCTCATACAGCCAAATGAGATCTCATGCTTTGCACTGACTAGAAGCAAAGCCCTGAAACACGTGTCTGAAAACTGAGATTCTAGTTTGGATTTTATCCTATATGATGTGGCTTGGCTCTCCAAAAGGTCGATATTGACTTTTAGAATTACTACTTCCAATAGGTGGCACTAGAGTTCAAGTCCTCTTCCTCCCTGAAGAAGCAATTTGCATATTTAATATCCTGGAGGAGCACTGTATGGCTTATAAGCCTCCTTACAGTGGCATGCCAGGAATGTCACTCTCCACAAGGAAAATCATTACTCGTTAAATTGATCGTTAATCGTTATTATCTTAGATCACAGTTTCTATTCAGATGCATGTGTATAAATGAATATAAAGGTGCATATGTGTGTATGTGGATATGTGTGCGTTTTATGTATGTGGCTATGTATTTCACGTGGCTGTGCAGAGAACACATTGCATATTCTTTTTTTTGTAATCATTCAAATCTGGAGGAAGCTGTATAACCTTTTAAAAGGACAAGCTGTCACACACCCATCTTTCCATATATATTGACAGCAAGCACTTATTGTAATACATTCTATATCTGTAATCTTCTAGATTGCCTTCCGTTTTCCATTTGTCATGGTCCATAGACACGAGAACTGATGGGCGTTAAAGCCTTTCTTTCCTTCTGTGTAGCCATGTAAGGGCAAGTGATTGTTTGATTGCCAGATAAGAGAGGTTAATTTGTCACTCTATCAAGAACGGTTCTCAAAGAACACTAAAGCCATTCCGAAACCGTATAGTGTATAAGTCAATTGGAAAAGTGAGAATTCATTTTTCATATTCCGGGTTATCTTTAACTCAATGTATTTATTCTATCGTTTAAACACAAGTAACTTCATTTATCAAGCAGGTGACGTTCACCCATGAATTGTAGCATTGCAATTACTTTCATACAGATTGTTGCTTTTCCGCTCAGCTCCAATTTAGTTCTTGGGTTTCGCACAGTTTGGGGGCATTAATGCACCTTTATAACAATGGGGATATTTGCTCAAAAAAATTGTCAATCATACCAAGCAAAAATTATTTTAGCAACCAGAAAGTTTTGCCTTATTTTTCTACTCTACCAGACTCAATAGGTAATGTAAAATGTGGCAGTCAGGGGAACGCACTTGCGGTGAAATGTACTCGTAATGCATAGAAGACAGATTGTTAGACACTATGGTAAAACCAGTAGTCCAAGTTCAAGAATTACTTCCTATAAAATTAATGTAAAAAATATATAGGGAATTCCCTAAATTTCAGGCATTCCACACATGTATTCAGCTTGTCTACAAGTCGCAAATCATGCAGATAAGATGACGAAAACTAAATCCCAGAGCAAGCCAAAATACTCGGAGGACACCCGAGTATGCTCAAGAAAACCCGAGCAACGAGTATACTCGCTTATCACTAGTTAGGATGCATTACAAGAATGGCGGCCAATGGGTGCTGTAGAGATCCACCAAATGAGTGGACGGGGATTTACTCGCTTGGCCGATCTTTGAGGCATACATGGGAACTCTCCAGGTTAAACAGTTCATTCGGTTTATTAGACAACAGCATAAACCGCTCTTCATGAACATAATAATGTGTAGCTTCCAGTACAATGTCCGTTAAACATGCGTTGTTACCACATAAAGCATACAAAGTCTCTTACTGACCCCGGTCAGTGTTACTCACAGTTTATGCCTCACGGGTTATCAGGGAAGCGGCCGCACTGGGATCACTGTGCCATGCTCACTAGGCCGTCTACAGTTTCAGACCCGCAGCCAGGCAGTAGCTTCCCTACAAAGCACCATCACAGTCTCTACCAGACACTTCCAACACACCCAGGCCCTCCGGGACCTTGCACTCTGACCACTCAGGAACAAAACACACAACCTCATGTGACCTGACCTCAGTCACACTATATGGTACGTGACCACACCCACAAGTGAGGTATGGATCACATGGTCATGACCTCACTACAGGTCCTATTCCACACAGCCAGACACATACAGGCTTTATCCTGGGTGTTCAGACACACGCCCACATGCATATTCTGAGTAGCATTTACAGTGCCCCCTAGCTTTAACAGAGGTTACTGCACCACAGTGCGTTAACGCATCCGTTACATAGCATTAGTGCTGCTATGTAACGGATGCGTTAAACGCAGGGCCATAACGCAATGTGGACCTAACCAAATTTGCCAGTACTCCCAAAAAAAGGTATCTCTCTTCTGCTATGTATTGAGGCTAGCTACTCTATAAGTCAAAATCCAACTTTGCAAAGTAACTGAGAATTAATGCTAAGCCAGAAGATTTTCCAAAGGAAGCAAAAAAATACCCTCTTAAACCCATGTCAAGGGTCTCTCCATCAAAAAAAAACCCTGAACTGATGAGGAGCAACAACCACAAAGCAACTGCCTCTTTATTCTGTGCCTCTTTATTTTGAAGGAAACTCTATTGGTTTTTATATCCTTGGTCATGTTGCAATGTCTGCTAAAGGGTTGGGCATTGGAATGGTTTGCACTATAGAGACATGTTGCATATCTTTATAGGCTGGCAGGGAGCATTGCCTTGCTTAAAACTTTCTTTGGCAGTTAGAGTTCTTCATAAGAAGAAACTATAACTCCAAGACTAGAACTAGGAACTGTAGATGCAAGAGCTCTTGAGTATTTTGCTCATGCTGACTTCATGCTAGCATTGGTCTCATTCATGGCCCACATTTGGAGACTCTTCACTTACCAATTCTAGACTCTACTCTCTCTAACTTACTAAGGCTTGCACTCAGCCACTTGCTTCTAATCTGCCGCAGACTCAGACTTCTCCCATGGTCACTCTTAGACTCCTAGAGACTTTGTTACTAATCAAAGCCATTACTTCTGTTACTGTAGGTCTTCTCCACCAAGGGGATATCTATTGCTCAATATTCCATTGTGTTCTCAGTCTACAACTGTCAACAGTCACTGAACTCCATTTTTGGCAAGCTCCCATCTGACATTGTGCAGCAGGCTCCCTACAGTGCTCCCAACCCTTATAATGCAGCAGGCTCCTTACAGTGCTCCCTGCTCTTATAGTACAGCAGGCTCCCTACAGTACTCCCAACCCATATAGTGCAGCAGGCTCCCTACAGTGCTCCCAGCTCTAATAGTGCAACAGGCTCTCTACAGTGCTCCCAACCCTTGTAGTGCAGCAGGCTCTCTACAGTGCTCCCCACCCTTGTAGTGCAGCAGGCTCTCTACAGTGCTCCCACCTCTTTTATTGCAGCAGGCTTCCTACAGTGCTCCCAACCCTTATAGTGCAGCAGGCTCTTTACAGTGCTCCCAGCTCTTATAGTGCAGCAGGCTCCCTACAGTGCTCTTAACCCTTATAGTGCAGCAGGCTGCCTATAGTGTTCCTTGCTCTTATAGTGCAGCAAGCTCCCTACTGTGCTCCCAGCTCTTATAGTGCAGCAGGCTCTTTACAGTGCTCCCAGCTCTTATAGTGCAGCAGGCTCGCTACAGTGCTCTTAACCCTTATAGTGCAGCAGGCTGCCTATAGTGTTCCTTGCTCTTATAGTGCAGCAGGCTCCCTACTGTGCTCCGAACCCTTATCGCGCAGCAGGCTTCCTGCAGTCTTCCCAACCTTTATCTGCAGCAGGCTCCATGCAGTGCTCCAAACTATTATAGTGCAGCAGGCTTCCTGCAGCGCTCCCAATCTGTATAGTGCAGCAGGCTCAATACAGTGCTCCCAACCTTTATAGTCCAGCAGGCTCCCTACAGTGCTCCCAGCTCTTAGAGTGCAGCAGGCTCCCTACAGTGCTCCCAACCCTTGTAGTGCAGCAGGCTCTCTACAGTGCTCCCAACTCTTTTAGTGCAGCAGGCTCCCTACAGTGCTCCCAACCCTTATAGTGCAGCAGGCTCCCTACTGTGCTCCCAACCCTTATAATGCAGCAGGCTCCTTACAGTGCTCCCTGCTCTTATAGTACAGCAGGCTCCCTACAGTACTCCCAACCCATATAGTGCAGCAGGCTCCCTACAGTGCTCCCAGCTCTAATAGTGCAACAGGCTCTCTACAGTGCTCCCAACCCTTGTAGTGCAGCAGGCTCTCTACAGTGCTCCCCACCCTTGTAGTGCAGCAGGCTCTCTACAGTGCTCCCACCTCTTTTATTGCAGCAGGCTTCCTACAGTGCTCCCAACCCTTATAGTGCAGCAGGCTCTTTACAGTGCTCCCAGCTCTTATAGTGCAGCAGGCTCCCTACAGTGCTCTTAACCCTTATAGTGCAGCAGGCTGCCTATAGTGTTCCTTGCTCTTATAGTGCAGCAAGCTCCCTACTGTGCTCCCAGCTCTTATAGTGCAGCAGGCTCTTTACAGTGCTCCCAGCTTTTATAGTGCAGCAGGCTCCCTACAGTGCTCTTAACCCTTATAGTGCAGCAGGCTGCCTATAGTGTTCCTTGCTCTTATAGTAAAACCAAAGGAAAAAAAAAAAAAGAAAAAAAACAATGTATGCATATACCCTAATAAAAATAAATAAGTAAAAAAGCAAGTGCATTAAATAACATAGGGTACTTAGTAAACACTATTTTGATCAAAAAAGTATAAAGCTGTCCCACCACGACAAGGTGTACCCATTTGAGACAGTAACTACACTAACGGTTAAAACCTACCTAGTGTGAATAGTAGCAGAGTCTCTGGGTCCCAAACGGGGACACACTAGGTAGGTCCCAAACTATTCACACTAGGTAGGTTTTAACCGTTAGTGTAGTTACTGTCTCAAATGGGTACACCTTGTCGTGGTGGGACAGCTTTATACTTTTTTGATCAAAATAGTGTTTACTAAGTACCCTATGTTATTTAATGCACTTGCTTTTTTACTTATTTATTTTTATTAGGGTATATGCATACATTGTTTTTTTTTTTCCTTTGGTTTTGCTTGCTTTTATGGCCAATGTGAACATGCTTTTACATCATGCATGTCATTCAATTCTACTTCAGTTCAGTTTTTTTGTTTTTTCTTCAGCATTTTTGTATTCAGTACAAATAGGGTGTGGCCTCCATTCTACTGAGCTGTGTAGTTTATTTAGTCCCTCTGAAGCTGGGTGTCCGTTTGGGACCCAGAGACTCTGCTACTATTCACACTAGGTAGGTTTTAACCGTTAGTGTAGTTACTGTCTCAAATGGGTACACCTTGTCGTGGTGGGACAGCTTTATACTTTTTTGATCAAAATAGTGTTTACTAAGTACCCTATGTTATTTAATGCACTTGCTTTTTTACTTATTTATTTTTATTAGGGTATATGCATACATTGTTTTTTTTGTTTTTTCCTTTGGTTTTGCTTGCTTTTATGGCCAATGTGAACATGCTTTTACATCATGCATGTCATTCAATTCTACTTCAGTTCAGTTTTTTTGTTTTTTCTTCAGCATTTTTGTATTCAGTACAAATAGGGTGTGGCCTCCATTCTACTGAGCTGTGTAGTTTATTTAGTCCCTCTGAAGCTGGGTGTCCGTTTGGGACCCAGAGACTCTGCTACTATTCACACTAGGTAGGTTTTAACCGTTAGTGTAGTTACTGTCTCAAATGGGTACACCTTGTCGTGGTGGGACAGCTTTATACTTTTTTGATCAAAATAGTGTTTACTAAGTACCCTATGTTATTTAATGCACTTGCTTTTTTACTTATTTATTTTTATTAGGGTATATGCATACATTGTTTTTTTTTTTTCCTTTGGTTTTGCTTGCTTTTATGGCCAATGTGAACATGCTTTTACATCATGCATGTCATTCAATTCTACTTCAGTTCAGTTTTTTTGTTTTTTCTTCAGCATTTTTGTATTCAGTACAAATAGGGTGTGGCCTCCATTCTACTGAGCTGTGTAGTTTATTTAGTCCCTCTGAAGCTGGGTGTCCGTTTGGGACCCAGAGACTCTGCTACTATTCACACTAGGTAGGTTTTAACCGTTAGTGTAGTTACTGTCTCAAATGGGTACACCTTGTCGTGGTGGGACAGCTTTATACTTTTTTGATCAAAATAGTGTTTACTAAGTACCCTATGTTATTTAATGCACTTGCTTTTTTACTTATTTATTTTTATTAGGGTATATGCATACATTGTTTTTTTTTTTTTTTCCTTTGGTTTTGCTTGCTTTTATGGCCAATGTGAACATGCTTTTACATCATGCATGTCATTCAATTCTACTTCAGTTCAGTTTTTTTGTTTTTTCTTCAGCATTTTTGTATTCAGTACAAATAGGGTGTGGCCTCCATTCTACTGAGCTGTGTAGTTTATTTAGTCCCTCTGAAGCTGGGTGTCCGTTTGGGACCCAGAGACTCTGCTACTATTCACACTAGGTAGGTTTTAACCGTTAGTGTAGTTACTGTCTCAAATGGGTACACCTTGTCGTGGTGGGACAGCTTTATACTTTTTTGATCAAAATAGTGTTTACTAAGTACCCTATGTTATTTAATGCACTTGCTTTTTTACTTATTTATTTTTATTAGGGTATATGCATACATTGTTTTTTTTTTTTTCCTTTGGTTTTGCTTGCTTTTATGGCCAATGTGAACATGCTTTTACATCATGCATGTCATTCAATTCTACTTCAGTTCAGTTTTTTTGTTTTTTCTTCAGCATTTTTGTATTCAGTACAAATAGGGTGTGGCCTCCATTCTACTGAGCTGTGTAGTTTATTTAGTCCCTCTGAAGCTGGGTGTCCGTTTGGGACCCAGAGACTCTGCTACTATTCACACTAGGTAGGTTTTAACCGTTAGTGTAGTTACTGTCTCAAATGGGTACACCTTGTCGTGGTGGGACAGCTTTATACTTTTTTGATCAAAATAGTGTTTACTAAGTACCCTATGTTATTTAATGCACTTGCTTTTTTACTTATTTATTTTTATTAGGGTATATGCATACATTGTTTTTTTTGTTTTTTCCTTTGGTTTTGCTTGCTTTTATGGCCAATGTGAACATGCTTTTACATCATGCATGTCATTCAATTCTACTTCAGTTCAGTTTTTTTGTTTTTTTGTTTTTTCTTGCTCTTATAGTGCAGCAGGCTCCCTACTGTGCTCCGAACCCTTATCGCGCAGCAGGCTTCCTGCAGTCTTCCCAACCTTTATCTGCAGCAGGCTCCATGCAGTGCTCCAAACTATTATAGTGCAGCAGGCTTCCTGCAGCGCTCCCAATCTGTATAGTGCAGCAGGCTCAATACAGTGCTCCCAACCTTTATAGTCCAGCAGGCTCCCTACAGTGCTCCCAGCTCTTAGAGTGCAGCAGGCTCCCTACAGTGCTCCCAACCCTTGTAGTGCAGCAGGCTCTCTACAGTGCTCCCAACTCTTTTAGTGCAGCAGGCTCCCTACAGTGCTCCCAACCCTTATAGTGCAGCAGGCTGCCTACAGTGCTCCTAGCTCTTATAGTGCAGCAGGCTCCCTACTGTGCTCCCAACCCTTATCGCGCAGCAGGCTTCCTGCAGTCCTCCCAACCCTTATCTGCAGAAGGCTCCATGCAGTGCTCCAAACCATTATAGTGCAGCAGGCTTCCTACATTGCTCCCAACCTGCATAGTTCAGCAGGCTCCCAACCCACATACTGGGTATAGTGCAGCCGGCTCCCTACAGTGCTCCAACCCATATAGTGCAGCAGACTGCCTACAGTGCTCCCAGCTCTTATAGTGCAGCAGGCTCTCTACAGTGCTCACAACCCTTATAGTGCAGCAGACTCCCTACAGTGCTCCCAGCTCTTAAGCCCCCTTTACATTTAGCGATGCACCAGCGATCCCGACCACGATATGACCCGTCAGGATCGCTGGTGCATCGCTAAATGGTCGCTAGTGAACTGCCAAACAGGCAGATCTCACAGCGACGTAGCGACGCAGCAGCGGTCGTTACTTACTTTTCGGACGCGGCGATGATGACGTCCTCCCGCCCGCGTCCACACATTGCTCGTCGGCGCCAGCAGGAAGCCCAGCAGGAAGCAGCCGACGAGAAATGGACGTGGACGATCTTGCGCGATCTGCGATAGCCAGCGGGGGAGCCAGTCGGAGGTAAGTATCACACATAGCGATATCGCTAGCAATATCGCTGCTGCGTCACAAAATCGGTGACGCAGCAGCGATATTGCTAGTGATATCGCTATGTGTAAAGCCCCCTTTAGAGTGCAGCAGGCTCCCTACAGTGCTCCCAACCCTTGTAGTGTAGCAGGCTCTCTACAGTGCTTCCAGTTCTTATAGTGCAGCAGGCTTCCTACAGTGCTCCCAACCCATATAGTGCAGCAGGCTCCCTACAGTGCTCCCAACCCTTGTAGTGTAGCAGGCTCTCTACAGTGCTTCCAGTTCTTATAGTGCAGCAGGCTTCCTACAGTGCTCCAAACCCATATAGTGCAGCAGGCTCCCTACAGTGCTCCCAACCCATATAGTGCAGCAGGCTCCCTACTGTGCTCCTAGCTCTTATAGTGCAGCAGGCTCTCTACAGTCCTCCCAACCCTTATCTGCAAAAGGCTCCATGTAGTGCTCCAAACCATTAAAGTGCAGCAGGCTTCCTGCAGTGCTCCCAACCTGTATAGTGCAGCAGGCTCCTGACCCACATACTGGGTGTAGTGCAGCAGGCTCCCAACCCATAAAGGCAACAGGTTTCTGCTAATGACCAAGAAAAATTATCTTTCATAATTGGTGCAGAAGCCAACCAGAGTAGCAGCACTTTTAGACTAAATACTATCTAACAGACCTGACAGAATAACAAATCTGAAGGTTGTTGTGCATCTAGGAAATGGCGACCACAATATTGTACAGTTTCACTTATCTTTCACTAGCAGGACTTGTCAGGGAGTCACAAAAACACTGAACTTTAGGAAGTCAAAGTTTGACCAGCTTAGGCTACTTTCACACATCAGGTTTTCGGCGTCAGGCGCGATCCGGCGTCGTGCCGGAACGCCGGATCCGGCAAATGTTTCGTAAAACCGGATGTGACGGATCCGGTTTTCTGCCGGATCCGTCTTTTTCTTGACAGACAAAACCGGATCCGTCTCATCCGGTTCATCCATTTTTCTATCCGTTTTTCGACGGATTACGCCGGATCCGGTTTTTAAAATTGACCCTTGTGGCCTTCCGAACGGGATTGGCTACTGGAAAACTATATATAGCATGTTCCTACAGCCCTTCTTTGACAGGTTGTAGAGGAGAAAGTGCAGGTTGGAGAGAAGAGCAAGTTACTGGCGAAGATGGATGTTGTCATTGGAAATATTTTGAAGAATTTGGCGGATTTTATAGCGGAGGCGAATCGTTTGAGGGTGATTGTTCTGGAGAAGGAGAGAGCGAGACAGCAGCGCATCAGGCATCGTAGACGACGTTTGTGGATCCACCCCATCACAGCCAAGAGAATGACGCGTGGGGTCTATTCTACACTCTGCATGGACCTTCGACGAAACCCGGATAAATTTTTTGGATATGTTAGGATGAAAATGGAGAATTTTGATTACTTGGTGGAGCGCATTGCACACCTCATAAGAAAAGCGGACACCTATTGCCGCTTCTCTGTTTCACCCGCAGAGCGTCTGATGGTGACTTTAAGGTAAGCCACATTTATTGGATATGCTCGCATCAGAGCACACTTTCACTGCAATCTTGTTGGTGGTAGTTTGTATCTCCAAGTGTTATAGGTCAGTTTTGGTATGTAATGCTGTGATTTAAAACTAATTTATTGTTTTTTAATTCCCCACAGATTTCTTGCAACTGGAGAATCCCTTTCGTCACTGCATTTCCAGTACAGACTCGGGATTTCCACCATATCTGGAATTGTGAAGTACACATGCCGTGCACTGTGGGACTCCTTAGCTGAAGAGTTTTTACCAGAGCCCACAACAGAGAGGTGGATTGAAATTGCTGACAAGTTTCAACAGATATGTCAGTTTCCCAACTGCTTGGGCGCTGTGGACGGGAAACATATCCGCATTGTAAAGCCAGCTGGATCGGGATCAGAATATTTCAATTACAAGAAATATTTTTCAATTGTCCTCATGGCCATCGCTGACGCGGAATACAAATTTATTGCGGTTGATATTGGGGCCTATGGCCGCTCCAATGACTCTCAAGTTTTCAAACTGTCTGCCATGGGGCGTAAACTGTATGGAAACACCTTCCAGTTCCCACCACCTAGACCGCTGCCGCAAACATCTGGTCCATCTATGCCATTTGTCTGTGTAGGGGATGAAGCCTTCCAGCTGTCAGAACACCTTTTGAAACGGTACTCTAGCAGAGGATTGACAAGACCAAAACGCATTTTTAATTACCGCCTCACAAGAGCAAGAAGAATGGTTGAATGTACCTTTGGTATTCTGACAGCCAAATGGCGGGTCCTATTGACTGCGATCAACCTCAAGACAGAAACTGTGGACGAGGTGATCAAAGCGTGCGTGGTACTCCACAATTTTGTTATCTGCAAGGAACCCATTTCCATTGAGGACACCTCTGAAGAAACCACCTTGCAAGATTACCATGACATTACCACTAGAAGTTCTGTGACGGTTTCAGTAATGAGGGACAATTTTGCACTATACTTTATGTCACCTCAAGGCAGAGTACACTGGCAGGATGACAGAGTGTGAAAGATTTGTGCCCTAACCAAACTTGTGTACCTTCTGTACCAACAGTATATACCTTTGCCAACCAAAGTTGGCTATCTTGTCATGGTCTCTATTTTTAGCTTTAGGCCACAGGTGTGTACCTGGTTGTGTTTTATGCAAAGTATTTCACCTTTTAACAAAAGTTGTGTACATTGTTAGGAAATCACCAACAATAAACACAACTTTTTAGGTGAAATACTTTGCTTCAAACACAACCAGGAACACAACTGTGGCAAAAAGCTAAAATTTACCCACAGTTATATACCTAGTTTTGAATACCATTTCACCTTTTAAATACCCTGTATTTAACCTTTTTCGCCGCAGAAAGAAATGACAGACAACCAGTGTAAAATAATTTAACTTTTATTGAAAAATGTTTTTTTTAGTAAACTTTTTTAAAATTTTAATAAACTTGTTTAATAAAGCTTTGAAACCATAAAACTGGTCATTTTTATTTAAATACACACATTATAAATCTGTGTAGTGTGTGGTGGAAATACTGCTGTAGGGGCTGCGGGACACTTCGACACTGGGAGTGTGGAGAGAGGACTGGGATCGTGGTGGGGAAGGAACAGTTAGAGGTGAAGGTGTGGAAAAAACTACAGAATGGGTGGACATGTGGGAAGCAGAAGAGGTGGTGGGTGGTGGAGTGGAGGGTTGGGCAGGGACTGTAGGAGCAGATGATGTTGATGGCAAGTTGTATGGGGAAGGAGTTTGGTACGGGGCAGGTTGCTGGAAGTGGGGAGATGTCTGGTACGGGGCAGGTTGCTGGAAGTGGGGAGATGTCTGGTACGGGGCAGGTTGCTGGAAGTGGGGAGATGTCTGGTACGGGGCAGGTTGCTGGTACTGGGGAGGTTGCTGGTACTGGGGAGGTTGCTGGTACTGGGGAGGTTGCTGGTGCTGGGGAGGTTGCTGGTGCTGGGGAGGTTGCTGGTGCTGGGGAGGTTGCTGGTGCTGGGGAGGTTGCTGGTGCTGGGGAGGTGGATGGTATGTAATAGGAGGGGGAGGATGGAAAGTGGCTGGAGGGGGTGTAGATGTAATAGGAGGGGGAGGATGGAAAGTGGCTGGAGGGGGTGTAAATGTAATAGGAGGGGGAGGATGGAAAGTGGCTGGAGGGGGTGCAGGTGGAGGAACTACTGTGGTGGGAGGAGGAGGTTGGGAGGTAACTTGCTGGAGAGCAGCGTGGCATGAATGCATTACATGCATCTGCTGGGCAGGAGAGAGCGTTTCCATGCGCTCCACAACAGACCTGAAAAAGGTGTGGTTTGGCGAAGATCTTGCTTCTGAATGCATGGTTTGCAGAAGTGTCTTCACCTCCAGAATGCTGGAGTTGATCTGCTGATAGCCTGCGGAGATTTGTTCTGACAAGACTTTTAGACAGTTCTGGAAAGATGCATTCAGATGCAAGAACTCTGGCGCATAAGTCTTTTCCTGACCCCTCTGCCGCTGCCGCCCAGTACCCGCAGGTGTACTAGAGGTGGCAGGGGCAGAAGGGTGGGGTAAAGGGAAAGCGATCTCCTCACCAGCAGCTTCATGTAATGTAGGCGGCCACGATGCTCCTGTGCTGGTGGATGGGACAGATGGGTCGAATGTGTGGGAAGGCTGGGAAGGTGCAGATGTACCGGGGCGGTCGAAGTGTCCCTCGGTGCCGGTCTCCTCATGGATCGCCTCAGAAGGGTCCAATCGTGCAGGCTCCCGAGTGCTGCTCACCGTGCTGTGGAATAAAGAGAAAAAAAAACAATTAAAATACTGACATGGTATGGCCCTGGCTGAAAAAAAATTTTACATCTAACATTTTTTTTCACATGTGGTGTGTAATATTTACCTTCTGGTGACCATTGTTTCCCGGAGGAACGACAGGGCTTCTGCGTACTTGTACTTGCTCCTGCGTCCTCCAGATCCACTCGGGGCCCGCATCTCTTTATTGAACTCCTTCTTGAAACGATCCCTCACAGACCGCCACCGATTCACAATTCTGTTCCCTGAAACGAGAAAGGAGTGGTTAGTATACAACATCAGTGTTTCCCAAACTCCAGTCCTCATGGTCCCCAGGGGTCATGTTTTCAGGATTTCCATAGTAAATAGAAATCCTGAACACATGATCCGTGGGGACCACGAGGACTGGAGTTCGGGAAACACTGGTTTACATCAAGCAACCGGTACTGTATATACTTACGCTCTTTAATCTGGGCCCGAACATCGAGGTCCTCCAAGCGGCCCACAAGGAGCGAACAGATTTCCTCCCAGAGTCGTCGGGTAATGATATGGTCAGCGTGGCGGCGGTCAGCCATATTCCAGAGCGGCTCCCTTTCTCTGACGAGATCGATGAGGTGGTCCACATCGAGTCCTCCATCCTCACCGTCAGAGTCGGGAGCACGCTGTGAAGGCTGTTAAAGAAAAAGACAAAAATAACATAATTAGCCTCCACATAAGAAATGAAATAAAAAGTACAAAAAAACAAAGCAAAAATATTTATACTTACACGCTGGTGACCGCCGCGTTGCTGTCGCCGACGACCCTGGGAGGCACTGCGAGGACCTCTTGGCCGAGCACCAGATTGGGAAGACTAGAGAAGAAAACAAAAAATGTTATGTCTTTGGATGTAGGCATTTGTTTGCTGTGTGTGGTCTGCAGAACATTGTTTTCTATGTGTTGTGTGTAGTGTGATGTTGTGTTTCTGCGTTTGATGCAAAAAACTTACCAATTGTGAGCCCACTCCAGGTGTCTGTCCACCCCTTCCTTCTTCTTCTGGGAGCTCCTCTTCATCTTGTGAATCCTGTTTTGAAATAAAAGGCAATGAATAGACATATATTACAGAGAAGATGGATTTTGGAAATAAAAACTTACCGTCAAACGCTGACGATGCGAGGGAGGGCTCCCAGAAGATGATGTGCTGTCTTCCTGGTGGCCACACTCCATGCCTGTGGGTGGTGTTCCAGCTGCTGCCATTGCTGCTGCTGCATCTATTGGGCGGCTGTTGAATAAAGAGAAACAAAGGGCCAATGAATATCTTGATATTCAATAGCCCTAGTTTGGAGGAATGGGGGATTTGATAATTACCGTCTCTCATCTGCTGCTGGCCTCCCCTCCTCAGCATGTTCCATTTGCTGCTCCATTTGGGGTGGTGGTGGTGCTGATGGAGCTGCAGTGGTCTCCTGCCTTCTCCTGCTGCGCTTGGTTGCTTTCTTGGGTGGCATGTTGGGTGTGGCTGTGGGTCCCACTGTCTTGCTTTTATATATGTCTTGTGGGCAGAGCTACTGAGCATGCTCAGACCAAAAAACCGGATCCGGCGCATTGCGGCGCTCATAGGCTTTCATTGTGTGAAAAAGCCGGACGCGCCGGATCCGGCATGTCCGGCTTTTTCGCCGGAGACAAAAAACGTTACAGTAGCCGTTTTTTCCAGACGCCGGATCGCGACACATTGCCGGATCCGGCGAAAACCGGATGAAACGCATGGCCATCCGGCGCAAATGCAAGTCAATGGGGGGGAAACCGGATCCGGCATTGCATTTCGCCGGATCCGGTTTCTGTCAAAAGCGCCGGATCGCGCCTGACGGCGAAAACCTGATGTGTGAAAGAGGCCTTAGAGATGCCCTTAATCTGGTTGACTGGGACAATGTTCTCAGAAATAAGAATGCAGAAAATAAATGGGAAATGTTTAAGAACATCCTAAATAGGCGCTGTAAGCGGTTTATACTTTGTGGGAATAAAAGGAAAAGAAATAGGAAAAGCCCAATGTGGCTAAACAAAGAAGTAAGAGGGGCAATTAACAGTAAAAAGAAAGCATTTAAACTACTAAAGCAGGATGGCACCGTTCAAGCTCTAAAAAACTATTGGAAGAAAAATACTTTATCTAAAAAACTAATTAAAGCTGCCAAAAAGGAAACAGAGAAGCACATTGCTAAGGAGAGTAAAACTAATCCCAAGCTGTTCTTCAACTATATCAATAGTAAAAGAATCATAAGGGTATGTGCACACGGTGTGGATTCTGCACCTGCGGGTCCGCAGCAGATTCTGCTGCGTTGTACAGTACCTTTATTTCCTATGGAAATAAAAAAAAAGCTGTGCACATGCTGCGGTTTTTTCCGCGCAGTTTTTCTGCGGTTTACAATCCGCAGCATGTCAATTGTTTGGTGCAGAAACGTTGCAGTTTTACACCTCATCCATTATGAGGTGGAAAACCGCAGGGCAAAACCGCAGGAAAGAATTGTTGTAGATGACGAGGAAAAAGCTAATCACCTTCTTCTCAACAGTATTGAAAATAAAATGCTAGGTGAATTGCCAAGAGACAAAGAAAACCCTATATTAAGGGTCACCAATCTAACCCAAGAAGAGGTGCAAAACCGGCTAAATAAGATTAAAATAGATAAATCTCCGGGTCCGGATGGCATACACCTACGAGTACTAAGAGAACTAAGTAATGTAATAGACAAACCATTATTCCTTATATTTAGAGACTCTATAGCGACGGGGTCTGTTCCACAGGACTGGCGCATAGCAAATGTGGTACCAATATTCAAAAAGGGCTCTAAAAGTGAAAATGGAAATTATAGGCCAGTAAGTCTAACCTCTATTGTTGGTAAAATATTTGAAGGGTTTCTGAGTGATGTTATTCTGGATTATCTCAATGAGAATAACTGTTTAACGCCATATCAGCATGGGTTTATGAGGAATCGCTCCTGTCAAACCAATCTAATTAGTTTTTATGAAGAGGAAAGCTATAGACTGGACCAAGGTGAGTCATTGGACGTGGTATATCTTGATTTTTCCAAAGCGTTTGATACCGTGCCACACAAGAGGTTGGTACACAAAATGAGAATGCTGGGTCTGGGGGAAAATGTGTGTAAATGGGTAAGTAACTGGCTTAGTGATAGAAAGCAGAGGGTGGTTATAAATGGTATATTCTCTAACTGGGTCGCTGTGACCAGTGGGGTACTGCAGGGGTCGGTGTTGGGACCTGTTCTCTTCAACATATTTATTAACGATCTGGTAGAAGGTTTACACAGTAAAATATCAATACTTGCAGATAATATTTGAAGTAATGTGTACAGTTTTGGGCACCGATGCTCAGGAAGGATACAATGGAACTAGAGTGAGTATAAAAGGAGGGAAACAACATTAATAAAGGGGATGGGGGACCTACAATACCCAGAGAGATTAGCAAAATTAGGATTACTTAGTCTAGAAAAAGACAACTGAGGGGTGATCTTATAACCATGTATAAGTATATAAGGGGACAATACAAATATCTCTCCGAGGATCTGTGTATACCAAGGAAGGTGACGGTCACAAGGGGGTGTTCTCTACGACTGGAGGAGAGAAGGTTTTTCCACCAACATAGAAGAGGATTCTTTACTGTTAGGGCAGTGAGAATCTGGAATTCCTTGCCTGAGGAGTTTGTGATGGCGAACTCAGTCGATGGGTTCAAGAGAGGCCTGGATGTCTTCCTGCAGCGTAACAATATTGTATCTTACAGTTATTAGGTTCTTTAGAAGGACGTAGATCTGGGGATTTATTCTGATAGAATATATGCTGAACTGGATGGACAAATGTCTTTTTCGGCCTTGATAACTATGTTGCTATGTTACTGCAGCAGGCTTTCTGTAGTGCTCCCTACCTACATACTGAAACATGCTCCTTGCAGTGCTACCAACCCTTATACTGCAACAAGCTCACTATAGTGCTCACAACCCATATAGTGCAGCAGGTTCCATGCAGTTCTCCCAACTCATATAGCGCAGCAGACTTCCTGCAGTGCTCGCAACCCACATAGTGCAGTAAGTTACCTGTTGTGCTCCCAAAATTTAAAGTGCAGCAATTTCCCTACATTGCTCCCAACCCATATACTGCAGCAGACTCCCTGCAGTGCTCCCATTCCTTTATAGTGCAGCAGGCTCCCTGCAGTGCTCCCAACCCACATAATGCAGCAGACTCCCTGCAGCAGGCTCCCAACCCCTATAGTGCAGCAGGCTCCCTACAGTGCTCCCAACCCTTATAGTACAGCAGGCTCCCTGCAGTGCTCCCAATCCCTATAGTGCAGCAGGCTCCCTGCAGTGCTCCCAATCCACATAGTACAGCAGGCTCCCTGCAGTGCTCCCAACCCACATAGTACAGCAGGCTCCCTGCAGTGCTCCCAACCCACATAGTACAGCAGGCTCCCTGCAGTGCTCCCAACCCACATAGTACAGCAGGCTCCCTGCAGTGCTCCCAACCCACATAGTACAGCAGGCTCCCTGCAGTGCTCCCAACCCACATAGTACAGCAGGCTCCCTGCAGTGCTCCCAACCCACATAGTACAGCAGGCTCCCTGCAGTGCTCCCAACCCACATACTGCAGCAGACTTCTGCCAATGTTCCCAACCCACATAGTGCAGCAGACTCCCTGCAGTTCTCTCTCTTTTACACCACTATACATGCAGAAATATCAACTTGCATATGCATCAATCTGCTGATTAATCCTTTTTTATGTTGTTCCTCCTGTTTCTGGGCAGCTGTATCCAAAGTTTGCACAGTCATGGGTCCACCCAGGACATCCCTTTTATCAATTACACCATTCCAACACTTTATTTAGAGTAAAATGTGCTTCCTCTATATTCTTAGCATCCCTTACATAATTTATTACTAGTTTTTCATGGCAATCTGGGATCCTGGCTTGTAAAGAGAAGAGAGAAACGAGGGATGTAAAGCTATAAAAAATGAAAAATTAGAGTCAACGTTAAGTAGCTTTTTTTTTTCTTCTATTTTTTTTTTTGCCAGAAGTCTGTATACTTCTCGAGGAGTTTTACAGCACATCATGTGCCTTCCCTAGACAAGCTCACAAATCAAGCGAGACATTACTGCATAATCACTCTCTAATTTGTAGAATTAATTACTGTCCGATCTAATAACGTCTGAGCTAATATTAACTGCTGAATGCAGATGTTTTTTTTCCCCAAAACTTTTTTTTAACTATATTTTATGAATGTGGGCCTGATATCAATTTTATTTGGCTCTGATAACAGGCAGCTCAACCTTTAACAAATCGAACAGCACAAACCAATTAATTCTACATTACTTCCATAATTGTCACTGCAGCCAAAAGGTCCTATATCATTCCATGGTAAAAAGAAAAAAAAACTTCAGTTTTAGTTAATTCCTTCGAAATAACATTTCAGGGCTGCTTAAAATTACCTTTAGCATTTCTACTGGAATGCCCCGGTTAACTGAAGATCTCTCTTTGATGTTTTAAAATGTTAATCCCCAGACATCAGAGTCCGAAATGAGGCTGTGAGTGTTCATTTCACAAAAATCAATACTTATCTTTTCTTTCTTATGGTCTCTTTCCACATAATGAATTGTGTCAGGGAGCAGAGGTGACGGCTGATGAGGGACTCTGCCTCGGTGCTGGAGCTAGCAATTGCGGAATCGCTCTTTATTTAGATGGCTGGCTGTCATGGCCGAGACGCTGTCACAGTCAAATGAGACATTTGAGGTTTGGGATTTTGATACTCTGATTTCACTATTAAAAATCCCTGAAATGGTCTGGCGAGCAAGTTGGAGATCCAGTAACGGTATCAGTCCTCTTAACAAGTGAGACTGATGTAATTCTCACACATAGAAAATAGGCCCCTTCCGCGTCGAGGTCCCTTGCCGAAACCGAATCAGACACGGTAAGTCCGTAAAGAAAGGAATTTTGTGGCATTTTGCTATAAATGGACACTGTGTGAATGCCGGAAAATGAGGTAAAGCAAAGTAAATTGGTCAATCTCAGATAAGAGGAGGAAAAAAAAGGGAGTTGTAATGAAAAAGAATCCTAAAATTCTTCCTGCTTTTCTCATGTACATAAGCCTCACAGCTTTGTTGGTTTTAGACTATGTTTGGCCAGTTCACGCTCTGTAGTCTACAAATCTGACCATTTCTGTGCGATGATTGAGATTGTACCGTGTGACTAATTTTTTACAAAAACACTGCATTGTCTGTAAATCACATGTCCTTTCATTTCACAAGGATTTGGTCAGGCCCCATTCATATCACATGTAGTATGTACTGTATGTTGGGAAAGATACTGACGCTCATGACAGACTTATCCATAGGCTTCTATTGTTAGATCTAAGCCAAGAGAATATGTTCTTGACTTTTTGAGGGCAGGTAAATGTAATTTTTTGGAGGGGTAACTTGAGTGATGACCGCTCTGTAGGAAGATGGATCTTGTGGAAGCCTAGATAGGTCCATCAGGGTCTTCTCCACTGTTATCTTGATAACATCAAGTCATTGGGTTGCTGGTCTTCCTCTTTGTTCCTTCTATTCTTCCAACCATGATGTCCTTCTCCAGTGATTGCTCTCTTCATATGATGAACTCACAGTAGGCAAGTCATAGCTTGGTGTTCCTTGCTTCGAGTGACGTGTGGATTGATTTGATCCAAAATTGATTTGTTTCTTATTCTTCACATTCATGACATTGATAACATCCTTCTCCACCACCACAATTTGAATACTTTGATTCTTCTTCTGTCTCATTTCTTATTGTCCAGGTTTCGCATCAGTGTGTCACCATCGAAAAGACCAAACTATGTACCAGCCATTGCACATCAACAAAAAAGTACAGAGTAGTAAGTTGAGATGAGCGAATTTGTTTGGATTCGATTTCAAATACGATCGGAATCGAATATTGTTATTGCAATATTTGTTGAACACAGCCAAACATCATTAGAGTCAATTGGAGTAGAAATTACCGAACATGTTCGGAACCGATCATAAGATATACATTCGGCACGAATAGTGTTCGAATAAGGCTTGAATATGTCAAAATCAGATTCGGGGACAAAATCTGAACAAATTCACTCATCTCTAATAGTACATAGACTATTCCAAAGTGTTTAGTAGAAAGTAGACTATTCCTAAGTATTTAGTAGTAAGTAGACTATTTCAAAGTATGGAGTAGTAAGTAGACTATTTCAAAGTATGGAGTAGTAAGTAGACTATTCCAAAGTATGGAGTGGTAAGTAGACTATTCCATCTCACAGACACAGAGTCCACCGAAAAGAACATTAAATGTACAAGGTTTTTAACATAAAAGACTAAGGCCGGGATTCACTTGGCACTTTGTCTGATGTCAGTGGCTCCATCGGTAAATGAAACCCTTGAAAATTCCATTCAGTCATATACGCTGATGTGGTCATTGACTGTAATGATGCAGATAGGGTCACTGTATGCTTTGTCGAACATCATTCTCAGCCATATATGAAGCAGGCACACAGACTAAGTTGGCCATGTAATTGAGTGAATAATGATATCTGGCACAACACACAGTGATTTCTTCTGCATCATTACAGTCAATGGCACCATCAGCCCATACACCTGAATCCCGTTTTCCAGGGCTTTTGACATATCCATAATGGAACCACTGACCTGAGGGTAGAACACAATGTAGATAAAGCCTGAGGGTGACACGTTTTTGCATGGCATCCGTTTTACAGATGCATCAGAGACTTTTCAATTGTTTAATGTATCTGTTAAACAGATGACACTATAACCTATGGGTGACAGATAGGTTAAAATTACGCTGAGCAGTGGCATCCATTAGTAAACACATAGCCTTGATTCATCCTGTTCCAGCCAAACATTAGCTGTTGCGGTGGCCATCTTCTCTTTGGCTGTAACGTCACCAGCCGAAAACAGGAGATGCAGAGACCGAGGGGACATGAACATTACTGGAAGATATGCAGACAGGAATTGGTAAGGTGAATATATACTATGCGGACAATAATATAGAGACGCTGATAGAAAAAAATGGGCTATATAGCGCTAGCCAGCTCACCGACAGCCACAGGCGCATGGAACTTCGTCTTCACTGGACGTGAAGTAATCAGAGGGAAAAAAAAGTGGTTGTTCCAGCTTGTTCTACCCTCTGAATAGGGCAAATGTGTTTGTATTATGTGTTGGGTTTAGCTATAGCACCATCTAGTGGTGGCTGATTTTATAGCTGTGTCTTAAATAGCATTTACAGTCTGTGTCTTTAACAGAAGCAATGCACTGTGGAATTGAAGCAATGCATGTGGGAATGAAGCAGTGTATTCTGGGATAACATAGTAACATAGTAACATAGTTATGGTTGAAGGAAGACTTTAAGTCCATCTAGTTCAACCCATATCCTATCCTAACTTGCCCTACCATGTTAAAGAAGATGCCATTTTATTCTGTGTATTTCATAAGGACACACGTGTTAATCTGTCCACCTGTTAACTTCCCTACTTGAGTTCATTATCCGGGTAAAGCATATCTGGCAAGATTAATGTCTTTTCTTGCAAAGCAGTGTTGTACAGTGATGTTATTAGCTGTATAGCAGCAGTGCACAGCAGATCTAATTAGACACGTGTGTGTTTCTATGTAAAGTTTGCATCACACTGTTATACTTCCTGTAATTGTTTAGCTGTGTGATCATCTGCACAATACTTACCCATGTAGTTTGTATTCTTTATAGTTTTACCGCATGTTCTATACTCTTCACCAATAAACAAGTTAGACTACAGAGAACAGTCTGCTTATTTGGAAGACAGAGCTGTGGTTTACACAGTATGCTAGAGTGCACACCGTGTCAACATGTATGAAGGCAGAACACAGCTCCTTTAAAAATTCAAGCTTTTATTCCAAATACAATCATATATAAAAAAATCCTCATAGTAAGTGAAGGTAATTTAGAGGCATAAGAGGTTCCAGCAACGCGTTTCGATCTAGTAAGATCTTTGTCACAGCTGTTTTTTCCAATAATATAGAGACACCTACTGTACAGTATATACATAGATGTGTACGCGAGGTCTGTACTCAAAGGAATTTAATTAAAAAACTTACATTACAAATTAAAAATGCAAAGAAAAATCCCTCTACAAAGTGTTTAATGCAATGAGAAAACTGATAAAAAACTGAAAATCTGGTGTATGTACTACTAAATGCTACATTAAGTAGATTTAAGAGATTTAAGTAGCAGTATGTGGTTTTTATAAATTCTACATTAGAATGACAGAACAATCATTTTGTGAATGTTTATATTCAATCTTCTCCCATCTAACTGATTTAAAGAGAAACATTCAAGATGATTTTACTACTGAAACAATAAATCCAATAACTAGGGATGAGCGAGCATAATCGTGGGTATTCGGTACTCGGCGAGTAATGCGATACTCGCTATACTCGGTACATCGCGAGTATTTCACTACTCACCTCACACTATTCGGTTCTCCCGCCTAGCAGTTGCCAATCACAGTAATGCCACACCTTCTTGGTTGTGGGCGGCATTGTTATGATTAGCTGGCTGCCTAGCATCCTATGAGTCATTGCCTGGCACTAAGCCCTGCCGCCGCCATTTTCTGCACATTGCATGCAGAACACAGCTAGTGTAGGGAGAGTGAGCAGTTGCTAGGGAGAGTTGTGTTTTTTGGTGCAAATCATCCAGAAATCCTCTGTGAAACCCAAAAGCTCTTTTCAGAGCTGAAAGTATAAGGTCAGGGACAGAGTAGTGACCATTTTCCCAGCTTTTTTGGGGGTCACATTTACCCCTGCAGGGCAGATTTTTTGTGCTGTTGCGGTGCTGTGTTCACAGAATCACAGCGAATAGTACGCACGCACGGTACTGCACAACTGACAAACAGCCAGCACCGCTATCTTGTGTGGTGTCTGGGATGCGTATTCTTGCCTTAAACCTCAGGGCAATTTTTTTGTGCTGTTGCGTTGCTGTGTTCACAGCAAATAGTACGCATGCACGGTACTGCACAATTGACACGCAGCCAGCACCGCTGTCTTGTGTGGTGTCTGGGGTGCGGATTCTTGCCTTAACCCCTTCCTGACATCTAACCAGGGGCGTATCTGGGGGGGCCGCCGGGGCACTTGCCCCGGGCGCAGCCAGCAGGGGGGCACAGTCGGGCCGCCTAATGCAGCGGTCTGCAGTGTCCTCCCTGGCAGCTGCATTCTGCCGCCCCCCCGGCCTGAGAGTCGGCGGTTCTCTGTGTCAGCTGTCAAGCTGACAGCCGGCGCAGAGAAGGAGCACGTGCCGGCTCCCAGGGAACAATTGTACTGGCGTCTATACAGACGCCAGTACAATTGAAGCTCTGACCGCCGGGCCAGAGCGACGTCAGCAGCGTGATCAGGTCATGTGATCACGCTGCTGACGTCACTCCCCGGCGCCCAAAGCAAACGCTGGTGGTAAGTGTGCTCCTCTGTGGAGCTGAAGAACCACCGAAGATGGGAGATGAGGGGGAGTTAATGAGTGGAGATGGGGGGGATTTGTAGAGGGGATGGCGGTTAATGTGTGAGGGTATTTAGAGTGGGGATGGGGGTTAATGTGTGTGGGGGTTAATGAGTGGGGATGCCATGGGGTTAATGTGTGGGGGGATTTGGAGTGGAGATGGGGGTTATTTAATGTGATGGGGGTTAATGAGTGGGGATTGGGTTAATGTGTGCGGGGGTTAATGAATGGGGATGGGGGTTAATGTGTGGGGGTATTTGGAGTGGAGATGGTTATTTAATGTGTGGGGGGGATTTGGAGTGGTGATGGGGTTAATGAGTGGGGATTGGGTTAATGTGTGCGGGGGTTAATGAGTGGGGTTGGGGTTAATGTGTGGGGGCGTTAATGAGTGGGGTTGGGGTTAATGTGTGGGGGTATTTGGAGTGGGGGTGGGGGGATTTGGAGTGCTGATGGGGGTTAATGAGTGGGGATTGGGTTAATGTGTGGGGGGATTTGGAGTGGGGATGGGGGTTATTTAATGTGTGGGGGGATTTGGAATGGGGATGGGGGTACTTAATGTGTGTGGGGGATTGGGGATGGGGGGATTTAATGTGTGGGGAGATTTGAGGACACAAAATAAAGAGTATGTATGAGGAAACAGTATGGGGGATTGGTGCAGACAGTATGGGGAGCGAATGGGTTAATGTATGTGGATGGACACAGTATGGGGAGTCAGGGGTATGTGTGAGCAGACAGTATAGAGAGTGAGGGGGTAAATATATGAGGAGACAGTATAGTGAACAGGTGGGATTCTAGAAGGGAATAGTGTGAGGAGACAGTTTGAGGAGGGAGGGGAATAGTGTGAGGCGACAGTATATTGCAGATATTTTTATTTAGGAGCATTATAATGACACTTCTATCTTTAAGGGGATCGTGTGGAGATTTGCTGCAGAAGACCGGAGAAGATGGAAGTCTGCAGAGACGGCTGTGGATGAGAAAACTCATCATGGGGTCTAGAAGAAAAGGTGACTGACTGCAGAGACGACGTCATCTATAAGGTACTTGGATGTAAATGTTATTTGTGATACTGACTTATTCTCATGTTTTTATTTGTTAGGAACATTATAGGGGTTGTCCAGGTTTGTGCTGAGTCTGCAGTCATTCTATGTGACTGCAGACTTCTGAATTCTCACAGTGCTCACTGAACGCTGTCAGGATTCTCTTGTGCCGGTAATTTACATACATGCGGTCACATGCTGACTAGACATGTGTGGCCTCACTCAATGAAAATGAACAGAGTGAGGCCGGGCATGTCTAGTTGGAATGTGGCCAGAAGTATATAAACCACATACTTGTGCTGACATGACTGTACATCGGCAAGGAAGAATCCTAAAAGTGTGCAGTGCATTCGTTGTGAGAATTCAGAAGCTGCAATGTCAGGATTCAGCTCTGCAGGTTGCCGTAGTCATCACATGGACACTTCACTCATATGTGATTTTCATAGGTATGGTCCTGTGACAACGAGCTTCTCTTCCTGCTTCTCTCAGTTTTTTACTGAACATTGAGAGCATTAGGAGGAGCAGCTCGCAGGTACATGGCTAAGTGTTCAAGTCGCATATGTACTTGGGCGGGGGGGGGCGCCGAACCGAATTCTTGCCCCGGGTGCCAGAAAGCCTAGATACGCCTCTGCATCTAACGTACTATCCCGTCAATGGGACTCGGGCCCCTATGCCCATGGATGGGATAGTACGTCATAGCGATCAGCAGCGCTCACGGGGGACGCGCCACTGATCATGGCCGGGTGTCAGCTGATTGTTATAGCTGACACCCAGCACTATGTGTCTGGTACGGTCATGGGCTGCCCCCGGCATGTTAACCCCTGGCACACTGCAATCAAACACTATCGCAGTGTACCAGGGGTTTAGGGAAGCATCCCTGTGACCCCCGCAGCAGCACAATGTGCAGCGCTGCTGCATGGGGCCTCCTTCCCTGCAGGTCCCCGGATCCAATATCGTGGCGGGGACCTTCGAGAGCCAGCAGGGAGCGGGCTTCCTCACTGCCTGCAAAGCGCAGGCAAGAGGAAGCCTTCTGCAGTGTCTGTGTCAGATCGCTGATCTGTCACAGCGATCTGTGATGTGTTAGATCAGCGATCTCACACATGACAGTGATGTTCCCCCTGGGACAGTGTAATAAAATTTAAAAAAAAGTGTAAAAATAATTTATAAAATGTCGCTAAATAAGTAAAAAAGAAAAACCCTAATAAATTCAATTTTTGAAAATAAAAAAAACAATAAAAGTACACATATTTAGTATCACCGCGTCCGTAATGACCCGCCCTATAAAACTGTCCCAATAGTTAACCCCTTTAGTGAACCCCTTAAAAAATAAAAATAAAAAGCAAAACAAAAAATAATGCTTTATTATCATATCGCCGAACAAAAAGTGCAATAACGCGCGATCAAAAATACGGATATAAATAATCATGATACCGCTGAAAACGCCATCTTGTCCCACAAAAAACAAGCCACAACACAGCATCATCAGCTAAAAATTGAAAAAGTTACAGCTCACAGAATAAAGCAATGCAAAAATAATTATTTTTTATATAAAATTGTTATCATTGCAATTGTACGAATAAAAACGTCAACTCGTCCCGCAAAAAATAAGACCTCACATGACTTGGTGGGTCAAAATATGGAAAAATTATAGCTCTCAAAATGAGGTGATGCAAAAACTATTTTTACAATAAAAAGCGTCTTTTAGCGTATGACAGCTGCCAAACATAAAAACCCACCATAAATAGTAACTCAAACCCCCCTTTATCACCCCCTTAGTTAGGGAAAAATAATAAAATTAAAAAAATGTATTTATTTCCATTTTCTCATTAGGGTTAGGGCTAGGGTTAGGGCTAGGGCTAGGGTTAGGGCTGAGATTAGGGTTAGGGGTGTGTTGGGGTTGGGGTTGGAATTAGAATTGGGGAGTTTCCACTGTTTGGGCACATCAGGTGCTCTCCAAACGCAACATGGCGTCTGATCTCAATTCCAGCCAATTCTGCGTTGAAAAAGTCAAATGGTGCTCCTTCCCTTCCAAGCTCTGCCATGCGCCCAAACAGTGTTTTACCTCCACATATGAGGTATCAGCCTACTCAGGACAAATTGCAAAACGACTTTTGGGGTCCAATTTCTCCTCTTACCCTTAGGAAAATAAAATATTGGGGGCAAAAATGTCATTTTTGTAGAAAAAAAATGATTTTTTTTATTTTCACACCCGGGCATTAAAAACTTCTGTGAAGCACTTGGGGGTTCAAAGTGCTCACCAAACATCTAGATAAGTTCCGTGGGGGGTTTAGTTTCCAACATGTGGTCACATGTGGGGAGTTTCAACAGTTTAGGTACATTAAAGGCTCTCCAAACACGACATGACATCCGCAGACCATTTTATCAAAGTCTGCATTCCAAAACGTCATTACTTCCCTTCCGAGCCCCGACGTGTCCCCATACAGTAGTTTTCTCCCACATATGGGCTATCAGCGTACTCAGGACCAATTGGACAACAACTTTTGGGGTCCAATTTCTCCTGTTACCCTTGGGAAAATAAAAAAATTGGGGACTAAAAGATCATGTTTGTGGAAAAAATATGATTTTTTTATTTTCACGCCCGGTCGTCATAAACTTCTGTGAAACACTGGGGGGTTCAAAGTGCTCACCACACATCTAGATAAGTTCCTTAGGGGGTCTAGTTTCCAAAATGTGGTCACTTGTGGGGGGTTTCCACTGTTTAGGTACATCAGGAGCTCTCCAAAGGCAACATGACACCCACAGACCATTCCATCAAAGTCTGCATTCCAAAACGTCACTACTTCCCTTCCGAGCCCCGACGTGTGCCCATATAGTAGTTTTCTCCCATATATCGGGTATCAGCGTACTGAGGACAAATTGGACAACAACTTTTGGAGTCCAATTTCTCCTGTTACCTTTGGGAAAATAAAAAAATTGGGGGCAAAAATATCATTTTTGTGGAAAAAAAATATTTTTTTATTTTCACGCCCTGGCGTTATAAACTTCTGTGAAGCACTTTGGGGTTCAACGTGCTCACCACACATCAAGATAATTTCCTTGGAGGGTCTAGTATCCAAAATGGGGTCACTTGTGGGGGGTTTCCACTGTTTAGGTACATCAGGGGCTATCCAAAGGCAACATGAAACTCGCAGACAATTCCATCAAAGTCTGCATTCCAAAACGTCACTACTTCCCTTCCGAGCCCCGACGTGTGCCCATACAGTAGTTTTCTCCCACAAATGGGTTATCAGCGTACTCAGGACAATTTGGACAACAATTTTTGGGGCCCAATATCTCCTTTTACCCTTGGGAAAATAAAAAAATTGGGGAATAAAAGATCATGTTTGTGGAAAAAATATGATTTTTTTTTATTTTCACGCCCAGGCGTTATAAACTTCTGTGAAGCCCTTGGGGGTTCAAAGTGCTCACCACACATCTAGATAAGTTCCTTGGGGGGGTCTAGTTTCCAAAATTGTGTCACTTGTGGGGGGTTTCCACTGTTTAGGCTCATCAGGGGCTTTCCAAACGCGGCATGGCGTCCAATCCCAATTCCAGCCAAAAAAGTCAAATGGCGCTGCTTCCCTTCCAAGCTCTAATACGCGCCCAAATAATGGTTTACCCCCACATGTGGGGTATCAGCGTACTCAGGACAAATTGCACAATAACATTTGTGGTCATGTTACCCTTGAAAAAATAAAAATTGAGGGTGAAAAGATCATTTTTGTGGAAAAAATATGATTTTTTTAATTGTATGGCTGTACGTTATTGTTAAATATTATTAGTTATGGATTTATATTAGGTATGGATTTATATATTAGTTATGGAGTTAATATCTTATCACACTAAGTTCTGTACGGGACATTGCCTTCCATTGCATGTGCTATTTTAGCAAGTGGTAAATGTCAGCTCACTACATATTTAAGTTTAGCCTTGAGGTAAATGTCAAACTCCATATATACCAAGATCACGTGCTTCAAGAGACGTATATAATTCATGGCTAACTGTAGAGGTCGCTGTCTTCTTCCCTCACTATCATGAGAGACAGACACGAAGATGTCATCTGTGCTGGGCCATGACATGACATAACAGCTGGTATGTAGCTTGATGGCTACGTAAGAAGCCGAACAGAGACAGACGCCATTTGCCAGGTGGCATCTCAGAGAATGAAGATGAAAAGCTTTTGCAATGAACTAATGGACAATCTCTCTTTCACCTACAGTCATGGCCAAAAGTATTGACACCCCTGCAATTCTGTCAGATAATACTCAGTTTCTTCCTGAAAATGATTGCAAACACAAATTCTTTGGTATTATTATCTTCATTTAATTTGTCTTAAATGAAAAAACACAAAAAGAATTGTCCTAAAGCCAAATTGGATATAATTCCACACCAAACATAACAAAGAGGGTGGACAAAAGTATTGGCACCTTTCGAAAAATCATGTGATGCTTCTCTAATTTGTGTAATTAACAGCACCTATAACTTACCAGTGGCACCTAACAGGTGTTGGCAATAACTAAATCACACTTGCAGCCAGTTGACATGGATTAAAGTTGACTCAAGCTCTGTCTTGTGTCCTTGTGTGTACCACATTGAGCATGGAGAAAAGAAAGAAGACCAAAGAACTGTCTGAGGACTTGAGAAACCAAATTGTGAGGAAGCATGAGCAATCTCAAGGCTACAAGTCCATCTCCAAAGACCTGAATGTTCCTGTGTCTACCGTGCGCAGTGTCATCAAGAAGTTTAAAGCCCATGGCACTGTGGCTAACCTCCCTAGATGTGGCCGGAAAAGAAAAATTGACAAGAGATTTCAACGCAAGATTGTGCGGATGTTGGATAAAGAACCTCCACTAACATCCAAACAAGTTCAAGCTGCCCTGCAGTCCGAGGGTACAACGGTGTCAACCCGTACTATCCGTCGGCATCTGAATGAAAAGGGACTGTATGGTAGGAGACCCAGGAAGACTCCACTTCTTACCCCGAGACATAAAAAAGCCAGGCTGGAGTTTGCCAAAACTTACCTGAAAAAGCCTAAAACATTTTGGAAGAATGTTCTTTAGTCAGATGAGACAAAAGTAGAACTTTTAGGGCAAAAGCATCAACATAGAGTTTACAGGAGAAAAAAGAGGCATTCAAAGAAAAGTACATGGTCCCTACAGTCAAACATGGCGGCGGTTCCCTGATGTTTTGGGGTTGCTTTGCTGCCTCTGGCACTGGACTGCTTGACCGTGTGCATGGCATTATGAAGTCAGAAGACTACCAACAAATTTTGCAGCATAATTTAGGGCCCAGTGTGAGAAAGCTAGGTCTACCTCAGAGGTCATGGGTCTTCCAGCAGGACAATAACCCAAAACACACTTCAAAAAGCACTAGAAAATGGTTTGAGAGAAAGCACTGGAGACTTCTAAGGTGGCCAGCAATGAGTCCAGACCTGAATCCCATAGAACACCTGTGGAGAGATCTAAAAATGGCAGTTTGGAGAAGGCACCCTTCAAATATCAGGGACCTGGAGTAGTTTGCCAAAGAAGAATGATCTAAAATTCCAGCAGAGCATTGTAAGAAACTCATTGATGGTTACCGGAAGCGGTTGGTCGCAGTTATTTTGGCTAAAGGTTGTGCAACCAAGTATTAGGCTGAGGGTGCCAATACTTTTGTCCGGCCCATTTTTGGAGTTTTGTGTGAAATGATCAATGTTTTGCTTTTTGCTTCATTCTCTTTTGTGTTTTTTTCATTTAAAACAAATTAAATGAAGATAATAATACCAAAGAATTTGTGTTTGCAATCATTTTCAGGAAGAAACTGAATATTATCTGACAGAATTGCAGGGGTGTCAATACTTTTGGCCATGACTGTATTTCTATATTTTTCTGTAATAATCTTTTGTTGGATGGAAGAATCCAAATAAATCACTATATTTTTATCTGGCAACTAGTCCTGAGTATTTTACAGGATAAGCATTATTTTACATTGGAGAGCCAGCCAGATCTGAATTTTTGTACTTTTTTGCGGATTTCCCTCAACTTGCCCAAAAGGGGGATTGAACTTTGCTACCGTCATATGTGCAAGTTATCAGGAATTCCACTATTCACAAGAATCAGACAGAATCTAGAAGTGACGACTAAGAATTGCCAGATGGATTGAGAAGTACTACAAGTGCCAAAGTGCCAGACGTGTGAAGACCGGAGCCCAGCGTTGTCCATCAAAGGAACAAGCTGAGAAATTTCAAGGTAAGAGAAATGGATGTAATTAATTCTTATGCTAAGCAGAGTAGATTGAAATTTAAGTCTGTAGACAAGTCTAATCCAGAAGTATTATGGCTTAGATTATATGCTGAGTGCGAACTGGCGAATCAGAAGTTAGATTGTAAATTTTTCAATAGAGAAAGAGAGAGATTAAAATATATTCTACAGATGGTAGATATATTTCATAGATCTGTGTCAGAGAAATCCAAAAATGATTGTTGTGATGTTCTCGAGATTGACTGTAATCAAGTGTCTGTAGCGGCCATTGAAGGTGACCTTGCAGACGTGGAACAAGATGGAGAAGTAGGAGGAGACTTCAGAACTGATGTAGAGGACGTACAAGGGAAAGACGTACCACTAAAAATAGACGACTCACAGGCCCAAATCCGAAGGAAAGTAAGAAAAACTTTGCTAGAAATATGCAAAATAATTCCTGCATATGACAACACAATCCATGTTTGTAGAAACTCTGAGGTTTTTGAAAGCTGTGTTGATAAGTTTGATTTATCTAACGAAGAGAAGAATCAGTTGTTCAAAATGTGGATCCCTGTAAATTTTGCTAGGAGATTGACTTTAAAGTTATCTGGTGAAACACATGAGAATTTAAATGATAAGGACAGATTAAAGATTCTTATTTTTTGTTCATCAAATGAAAATCATCCAGATATTGATATTCTTCAAAAATTAAGGATTGGTCAGAAGGAATGTACCTACACATTCATGTCTATATTTCACCGCTTGTATAGAACGGTCATGGAGAATGTCAAAACACCGTCCCTCATAAGGAGTTTTGTAAGCAAATTTTGGTTTCTAAATCCTGCATCTCGTGTTATTGCATCACAAAAAGATTCTTTATTTGAATGTGCGCAATCCCTTGATTTTGCCAGAAAACACGAGAATCGTGAAAGGAAAGTAAATTGTGCTAATTTTGTGAAGACAGGCAGAGTAAAATCTTATCAGAAGCCGGTATTAGCAAAGCCTTCTAAAATGAGTTTTCCTCAAAATCAAATCTATGAAGAACGAAGAAAATTACATATTTGTTATAAGCCATATGGAATGATGCAAAGGATCACCGAAAAAACTTCACAGTTTAAGCCCTATAAAATTCCAAGTTCTGATCTTCTTTCTGTAACAAAGATGGCCGGATTTGACAGACAGAAGCAGGTGGTGAGTGACATCATGGCCTGTAAACTGAATACTCTGCTCCAAGAATCTATCAGCTTTAAAATGGCAAGAACCTTTCAGGATATTTTTTTGCAGAGAAATAAGTATGGGTTTAGGAATTGGCTAGAAAAAGTAATTATATATATATTGTGTAAAAGTGTTATACAATTAGTGAGTTATATGTAATTATTTTATAGAGTATAATCCTGTAGTTCTATGGTTTGTGGATAGATACATATTCATACAGTATATATAGAGTGTTTGTAGAAGTAGAAATAGTAGAACTGTATTTTTTAGTGAAATTTAAAATCTACTCCAGTAATAAAATTTAGAATTATGAATATGATATTAACCTTCTCTTTTATTTTTCCTTAGAATTTTCATTTCAAAGCAGGACTTAATCGGGAAAAATTATCTTCCAAGGATTTATGCCTTTATTTACACAGGAAGTTGCAATAATTGCATGATTTTATATATTTAACATTTAAAAGGAAATAACTAACTGCATTTTAAAATGTGTTCTGTGTGTATGCCTTTTCTGCATGGCTTGAATGACAACCATAGCATGTGAAATTTGAACCTTGTTCTAATAATACAAGTATACCAGTATACTATGTCCCTGTTCCTAGGAAAAGAATTTTTAAGGGGGTCTCAACTTTTGCAAACCAATGGAATTTTTTTCCAGGCCTAAATGTCAAGTATAGCTATACATATACATATATTTATGTCATGAGTATTTGGGGAATATTCAAAGAAATATTAAGACTAATTTTAAATAGTTTACAATGCATTGATAATTAGGATAATTTGGGTTAAAATACGTGTATTCATCACACCTTTGTATGTGGGGTAATTTGGTTTAAACTTAAATATGTGACACAGTCTGAGTGACAGTGACTGAGTGTATGAGCAGCTGCTGAGTGAGTAATGTGATACGTTTGTTGTATGTGTGAAACCTCAGGATTCTGAATGCAAGGAAAAAAAAACTGTCTTTAGGAGAAATATGCAAATCAGTTAAATTATTAGAATATTAAGATACATAATGAAATACTATCTATACAACATATATTTCTATATTTCTATAGTAATTATTATTTCTTGATTTAGTTAATTGTGATAAGTGCAATCGCACATCAAAATGGTTTATGAAGAAAATCTACATTCAAATTAATTTTTCCAAAGGATAATTTTATGATATTCAAATTAATTTTGATGGTTACACATCTTCAGACAAATAATGGTATAAGCAAGTATAAATTCACACAATTTATAAATTAATTATTTTTCATTTTGGTTTTGATAAATGAATTACTTCATGAAACAATATTTTTTGGTATTAAGGGGGAAAATATGTTTTTGATCCTGACTACATCATCACAGTTGATTAATACCTCTTCTTCACACATTTTAATAAAGAACAAATAGAAATAAGGTACAATGGTATAAGTATTGGGTATAATAACATTAAGTATTATAAAGAGTTATTTCTTTACAGTAAGAGGAATATTATATGCAAAGTTACATAATTTGAATATTTTGGTAGCACAAGTTTATGACAATTATGAAATAATCCAGATCATGGAAATATTAAGGGTATATGTTACTGAAGACATAACTACTCTGCATCAACATAAAGGCCTTATTCTTATTATTATTTTTATTCTTATTTTTCATTATTTTTAATTCTTTCACCAATATTTAGTAAAGTAATATCTACTGAGAATATTGCTTCATTAAATATAGCAATGATATGGTTTTATTACAAAGGAAATGTTTCACTTCTGAGTTATATGCAACAATTCTTTTATTCATTCGCTCACTCATATATTCTTATTTTGGTTCATGGCTTTACATTCCTACATATTATTAGTATAATAAATATATTCCTTATTAATAAAGATGATAACGCTGGTTACATAAAACACAGTGACACCTATGGGTTGAAAAAGGTAATTACACCTATGACATAAAAAAATGTTCTATCACATGAAAAAATATGGATAATAATGTATTATCACTTATTATTGGTTTATTATTTCAAACATTGAAATCCATATACGGTACAAATTCTGATAATAATTATATGGATATTACTAATTGCTATGGTACGCTGTGATATTATAGGATAGGAAAATTACCAGATTTGGTATAGAATAGGGAATGAAGACTTCAAGCAAGATATTGAAATTACGTTAATAAAGACTTTTCATATTTCTAAACTTTATTGATTATTACCAGTTGCAAGAAGAAGAATGCTGCTATCCAGAAGTCTCAGAAGGTAACAAAGCTATGATTTCTGAGTAATAGACCACTGACAATCACAAGTGCAGTATCCACCACTGACAGTCACAAGTGCAGTATCCACCACTGACAGTCACAAGTGCAGTATTCACCACTGACAGTCACAAGTGCAGTATCCACCACTGACAGTCACAATTAAAGTGTCTAACCTGACAACCAGAGGACGATGATCCTATGATGCTGAGATGAACTGTGTTATCACGTTCTTATCAAGTTCCAGAGGTTTCAATCACCTGAAAAGCTTCGATAAAGGCTGGTGAACAATAAGGTAAAAATTGTCAGGAAGCTACAACCCTGACATGTGTCCTGTGCATTAGGACAAGGACTGGTTATGGTGCTATGTTTAGCAAGGAAGAGTCATTTTAACCCTTGCTTTGCTGACCAAAGACGTCACACCTGTTCAAAGACCAGTACCGATGGAGGATTCCAGAATATCCAAGACGAGCCAATGTAAGCCCAGGTTTTTAAAGGTGACACTGCACAGATATTAAAGCTGCATAGACTTTGTTTCTTATCAACATTTGAATTTATGGACTTTGATTTTTACACAACACGATTTCTACAACATCTATATGCTATAGAAAAACTGTGTTTTTAAAAGAACCAAGAAGAAGACAGAAGACATCAAAATGAAGACCAGATGACATCAGATGATGATGACTGGACCTGAGATGCTTCAATTTAGACTTAGGGAAGTATAATTATACATATTGCATATGAATATTGTTCACGGCTTACCATAACATGAATTCACATCAATTATGTCATTGAGTACTTATAACGGTATTATTATTATTATTATTATTGATACTAAATTATCTTGTCAAAGAAGAAGAAAAGAAGAAAAAAGATCTTGTTATATTTTGAGGGTTCCAAATAATGTCTGTCTCCCTCAAAAGGGGGAATTGTTAAATATTATTAGTTATGGATTTATATTAGGTATGGATTTATATATTAGTTATGGAGTTAATATCTTATCACACTAAGTTCTGTACGGGACATTGCCTTCCATTGCATGTGCTATTTTAGCAAGTGGTAAATGTCAGCTCACTACATATTTAAGTTTAGCCTTGAGGTAAATGTCAAACTCCATATATACCGAGATCACATGCTTCAAGAGACGTATATAATTCATGGCTAACTGTAGAGGTCGCTGTCTTCTTCCCTCACCATCATGAGAGACAGACACGAAGATGCCCATCTGTGCTGGGCCATGACATGACATAACAGCTGGTATGTAGCTTGATGGCTACGTAAGAAGCCGAACAGAGACAGACGCCATTTGCCAGGTGGGATCTCAGAGAATGAAGATGAAAAGCTTTTGCAATGAACTAATGGACAATCTCTCTTTCACCTATTTCTATATTTTTCTGTAATAATCTTTTGTTGGATGGAAGAATCCAAATAAATCACTATATTTTTATCTGGTAACTAGTCCTGAGTATTTTACAGGATAAGCATTATTTTACAGTTATAAACGTCTGTGAAGCCCTTGGGGGTTCAAAGTTCTCACCACTATCTAGATATGTTCCTTGGGGGGTCTAGTTTCCAAATTGGTGTCATTTGTGGGGGGTTTCCACTGTTTTGGCACATCAGGGGCTTTCCAAACACGACATGGCGTCCGATCTCAATTCCAGCCATAAAAGTCAAATGGCACTGCTTTCTTCTGAGCTCTGCCATACGCCCAAATAGTGGTTTACCCCCACATGTGGGGTATCAGCATACTCAGGACAAATTGCACAATAGCATTTGTGGTCCTGTTACGCTTGTAAAAATAAAAATTGAGGGTGAAAAGATAATTTTTGTGGAAAAAATATGATTTTTTTAATTGTACGGCTGTACATTCTAAATGTCTGTGAAGCCCTTGGGGGTTCAAAATTCTCACCACACATCTAGATAAGTTCGTTAGGGGGTTTAGTTTCCAAAATGGTGTCATTTGTGGGGGGTTTCCACTGTTTTGGCATATCAGGATCTTTCCAAACGTGATATGATGTCCGATCTCAATTCCAGCCAAAAAAGTCAAATGACGCTGCTTCCCTTCTGAGCTCTGCCATGCGCCCAAATAGTCATTTACACCCACATTTGGGGTATCAGCGTATTCAGGACAAATTGCACAATAACTTTTAGGGTCCTGTTACCCTTGGAAAAATTAAACATTGGGGGTGAAAAGATCTTTTTTGTGGAAAAAATATGATTTTTTAATTGTGCTGCTGTACGTTATAAACTTCTGTGAAGCCCTTGGGGGTTCAAAGTTCTCACCACATACCTAGATAAGTTCAGTGGGGGGTCTAGTTTCCAAAATGAGGTTACTTGTGGGGGCTTTCCACTGTTTAGGCACATCAGGGGCTTTCCAAACCTGACATGGCGTCCAGTCTGAATTCCAGCCAATTTTGCATTGAAAAAGTCAAACGGCGCTTCTTCCCTTCTGTGCTCTGCCATGCCCTGAAACAGTGGTTCCCCCCCACATATCAGGTATCAGCGTACTCAGGACAAATTGCACAATAACTTTTGCAGTCCAATTTCTCCTGTTACCCATGATAAAATAAAAAAAAATTGGACCTGAAGTAATTTTTTTGCGACAAAAAGTTAAATGTTCATTTTTTTTTAAACATTCAAAAAATTCCTGTGAAGCACCTGAAGGGTTAATAAACTTCTTGAATTTGGTTTTGAGCACCTCGAGGGGAGCAGTTTTTAGAATGGTGTCACTTTTGGGTATTTTCTATCATATAGACCCCTCAAAGTGACTTCAAATGTGATGTGGTCCGTAAAAATAAAATGTTGTTGCAAAAATGAGCAATCGCTGGTCAACTTTTAACCCTTATAACTTCCTAACAAAAAAAAATTTTGGTTCCAAAATTGTGCTGATGTAAAGCAAACATATGGAAAATTAAACTTATTAAGTTTTATGCATGCCATATCTCTGTGATTTAAGTGCATAAAAATTCAATTTTGGAAAATTGCTGTTGCGGTGCTGTGTTCACAGCGAATAGTACGCACACACGGTACTGCACAACTGACATGCAGCCAGCAACGCTGTGGTGTCTGGGCTGTGTATTCTTGCCTTAGACCTTAGGGGAATTTTTTATTGGCAACATTGCTGTCTTGTGTGGTTATTGGGGTGCGTAATCTCACCTTGAACCTCAGGGCAATTTTTTTCTGCTGCTGCGGTGCTGTTTATAAATTACAAAGCAGTACTAGGCTGTAGTGCTACCTTCCACAAAGCACTAACTGCTCCTTGTTCCCCAATATCTGCATCTGAACATCTGCAACTATGGCAGAAAAATCCAAAATTCCTTCAAAGGCTGTTGTGAAGGGACAGGGACATGGACGTTGGGTCATTGGTGCCCAACAAGGCACAGAGTCTGGGAGATCGACGAAGGTTGATGCATCTAGGTTCCTGGTGAAATTTCCCGGTCTGGAACATAAATGGACCTGGAAGCCAGAAGAACAAGAGCAGATACTGTCTTGGATGACTGATGAGGCCTCAACGAAATGTTCTAGCAGCACCCAATCGTCCATTTCAAAACAGTCTACTGTCCATACAGATAACGCTGGGTCATCCTATTCTCAACCTGTTCCTAGTTCATCACATGGTCAGGAGTCACAGGAAACATTTGACCCCAACCTTGGTCACACCGAGGATCTGTTTGATCCATTTCCTTGCATTGCCTCTGGCCTCTCACCGCACGACATTGAAGAGGAACGTGAGGGGGTATCATGTGTTGAAGATGGCCAAATATTTGAAACCCCACGAACAGAAGAAAGCCACTTTCATCCACGTGATATATCGGGTGAAGAGGTGGAGGCTGATGGTGATGACACACAGTTGCCATCTGGCCAGTCGCCAATATCAACACGAAAGGAGGATGACATGGACGACGAGGTGGTCGATGATTAGACCACCGATCCGATCTGAACCGTTGGCACACATAACCAGCACAGTAGGACAGAGGATGAAAGTGGATACATAGCACCAACTCCCAACTTGGGAGTGATGTGGAGGGTAATTCAGCATAGGATGATGAGGCGGAGGACCAAATGTTGTCATCTGTAGCATCTGCCATAGGAAGCTGAGCAGAGGCCAGGGCAAAGGCAACCAAAGCACCACCAGTATGTGGAAACACATGGCAGCCAAGCACCCTAGTCGGTGAGCTGAACAACAGGGTACCAAATCAGTGTCTGCGACTGCGGGTCAAAACACCGGCCATGTTGCCTGTGATACGTCCTTTCAAATCTGCTGGGCAGGAAGCAGGTGATCATCATACCTCTTGCTCACAAGCTGCGGTTGCACAGACACAGGCCACAACAAGCTCATCCACTTGTTTGTCCCAGGAAAGTGTCCAATTGTCCGTTCCCCAGATGTATGAAAGGATGCGTAAATACCAAAGGGACACAGTCTTTCCATGATCTTTTGGCTGTGGCTGCCCCATGCTACTCGGTTCCCAGCCGGCACTATTTTTCCCCGTGTGCCGTCCCAGCGATACACCAGCACGTCTTAAACAATCTAAAGCGTGCTCTCACCAACACCATAACCGGGAAGGTCCATATTACAGCAGACACGTGGACAAGTACTTGTGGCCAGGGATGATACATCTCTGTCACGGCACACTGGCTCAACCAGGTGGAGGGTGGGACAAAGTCTCAAACTGGACGATCAACACATCTCCTACCCAGGCCACAAATAGCAAGTCCAGCCTCAATCAGGGTTTCTGCCTCATCATATACGTCCAGTCTCCCCTCTTCCTCCTTCTCCACCTCATCATCCTATGCTGAACTACCCTCCACATCACAGTTGGGAGCTGTGCAACAGCGCATCGGCAAAGCGGCAAAATGCTCTGCTGAACAGCAGAGCTGTGGCAAGGAGTAAAACAACAGACCGATCATTGGCTCTCCCCACTGCAACTCCAACCTGGTCTGGTTGTCTGCGACAATGGGCGTAACCTGGTGGCGGCTTTAAAGCTCGGGAAGCTTGTACACGTGCCATGCATGGCTCACGTGCTGAACCTAGTGGTGCAGAAATTTATAAAAACATACCCTGACCTGCCATACCTACTGGAGAAGGTGCGCCGTATTTGCGCCCATTTCTGCCACTCCTCAACCGCTGTTGCCCGTCTTGCAGCGCTTGAAAAGCAATTTAATTTGCCAAACCACAGACTCATTTGCGACCTGCCAACACGGTGGAACTCAACATATCATATGTTGGCAAGGGTAAGTGAGCAACAGAGGGCACTTTCTGAATACCAACTTAAACATGCCCATCACATTGAGACTCAGCCAAGACACATAACAGTTGTCGAGTGGGTGTGTATCGCTAATATTTGTGAGGTGCTGGATAACTTTGAGTAATGCACCAAGCTTGTGAGTGGTGATCAGGCTATTATCAGCGTAACCTTCCCTATGCTATGTCTGCTGAAAAAATCGCTGCAGAATCAAAAAATGGAATCTTTGCGTGCCCAGCAGCTGGGTATGGAGCAAGATTTCACAATGGGTGATCCTACCCTGCCCAGCCAATATCATCAGGTAGCATTGGGGGATGAAGATGATAATGAAAATGAAGAGGGAGAGGACTTCTTTTTCAGTGGAACCGAGGGGACACCTCATGCTACAGAGGGGAATCCCAACCCTAGCTTCATGTCTGTCCAGCATGGGTGGCCTGAAGAGGAGGAGGTGGAGGAGAGTCAGTGTGAGGAGAGGATGGGTATTGTTCCTCCTTCAGGGGTCACAGGACATTTGCCTCTTTGCAGCTTGGCACACATGGCACACTTCATATCTGACTGTCTGTGACAAGACCCTCGTGTAATCCACATTTTCAACAGCAAACTATACTGGTTGACCACCTTTCTAGACCCACGGTACAAGAACAAATTTACTTCGCTTCTGTTGCAGTTACCAAGGGGTTTCACAATGGAATCTTTAAGAAGGCCGTTGTCAATCATTTGATGGCAACAGCACCCTCAGACACCACTGCTAATGTGGTGCCCCCAGGAGTATGGCCGCCACAGTGGCTTTGCCTTCCTCCAGGGAGGGTGATGTCATGCTTGGAAGCAGTGAAAGGTCTGTCTCGCAGTTAACCTATACACGCAGCACAGTTCCACTCCAGGCCAGCAGGAGGGACTCTGAACCGGAATTGAGGGGAGGAGTGCTCTCTGAGGGCCAGGAGGAAGGAGTGGTCAGTGAGTGTGAGGAGGTCCACGAGTGCAGACATGTGGAGAGAAACTGGAGGTTGAGCTGAAGAAGGAGAGCTCCCTCCCAGTGAGGGCGCGTGAACTGGAGCCTGGTCTCCACGGTTGTACGGATACTAATGGTCCTGCAACAGACACCAGATGAGTAGGAGGCTGTAAATGTCCTACCCCCATCTAAGACTCGGAGGCACAACAGCACGGAGTGAGCCAAGAGAGGAATAGCGGCTACAGTTGTCTGCCATACGAGGAGTGCTAGTAGAAGAGAATTAGGAGGAACTTCAGTGTAACTCAGTACTAGGAGTACTTCACTCAAATAAGCGCTAAGAAGGAGACTGCACAGCCCATCTGCTGAGAGAGAATCCCTGAGCTGCTTCCAGGCTAGCCTGCTCCAGTACCATCTGTAATCAGGACCCTGGACTGCATTTCTCAAGTAAAGGTACAGAAATTGCACCCTGCTGTGTCTTTGTCTGCTTCCTACCCGCACTGCTACATCCCCATGCCAACCACATCTACACTGGCCTGGGACTACAGCTTCACCTGTGGGGAGCTTTTTCATCTTTGCTGCACCATACCATCAGTCCCAGTGGATCTGCACGCAGCGTCGGCTTAACATCTCACTTGCCAAACACCACAGATGGCATCACAAACTATTCCATTAATTACATTCCACCATTCAATCTTCCCCTGTTAATTGGGCGCCCAGGGCCACGGACCGGGTCACCGCTGCTGTGACACATCCCGCCGACACTGGCCCGGTACCGAGTACCCCACAGCCCTGGGGGGGCGACCCACTAGCAGAGATTCCAGCTCTGTGAAACAGCATGCATTAAAGGGGAGAGATACGCCAAGCAGGTCCAAAAGAGGTGGTGGTAATATGTCCACAAACTGGGCCATCTTCAATAAACCAGCTCATCACCAAGGACTAGCTGGAACAGTAGCAATGTCAAGGAGGGAGAAGTTGAACAAGATGGTCAACGACTATCTAAGTAACCATATGTGCATCCTTCCTGATGCTTCTGTACAGTTTAATTACTGGGTATCCAAGCTGCAAAGTTGGCCCGACCTCTCCTTCTATGCCTTGGAGGTGCTGGCCTACCCTGCTGCTAGTGTGATGTCAGAGCGTATTTTCAGTGCCGCTGGGGCAATCATCACAGATACTCGCACAGAGTTGACTACAGAGATTGCAGACAGGCTGACTGATAAAATTTAACAAGGACTGGATTTTGCAACAGTATTTAAGCCCTCCAGATGACAGTATCCCAACCTAAAGTCACCCAACATGTTTTTTTTTTATTAAATTGGTCATCACATCCATCCCTTCCCATACAAGCCCCTTTTCTTCTTCTTACACATGTTTTCAAAACCTGCTTCAGACACATGTACTGTACCTCATGGTCAATAAGCTAAAAACAATGCTACGTTAATTAATATTTCCCATCGGAAGCACTTGCGATGTGAGTGAGATCCTTCTTCCTTCATCAACCATGGTATTGTGGTAGGGCAGGTATGCAGGATTCAGTGACGAGACGCGAGACTGAGGTGTACCTTGGAAAGCAACTTTTATAAATGGGAGTCGCTACGGCTATACTAAGCAACCAAAACAAATTAACAGCACTTGTCCTCGCAGGGACTCAGTACAACCAAACACTATGAAAGAGAACACGACTAAGGCCGGTTTCACATTAGCGCTTTTTCAGCGCGCGCACGGCCGGGGGTAGCTCCGCCCCCGAGCCGGCTCTCTGCCCAGCGTGCCCGCCCCTTGCTTGTAGCGCCGCCTACTAGCGGACAGCGGCGCCTGCGATCGGCGCACCCTATCTTTAGCATAGGGTGCGCAGATCGTGCGCAGGCCGTGCGCTAGTTGCGCTTTGACCTGCACTGCGCACTTTTGACGGTGCGCCGTGCGCGCCAAAATCCGAAAAGTTTGATTTTGGCGCGCACGGCGCACCGTCAAAAGTGCGCAGCGCAGGTCAAAGCGCAACTAGCGCACGGCCTGCGCACGATCTGCGCACCCTATGCTAAAGATAGGGTGCGCCGATCGCAGGCGCCGCTGTCCGCTAGTAGGCGGCGCTACAAGCAAGGGGCGGGCACGCTGGGCAGAGAGCCGGCTCGGGGGCGGAGCTACCCCCGGCCGTGCGCGCGCTGAAAAAGCGCTAATGTGAAACCGGCCTAACCCGACAAAGGCTGGTTACTATAGGGCCGCGGTGTGGCCGACTTCGTCTCCTTAGTTACTATAGTGTCACTTATCCGCTCTGACGTCCCTCGGCGTCTCTGAAGAAGCTGCTTTGGCATCGCAGCTGCTGAAGATCTGGCGTAGTCTTCGAGCGCCCCAGCGCCCAGGAGGGGTTGGGGCACAACAGGCCCTGGTTGAGTCCTTTGATGAGGTGACCCCCTGTAAAGACAGTGGGGTTCCAGGAAGGGTTGGGGCAAAACAGGCCCTGGTTGAGTCCTTTGATGAGGTGACCCCCTGTAAAGACAGCGGGGTTCCAGGAGGGAAGACTCCAGTCCCCAAGCAGGGGTGTGTCGCAGTTAGTAGGAGTGGCGATTGATAGGCCTTGTGCATGCCCAGAGACTGGGCAAAGAGTTTCTCTGTTGGCGAGGAGCAGGTCCCAACTGCCGACTGCAGCGGGGTGATGGCGGCAGCGGGCGGTGATGGACAGGCCACAGCTGCGGGCTGAAGCGGAGTGGCAGCGTCCACGGGCGGCAGCGGACAGGCTGCAACCGCGGGCTGAAGTGAGGCGGCAGCAGCCGCGAGAGGCAGTGGACAGGCCGCAACGGGCTGGAGCACAGCAGCAACGGCCGTGGACAACCGTGGGCAGGTCATGACTCCGGATTGGAGTGAAGTGGCAGTCTCTTGTCGGTAAGCTCGACATCTCCTACACGAAGGCCGCTGTAAATCTTCCCTCTGCTGTTGGCCTCCTCTCTAGTCACTGTTTGTCGCCCTGGCTCTCTCATGCCCCCACAGTCTCTTGCCCTTGTCTGCCGTTCTGCTAACTGACTCCTCTGCGCGCTCCCTGCCCCTTTTATACTCGCCCCTCCCCTTGCTGTTCTGTCACTCTCAGCCGTCCACCTTCTTCCTCCACCCCCCTGGGTACAGTTTCCTTAGGAACCTAGATGGCGGTCCCCCTGGTTCTGGCCCGGACACTCTGCTGGGGCCCTCCTCCCCACACTCCCCCATCCTGTATGCTCGCCAGTCCTCGGGCGAGGGCCTTAGTATGCTGGGGTTGGTCTGTGGAGAAGTCAGTTTTCGTTGCCATATGAACTGGTCCTGTTCGCATTGTTCGGGGGGTTTGCCAACTGTTGACCGCTCGGAGCATCTAGGTTCGACTAGGGTGGAGTCTTCCGTGGTGGTGGACGGTGGTGGGCTAGCTGGTTTGGGCTGGCTAATTGGGTCAGTTGAGCTGTCATTGAGTGGAGAGCCCATGGATATCGGGGAAAAGTCTTCTTCGTCGGCCGGGTCCCAGGCCACTGGCAATGCTTCAGAGACCTGGGGGGTAGGTTCAGGTTGTACCGGGTTGGTGGAAGTACGTGGGCGTAACATGTTACTGTGCACAATGCGAGTAGGCAGTGTTTTGTCTTTCTCGGGTCGTATTTCGTATACAGGCCCTTCAGGGTTTATGCGGCGTAGGACTCGGTAGGGACTCTCTTCACAGTGTGGTTCTAATTTATTCTGGGTGCGTTGGTCTAGTATGAGTACTCGGTCTCCGATTTGGAGGTTGGGAGGTGGAGGTAGATTCCTTCCTGGGTGTTCTAAGTCTTGGAGCTTGGTATGAACAATACGGTGGAGAGTTTGCAGCCGATGTCGGTGATTTCGTACCCATGATGATACTCCGGTCCAGGGCTGGGGCTCCTCTGGGTCCAACTCTACCTCCGTGATCCCTTTGCCTTCTCATCCGAATAGCAGGGAGTAGGGGGTATAGCCGGTAACTCGGTGCACACAGTTGTTATAGACCCATACTAGTTCAGGGACATATTCGGGCCAGCGGGCCTTCCTGTCACTCTCCAGAGTGCGCAACATTTGAATTAATGTCAGATTAAATCGTTCGCAGGCCCCATTTCCCTGCGGATGGTATGGCGTGGTCCGGGATTTGTTGATACCGTAAAGACGATGTAGTTCCTCCATAACTTTTCCCAAAAAGCATGCTCCTTGGTCGGAATGTATACGTTGAGGGCAGCCGTACACTTGTATGAAGTTTCTACAAATTGCGGAGGTGGCCGACTCCGCGGTTTGGCCTCGAGTGGGGGTGACCACAGCGAACTTAGTGAAATGGTCCACCATGACGAGGCAGTGTTCATACCCCTGCAATGCGGGACCAATTGTCAAATAATCCACCGTCAAAAGCTCGAGGGGTGCTGAGGTCACTATTGTTTGCACTGGGGCTCGCTGTGTGGGCGGTTTGGCTAACTCGTATAGGCGGCAGGCCCGGCAAGTCTCGTCCACAACAGCATGTAAGTGTGGATCGTAAATTATCTGCTGCAACCATTGCAAGGTCTTTTGTGCTCCGAAGTGAGCCCCTTTTTCATGGGCTTCTCGAGCCAGTTCGTTGAGTTGGGCTCCGGGCTCAACTACCTGCCAAATCGTCATAGATGTTGTCCATGATGTCATTTTACGATACAATAGTCCCTTTTTTGATAACCAGTCTCTACCATTGTCGTAACATCAGCGACATATCCTGAGTCAAAGTCTGTCTTTGGGAGTCAGGGGGCAGTTTGACAGCAGCTATTCATTGCCGGAGGAGTCCAATTTCTTCGTCTTCTTGCTGCTGTTGGATCCATTTGTCACGGGATTGCTCCAGCATGCCCCTTAGGGTTTCCAAGAGAGATACTTTCTGGGTGGCAGCCATGAGCATGGCGGCGGTAAGGGTTAACGGTATCTTTTTCCCTTCTAGTTCGTCGTCTCGACTCTTCCCTGGAGTTGTATGTCGGATCCTGGAGAAGGCGTCAGCGTGTACATTTTCGGCCCCTCGTTTATAGATGATCTTATAGTTGAATTTAGCCATCCGGGCCACCCACCTTTGTTCCAGAGCTCCCATTTTGGCGTTCTCAAATGGGCCAGCGGGCTATTGTCGGTCCGCAACACCACTTCGGAGCCCGCTAGGTACTCTGTGAACTGCTCCGTCATGGCCAACACTACTGCGAGGAGCTCGAGCTTAAAGGAGCTGTAATTGTCAGGGTTGGGCTCGGAATCATGAAGTGATCGGCTTCCGTACGCGATCACTCTCTCCCGGCCATCTTGAACCTGCGACAATAGAGCCCCTAGCCCGTGGAGACTCTGGTCAGTGTGTAGGATGAACGGTTGCGAGAAATCCGCATAAGCTAACACCGGGGCACCCGAGAGTGCAGCCTTTAGGTCTTGGAAGGCCTCTTCTTGTGGTTGCTACCACTGGATTTTCCGTCCATTTGCCCCAGCGGGAGCCCCTTTCAGCAGGTCGTGCAGGGCTTGACATGCAAAATTCTTTACGAAACGATGGTAGTATCCGGCCAGCCCCAGGAAGGCCCGCACGTCTTTGATTGTCTCTGGGGTAGGCCATCACTGGATGGCAGCGACCTTTTCCTGGGACAGTCTTACGCCCTCCACCGAGATGATATGCCCCAAATATTCGATCTGGGTGCGAAATAGGTGGCATTTCTGGGGTTTCACCTTCAACCCATACTTTTGCAGCCGGCTGAGTACCTGCCCCAACCGCCTCAGGTGGTCCTCAAATGTGGCAGCATAGATGATGATGTCGTCTAGGTATATTAGCGTGGCCTCAAAATTGAGATCCCCCAGACAACACTCCATCAACCACTGAAAGGTTCCCGGGGCTTTGGCCAGCCCGAACGGCATCCGATTGAATTTAAATAGTCCCATGGGAAGAATGAACGCCGTTTTAGCCCTGTCTTCTTCTGACATGGGCACCTGCCAGTACCCACTGGCCAGATCCAGAGTCGAGAAGTACGTCGCCTTTCCCAAGGCGGACAAGGATTCTTCTATACGGGGTAGTGGGTATGAGTCTTTGATAGTACAAGCGTTCAGCTTTCGATAGTCCACACAAAACTGTAGGGTGCCATCCTTTTTGAGGACCAACACGATGGGAGCCGCCCAGGGGCTTTGCCTTTCTCGGATGACTCCCTTTCGTAGCATTTGAGCCAGTAAAGTTTTCACCTCTTGGTAGAGCTGTGGAGGAATCTGCCGATATCGTTCGAGGATGGGGGCCGCTCCTGCCGTGGGAATTCCATGGGTGATGGCTGTAGTGCATTCAAATCATCCTCGTGACTAGCAAATACCTCGTGGTACTGTCCGAGCAGTGTTTTTATCTGGGAAAGTTGAGCTGAAGTCAGGCCGGAGAGCTCGGCCCGCATTTGTTCCAGGATATTTCGACCCTTCTCCTGGGTAGAGGTCTCAGCTGCCTGTAGAGTCCGGATAGTCACTGCCCAAGGGTCCTCGGGTTGCACTCTCAATTGGACCACAGGGGCCGGCAGCACTTCCTCCAAAGGTCTTACTAGCTTGGCCAACTCGGTCCAGGGCTTCAGGATGATGTCTTGGTCTTCAAGGTTGACGCAACGCACCAGGACGGTCCCCTTCTGCATTGTGGTCAGGGAGCGGGCCACCAGTATGCCAGGAAGCAAGCGCTCCGAGTAGCATGGCTCAACCTGCATCTCCACGCCCTCCAATGGTATCGAGGCTCGGATTGGCCATCACCTTCTGCCCAGAGGGTAGTACAAGCATGGGAGCCGCTGGCGCGATGACTTTGGCCAAAGCTTCGCCCTCCCAGCAGTCCTGGTGTACTGACCAACCAACTGCTGGAACACCTGTCCTTGGGCATTGCTGTAATCCCACTGCTTCAGGGTCTCGTGCGTGAGCTCATTGAGGAGGAGGTTGCCGAACTCTCGTAGTATGTTCATACCCAGGCTAACTGGATGTTTGCTGTTCGCGTCTCCCTGGGTCAGGACCACTCCTCGGCGGCCGAGTGATTTGCTGCTCATTGAAATCTGCACCCAGGCTACTCTGACGACAGGAACTGGTAGCTGGTTGGCGGCTACCAACTTTATCACGGACCCCCACTGAGGTCTCACTGCTTCGGGGAAATGCTGCTGAAAGTAAGCCTCTGGCATGGTCGTCACTTGCGACCCCGTATCTACAAGGCATCGTACGGCACAGCCTTCGACCTCTGCCCATACCACTGGACACCGTGCGACCAGGCCTTCGTGACTTCCACCACCCCGTGTGGTGGGCTCTGGCTCCGGGCTGCGCCCCCATGGTTCAGGGTCCTCTGATCTTCTTGGCTAGCGGGGCACGTTTCTCCTACAACATGGGCACTCTCGGGCGGAGTGTCCCATTTCCCCACAATCTTAACAGGCGAAGGGTCGTGGGAACCGACTTGGGTGAGGGCCGCGATGGTTCATGCCTCCTTGGCCCGGCCCTGGCCAATTCTTGGTGGCCTCTTTTTTTGGCTTCGGCCAATTCGTGTTTAATACTGTATCTCTTGTTTCATCTCTTGTACCCAGTGGGGTTCGCCCAGGGCGCTTACGGATGCTTCGATACTCCGAGCCATCCCCACAGGGACCGTCACCCCTTGCTCCTGTTCCCGAACACGTGCCTCCTTCCCTATCTGAAAAGGTCAGCTGCGGGTCCACTCGCACCTGCTCTCGCAAAGCCTGTCTCGTCAGGGTGTCTCGTAACCCGGTCACTAAAAGGTCACGTAATGTTACGTCCACGGCCCCACGCTGACTCCATCCTTCCTTTCAATGGCTACAAACAGTTCCTGCAAAACATTCATATACTGCGTCACTGTTTCCCCCTCTTTCTGCATGCGACTAAACATCCGGGTTCTCAGTTCCCCCACATCGGTAGGGTCCACATAGGTCTCTTCTAAGATCTGTAACACCCTGGCGAAGGTGTTTTGCTGCCCCGGGGGCCTCAACATTACGGAATCCCGGGCCTCCCCGTCCAACGCCATCAGGGCCACTTCTGCCTCTAGGTCAGGGGTAAGCGGATGCATGCTAAATAGCCCACGCATTCGCTCCGTCCAGTTCCACAGCATAGTGTTGCTGCCGGAGAACCTGGGCTGATTGCTTAGCATAGTCCCCAAAGTAATGCTGGGCCGGGGGCCCTTGTTGTCCGTGCTCGGAGACTGCATCCTGCCAACTACGCCAAATGTTGTAATAGCAGATACGCAGGATGCAGTGACGAGACGCAAGACTGAGGTGTACCTTGGAAAGCAACTTTTATAAATGGGAGCCGCTAGGGCTATACTAAGCAACCAAAACAAATTAACAGCAATTGTCCTCGCAGGTAGAGTTGAGCGAAACAGGTCGGTCAGATTCAAAAGTCGCCGACTTTCGACAAAGTCGGGTTTCATGAAACAAAACCCAACCACAGTGTGAAGTTGGCCATGCAGTCGGCGACCCAAGCGTCAAAGTCGCGTTTCGCCGAATGCTTGCACGTGAGTTTTTCAGCCAGTGAGAGAAGCGGAGCGTAGCTGGAGTGGGAGTGGGAAAGGGAGGGAGGGACAGAGTGAGGGAGAGGGAGAGAGAGAGAGAGAAGAGATAGAGAGAGATTTTGCCGCCTCTGGGGTTAAGATTCATGCCAGGTGTGTTCACAGTCCTCCACTCACTGCCGACTTTTCTCCCCATTGACTTGCATTGGGTTTCGTGTTTCCCGACTTTTCCCTATAGTCGGCCGATTTTGTTCGACTCGACTTTTGAGAAAGTCGGGTTTCATGAAACCCAACTCGACCCTAAAAAAGGCAAAGACACTCATCTCTACTCGCAGGGACTCAGTACAACCAAACACTATAAAAGAGAACACGACTAACCCGGCAAAGGCAGGTTACTATAGGGTCGTGGTGTGGCCGACTTCGGGTCCTTAGTTACTATAGTGTCACTTATCCATTCTGACGTCCCTCGGCGTCTCTGAAAAAGCTGCTTTGGCGTCGCAGCCGCTGGGTCCAGCTGCTGAAGATCTGGCGTAGTCTTCGGGCGCCCCAGTGCCCAGGAGGGGTTGGGACACAACAGGCCCTGGTTGAGTCCTTTGATGAGGTGACCCCCTGTAAAGACAGTGGGGTTCCAGGAGGGGTTGGGGCACAACAGGCCCTGGTTGAGTCCGTTGATGAGATGACCCCCTGTAAAGACAGCGGGGTTCCAGGAGGGAAGACTCCAGTCCCCAAGCAGGAGTGTGTCGCAGTTACTAGGAGTGGTGGTTGATAGGCCGCGTGCATGCCCTGGGGCTGGGCAAAGAGTTTCTCTGTTGGCGAGAAGCAGGCCCCAACTGCCGACTGCAGCGGGGTGATGGCGGCTGCGGGTGGTGATGGACAGGCCACAGCTGTGGGCTGAAGCAGAGTGGCAGCGTCCACGGGCGGCAGCGGGCAGGCTGCAACCGCGGGCTGAAGTGAGGCAGTAGCGGGCGCGAGAGGCAGCGGACAGGCCGCAATGGGCTGGAGCACAGCAGCAACGGCCACGGACGACCATGGGCAGGTCGTGACTCCGGATCGGAGTGAAGTGGCAGTCTCTTATCGGTAAGCTCGACATCTCCTACCAGAAGGCCGCTGTAAATCTTCCCTCTGCTGTTGGCCTCCTCTCTGGTCACTGTTTGTCGCCCCAGCTCTTTCACGCCCCCACTGTCTCTTGCTCCTTGTCTGCCATTCTGCTAACTGACTCCCCTGCATGCTCCCTGCCCCTTTTATACTTGCCCCTCCCCTTGCTGTTCTGTCACTCTCAGCCGTCCACCTTCCTCCTCCACCCCCCGGGTACAGTTTCCTTAGGAACCTAGATGGCGGTCCCCCTGGTTCCGGCCCAGACACTCTGCGGGGGCCCTCCTCCCCACAGTATCATGCCCCTTGGGCTAATTTTTGGAGACACTGTGGCTATACCTGGACATTGGGCACTGCCACCTCTATGCTAGTAGACCTAGCTTCATCATAATTGTTTGACCCTTCAGACCTGTCTTGCTTACTTCATCAACTATGATACAGCCGCTTGGGCTAATTTTTGGAGACACTATGGCTATGCTTGGATACTGGGCACTGCCACCTCTATGCAGTGGCACAACAAGGACATTAGTCCAAGCTTTATAACTGTGATGATGATGACGATGATTGGTAGCTTCTTCCTGCATTAACCATAACATAGCCCCTAGGGCAGATTGCGCTCCTTACACCACTTACACACTTAGCTGTCAGAAGATCGCCTCCATCATCACTCACTCTTACGGCACTTCTGATATATCACTGGCACTGCGTAAATGGCGTACAAGTCCCGCACTTCCGGCAACAAAACCACAGGACTTCAAATAGTATTTGTACTTTCTAGTGAAGCAATGGTGTAAAAACAATCATGCAGTCCCTGACCAGGTGCCCCATGTTATATACATTTGTTTACAGTATACATTTTATTAACATTTACACATTTCTTAGCCTTTTCCTCAGCCCCCAGACCGCTTTGTAGGGTCCAGCAGACAATTACTCGCATTTTCCATTGATTATCATTGGACTCACTATTGATACCAAATACCTGAGTATTAAGGTATACTCGCTCTTCCCTACCAATAACCCAATGAGCCAGCTGAGAAATCAAGCTTAGCTGATACGGTACTTGCAAATTATCCTGCAAGTGCATTGGGGGGGTGTCACTGTACTCCTAGTTTCTTAATATGCTTCAATACTCTACCAGGCTAATTACTATGTAGATTCAAAGCTCGATTTCTCAGTGATAGCACGTCGGATTACTGCAAGACAAGTGTGACATCCTTGCGGATGCCTGTGCCCTCTATTATTGCTTTGATTGCTGGTTGACGCAAGGTTATTATTTAATTTCTTTACTACCAGAACTTGTGGTTCTGACCAGCCTCTCAGCTGTGGTGTTAATTCCTGGCTAGTTAGCCACTGCCTACTGAAACTCCTGAGAGTCAGTTTCCTATGCCAGTTATAGGTCATATCACGTCTGGTGAACTTGCTGCTTATTTTACCCTTTTTTGATTGTGTGTTTTTTTGTCCTGACCTCAACTCTTGACCATTCTTCTGTCTTCCCATTCTGTACCTTGCATGCCCTCCAAGTTCTGACCTGGTGACCTGACCATTCCTGCCAACTGCACTACCAGTCAACGACTTATCTAAAAACTCACCCTAGGACCACAGAAAGTCCACATCCATGTACAGGAGATAAAGGGTGAAGGTCAGAGCTCCATGGGGACCCAATAGTCAACATAGCCAGTGAAAAGCTTGTCCATAGTAGCCTTTTTTCAGAGCTTCCAGGCAACCACAGATTGACCCCCATACCAACAGCTAGCATTTTTATCACTATACTAAGACCTATATAGCCATACCTCTTCTTTCAGTAGTAAAATCATCTCCAAAGTCCTTTCTTTTTCTTCTCAATGTCATCTAGGAAACAGTAAATCTTCTCAAAAATCTTAGACTTAAATTCTACATTAAGACCGTCAAATTGTGGCTGTATAGTTTTCTTGGCCGGGTCTACCTTTCTCAGAAATGCTACGCAGTAACCCTCCTCCCTGTTGCTGCTTGATGCTACTTTTTGCTACATTATGGTCACTGAGATGGAAATAATTTTAGTAGTGGCAAATGTGGCAGAAGAGGGGGGCAATCATTTTTATTGTTACATTTGCTGCTGACGTCTGGAAGTAAATCAGTGGCAAAATCTGTAGGGTTTGGTGCAGGTTTGACAGTGCTAATTTCCTTGCAATAATAGTACTAATACTAGCAGATATGCTGCATATATTTTGAGCAGAAAATCCTGGACATGTTTCCGTATCATTTTAGAAGTTTTTCGTAATGCTTTTACAAGGACTTGCTATGCAACTGATAAAAAAAGAAAAAAATATATAAAATTAATCTACGCATTTTGCGTTTTTTTTTTAGATGAAAAATGTATGTAGAGGATTTTACTGCAACTCATGCAGGGAATTACATTTGTTTTCAAATCCATTATGGCATAATTGCGTTTCGTATAGTTTTGTAAAGAGCAACTACCTGTAAGGACACTTATAAAACTTTCATTCCAAATTATTACAACCCCTCATCATGCATTTTTCATGAGGGGCTCTGGATAAATACAATGTTCTGGTCACCTTAATCTGTATCAATCCTATAAATATATTGGACCATGAAAGTTTTCTGAATTATTCATGACTTTGTTCATGTTTGTTTTCTTTATTACGGCACACATCAAATTGGATTTATTTACACTGCAACAACATTGGTGAACCGCAATGTGACCTAGATGTTAAAGAAATGTATTCGGTCAAGGAAACAGTATAAAATATACTGAATGCATATTGTCATGAAACTTGTCAAATAAATACATGGCTCTTGTAGTGGTGGGCTCATTCATTTACATACAGTATATCCAGTCACATTATACTATACCTGTAGGTAGATCGTGATGCTGATATCCCCATTTTTTATGGTTTATGAATTCATACAGTTGTTTTCTAGTATTTATGCCATCGTGGTTTGTTGTGGAAAGCACAATCGATTATATAATTGTAAGATGAGCGAAATTAGCCGAGAGTTCATTCTTCACTTTCCCAATCGATCTCACAAGAGTCGAATTCAGATCCAGCGATATTCTCCTAGATCATCAGACCCCTCACCATTATTTGGAGAACTTGTAACCTGCTTGGATGATAATGTGTCCAGTCAAATTTTGAAAATTAATCCATTAGAAGTGCAAAGAGCAGACTTTTTTACGGGTTCTTAGTGGAACGAATTTATTTGAGTGGAATTCATTTCTACAAAAATCTCTATTCTACAAATTCAGCTAACAGTCGGCCAACTGGTTGAAAAATTAATAACATTCAGCACACCGCTCTCTTCTCCGGCCACCTCCTCTGTTCCCTTTTCCATGTATAGTCTTCTTACTGTTGGCACTCTTTGATATCCTGTCTCTCCGCATGCTCGTCATAAGGTCGCAATTTCGTGATGTCACAATTAGGGATGGGCGAACCCGAACTGTAAAGTACAGGACCGTATCAAACACATGGTGTTCGGTCACACGGTCCCAAACAAGGGTTTTCATGGGAAACCTGTGTTACAGTTCGGGTCCAGGTCCAGCTGTAAAAAAAAAAAAGCAGAAAATTAATAATAAACATTATAATTATAATAATTATACTTACCTGTCCAGTGACGCGTCCTTCCATCCCACTGTCTCCCTGCCGCGTCTGCTTCTGGGGCCGCTCATTCACTTCCACCAGTATTCACTGCACTCGGCAGTCTTCGGCTTTTTCCGTCAGTCTTTGTTGGATCGCCCCGGAAGGAGATGCGGCAGGGAAACAGCGGGATGGGAGGAAGCGTCGCTGGACAGGTAAGTATAATTATAATGTTTATAATTAATTTTCTGCTTTTTTTTACAGCTCCCCCCGCCCCAACCCATATCTGTAAAGTCCGAGTTCGGGGTTTGGACGCAAGTTCGGTCACCTCCGGCCTCGAACTCGAACTTTACAAAAAAACTTCGGTGAACCCGCCGATCCCGAACATCGCGGGGTCTGACGATCACTAGTAACAACGTATGGCAAAGCCTTAAGAAACACATCATAGGTTGGAAATTATGGCTGCGAGTAGATGCAGGACATCACTGTGCATGTACATTGTAAGGTGACGTTTGTAGGAAATCAGGAGGCAAAGTCCTGTATGGGAGATGTGTGTCACTGAGGTGGCTAGTCTTGGTGATGTAAATCCTGAATGTGAAGGCTCCAGCAATAATAGGTAGACTAGGGTTACTTTCTAGCACTACCGGTCTTGATTATGTGCACCTGGATAGGTATGCCTAGAACAAGGCCATGTGTTCACTGGTCAGCCATCTGCGGGAAGCTGGGCAGAGTAGGTTGTGTTGGAGCTGTAGAGAGACAAGTCGGAATCTCTCTGAGAAGGGACTGCAGAGTCCATGTGCACCAAACTGCAAGTGTCACTGATTACTTTCGACTTTAGCTGTTTTGTATGACCGAACTGGGACTAGCTCATCCGTGTCTCAGTAGCCATGGTCTGTATTATTTGGGTAGCGCCTGGACAAGGCTGGGGATTTTATGTTTATGATTTTGTTTTTGGTACTGTACAACTTAAAGCATCATTTCATTTTTATATAAAAATACTGTGGCTTTATGTTCCAAGTGGCTACCTGAGAGTGGCTACCTAAGCTTAGTATAAAGAGTCCTGGGGTATCAGCATGCAGTGGTGGTAAGAAGAAGCGGCTAGAACCATAAGGGGAAGAGCAAGCAGCAGAGATGGCCAGAGAACTGAGTGGTTAGTTGAGTATTAGTTGATTTTTATTTTTTCTGCATCTTATGTTTATTAAGCTCTCCTGACCCCAGAGCATAATTAGGGACATTCAATTTTTAGAGAATAAATTTACTGTAAATTAATTTTCCCATTAAAATCTGCTTGATTTGTCTAATTCAAATCTCATCAGATCCGCTCCTTCATTGCGTTTACTAGTGATAAGTAATAAAATGTATAGTTGACAGGTTCTCAATTTTGGCCAGGAAATTCTAATTATATCAAATGTATTCAATGTTAATCGAATTTCCAATATAAGACTAGTGAAGCTCTTAGAGTGGAGACCAAGCACGTGGATCTCCACCACATTTAAGTTTGGGACCTGCAGAATAGATCAGCAAATTATCCCCTCATTCTATGGATAACTTGTAATTTTGGGAAAACCACCAAGCTTAACCTCTTTATGATATATGACATACTATCCCTTCCAGGTGACCTGGGCCCGTATAACCATGGACTGGATAGTATGTCATCATGATCAGCTCCGCTCATGGGGGGATTATCACAGCTGACACCCAGCACTATGTACCAGGAGCAGTCAGGGACTGCTCACGGCACTTTGACCCCCCGGCACACTGCGATCAAACATCATCGCAGTGTTCCGGTGGCATAGGAAGCATTGGGAAGGGAGGGGGCTCCCTGCGTGCTTCCCTTAATAATAATAATAATAATAATAATAATAATCTTTATTTTTATATAGCACTAACATATTCTGCAGTGCTTTACAGTTTGCACACATTATCATCATTGTCCCCTATGGGGCTCACAATCTAACATCCCTATCAGTATGTCTTTGGAATGTGGGAGGAAACCCACGCAAACACGGGGATAACATACAAACTCCTTGCAGATGTTGTCCTTGGAGGCATTCAAACCCAGGACTCCAGTGCTGCAAGGCTGCAGTGCTATCCACTGAGCCACCGCGTTGCCCTTAGACCCTCAGAACAACGCGATGTGACCACTTTCTGATGGCCTCCTTCCTACAGTACCCATGGGGTCCTTCCAGGTCCTGCAGGGAGGTGGCTTCTCAGTGTCTGCTGAAAGCAGGCACTGAGAAGCCTCCTGCACTGCCTGTCAGATCGCTGATCTGACACAGTGCTCTGCAAAGTGTCAGATCAGCGATCTGATATAACACAGTGATGTCCCACCCTGGGACAAAGTAATAATGTGGAAAAAAAACACGTTTAAAAATATTTAAAAAAAATTCCTAAATACAGAAAAAAAATATTCCCCAATAAATACATTTCTTTATGTAAAACAAAAACAGTAAATGTACACTTATTTAGTATCGCCATGTCCATAACGACCCGCCCTATAAAACTGTCCCACTAGTTAACCCCTTTAGTGAGCCCCATAAAAAAAGGCAAAGAAGCAATGCTTTATCATCATACCACCGAACAAAAAGTGGAATAACACACAATCAAAAAGACGGCTATAATAAACATGGTACAGCTGAAAGCATCATCTTGTCCCGCAAAAAACAAGCTGCCATACAGCATCATCAGCTATAAAATAAAAAAAGTTCTAGCTTGCAGAATAAAGCGATGCAAAAATAATTATTTTGTATATAAAATAGTTTTTATTGTATAAAAGCGCCAAAACATAAAAAAATAAGTGAGGTATCGCTGTAATCGTACTAACCCAAAGAATAAAACTGCTTTATCAATTTTACCACACGTGGAACGGTATAAACGCCCACCCCCCCAAAAGAAATTCATGAATTGCTGGTTTTTGTTCATTCTGCCTCCCAAAAATTGTAATAAAAAGCAATCAAAAAATGTCATGTGACCAAAAATGGTATCAATAAAAACATCAACTCGTCTCGCAAAAAATAAGACCTCACATGACTCTGTGGCCCAAAATATGGAAAAAATACAGCTCTCAAAATGTGGTAATGCAAAAACTATTTTTTGCAATAAAAAAAGTCTTTTAGTGTGTGACAGCTGCCAAACATAAAAACCCACTATAAATAGTAAATCAAAACCCCCCCATTTTCACTCCCTTAGTTAGGAAAAAATAATAAAATAAAAAAATGTGTTTATTTCCATTTTCCAATTAGGGTTAGGGCTAGGGTTAGGGTTAGAGTTGGGGTTAGGGTTGGGGTTAGGGTTAGGGTTGGGATTAGAGTTTGGGGTGTGTTAGAGTTAGGTTTGTGGTTAGGGTTATGGTTTGGGTTGGGATTAGGGTTAAGGGTGTGTTGGGGTTAGGGTTGGAGTTAGAATAGGGGGGTTTCCACTGTTTAGGCACATCAGGGGCTCTCTAAATGCAACATGGCGTCTGATCTCAATTCCATCCAATTCTGTGTTGAAAAATTCAAACGGTACTCCTTCCCTTCCGAGCTCTGCCATGCGCCAAAACAATGGTTTACTCCCATATATGGGGTATCAGCATACTCAGGACAAATTGCACAATTATTGGGGTCCAATTTCTTCTGTTACCCTGGGGAAAATAAAAAATTGGGGGCGAAAATATCATTTTTGTCGAAAAAAATATGATTTTTTATTTTTATGGCTCTTTGTTATAAACATCTGTGAAGCACTTGGGGGTTCACAGTTCTCACCACACATCTAGATAAGTTCCTTGAGGGGGTCTATTTTCCAAAATGGGGTCACTTTTGGGTTTTTTTCACTGTTTAGGCACATCAGGGGCTCTCCAAAGGCGACATGGCGCCGATCTCAATTCCAGCCAATTTTGCGTTGAAAAGTCAAACGGCGCTCCTTCCCTTCTGAGCTCTGACATGTGCCAAAAACAGTGGTTTACCCCCACTTATGGGGTATCAGCATATTCAGGACAATTTGTACAATAACTCTTAGTGTCCAATTTCACTTGTTACCCTTGAGAAAATAAAAAAATTGGACCTGAAGTAATTTTTTGTGAAAAAAGTTAAATGTTCATTTTTTTTTTAAACATTCCAAAAATTCATGTGAAGCACCTGAAGAGTTAATAAACTTCTTGAATTTGGTTTTGAGAACCTTGAGCGGTGCAGTTTTTAGAATGGTGTCACGTTTGGGTATTTTACATCATATAGACCCTTCAAAGTGACTTCAAATGTGATGTGGTCTCTAAAAGAAATGATGTTCTAAAAATGAGAAATCGTTGGTCAACTTTTAACCCTTATAACTTCCTAACAAAAAAATTTTTATTCCAAAATTGTGCTGATGTAAAGTAAACATGTGGGAAATGTTACTTATTAAGTATTTTGTGTGACATATCTCTGTGATTTAAGGGCATGAAAATTGAAAGTTGGAAAATTGTGAAATTTTTAAAATTTTAGCCAAATTTCAATTTTTTTCACAAATAAACGCGTCATATCAAAGAAATTTTACCCCTATCATGAAGTACAATATGTCATGAGAATCCAATGTCAGAATCACCGGGATCCATGTAAGCGTTCCAGAGTTAATACCTCATAAGGGGACAGTGGTCAGAGTTGTAAAAAAAATTGGCCCGGTCATTAACGTTCAAACCACCCTTGGGGGTAAAGGGGTTAATCTTTCTAAGAACATATGGACAATGAATTTGTGTGCCTAATTTTCAATTTTCTTTTAGTGCAGTCAAAATTTTTGAAAAAACGTTTTTATTAATCGGATGCACAAAATCAATGACTTGAGTCAGCCGTTCAAAATATTTGATAGTCTTCACAATTAAAGGGCTTATCACAACTAAGCAAGTTAACATCTCTCTTGTGGATGTCCTGCTGTATTTTGAGGTCCTACTAATCAAAGAATGGGGTTTTGAGGTGCTCTGTTTAAATGGCATGACGACCACACATACACACATCTTTATTCGTCATCTTTGGGACAGAAGTAGATAGCTCCCTCAGACAGATCCTCAAACAATGAATGGAGTGGTGGACAGACCAATCAATTCAAATGGGGTGCATCAAGGCCCTGCTACCAATTGGTGGAGATGTCAATTTTAGGATAAACAAACAAAGATACAGTGCCTTGCGAAAGTATTCGGCTCACTGGAACTTTTCAACCTTTTCCCACATATCATGCTTCAAACATAAAGATACCAAATCTTAATTTTTGGTGAAGAATCAACAACAAGTGGAACACAGTTGTGAAGTTGAATGAAATTTATTGTTATTTTACATTTTGGTGGACATTCAAAAACTGAAAAGTGGGGCGTGCAATATTACAGCCCCTTTACTTTCAGTGCAGCAAACTCACTCCAGAAGTTCATTGTGGATCTCTGAATGATCCAATGTTGCCCTAAATGACTAATGATGATAAATATAATCCACCTGTGTGTAATCAAGTCTCCGTATAAATGCACCTGCTCTGTGATAGTCTCAGGGTTCTGTTTGAAGCACAGAGAGCATCATGAAGGCCAAGGAACAAAACAGGCAGGTCCGTGATACTGTTGTGGAGAAGTTTAAAGCCGGATTTGGATACAAAATGATTTCCAACACTTAAAACATCCCAAGGAGCACTGTGGAAGCGATCATATTGAAATGGAAGGAGTATCATACCACTGCAAATCTACCAAGACCCGGCCGTCCCTCTAAACTTTCATCTCAAACAAGGAGAAGACTGATCAGAGATGCAGCCAAGAGGCCCATGATCACTCTAGATGAACTGCTGAGATCTACAGCTGAGGTGGGACAGTCTGTCCATAGGACAACAATCAGTCGTACACTGCACAAATCTGGCCTTTATGGAAGAGTGGCAAGAAGAAAGCCATTTCTCAAAGATATCCATAAAAAGTGTCATTTAAAGTTTGCAACAAGCCACCTGGGAGACACACCAAACATGTGGAAGACGTTGCTCTGGTCAGATGAAACCAAAATCGAACTTTTAGGCAACAATGCCAAACGATATGTTTGGCATAAAGGCAACACAGCTCATCACCCTGAAGACACCATCCCCACTGTCAAACATGGTGGTGGCAGCCTCATGGTTTGGGGCTGCTCTTCTTCAGCAGGGACAGGGAAGATGGTTAAAATTGATGGGAAGATGGATGGAGCTAAATACAGGACCATTCTTGAAGAAAACCTGTTGGAGTCTGCAAAAGACCTGAGAATGGGACGGAGATTTGTCTTCCAACAAGACAATAATCCCAAACATAGAGCAAAATCTAGAATGGAATGGTTCACAAATAAACGTATCCAGGTGTTAGAATGGCCAGGTCAAAGTCCAGACCTGAATCCAATCGAGAATCTGTGAGCGGCCGGGTGTCAGCTGATTATCACAGCTGACACCCGGCACAATGTGTCAGGGGCGGTCACGGACCGCCCCCGACACGTTAACCCCTTGCACACCGCGATCAAACATGATCGCGCTGTACCGGGGGTTAAAGGGAAGCATCAGCAGGGAGGGGGCTCCCTCCGTGCTTCCCTGAGCCCCCCACGGCAGCGCAATGTGCAGCGCTGCTGCGGGGGGGGCTCCTTTCCTCCAGGCCCCCGAATCCAAGATGGCGACGGGGGCCTTCGGGGGCCTGGGGAAGCTGGCTTCCTCAGTGCCTGCAAAGCGCAGGCATGAGGAAGCCTTGTGCACTGCCTGTGACAGATTGCTGATCTGTCACAGTGATCTGTGATGTGACAGATCAGCGATCTGTCACAGGACAGTGATGTCCCACCTGGGACTATGTAATAAAGTAAAAAAAAAATTAAAAAAAAGTGTAAAAATAAATTAAAAAAAATCGCCAAATAAATTAGTAAAAAAAAAAAAAAATATTCCCCAATAAATTCATTTTTTGAAAATAATAAAAAAAACAACAATAAAAGTACACATATTAGGTATCGCCGCGTCCGTAACGACCTGCCCTATAAAACTGTCCCAATAGTTAACCCCTTTAGCGAACCCCTTAAAAAACAAAAATAAAAAACGAAGCAAAAAATAATGATTTATTATCATACCGCCAAACAAAAAGTGCAATAACGCGCGATCAAAAAGATGCATATAAATATCCATGGTACCGCTGAAAACGTCATCTTGTCCCGCAAAAAACAAGCCACCATACAGCATCATCAGTGAAAAAATAAAAAAGTTATAACTCGCAGAATAAAGCGATGCAAAAATAATTATTTTTTATATAAAATAGTTTTCATTGCATAAAACCGACAAAAACATAAAAAAACGACCTAAATGAGGTATCGCTGTAACCGTACTGACCCGAAGAATAAAACCGCTTTATCAATTTTACCGCACGCGGAACGGTGTAAACGCACCCCCCCCAAAAGAAATTCATGAAACGCTGGTTTTTGTTCATTCTGCGTCACAAAAATCGGAATAAAAAGCGATCAAAAAATTTCACGTGCCCGAAAATGGTACCAATAAAAACGTCAACTCGTCCCGCAAAAAATAAGACCTCACATGACTCGGTGGGTCAAAATACGGAAAAATTATAGCTCTCAATATGTGGTGATGCAAAAACTATTTTTACAATAAAAAGCGTCTTTTAGCGTGCGACAGCCGCCAAACATAAAAACCGCCATAAATAGTAAATCAAACCCCCCGTTATCACCCCCTTAGTTAGGGAAAAATAATAAAATAAAAAAAATGTATTTATTTCCATTTTTCCATTAGGGTTAGGGCTAGGGTTAGGGCTAGGGGTGTGTTGGGGTAGGGTTAGGGTAGGGTTAGGGCTAGGGCTAGGGCTAGGGTTAGGGCTAGGGTTAGGGCTAGGGTTAGGGCTAGGGTTAGGGCTAGGGTTAGGGGCGTGTTGGGGTTCGGGTTGGAGTTAGAATTGGGGGTTTCCACTGTTTGGGCACATCAGGGGCTCTCCAAATGCAACATGGCGTCTGATCTCAATTCCAGCCAATTCTGAGTTGAAAAAGTCAAATGGTGCTCCTTCCCTTCCAAGCTCTGCTATGCGCCCAAACAGTGTTTTACCCCCACATGTAGGGTATCAGCCTACTCAGGACAAATTGCAAAACAATTTTTGGGGTCCAATTTCTCCTGTTACCCTTAGGAAAATAAAAAATTGGGGGCAAAAATATCATTTTTGTGGAAAAAAATGATTTTTTTATTTTCACGTCCGAGCGTTATAAACTTCTGTGAAGCACTTGGGGGTTCAAAGTGCTCACCACACATCTAGAAAAGTTCCGTGGGGGGTCTAGTGTCCAAAATGGGGTCACTTGTGGGGAGTTTCAATAGTTTAGGTACATCAGGGGCTCTCCAAACGCACATGACACCCGCAGACCATTCCATCAAAGTCTGCATTCCAAAACGTCACTGCTTCCCTTCCGAGCCCCGACGTGTGTCCATACAGTAGTTTTCTCCCACATATGGGAAATCAGCGTACTCAGGACAAATTGGACAACAACTTTTGGGGTCCAATTTCTCCTGGTACCCTTGGGAAAATAAAAAAATGGTGACTAAAAGATCATGTTTGTGGAAAAAATACGAATTTTTTATTTTCACGCCCGGGCGTTGTAAACTTCTGTGAAGCACTGGGGGGGTCAAAGTGCTCACCACACATCTAGATAAGTTCCTTGGGGGGTCTAGTTTACAAAATGGTGTCATTTGTGGGGGGTTTCCACTGTTTAGGTACATTAGGGGCTCTCCAAAGGCAACATGACACCCGCAGACCATTCCATCAAAGTCTGCATTCCAAAACGTCACTACTTCCCTTCCGAGCCCTGACGTGTGCCCATACAGTAGTTTTCTCCCACATATGGGGTATCAGCATACTCAGGACAAATTGGACAACAACTTTTGGGGTCCAATTTCTCCTGGTACCCTTGGGAAAATAAAAAAATGGTGACTAAAAGATCATGTTTGTGGAAAAAATACGAATTTTTTATTTTCACGCCCGGGCGTTGTAAACTTCTGTGAAGCACTGGGGGGGTCAAAGTGCTCACCACACATCTAGATAAGTTCCTTTGGGGGTCTAGTTTACAAAATGGTGTCATTTGTGGGGGGTTTCCACTGTTTAGGTACATTAGGGGCTCTCCAAAGGCAACATGACACCCGCAGACCATTCCATCAAAGTCTGCATTCCAAAACGTCACTACTTCCCTTCCGAGCCCCGACGTGTGCCCATACAGTAGTTTTCTCCCACATATGGGGTATCAGCATACTCAGGACAAATTGGACAACAACTTTTGGGGTCCAATTTCTCCTGGTACCCTTGGGAAAATAAAAAAATGGTGACTAAAAGATCATGTTTGTGGAAAAAATACGAATTTTTTATTTTCACGCCCGGGCGTTGTAAACTTCTGTGAAGCACTGGGGGGGTCAAAGTGCTCACCACACATCTAGATAAGTTCCTTGGGGGGTCTAGTTTACAAAATGGTGTCATTTGTGGGGGGTTTCCACTGTTTAGGTACATTAGGGGCTCTCCAAAGGCAACATGACACCCGCAGACCATTCCATCAAAGTCTGCATTCCAAAACGTCACTACTTCCCTTCCGAGCCCCGACGTGTGCCCATACAGTAGTTTTCTCCCACATATGGGGTATTGATACTCAGGACAAATTGGACAACAACTTTTGGGGTCCAATTTCTCCTGGTACCCTTGGAAAAATAAAAAAATGGTGACTAAAAGATCATGTTTGTGGAAAAAATACGAATTTTTTATTTTCACGCCCGGGCGTTGTAAACTTCTGTGAAGCACTGGGGGGGTCAAAGTGCTCACCACACATCTAGATAAGTTCCTTGGGGGGTCTAGTTTACAAAATGGTGTCATTTGTGGGGGGTTTCCACTGTTTAGGTACATTAGGGGCTCTGCAAAGGCAACATGACACCCGCAGACCATTCCATCAAAGTCTGCATTCCAAAACGTCACTACTTCCCTTCCGAGCCCCGACGTGTGCCCATACAGTAGTTTTCTCCCACATATGGGGTATCAGCATACTCAGGACAAATTGGACAACAACTTTTGGGGTCCAATTTCTCCTGGTACCCTTGGGAAAATAAAAAAATGGTGACTAAAAGATCATGTTTGTGGAAAAAATACAAATTTTTTATTTTCACGCCCGGGCGTTGTAAACTTCTGTGAAGCACTGGGGGGGTCAAAATGCTCACCACACATCTAGATAAGTTCCTTAGGGGGTCTAGTTTCCAAAATGGTGTCATTTGTGGGGGGTTTCCACTGTTTTGGTACATCAGGGGTTTTCCAAACGCGACATGGTGTCCGATCTCAATTCCAGCCAAAAACGTCAAGTGGCGCTGCTTCCCTTCCGAGCTCTGCCATGCGCCCAAATAGTGGTTTACCCCCACATGTGGGGTATCAGCGTACTCAGGACAAATTGCACAATAACTTTTAGGGTCCTGTTACCCTTGGGAAAATAAGAATTGAGGGTGAAAAGATCATTTTTGTGGAAAAAAATATGATTTTTTAATTGCATGGCTTTATGTTATAAACTTCTGTGAAGCCCATGGGGGTTCAAAGTTCTCACCACACATCTAGATAAGTTCCTTAGGGGGTCTATTTTCCAAAATGGTGTCATTTGTGGGGGGTTTCCACTGTTTTGGTACATCAGGGGTTTTCCAAACGCGACATGGTGTCCAATCTCAATTCCAGCCAAAAACGTCAAATGGCGCTGCTTCCCTTCCGAGCTCTGCCATGCGCCCAAATAGTGGTTTACCCCCACATGTGGGGTATCAGCGTACTCAGGACAAATTGCACAATAACTTTTAGGGTCCTGTTACCCTTGGGAAAATAAAAATTGGGGTGAAAAGATCATTTTTGTGGAAAAAATATGATTTTTTAATTGTACCGCTGTACGTTATAAACTTCTGTAAAGCCCTTGTGGGTTCAAAGTTCTCACCACATATCTAGATAAGTTCCTTGGGGGGTCTAGTTTCCAAAATGGGGTCACTTGTAGGGGGTTTCCACTGTTTAGGTACATCAGGGACTCTCCAAACGTGACATGGCGTCCAATCTGAATTCCAGCCAATTTTGCATTGAAAAAGTCAAACTGCGCTCCTTCCATTCTGAGCTCTGCCATGCGCCGAAACAGTCGTTCCCCCCCACATATCAGGTATCTGCGTACTCAGGACAAATTGCACAATAACTTTTGCAGTTCAATTTCTCCTGTTACCCTTGGTAAAATAAAAAAAATTGAACCTGAAGTATTTTTTTATGAAAAAAAGTTAGATGTTCATTTTTTTTAAAATATTCAAAAAATTTCATGTGACGCACCTAAAGGGTTAATAAACTTCTTGAATGTGGTTTTGAGCACCTTAAGGGGTGCAGTTTTTAGAATGGTGTCACTTTTGGGTATTTTCTATCATATAGACCCCTCAAAGTGGCTTCAAATGTGATGTGGTCCTAAAAATAAAATGGTGTTGTAAAAATGAGAAATCGCTGGTCAACTTTTAACCCTTATAACTTCCTAACAAAAAAAAATTTTGGTTCCAAAATTGTGCTGATGTAAAGTAATCATGTGGGAAATGTTATTTATCAAGTTTTTTGTGTGCCGTATCTCTGTGATTTAAGGGCATAAAAATTCAAAGTTGGAAAATTGCGAAATTTTCAAAATTTTCGCCAAATTTCCGTTTTTCTCACAAATAAACGCAAGTTATTTGAATGCAATTTTACCACTAACATGAAGTACAATATGTCACGAGAAAACAATGTCAGAATCACCGGGATCCATGGAAGCGTTCGAGCGTTATGACCTCATAAAGGTACAGTGGTCAGAATTGTAAAAATTGGCCCGGTCATGAACGTGCAAACCACCCTTGGGGGTGAAGGGGTTAATAATGAAATGTTGTACTGATATTGCAGTTTTTAAATAAAAAAACATAACCATAATAAAAAATGTACTACAGAACCTAAAGGCAAATGTCCAAATTAAGAAGGCCCATTTGTGTCAACTTCTGTGCATGTTATCAGGCCAAAATCACCAGGGTATGTGAACTTGTGATCAGGGTCATTTGGATGTATTGGGTGGTCATTATGATTCAACAAGAGAAAACACAGTAGTTTGACAATAAATGGCTTCACCCAACCACTAACCATGAGTGGAAAAAAAGTTTTGGTGTTATCATTCACATTCTCTGAAAAAAGGCCAAGAAAGCACAAACTCTGCCAGGGTATGTAAACTTTTAGGCTGTGTGCATACTTTGAGGTTTTTTTGCGTTTTCACGGCATTTTTCCACTGCGGAATCGCTGCGAAAATGCAAAGAAAACGCATCCCATGCAATCCTATGGGATTCTGCATTGCTGTGCTAATGCTGCGGATTTTTCTGCTCCGGAATCGTATAGCAGAAAAATATGCAGCATGCTCATTCTTTTTGCGGAATCGCGGCGATTCCGCACCCATAGGAATGCATTGATCCGCTTACTTTCCGCATGTGGCTATGCACATTATGCGCAAAGTAAGCGGATCATGTGTGGATGGTACCCAGGGTCTGGAGGAGAGGAGACTGTCCTCCAGGCCCTGGATACCATAATCCTGTAAAAAATAGAATAAAAATAAAAAATAGAGATATAATCACCCTCCGGCGGCCCCCGAAGTCCTTAGCGCCTCTCACCACACTCCCGGCATCTTCCGGTCCCAGTAATGCTTTGCGCGAATGACCGCTGGTAACATTGTGCTCTCGCAAGCGTGACGTCATCTCAGGTCCTTCGTGCAAAGCATTACTGGGACCAGAAGATGCCGGGAGCGCCGCAGAGCAGATCGGGGATCGTCTGAAGGTGAGAATAACAATATTTTTTATTTTTTTTATTATTTTTAAAATCTTATCTATCACATTTCCAAGCGAAGCTAAATGCTTGGAATGCGCAAGCGAAAAACGCTTGCAAAACGCTTGTTTTTCACGGGAAAAACGAATGTGAATTCACATGCATTTTACCCGCGGTGGGAGTTGCGGAAATGTTGTGGAAATTTCCGCAACATTCCTGCACATGTGCACATAGCCTTAAGTACAACTGTATATTTTCTCTGAAATAATATATTCGGCTACAACAGGGCAGCCAGCCTCTGATTCATACTATCTGTACTTTGGGCAGCATGAATTGCCTCACAGGTTCACATTGATTTAATTAAACTAATCATACAGTGAAGGAAACATTTTGCGAATTATTCAAAGATGTAATGCAACCAAATTGCAAAGCAAAAGAAGTCTGAGCGAAGAGAAAAATGTTGATGCATATGAAAAATTTGGCAACATAATAGAACTTGTGTGCTAATTTTGATTCTGTAAGGGTAGGGATGAAAAAATGTCCTCTGATAAGGTGTTATTCGAGCATTCTCGTGTGCTGTCTTCAGCGTGCTCAAATACTATGTTCGAGTCCCCGCACCTGCATGTCGCGCAACTGTTCAACAGCCACAACACATGCATGGATTGCCTATTTGTTAGGCAATTTGGATTTGGTAGAGAGAACAATAGAGTGAAAGAGAGAGACAGACAATACTGCTGCTTTCTAGTAAATGTGTATGTCCTCCCAGAGATGAATTCACAGCAACACTGCTTAATACTGCTGTACATTGTCCTCCATGCATATGTTGCTGTCTTTGAAAGTATGCTACATAGTGTGAATTTAAATTAGTCTATTCTCACGTTTTTTCCAAGGAAATCCTATTTATGGAAGAAACTACTTTATTACGATCTGTGATTTTTCCAGACTCCAGAGCAAAATAGTCATAATATATAAAAGAGAAGAAAAATTGTTATACTCACCCTCCAGTCACCTCTCTGGCTCTCAACTACTCCCTGCAATTCTTCCGGTCCTCACTCCATATCCTTATCCCCCACCACTCACGTTGGAATCTTTGATTCTCTCATACTGTGTTGGACTCCAGGTATCATGGTGCTTAGAGGGCAGACATGAAGGAGGTGAACAACGTTCTGTCCCGAAGATTCCATAGCAAGTGGTGGGGGACAAGATGATTCGGCGAGGACCAGATGGGTTGCAGTGAGTAGTAGAGGGTCTGGAGAAATGAGAAAAGGGAGAGAATATATATTTCAAGACCTAAAATCATAATATGGGACCGGAAAGATGGCGGTGAGAAACTGAGGGACTAAAGAGGTGAGCAATGAGGTGAGTATAATAATTTTTTATTTTGTTTTAAGCTTTGGATGGCCCATAATGGTTCGCTGAATCTAGGCATTAGCAAATAAAAACAAAAACAAAATCTGCATTTTGGCAAATTTGAGTTTTTGTAAAATCTGAGTGGAATTCAGTTTCATTCAAATTTATTCGCTCATCTGTAGCCATAAATAATGTTATTCTGATCAGTCACCTGAATCCACAGGCATGCGTTAAACATTTTCAATGTCCTATACAAACCACACGCCATAAAATTTCAGCACATTTTCTTACAAATATGCCATGGAAAAAATGCAAAAATCTTGTCTGGGACAGCAATCACAAAACCGGTTGCTGTAAAGGGGTCAATTGATGGTAATTTTCTTTACTATTAATTTCTACAATGGGCGGATAAGAAGACAATAGACAATTAAACACCATCTAAGCCAATTACTGTCAAACTACAATAGATGCTGTTCTGAAACAAAATTCTTTGACTTTCAATATTTCCATTACAAGTTGGAAAAAAAAGCTTAAACTCTTATTGTTTCTAGCGCTACAGTGTGATACAAATATCTGTCACGGATACATTTGTCCAACTGATAAATAACTGCATCCATTTCTGTGACATATGTATTGTCTGATATTCCTACGCAGAACGAGCAAATGGCCAGATTCCATAATGAAGTTTGTGATCCGGATGAACGTCAGGACATAAATGTAATTTTTTTAAAGTGGAGAAAACAATTGTTAGAAGAAAGAATCTGAAAAGATGACAGCACCATTCTGTCCTCGGAGACCTGCATCTTTGCAGCAATTTTATTGATAGTAAAAGGACAAAAAAACCCACAAGATTAATAATAAAACGGCTTTTCTGTAGAGAAAAATAATGGTCTTGAATAGGACCTTTTTACTTGGAGCCCGGAGACAGTTACTGCTGTCATAGGCTGTCAGATGGCAAAATTTTATTTCATAATTTGACAGCAAATACAAAACTATTACTTATTGTCAGTACATTTCCTGGCCATTAACAACCACTGAGGTATGAAATCAGGGACAGTTGACAAGACTTTTAACTGTCCAAAGTTACAGCCGTGCTTAGAAACCACAACGAATGTTCTTCTCGATTGTGATTCGCAAAGACGTTACTCTTTAACCCCTTCCTGTTCCATCTGCAGAGGACAAACGATGTAGCGACAATTCCAAAGCAAAGAAATATGTCATCGTCTTTTTAAAAGAGAAGTCATCACTTCCGAGACAAATCCAAAGGAACAAAAGGCTTGTTCCTTCCTTTAAGGTTAGTAAATTGAGTCATGATGTCTTTAGCAGCCTAGTGGCTATGTACAGTGGCATGTAAAAGTTTGCGCACCCCTGGTCAAAATGAATCTTATTGTGAACAATTAAGCAAGTTGAAGATGAAATGATCTCTAAAAGGTCTAAAGCTAAAGATGACACATTTAATTGGTGTTTAAGGCAAAATAAAGATATATAGTCTTTATTTTTTTCATTATAAAATATACAAAAAGCAAAATGGGCAGATGCAAAAGTTTGGACAAGGTTTCAGACCTTAATTAGGCAGGTAGGGCTATGGCTTGTTTGCTATCATTGTTACGAATGGCCAGGTGATGCAAATTTCCCAGCTTTATAAAAACCCAGCCTCCTGCAACCTTGTGACAAAAAATAGCAGCCATGGGTTCTTCTAAGCAGCTGTCTAACATTCTGAAAATGAATATGGTGGAGGCCCACAAAACAGGATAAGGCTATAAGAAGATAACAAAGCATTTTCAAGTTGCCCTTTCCTCAGTTTGACATGTAATTAAGAAATTGCAGTTAACAGGAACAGTGGAGGTCAAGATAAGGTCTGGAAGACCAAACAAAATTTCAGTGAGAGCATCTCGTAGGATTGCTAGACTACAAAAGACCTTCATAATGATATAGAAGACTCTATGGTAAATTGTTCTACTCTTCAGAGTCATCTGCACAAATATGGCCTTCATGGAAAAGTCATCAGAAGAAAACCTCACCTGCATCCTCACTATAAAATTCAGCATCAGAAGTATGCAAAAGAACATCTAAAAAGGCCTGATGCATTTTGGAAACAAGTCCTGTGGGCTGATGAGGTTAAAATAGAACTCTTTGGCTACAATGATCAAAGATATGTGTGGAGAAAAAAGGCCACAGAATTTCAGGAAAAGAACATCTCGCCAACCATTAAGCATGGGGGTGGATCAATTATGTTTTGGCATTGTACTGCAGCCAATGGCACGGGGAAGATTTCATGGGTAGATTAAAGAATGGTTTCAATGCAATTTCAACAAATTTTTGATACAAACATAACACCATGTGTAAAACAGCTGAAGTTGAAAAGAGGATGGATTCTGCAAATGGATAATGATCCTAAACACACATCACAATCCACTATAGATGACCTCAAAAGTCACAAGCTGAAAGTTTTACAATGACCCTCACAGTCCTCTGATCTGAGCATTATTGAAAATCTGTGGCTAGACCGCAAAATAGCAGAGGATGCAAGAGACCAAGGAATCTCACAGAACTAGAAGAATTTTCCAAGGAAGAATGAATGCAAATCCCTCAAACAACAAATGAAATTCTCTTGTCTAGCTACAAAAAGGGCTTTCAAGCTGTGATATTTAGAAAAGGGGGTGCTACTAGTTACTAACCATGCAGGGTGCCCATTTTCCTTTTTATAAATATTAAATTGTAAAAAAATGGCAATATATTTTTTTTTGCCTAAAATACGAAGCTACTGTTTCTACTTTAACTTTAGGCCTTATGGAGATAATTTCATCTTCAACTTGCTTAGCTGTTCACAATGACAATAATTTTGACCAGGGGTGCCCAAACTTTTACATGCCACTGTGAAAACAACCTCAATGTGAATAAGGGCAGAGCAGGACCAAAGCCCGACTGTGGAAACCCAGAAATGAGAAGCTATATAAATGCAATAGCTAAAAGAAAAGGAGGTGACACCCTTTTTGTATTGAGTACAAGAACCAAGGCTAAGCAAAAAAAAAATCACCCAGTCTTTAAGTTGGTGAACATGCTCCTATAGATTGCATATATACCAATTTATAATCAGGCTCATTTTTGGGGGGTTTTACAGATAGAAAAGGGCTCCTGTTGGAGAAGAGATTATTGGACCTTTGCAGTTCAATAATAAAGCTGCTTACTGCTCTGGAGGTGGTAGATGCCCCTTACTTCTCAGGCCTTGTGCAGCTTGCCAGGTTGCATCAATGGTATATCTGCCCTGCTCTTGTGTTGTCTATGAGAGGGCCACAGCTAGACTTTTCTGGCAGGGTCTTGTCTCCCCACTGATGAAAATTCCAAAATTCCAACAGCCAGATAATTTTTTGATGATATTGTGTGAGATTCGGAGGGGAGGTGTGAAGACTGGATCATCAGCGAGTACCTCTGATATCAATTCTGATGGACTCTTGGTACACCTGCACCAATATGGCCTTCATGGAAGAGTCATCAGAAGAAAACCTCTCCTGCATCCTCACCATAAAATTCAGCATCAGAAATGTGTAAAACATAATCTAAACAAACCTGATGCATTTTAGAATCAAGTCCTGTGGATTGACAAGGTTAAAATAGAATTCTTCGGCCACAATGATCAAAAGGTATGTGTGGAGAAAAAAGGGCACAGAATTTCAGGAAAAGAAAATCTCGACAACCATTAATCATGGGAGGTGGATCAATCATACTTTGGGGTTGTGTTGCAGCCAATGGCACGTGATGAATGGAATCAATGAAATTTCAAAAATTGTTGATGGAAATATAACACCATCTGTAAGAAAAGCTGAAGTTGAAAAGAGGATGGGTTCTACAAATGGATAATGATCTTCAACATATGTCAAAATCCACAATAGATGACCTCTAAAGGTGCAAGTTGAAGGTTTAACAATGGCCCTCACAGTTCCCTGATCTGAACATCATTGAAAATCTGTGGCTAGACCTCAAAAGAGAAGGGTTGACTCAGGAGTCTTACAGAACTGGAAGAATTTTCTAAGGAAGAATGGATGACAATCTCCCAAACAAGAATTGATAGACTCATGGCTGGCTACATAAAGTGTTTAAAAGCTGTGATACTTGCAAAAGGGAGTGCTACTAGGTACAGACAATGCAGGGTGCCTATTTTCCTTTTTGTAATTTTTAAAATGTAAAAGATGAAAATATACATTTATTTTTTGCCTAAAATATAAAGGATATGTGTCACTTTTAAGTTTAGCCCTTTTACAGATAATTTTATCTTCAACTTTCTTAACCTTTCACAATAACAGTAATTTTGACTGAGGTTTCCAAACGTTTACATGCCAATTGTAAGGTAGCTACTGGACACATAGTTGAAGGGAGGTATGTATCACAGAGGTGGTTGTCATCTGTGATGTAAACCTGGAGTATTGCTGTAGTGCACATAGTACTAAGAGACTTGGGTGAATCTGGGCCAAGTTTTACAGGCTGTCTGAGAGATGGGCGTGTCTCGCTACTCACATACCCCACATGTGGATGTAGTTCATATGTTAAAATGTTGTTTGTTGTTTGACACATGGTCTATATGTGTGGAGGAAGAAGGCCTTCTGTGTGTGTTATCTCCAGACTGAGCTGGCATACTGGATGCTTTCCAACCTATGTGACCAGCACTGGCTCTAAAGAGACTTTGTCAAGAACTGTTTACTTTGATTTTCCTTTTGCTTGTGTTTGGTTTAGGATTCCCCAATAAACCAGCCTGGACATTTAAATTAAAACGCTTCCTGTGTCACCTCACAATGCACCCAAGTGGATAGCAATCCCACACATTGCATATACTGCACATGTACACATGTAAGACTACTGGCTTACAATAACTTCTTATTAAAGTGAGATTTTATCTTTGACCACCATGTAATCAAACCTAATCTTTTGGATGACTTTTCAGAGTAATGATTTGTACCTCAAATTTTTTTAGCGTTTTTACTTTCATGCAAGCACTGTCCAGTTTCCCTAAACTTGTGAGTGGAAACGAGCAAAAAGTACATTTGTACCTTTTAACAACATGTTGTTAAAATCATACCTAATCTAAACGATGACTTTTCAGACTAATATGTCATTTATATATATATGAAGAATACCATTATATATCTCCATTATATGTCTTGCATCCCACATTTTTCTCTTCCACCCTTTGCATGTTCCAACTCTAATTTTCAGTTGCCTCCTTGCTTGTGGGTACAGATTAGCTGCTATGATATCTCCCATGTACTGTGAACACACAAACATAAGGAGTTCTGCCTCTCTGTCATTCTCAAAAGCATCAGCAGCAAGCTGGACATTTTTTAATGCAGTGTTAAGCATTGTAGCTGTGAATCTATCACTGGAATTAAATAAAATACTTACAAGAAAGCTGCAGCATCTTCCTCTCTGTCTATGTACTTTTTTCCTCCAGTATTGCCTCCTTACCTCTGATCTGCCTCTAATATTTCTGTGTAGGGATTTCTGTGCATGGATTTCATCCTGTAAAAGTCACCAGTTAAAATGACCTTCTATTTCTGAGTAGTCTAGCGTACAACCCTGTTGTCTTAGGTAGACCAGCGTTGATGACAAGGGTGTACTTTACCCTGTAGATACCAGACACTGCATCCAAAAAAGAACACAGTGCCACAAATATGAAGAATGAGTTTCACAATGTAGTTATAAAATTTGTTTTTGTTCATGTAACTTTTTTTTTATGGCCCCTCCATAGATTATTAATATCTCCATATGTGGCCCCAAGACATGGTGCATGATGTCAAAACATTGCGCCGCCTGCCACCTGACATCTTCATGTTGGCATGTTCATAACTGAAGAGTAAGCAAAGAGCAGGGAGCCAGCGGCTCTCTAGCGAGATTTGCTCACTTGGAAGGGTTCTGTTCCTACAACCCTGTTCCTGCACAAGTCTGTGGAGCAAAATCGTGTTCACTAGTTGCACTCTGGCCGGAAGTCTGCATATCACATATATCACCGCTGTTCTTGGCTCAGAAACTGGCGAATCGTCACAGTGCATGTGCTGGTGGATTTCACAAGTCTGTAGTCACACAAAGTGTCTGGAGACTTTTCATTTTAGAACAGAACAGACAACCGCTTTAATACTAAAAAACAAAAAATCTGACAAGCACCTCAATATAGTGTGTACAGGTGCAAGCTGCAATGACTGCATAACATACAAAAAAAAGAGCACAGCAGCACTCTGTAAGGGCCAAGATTTATGCAAACAATGAAAACATGAGATCTAAGCTGCATTGTTGCTAAATAAAATGTTTTTACAAAAATTGAAGGTTCTTAGCATATAAATTGGCCAGTTCATATGTGCCCATCAACCATGGCAAGGTGACCTCCCAGCAAAGATTTCTTATAAGATGGTGGTCCCTCTTAGGGCTCATACTCACTTGCGAGAGGCTTGCGCGATTCTTGTGCGAGTTTCTCACATGGAAACATGGCACTGCTGCCGGCACTCGGACCGGAGCGTGCGGCTGCACAGAAATACATGTAGCCGCACGCTCCGGTCCAAGTGCCGGCGGCAGTGCCAGGTTTTCATGAGCCCTTATAGTCCAAATTTAAGGTATCTTACCTGGTGGGCGGCGGCAGTGGAGCGGGGTCGAAGGAGCATGGTCCCTTCCTCAGGTCGTCAGCGGTGGCAGAAGTGGGGCAATGCTGCAGGCCCTGGGTGAGTGCCCCAGCGATGTGATGCTGTGGGCACAGTGTTGGTGGTGAGGTAGAGCACATGCTGTGGGCCCGGTGTTGGTGGCGACACAAAGTGGGGTGCATTGCTTTTCTGTCGTCCATTTTCCTGAAGCCATGGGCCACTGGAGGCTGAGACTGCGCAGACTGGTGTGTCCCTCGGCTTCAGTGAAATGGCCCACAAAGGTGGTGCTTATACAGATTGAGATCTAAGACAGGCTGCACAGGCGCTGCCTTCGGCAGCCCACTGCTTCTGTAAAATGGCCACCAGGAAAGCAATGTACTTCACTTTGCCTCACCGCCGACACCAGGCCTGCAGCATCGCACCTCTATTGCCGCTGCCGGCTTCCTGAGGAAGGGATCCTCCCTCCTGTAATCCCACTCCACCACTGCCGCAACTTCCTGGTAAGCTACATTCGGACTATAAGACGCACCCCCAATTTTACCCACAAACTTGAAGGAAAAAGGTGCGTCTTATAGTCTGAAAAATACGGTAGGTAGGTGAAAGAAGCAAACTCTGAAGCAGCAAAATGGTAGGATGTTTCTTGAAAAAGGAGTATTTAGGAAGCTTTTTCATTTTGTAATTAGGAAGCACACAATTCAAAAAAATCTGTGTAAGGTGTGCATGGCCTTTAAAATGTGTGTAAGATAAATAATTCAAATTCACAGCAAATAAATAAAAAGTTAATAACTGCACTAATTTTCAAATAGTTGATATAAATATTATTATTATTAGTGTCATAAGTAAGGTATGTAACTAAAAGGTAATCTCTCAGTGCTATTGTGCACAAATGTGCTGGAGATAAATTATCCGATTTTTTTTTTTTGCCTGAGATATCATACAGATTCCTAATTACATTCCTGTGCTGGATACTTCCACCAACTGTTGTGAGCAGCAAGTGCAATATGGGCCAATCAGGTACAGAATAATTAAGCACAGATGAGCTTCAAAGCAAGCTACATCCTTTTAACAGGATGAAAGTAACTTTTTTAACTTGATATCTGTGATTTATGAAGTGGATGTGCTTTTCCCTCCAGACTAATATCTCATTGGCAGGGTTCTGTGCTCACATTTGCATACTTGTCATACTCAGTTTTGGGGCTTAAATCCTTGGAGTACAGCAATAATGGATGCAATTGTTTCTTATTAATACATAAACATCTACAAGGTGAATGTAAGTTTAAAGTTACAGTATCTGCTAATAATGTTTGGCATGCAGTGTAAGAATACAATCAAAATGGAAATATTTACTGTCGAAAATCAATTTGATACAAAAGACACAATGTATTATTGCAACATAATTGTAACATGTTATATAACAATAATAAGTATAAAAAAAATGAGAAAATATCCAGAAAAAGAAGAAGTTATCCTTTTTTTAAAGTAGCCACAAGCAATGATCTATCCTGTCCACTACTTGGACAACTTGCTCTCATTCACCTCGCTTGGACCCCATAAAATAATAAAGCTTACACTCACCTCCCATGCTGGCAACTCGCTCTCCCAGGGACTCTCGTACGGTGTTGTGACACGTGACAACAGCGCCCGATCAGCACAACCGTTACTGTCCCCACCTCCTGTCGAGTGGAGCAGGAAGAGGAAGTCCGAAATCAGCCGCAACCCGGACTTCCCCTTCATATTCGATTTGTCTGAAGGCTGGGACAGTGACGCCAGCGCTGATTGGGCACTGGTGCCACGTGTCACAACACTGCAGGAGAGCACCAAGTAGAGCAACTGCTAATTCAGCGGGAATGGTGTCAGCATGGGAGATTTGCATAGGTTTATTATTTTATAGGGACCAAACATTTTGATCAAGAAGGGGTTATCTTTGTAGTGGACACCCCTTTTAAGTATGCAAATGGATAAACTTGAATATTCACTAGAGTTGAGCGAAACGGGTCGAAAAAATTGAAAAGTCGCCGACTTTCGCCAAAGTCGGGTTTCATGAAACAAAACCCGACCTTAGCGTGAGGTCGGCCACAAGGTCGGCGACTTTAGCGCCAAAGTCGCGTTTCAAAACATGCTTGAGCGCCCTTTTTGCAGTCAATCAGGAAGAACGGACACTGTGGGCAACATGATGACATAGGCAGTGGTCACCACCATCTTGGAGAAGGGCATGCAAGTGATTGGCTTGCTTTGTGGGGCGTCACAGGGGGTATAAAAGGGCGGGGATGCCGACTGCCATGTTACTCATGCTGATCTCAGAATAGAGAGAGCTGCTACTGATTCTGTAAGGAGAGTGTTAGGCAGGGAAGAAGATACCAAAAGCTGATTCTGCTGTTAGCGATTTTGCCTGTACAACACACCAGTCACTGTGCAGTGCAAGGGGAGGCTATATTTTGGTGCATCAGCTCTGTTGGTTATTAGGCTGCCTTTTAAGGCTGAGCAAACTGCTTTTTTCAAAGCAATCCAGATTTTATTGTTTTGTCCTTTGCGAGTTACTGAGCGTTCATTTTTCACACACCGTACAGCGGTGTACGCTCCTCTCTCAGTACAATGTAGCGGATGTTATCATGGCCACAGTGAAGCTATCTGTGTGTGACTCTGTAAGGATAAGTCGAGGAGTTGTTCCGTTCTTACAGGCCTCCACCTTATAGTTTTGTCTGGTTTTCAAACAGTTTAGTATATTTGCTGTTTGATTACATTCAAAACTATAGAGAGACAGCGTGTGTCAGTCCGTGTACTAAAACACGGAGCTTGACAATTCTATATACACTGGACAGCGGTGTACATGCACGCTCCTCTCTCAGTACCGTGTAATGGCTGTTATCATGGCCACAGTGAAGCTATCTGTGTGTGACTCTGTAAGGATAAGTCGAGGAGTTGTTCCGTTCTTACAGACCTCCACCTTATAGTTTTGTCAGGTTTTCAAACAGTTTAGTATATTTGCTGTTTGATTACATTCAAAACTATAGAGAGACAGCGTGTGTCAGTCTGTATACTAAAACACGGAGCTTGACAGTTTTACATACACTGGACAGCGGTGTACATGCACGCTCCTCTCTCAGTACCATGTAACGGCTGTTATCACGGCCACAGTGAAGCTATCTGTGTGTGACTCTGTAAGGATAAGTCGAGGAGTTGTTCCGTTCTTACAGACCTCCACCTTATAGTTTTGTCAGGTTTTCAAACAGTTTAGTATATTTGCTGTTTGATTACATTCATAACTATAGAGAGACAGCGTGTCAGTCCGTATACTAAAACACGGAGCTTGACAATTTTACATACACTGGACAGCGGTGTACGTGCACGCTCCTCTCTCAGTACCGTGTAACGGCTGTTATCACGGCCACAGTGAAGCTATCTGTGTGTGACTCTGTAAGGATAAGTTGAGGAGTTGTTCCGTTCTTACAGACCTCCACCTTATAGTTTTGTCTGGTTTTCAAACAGTTTAGTATATTTGCTGTTTGATTACATTCAAAACTATAGAGAGACAGCATGTGTCAGTCCGTATACTAAAACACGGAGCTTGACAATTTTACAAACACTGGACAGTGATGTACGTGCATGCTCCTCTCTCAGCACCGTGTAACAGCTGTTATCACGGCCACAGTGAAGCTATCTGTGTGTGACTCTGTAAGGATAAGTCAAGGAGTTGTTCCGTTCTTACAGACCTACACTGTAGGGAGATTCCAGTTCTGCCCAATTCTATATACACCTTGTAGTTTGTCATACACTCGGCAATTTCTGCTGGTCACATTGCGGTGTTAAATAAACAGGGCCTGACTGAATCCCACAGTGTCCTGAAGTGTAGAGACATTCCAATTCTCCACAGTCCTCTATACACCCTTCTAACAGCATAGAGAATCTGCCTGTCATATTGCGGTGTTAAATAAACAGGGCCTGACTGAATCCCACAGTGTCGAGAAGTGTAGAGACATTCCAATTCTACACAGTCCTCTATACATCTTTCTAACAGCATAGAGAATCTGTCTGTCATAATGCGGTGTTAAATAAACAGGTCCTGACTGAATCCCACAGTGTCCTGAAGTGTAGAGACATTCCAATTCTACACAGTCCTCTATACACCCTTCTAACAGCATAGAGAATCTGCCTGTCATATTGCGGTGTTAAATAAACAGGGCCTGACTGAATCCCACAGTGTCGAGAAGTGTAGAGACATTCCAATTCTACACAGTCCTCTATACACCTTTCTAACAGCATAGAGAATCTGTCTGTCATAATGCGGTGTTAAATAAACAGGTCCTGACTGAATCCCACAGTGTCCTGAAGTGTAGAGACATTCCAATTCTACACAGTCCTCTATACACCCTTCTAACAGCATAGAGAATCTGCCTGTCATATTGTGGTGTTAAATAAACAGGGCCTGACTGAATCCCACAGTGTCCTGAAGTGTAGAGACATTCCAATTCTCCACAGTCCTCTATAAACCTTTCTAACAGCATAGGGAATCTGCCTGTCATATTGCGGTGTTAAATAAACAGGGCCTGACTGAATCCCACAGTTTCCTGAAGTGTAGAAACATTCCAATTCTCCCCAGTACTATATACACATTGTACCTTGTTTTCCAGTACCAGAGAGTTGGTGTAAATTTGGGTAAATTTTTCCAAAAAATGAGGAAGTGTGGTGGAAGAGTCCGTGGAAGTGGGCGGGAGTTGGCAGCTGGTAATGATGGTGTTGGTGTTGGTGGTGGATCTGCTGGTAGTGGCAAAAGCAAAATAGCACCTAATACTGGAGGTGCTGAGGCTGCATCATCGTCTGGCTCCACAAGGCCTCGAAGGCTCCCTTTTCTGGGAGTAGGTAAACCGCTTCTAAAGCCGGAGCTTCATGAACAAGTTTTGGCTTACATTGCTGACTCAGCCTCCAGCTCTATCGCCTCCTCTTCTGAAGTTTTAAAAAATAAAAGCACTGAGTCATCATTGGAGGCTCATGGTCATGAACCACACCTTTCCTTGTGTCCTTCACCCCTACCAAAATTGAAGGATGCGGTAGGCCACACTACAGATTACTCCATGGAGCTGTTTTCACTTACCATGCCTGGGTTATCAAGTCAAATCGTGAATTACCCAGGCCAAGATGAATCTGACATGGAGTGCACTGATGCACAGCCACTGCTAGATTTATCTGCTGGTATTCACTCAGAACACTACATTGTCCTCGCAGTGTACTGAGCCAGAATCTGACCCTGATGAAACTCAGTTGCCCCCTCCTGCATACTATACCACCATACACGGTGACACAGAGGAAGGTGCACATGACATTGAAGAGGAGGTGATGGATGACCCAGTTGTTGACCCAGATTGGCATCCATTGGGGGTACAGTGTGCCGCTACCAATAGCTCAGAAGAGGAGGAGGAGCATCCGCAGCGGGCATCGACATCGCAACAGTTGTTATCTGGCAGGCCCGGAGCAGTCCAAAAATGGGTTACAAAAACCCCAAAAATTGCAGGACAGCTTGGCCAGACGGTCAAAAAAGCACAGCGTGCAATGCCTCAAACTGTCTTCCCTAGTAGGAAGAGTGCAGTGTGGCACTTTTTTGAACAAAATCCTAATGATCAGGCAAAGGTAATCTGTAAGAAGTGCGCAAAGACCTTTAGCCGAGGGAAAAATCTGAGAAATTTGAATAACAGTTGCATGCTAAGACATTTAACCACCATGCACTTGCAAATGTGGGTGGACTACCAAAACTCACATACCACATGTGCTACTGCTCCCAAAGAAAGTAGTCAGCAACGCAACATTGTTTCCCCCACTGTAAGTCCACCGGTTAGCACGCCACCAGCAACAAATGTTGAGTTGTCGTCGCAAGGGCAAATCATTCAGGGAATCACACTGTTATTGCAACAAAAGACTGAATCAGAAAGAACACCAACTCCATCACCATCATCCATCCTCTCTCAGTCCGCCATGTCCACCGCTACTTACACCATATCCAGGTCTCAAGTCCAGCTCACCCTACCAGAGACTATGAGTAGGACAAAAAAGTACTCATCCGAGTACACTGGCTTTGAACACCCACATTGCCAAACTAATCTCGTTAGAGATGATGCCCCATCGGTTGGTTGAAAGCGCAGCTTTCCGCGAACTAATGGCCTACGCAGTTCCACGCTATGAACTACCCAGTCGCCACTTCTTTTCTTGCAAAGCCATCCCAGCCCTCCACCTTCATGTGAAAGACCGCATTGTCCATGCACTCAAGCTGTCAGTGAGTGGAAAGGTGCACCTCACAACTGATGCATGGTCCAGTAGGCATGGCCAGGGCCGTTACGTGTCCATCACTGCGCACTGGGTTAATGTGGTGGATGCAGGGTCCACAGGGGACAGCGGTGGTGGCACAGTGCTGCCTAGCCCACGGTATAAGAAACAGTTGGCTGTAGGCGTTCGACCCTCCTCCTCCTCCTCCAGAATTGAAAGCTGGTCCACAGAGCGCAGTCGCACGAACACTGCATCCACAGTTGACAGTGTTGCAAACGAGGTATCCCCCTATCGATCAGCTAGTGGAAAGCATCAGCAGGCTGTGTTGCAGGTGATGTGTTTGGGCGACAGACACACTGCAGAGGTACTGGCCGACTACTTTCAGCGACAAACTGAGTCATGGCTGGGCAGTCTACATATTGAGGCAGGCAAGGTAGTTAGGGATAACGGCCGGAATTTTGTGGCAGCCATAGCCTTTTCAAAACTCAGACACATACCTTGCTTGGCTCACACCTTGAACCTGGTGGTGCAGTGCTTCCTCACTAATTATCCGGATTTAACAGACCTGCTCCTTAAGGTTCGAAGACTGTGCTCGCACATCCGCCGGTCGCAGGTACACTCCAGTCGTATGCAGAAGCTGCAGCGATTGCTCCACCTTCCCAAGCACCGCCTAATTATCGACGTTGCAACAAGGTGGAACTCCACCCTGCACATGGTTGAGCGGCTGTGCGAACAAAGGCAGGCCGCAATGCATTTGTGGGAGGATACACGGGCAGGCACATTGAGAGCAGACATGGAGTTGACAGGTGTGCAGTGGTCGAAGCTGAAAGACCTCTGTAAAGTCCTTAAATGTTTTGAGGAATGCACACGGCTGGTAAGAGCAGACGACGCCATCATAAGCATGAGCATCCCACTTATGCGTCTGCTCATGCAAACTTTGACGCACATTAAGGAGCAGGCGTTTGCAGCCGAGGTTGATGAGGAGGAAGAGGAGGAGATAAGCCTTGATGACAGTCAGCCAATGTCTGGTCAGGGAACTGTCGTGGATGAAGTGGAGGAAGAAGAGGAAGAGGAGGAGGATGATGATGGGGATGATTATTTAGGGGAGGAGGATGCTTCTCGTGGGGCAAGAGAAAATGTTGGCTTTGCAAGGTCTGGTACAGGGTTTGTGCGTGACTGGAGGGATGTGGCTTTGCCAGAAAGTGCTCCTCCACCCAGCACTCGCAGTGCATCATTGACACCGGGAACATTGGCCCACATGTCAGATTATGCCTTGCAGATCCTAAAAAGGGACCCCCGCATTGCCAAAGTGATGAACGATGATGACTAGAGTTGAGCGAAACGGGTCGAAAAAATTCAAAAGTCGCCGACTTTTGGCAAAGTCGGGTTTCATGAAACGAAACCCGACCCTAGGATGAGGTCGGCCACGAGGTCGGCGACTTACGCGCCAAAGACGCATTTCAAAAGTTTGTTTTGCGCTCTTTTTCAGCCAATCAGGATCCACGGACACTGTGGGCAACGTGATGACATAGGCACGGGTCACCACCATCTTTGATTGGCTTGCTTTGGTGGGCGTCACAGGGGGTATAAAAGGGCGTACACGCCGACCGCCATCTTACTTCTGCCGATCTTAGTATAGGGAGAGGTTGCTGCTGATTCTGTAGGGAGAGCGTTAGGCAGGGAAGAAGACAAAAAAACTGCTTCTGCTGCTAGCGATTTGGCCTGCACAACACACAAGTCACTGTGTGTGCAGTGCAAGGGGAGGCTATATTGTGGTGTATCAGTGGTGTTGGTTGTTGGGCTGCCTTTTAAGGCTTCCTGACACGCTGGCATTGCTGTTTGCCCACTGCTCCGCAAACTGCTTTTTTAAAAGCAATCCAATCTCCCTTATCCTCTAGTCACTTTTGTCACAGCTGTGCCATCGAGCCTGTCACATAGCGCTCAGATATCAGTGGGCCTCACACAATCCACAAGTGTCCAGTGTCCAAAAGTGTGCGCAGAGATTCAAAATCTCCATTATCCTCTCGTCACTTTGGTCACAGGCAGCTGTGCCATCGAGCGTGTCACATAGCGCTCAGATATCAGTGGGCCTCACACAATCCACAAGTGTCCAGTGTCCAAAAGTGCGCACAGAGATTCAAAATCTCCATTATCCTCTCGTCACTTTGGTCACAGGCAGCTGAGCCATCGAGCCTGTCACATAGCGCTCAGATATCAGTGGGCCTCACACAATCCACAAGTGTCCAGTGTCCAAAAGTGTGCGCAGAGATTCAAAATCTCCATTATCCTCTCGTCACTTTGGTCACAGGCAGCTGTGCCATCGAGCCTGTCACATAGCGCTCAGATATCAGTGGGCCTCACACAATCCACAAGTGTCCAGTGTCTAAAAGTGTGCGCAGAGATTCAAAATCTCCATTATCCTCTCGTCACTTTGGTCACAGGCAGCTGTGCCATCGAGCGTGTCACATAGCGCTCAGATATCAGTGGGCCTCACACAATCCACAAGTGTCCAGTGTCCAAAAGTGTGCGCAGAGATTCAAAATCTCCATTATCCTCTCGTCACTTTGGTCACAGGCAGCTGTGCCATCGAGCGTGTCACATAGCGCTCAGATATCAGTGGGCCTCACACAATCCACAAGTGTCCAGTGTCCAAAAGTGTGCGCAGAGATTCAAAATCTCCATTATCCTCTCGTCACTTTGGTCACAGGCAGCTGTGCCATCGAGCGTGTCACATAGCGCTCAGATATCAGTGGGCCTCACACAATCCACAAGTGTCCAGTGTCCAAAAGTGCGCGCAGAGATTCAAAATCTCCATTATCCTCTCGTCACTTTGGTCACAGCTGTGCCATCGAGCCTGTCACATAGCGCTCAGATATCAGTGGGCCTCACACAATCCACAAGTGTCCAGTGTCCAAAAGTGTGCGCAGAGATTCAAAATCTCCATTATCCTCTCGTCACTTTGGTCACAGGCAGCTGTGCCATCGAGCGTGTCACATAGCGCTCAGATATCAGTGGGCCTCACACAATCCACAAGTGTCCAGTGTCCAAAAGTGTGCGCAGAGATTCAAAATCTCCATTATCCTCTCGTCACTTTGGTCACAGGCAGCTGTGCCATCGAGCGTGTCACATAGCGCTCAGATATCAGTGGGCCTCACACAATCCACAAGTGTCCAGTGTCCAAAAGTGTGCGCAGAGATTCAAAATCTCCATTATCCTCTCGTCACTTTGGTCACAGCTGTGCCATCGAGCCTGTCACATAGCGCTCAGATATCAGTGGGCCTCACACAATCCACAAGTGTCCAGTGTCCAAAAGTGTGCGCAGAGATTCAAAATTTCCATTATCCTCTAGTCACTTTGGTCACAGGCAGGTGTGCCATCGAGCGTGTCACATAGCGCTCAGATATCAGTGGGCATCACACAATCCACAAGTGTCCAGTGTCCAAAAGTGTGCGCAGAGATTCAAAATCTCCATTATCCTCTCGTCACTTTGGTCACAGCTGTGCCATCGAGCCTGTCACATAGCGCTTAGATATCAGTGGGCCTCACACAATCCACAAGTGTCCAGTGTCCAAAAGTGTGCGCAGAGATTCAAAATCTCCATTATCCTCTCGTCACTTTGGTCACAGGCAGCTGTGCCATCGAGCCTGTCACATAGCACTCAGATATCAGTGGGCCTCACACAATCCAAAAGTGTCCACTGTCCACAAGTGTGTGCAGAAATTCTAAATCTCCCCTGTCCTATAGACACCTTGTACCTTGTTTTACATTACTATATAGTTTGTTGGATTTTGTCTACATTTCTACCAAAAATGAGGAAGGCTGGTGGAAGAGGCCGTGGAATTGGGCGGGGGTTGGCAGCTGGTAATGATGGTGTTGGTGGTGGATCTGATGGTAGTGGCAAGAGCAAAATAGGACCGAATGCAGGAGGTGCTGACCCTGCGTCATCGTCTGGCTACATAAGGCCTCGAACGCTTAGTTTTCTAGGAGTTGGCAAACTGCTTTTAAAGGCAGAGCATCAGGAAAAAGTTTTGTCTTACATTGCTGACTCAGCCTCCAGCTCTATCGCCTCCTCTTCTTCAGTTGTAAAAAGTAAAAGCACTGAGTCGTCATTGGAGGCTCATGTTCATGAACCACACCTTTCCTTGTGTCCTTCACCCCAACCAAGATTGAAGGAAGACGCAGGCCATACTACTGATTACTCCATGGAGCTGTTTTCACATACCATGCCTGGATTATCAAGTGAAATGGTGAATTACCCAGGCCAAGATGAATCTGACATGGAGTGCACTGATGCACAGCCGCTGATGGATGATTCTGCTGGTACATTCACTCAGAGCACTACATTGTCCTCGCAGTGTAGAGAGCCAGATTTTGACCCTGATGAGACTCAGGTGCCCCTTCCCGCACACTATACCACCATACACGGTGACACAGAGAAAGGTGCACATGACATAGAAGAGGAGGTGATGGATGACCCAGTTGTTGACCCAGATTGGCATCCATTGGGGGAAGAGGGTGCTGCTTCCAATAGCTCAGATGAGGAGCATCCACAGCAGACATCGACATCGCAACAGCTGTTATCTGGCAGGCCCGGAGCACTCCAAAGACAGGTTCCAAACATCAAAAGAGTTGCTGGACAGCTTGTCCAGAGGGTCAAAAGATCACAGCGTGCTAGGCCGCAAAATGTCTGCCAAAGTAGGAAGAGTGCAGTGTGGCACTTTTTTGAACAAAATCCTCATGATCAGGCCAAGGTTATCTGTAAGAAGTGCGCAAAGACCTTTAGCCGAGGGAAAAATCTGAAAAATTTGAATACCAGTTGCATGCTTAGACATTTAACCAGCATGCACTTGCAAGCGTGGACATAACACCAAACCTCAAGTGCCACATGTGCAACTGATCACAACGAAGGTAGTCAGCAACGCTACATTGTTTCCCCCACTGTAAGCCCACCGGTTAGCACAGCAGCAAATGTTGAGGTGTCGTTGCAAGACCACAGCAGTCAGGGAATCCCACTGTTATATCAACGAAAGACTGATTCTAGGCCATCAGAAAGAACACCAACTCCATCACCATCATCAACCCTCTCTCAGTCCGCCCTGTCCACCGCTACTTCCACCATATGCAGCTCTCAAGTCCAGCTCACCCTCCCAGACACTATGAGTAGGTCAAGAAAGTACTCAGTCTCTCATCCGCGTACACTGGGTTTGAACGCCCACATTGCCAAACTAATCTCGTTTGAGATGATGCCCTTTCGGTTGGTGGAAAGTACAGCTTTCCGCGAACTCATGGCCTATGCAGTACTACGCTATGACCTACCCAGTCGCCACTTCTTCTCTCGCAAAGCCATCCCAGCCCTCCATCATCATGTGAAAGACCGCATTGTCCATGCACTCAAGCAGTCAGTGAGCGGAAAGGTGCACCTCACAACTGATGCATGGTCCAGTCGGCATGGCCAGGGCCGTTACGTGTCCATCACTGCGCACTGGGTTAATGTGGTGGATGCAGGGTCCACAGGGGACAGCGGTGGTGGGACAGTGCTGCCTAGCCCACGGTATAGGAAACAGTTGGCTGTAGGCGTTCCACCCTCCTCCTCCTCCAGAAGCGAAAGCTCGTCCACAGAGCGCAGTCGTACGAGCACTCCATCTGCAGCTGCCACTGTTGCACACGATGTGTCCCCCTATCGAGCAGCTAGTGGAAAGCGTCAGCAGGCTGTGTTGCAGATGATGTGTTTGGGCGACAGACACACCGCCGAGGTGCTGGCCGAGTACTTGAAGCGACAAACTGAGTCATGGCTGGGCAGTGTACATCTTGAGGCAGGCAAGGTAGTTAGTGATAACGGCCGTAATTTTGTGGCAGCCATAGCCCTTTCAAAACTCAGCCACATACCTTGCTTGGCTCACACCTTGAACCTGGTGGTGCAGTGCTTCCTCAAAAATTATCCGGAGTTAACAGCCCTGCTCCAGAAGGTGCGAAGACTGTGCGCGCACATCCGCCGGTCGCCTGTACACTCCGTTCGTATGCAGAAGCTGCAGTGATTGCTCCACCTTCCCAACTACCGCCTCATTATCGACATTGCAACAAGGTGGAACTCCACCCTGCACATGGTGGAGCGGCTGTGCGAGCAGAGGCAGGCCATAATGCATTTGTGGGAGGATACACGGCCAGGCACTTTGAGAGCAGACATGGAGTTGACAGGTGTGCAGTGGTAGAAGCTGAAAGACCTTTGTAAAGTCCTTCAGTGTTTTGAGGAATGCACACGGCTGGTAAGCGCAGACGACGCCATCCTAAGCATGAGCATCCCACTTATGCGTCTGCTCATGCAAACTTTGACGCACCTTAAGGAGCAGGCGTCTGCAGCCAATGTTGATGAGGAGGAAGAGGAGGAGGGAATCCTTGATGACATTCAGCCATTGTCTGCTCAGGGACCTCTCCTGGACGAGGTGGAGGAAGAAGAGGAGGAGGAGGAGGATGATGGGGATGATTACTTAGGGGAGGAGGATGCATCTCGTGGGGCAAGTGAAAATGTTGGCGTGGCAAGGTCTGGTACAGGGTTTGTGCGTGACTGGAGGGATGTGGATTTGCCAGAAAGTGCTCCTCCACCCAGCACTCGCAGTGCATCATTGACACCGGGAACATTGGCCCACATGTCAGATTATGCCTTGCGGATCCTAAAAAGGGACCCCCGCATTGCCAAAATGATGAACGATGACGACTACTGGTTGGCCAGCATCCTGGATCCACGCTATAAAGGCAAATTACAAAACATCATGCCACAGGAGAACCTTGACCTAATATTGGCTAATAAACAAGCAACTCTGGTAAATCGGTTGCTTGAGGCATTCCCAGCACACAGCAGCGGTGATGGTTCTCACACGAGCCGTACGGGCTGGGGGCAGCTTGGCAGAGGTGTTCGTGGTGCACACAGCAGAAGTGGCGTTGGAGACAGGGGTTTCATGACAATGTTGTGGACTGATTTTTCAAATACCGCTCACACAACTGGTAATACTGCATCGATGGAAAGTGACAGGAGACAGCAGTTGTCAACTATGGTTACAAACTACTTTTCCTCCCATATCGATGTTCTCCCACACAGGTCATTCCCCTTTGACTATTGGGCCGCTAAACTGGACACCTGGCCTGAATTGGCCCAATATGCCTTACAGGAGCTCACTTGCCCAGCTGCAAGTGTGCTATCGGAAAGAGTCTTCAGTGCAGCTGGATCAATCCTGACAGAAAAAAGGACCCGTCTGTCAACCCAAAATGTGGATGATCTAACCTTCATTAAAATGAACCATGCATGGGTTTCCAAGGATTTTGTCCCACCTTCCCCTGATGACACATAGGGTGACAGAAAAATGGCTTGCTTTGGTCCACCTCTTCCTGGTACTTCACCTATTTCGCCTTTTGCATCAGCTGAATGTCCAACATCAACATATGCCACTTTCTAAAACTCCCTAACTGTGCTGCCTCCCCCCCCATGGCCAGGGTCACCACCTACCGCACGACACCGTGCGAGTGCCGTTGCCCTGGACAGGTGGGTAGGCTGACTCTTGGGCGCGGGCACTGGCTCAGGGTCCCTCATAGTGCAATCAAGTGTCTCTGACGGTGGTGGTGCACACCCGCCGTCAGACACACCGCTGTACTATGAGGGGCCCAGTGCCAGTACCGACGCCCACGAGTGGGCCCCCCTTGCTTGGGCAGGGCCCCAGCATTTGCAATCTTTACCTCTCCCTGCTCCTCCGCTGTGTAATCTGGGCCGTCAAATCCATACTGTGCCTGACACCGTCTGAGCCTGCCTCCTGAGACATATATTTTGAATGTGTACGCTATCCATACATGTTATCCGGGGATACGGTACCCTTTCTAACCTTTGTGCAATCACGTGCAATCCATACTGTGCCTGACGCTGTCTGAGCCTGCCTCTTGAGACATATATTTTGAATGTGTACGCTATCCATAAATGTTATCCAGGGATACGGTACCCTTTCTAACCTTTGTGCAATCACGTGCAATCCATACTGGGCCTGACACCGTCTGAGCCTGCCTCCTGAGACATATATTTTGAATGTGTACGCTATCCATACATGTTATCCAGGGATACGGTACCCTTTCTAACCTTTGTGCAATCACGTGCAATCCATACTGGGCCTAACACCGTCTGAGCCTGCCTCCTGAGACATATATTTTGAGTGTGTACGCTATCCATACATGTTATCCGGGGATACGGTACCCTTTCTAACCTTTGTGCAATCATGTGCAATCCATACTGGGCCTAACACCGTCTGAGCCTGCCTCCTGAGACATATATTTTGAATGTGTACGCTATCCATACATGTTATCCGGGGATACGGTACCCTTTCTAACCTTTGTGCAATCACGTGCAATCCATACTGTGCCTGACACCGTCTGAGCCTGCCTCCTGAGACATATATTTTGAATGTGTACACTATCCATACATGTTATCCAGGGATACGGTACCCTTTCTAACCTTTGTGCAATCACGTGCAATCCATACTGGGCCTAACACCGTCTGAGCCTGCCTCCTGAGACATATATTTTGAATGTGTACGCTATCCATACATGTTATCCGGGGATACGGTACCCTTTCTAACCTTTGTGCAATCACGTGCAATCCATACTGGGCCTAACACCGTCTGAGCCTGCCTCCTGAGACATATATTTTGAATGTGTACGCTATCCATACATGTTATCCGGGGATACGGTACCCTTTCTAACCTTTGTGCAATCACGTGCAATCCATACTGTGCCTGACACCGTCTGAGCCTGCCTCCTGAGACATATATTTTGAATGTGTACGCTATCCATACATGTTATCCAGGGATACGGTACCCTTTCTAACCTTTGTGCAATCACGTGCAATCCATACTGGGCCTGACACCGTCTGAGCCTGCCTCCTGAGACATATATTTTGAATGTGTACGCTATCCATACATGTTATCCAGGGATACGGTACCCTTTCTAACCTTTGTGCAATCACGTGCAATCCATACTGGGCCTAACACCGTCTGAGCCTGCCTCCTGAGACATATATTTTGAATGTGTACGCTATCCATACATGTTATCCGGGGATACGGTACCCTTTCTAACCTTTGTGCAATCACGTGCAATCCATACTGGGCCTAACACCGTCTGAGCCTGCCTCCTGAGACATATATTTTGAATGTGTACGCTATCCATGCATGTTATCCGGGGATACGGTACCCTTTCTAACCTTTGTGCAATCACGTGCAATCCATACTGTGCCTGACACCGTCTGAGCCTGCCTCCTGAGACATATATTTTGAATGTGTACGCTATCCATACATGTTATCCAGGGATACGGTACCCTTTCTAACCTTTGTGCAATCACGTGCAATCCATACTGGGCCTAACACCGTCTGAGCCTGCCTCCTGAGACATATATTTTGAATGTGTATGCTATCCATACATGTTATCCAGGGATACGGTACCCTTTCTAACCTTTGTGCAATCACGTGCAATCCATACTGGGCCTGACACCGTCTGAGCCTGCCTCCTGAGACATATATTTTGAATGTGTACGCTATCCATACATGTTATCCGGGGATACGGTACCCTTTCTAACCTTTGTGCAATCAAGTGCAATCCATACTGGGCCTTACACCGTCTGAGCCTGCCTCCTGAGACATATATTTTGAATGTGTACGCTATCCATACATGTTATCCGGGGATACGGTACCCTTTCTAACCTTTGTGCAATCACGTGCAATCCATACTGTGCCTGACACCGTCTGAGCCTGCCTCCTGAGACATATATTTTGAATGTCTATGCTATCCATACATGTTATCCAGGGATACGGTACCCTTTCTAACCTTTGTGCAATCACGTGCAATCCATACTGGGCCTGACACCGTCTGAGCCTGCCTCCTGAGACATATATTTTGAATGTGTACGCTATCCATACATGTTATCCAGGGATACGGTACCCTTTCTAACCTTTGTGCAATCACGTGCAATCCATACTGGGCCTAACACCGTCTGAGCCTGCCTCCTGAGACATATATTTTGAATGTGTACGCTATCCATACATGTTATCCGGGGATACGGTACCCTTTCTAACCTTTGTGCAATCACGTGCAATCCATACTGGGCCTAACACCGTCTGAGCCTGCCTCCTGAGACATATATTTTGAATGTGTACGCTATCCATACATGTTATCCGGGGAAACGGTACCCTTTCTAACCTTTGTGCAATCACGTGCAATCCATACTGTGCCTGACACCGTCTGAGCCTGCCTCCTGAGACATATATTTTGAATGTGTACGCTATCCATACATGTTATCCAGGGATACGGTACCCTTTCTAACCTTTGTGCAATCACGTGCAATCCATACTGGGCCTAACACCGTCTGAGCCTGCCTCCTGAGACATATATTTTGAATGTGTACGCTATCTATACATGTTTTCCGGGGATACGGTACCCTTTCTAACCTTTGTGCAATCACGTGCAATCCATACTGTGCCTGACACCGTCTGAGCCTGCCTCCTGAGACATATATTTTGAATGTGTACGCTATCCATACATGTTATCCAGGGATACGGTACCCTTTCTAACCTTTGTGCAATCACGTGCAATCCATACTGGGCCTAACACCGTCTGAGCCTGCCTCCTGAGACATATATTTTGAATGTGTACGCTATCCATACATGTTATCCGGGGATACGGTACCCTTTCTAACCTTTGTGCAATCACGTGCAATCCATACTGGGCCTAACACCGTCTGAGCCTGCCTCCTGAGACATATATTTTGAATGTGTATGCTATCCATACATGTTATCCGGGGATACGGTACCCTTTCTAACCTTTGTGCAATCACGTGCAATCCATACTGTGCCTGACACCGTCTGAGCCTGCCTCCTGAGACTTATATTTTGAATGTGTACGCTATCCATACATGTTATCCAGGGATACGGTACCCTTTCTAACCTTTGTGCAATCATGTGCAATCCATACTGGGCCTGACACCGTCTGAGCCTGCCTCCTGAGACATATATTTTGAATGTGTACGCTATCCATACATGTTATCCGGGGATACGGTACCCTTTCTAACCTTTGTGCAATCACGTGCAATCCATACTGGGCCTTACACCGTCTGAGCCTGCCTCCTGAGACATATATTTTGAATGTGTACGCTATCCATACATGTTATCCGGGGATACGGTACCCTTTCTAACCTTTGTGCAATCACGTGCAATCCATACTGTGCCTGACACCGTCTGAGCTTGCCTCCTGAGACATATATTTTGAATGTGTACGCTATCCATACATGTTATCCAGGGATACGGTACCCTTTCTAACCTTTGTGCAATCACGTGCAATCCATACTGGGCGTGAGAACGGCTGGCGAGCTGTTAAGCAAGCTACAGCACCTGTCCAGACAAGTAGAGGGATTCCCTAGCGAGGAGACTTATTTGATTGTTTTCAATGTTGGGACAGCAATTTTTGGGGAGCACTATACTCTGGAGAATGATAGATGGGGCCCACCATACACTGGAACATTCCAAAGGTGGACATCAGACACTGGAGCAGTATTTACAGGGCCCATTATACACTAGAGCATTAGAAATGGGGCCCATTATGTTTGGAGCATTATTTGGGCCCATAAGACAGTGGAGCTTCATCCATGGGGACCAACATATACTGTAGCATTATGTGGAGCTCATCATATACTGTTTCAAACATTATATGGGACCAATGATTCTGTATGGAGAAATAGATGGGCCTCGTCATGAGATGTAAAAAGTGAGGTATTTTTCATTGTACTATACCGCTATTTATCTGCCGTATCGGAGCATGATGAGTTGTGGTATGTGTTAAAGGGGCGCTCTTTCGCCCAGGGCACATGAAAACCTGCAGCCAGCCCTCCCCCCCCACAACTTTAGCCAAATAACCCCCATTTTTCAGTGCGTAACTTGTATTATGAAGTTAATTAAGGTTGACAAGCTTAAGTAAGAAGAATTGATGCTTTTGGCATTCAAATGGGCACTGTAGGTGTGTTTCCTGTCCTCCTCTCACTGCCGACTTTTATTCCCCATTGACTTACATTGGGTTTCGTGTTTCGGGACAACCCCGACTTTTCCCTATAATCGGACGATCTTGCTCGACCCGACTTTTGGAAAAGTCGGGTTTCACGAAACGAAACGCGACCCTAAAAAACCAAAAGTCGCTCAACTCTAATGATGACTACTGGTTGGCCAGCATCCTGGATCCACGCTATAAAGGCAAATTCCAAAACATCATGCCACAGGAGAACCTTGACCTAGTATTGGCTAATAGAGTTGAGCGACTTTTGGTTTTTTAGGGTCGCGTTTCGTTTCGTGAAACCCGACTTTTCCAAAAGTCGGGTCGAGCAAGATCGTCCGATTATAGGGAAAAGTCGGGGTCGTCCCGAAACACGAAACCCAATGTAAGTCAATGGGGAATAAAAGTCGGCAGTGAGAGTAGGACAGGAAACACACCTACAGTGCCCATTTGAATGCCAAAGGCATCAATTCTTCTTACTTAAGCTTGTCAACCTTAATTAACTTCATAATACAAGTTACGCACTGAAAAATGGGGGTTATTTGGCTAAAGTTGTGGGGGGGTAGGGCTGGCTCCAGGTTTTCATGTGCCCTGGGCGAAAGAGCGCCCCTTTAACACATACCACAACTCATCATGCTCCGATACGGCAGAGAAATAGCAGTATAGTACAATGAAAAATACCTCACTTTTTACATCTCATGACGAGGCCCATCTATTTCTCCATACAGAATCATTGGTCCCATATAATGTTTGAAACAAAATATGATGAGCTCCACATAATGCTACAGTATATGTTGGTCCCCATGGATGAAGCTCCACTGTCTTATGGGCCCAAATAATGCTCCAAACATAATGGGCCCCATTTCTACTGCTCTAGTGTATAATGGGCCCTGTAAATGCTGCTCCAGTGTCTGATGTCCACCTTTGGAATGTTCCAGTTTATGGTGGGCACCATCTATCATTCTCCAGAGTATAGTGCTCCCCAAAAATTGCTGTCCCAACATTGAAAACAATCAAATAAGTCTCCTCGCTAGGGAATCCCTGTACTTGTCTGGACTCCTCGTCGTCCCCATCTTCCATCTCACTGCACAGTATTTCAACTTTGCAAGTGCTGTGATCCTGAGCAAGCAGGGGGGGGGCCCACTCGTTGGCGACGGCACTGGCACAGGGACCCTGATAGTACGGTGGTGTGTCTGATGGCGGGTGGGCCGAACCTGCACTTTCATCTGCAGCTTCCTCTTTGTCACCGTGTAAGATGGAACTGTATATGGGAAGGGTAACCTGAGTTTCATCAGGGTCAGATTCAGGCCGAGTAGCGTGCGAGGGGAATGTAGTGGTCTGGGTCAATGTACCAGCAGATTCATCGAGCAGTGGCTGGGCATCAGTGCACTTGTGTCACCCCCAGGAGTACGGTCGCCACAGTGGCATTACCTTCTTCCTAGGGAGTGTGATGTCATGCTTGGGAGCAACGAACGATCTCTCTAGCAGGTTAACTGATTGGGCGGCGTTATTCCCACGAGTCATGACCCTCCAAACAGCGTTCATGAAGGCAAAGTGTTTGTTTTACGTGGGCAGTATGGTTGCAAAGCTGAACCTTAAAGGAATGTCCAGAAGGGCACCACCAGGAGTGGAGCCTACGGTTAAATTCGACTCCACCTGGGAAACCTCAACCATGCCAGCTACAGAACAGATGCACACATTGCAAGCTTAATTCCGTTAACGAACGAGACTCCGTCATGCCCCGCGGTCCGAGTCCGGCTTACTAGAGGGACACGTGAGGCTCTGGCACATGAGATTGGCCAAAAATTGGTGTGTCATGCCATTACATGTCCGTGGCTGCATGTGCGCTACACTGAAAAGGCCAGCATTTGTCGCTTACAGGTGCAGATAACCCGCTGAACAACGTTAGTGATGGGGATCACTGATGACAATTATTACCCGCGAACAATGATTTCCCAGTAAGTGCAGGTCAACCGCAGTTTCGGAATTAGGCCTAACCGTCATTCCTGAAAAAATGAAAAACTTACGTGTGCAAACCACAGGTGCTGTAGCTTGCTTAACAGCTCGCCAGCTGTTCTCACGCCCAGTATGGATTGCACGTGATTGCACAAAGGTTAGAAAGGGTACCGTATCCCCGGATAACATGTATGGATAGCGTACACATTCAAAATATATGTCTATACATCAGGAGGCAGGCTCAGACGGTGTTAGGCCCAGTATGGATTGCACGTGATTGCACAAAGGTTAGAAAGGGTACCGTATCCCCGGATAACATGTATGGATAGCATACACATTCAAAATATATGTCTATACATCAGGAGGCAGGCTCAGACGGTGTTAGGCCCAGTATGGATTGCACGTGATTGCACAAAGGTTAGAAAGGGTACCGTATCCCCGGATAACATGTATGGATAGCGTACACATTCAAAATATATGTCTGTACATCAGGAGGCAGGCTCAGACGGTGTTAGGCCCAGTATGGATTGCACGTGATTGCACAAAAGTTAGAAAGGGTACCGTATCCCCGGATAACATGTATGGATAGCGTACACATTCAAAATATATGTCTATACATCAGGAGGCAGGCTCAGACGGTGTTAGGCCCAGTATGGATTGCACGTGATTGCACAAAGGTTAGAAAGGGTACCGTATCCCCGGATAACATGTATGGATAGCGTACACATTCAAAATATATGTCTGTACATCAGGAGGCAGGCTCAGACGGTGTTAGGCCCAGTATGGATTGCACGTGATTGCACAAAGGTTAGAAAGGGTACCGTATCCCTGGATAACATGTATGGATAGCGTACACATTCAAAATATATGTCTATACATCAGGAGGCAGGCTCAGACGGTGTTAGGCCCAGTATGGATTGCACGTGATTGCACAAAGGTTAGAAAGGGTACCGTATCCCCGGATAACATGTATGGATAGCGTACACATTCAAAATATATGTCTATACATCAGGAGGCAGGCTCAGACGGTGTTAGGCCCAGTATGGATTGCACGTGACTGCACAAAGGTTAGAAAGGGTACCGTATCCCCGGATAACATGTATGGATAGCATACACATTCAAAATATATGTCTATACATCAGGAGGCAGGCTCAGACGGTGTTAGGCCCAGTATGGATTGCACGTGATTGCACAAAGGTTAGAAAGGGTACCGTATCCCCGGATAACATGTATGGATAGCGTACACATTCAAAATATATGTTTATACATCAGGAGGCAGGCTCAGACGGTGTTAGGCCCAGTATGGATTGCACGTGATTGCACAAAGGTTAGAAAGGGTACCGTATCCCCGGATAACATGTATGGATAGCGTACACATTCAAAATATATGTCTGTACATCAGGAGGCAGGCTCAGACGGTGTTAGGCCCAGTATGGATTGCACGTGATTGCACAAAAGTTAGAAAGGGTACCGTATCCCCGGATAACATGTATGGATAGCGTACACATTCAAAATATATGTCTATACATCAGGAGGCAGGCTCAGACGGTGTTAGGCCCAGTATGGATTGCACGTGATTGCACAAAGGTTAGAAAGGGTACCGTATCCCCGGATAACATGTATGGATAGCGTACACATTCAAAATATATGTCTGTACATCAGGAGGCAGGCTCAGACGGTGTTAGGCCCAGTATGGATTGCACATGATTGCACAAAGGTTAGAAAGGGTACCGTATCCCCGGATAACATGTATGGATAGCGTACACATTCAAAATATATGTCTATACATCAGGAGGCAGGCTCAGACGGTGTTAGGCCCAGTATGGATTGCACGTGATTGCACAAAGGTTAGAAAGGGTACCGTATCCCCGTATAACATGTATGGATAGCGTACACATTCAAAATATATGTCTGTACATCAGGAGGCAGGCTCAGACGGTGTCAGGCACAGTATGGATTTGACGGCCCAGACTACACAGCGGAGGAGCAGGGAGAGGTAAAGATTGCAAATGCTGGGGCCCTGCCCAAGCAAGGGGGGCCCACTCGTGGGCGTCGGTACTGGCACTGGGCCCCTCATAGTACGGCGGTGTGTCTGACGGCGGGTGTGCACCACCACCGTCAGAGACACTTGATTGCTCTATGAGGGACCCTGTGCCAGTGCCCGCACCCAAGAGTCGGCCTACCCTCCTGTCCAGTGCAACGGCACTCGCACGGTGTCGTGCGCTAGGTGGTGACCCCGGCCATGGGGGGGGGAGGCAGCACAGTTAGGGAGTTTTAGAAAGTGGCATATGTTGATGTTGGACATTCAGCTGATGCACAAGGCGAAATAGGTGAAGTCCCAGGAAGAGGTGGACCAAAGCAAGCCATTTTTCTGTCACCCTATGTGTCATCAGGGGAAGGTGGGACAAAATCCTTGGAAACCCATGCATGGTTCAATTTAATGAAGGTTAGATCATCCACATTTTGGGTTGACAGACGGGTCCTTTTTTCTGTCAGGATTGATCCAGCTGCACTGAAGACTCTTTCCGATAGCACACTTGCAGCTGGGCAAGCGAGCTCCTGTAAGGCATATTGGGCCAATTCAGGCCAGGTGTCCAGTTTAGCGGCCCAATAGTCAAAGGGGAATGACCTGTGTGGGAGAACATCGATATGGGAGGAAAAGTAGTTTGTAACCATAGTTGACAACTGCTGTCTCCTGTCACTTTCCATCGATGCAGTATTACTAGTGTTGAGCATTCCGATACCGCAAGTATCGGGTATCGACCGATACTTGCTGTATCGGAATTCCGATACCGACTTCCGATATTTTTTCAATATCGGAAGTCGGCATCGGAATCGGAAGTTCAAAGTTGATTGACAGCCTGACGTCATCATGATGCACGGTGTGTGCGCATCATGATGCGCCGTCATTTCGGGCCTTCCGGGGGTCTCTGCCGGCCTGCCGGGGGGCTGTGTGGACTGCCCGGGGTCTGTACCGGCCTGCCGGGGGGCTGTGCCGGCCTGCCGGGGGGCTGTGTGGACTGCCCGGGGTCTGTACCGGCCTGCCGGGGGGCTGTGCCGGCCTGCCGTTGGTCTGTGCACCCTGTGGGGGTCTGTACCGGCCTGCCGGGGGGCTGTGCCGGCCTGCCGGGGGTCTGTGCTGATGTCCGGGGGTCTGTGCAAGCATCGTCCGATGGGACTATAAGTCCCATCTGGCGATGCCTGCTACCATGACAGTGATTGACACATTAGCCAATGATGGGACAGTAGTAGTCCCATCATCCGGCTAATGTGTTAAATGTTAAAAAAAAAAAAAATTACTACATACATACTACATACATACTACATGCATGCTACATACATACTACATGCTACATACATACTACATATATACTACATGCATGCTACATATATACTGCATGCTACATACATACTACATACATACCACATATATACTACATGCATGCTACATACATACTACATACATACTACATACATACTACATGCATGCTACATACATAACACATATATACTACATGCATGCTACATACATACTACATGCTACAAACATACCACATACATACTACATACATACTACATGCTACATACATACTACATACATGCTACATACATACCACATACATACTACATACATACTACATACATACTACATGCATGCTACATACATACTACATGCTACATACATACTACATATATACTACATGCATGCTACATACATACTACATGCTACATACATACTACATATATACTACATACATACTACATACATACTACATGCATGCTACATACATACTACATACATACTACATACATACTACATGCATGCTACATACATAACACATATATACTACATGCATGCTACATACATACTACATGCTACAAACATACCACATACATACTACATACATACTACATGCTACATACATACTACATATATACTACATGCATGCTACATACATACTGCATGCTACATACATACTACATACATACCACATATATACTACATGCATGCTACATACATACTACATACATACTACATACATACTACATGCATGCTACATGCATAACACATATATACTACATGCATGCTACATACATACTACATGCTACATACATACCACATACATACTACATACATACTACATACATACTACATGCATGCTACATACATACTACATGCTACATACATACTACATATATACTACATGCATGCTACATACATACTACATGCTACATACATACTACATATATACTACATACATACTACATACATACTACATGCATGCTACATACATACTACATACATACTACATACATACTACATGCATGCTACATACATAACACATATATACTACATGCATGCTACATACATACTACATGCTACATACATGCCACATACATACTACATACATACTACATACATACTACATACATACTACATGCTACATACATACTACATATACACTACATGCATGCTACATACATACTACATGCTACATACATACTACATATATACTACATGCATGCTACATACATACTGCATGCTACATGCATGCTACATACATACTACATACATACTACATGCTACATACATACCACATATATACTACATACATACTACATACAATACATTCATACAATACATACATAGACATACAGTACATATAACATAGAGTAACATACTTACCAATACTTGTCACATTGTTCCCCGAAGCCATTGTCTTTTACGGAATAAATATTAACATAACAAACCACAAAAATACTCACCCATGATCCGAAGCAGTCCACGAGTGTGTCCCACGACGATCTTGGGTAGAGAACTGCAGCATCAGCTGATGCCGCCGTTCTCTATGGGCTGCAGGAATCCAATGACGGAAGGTAGGTATCCTTCCGCACTGTATTCCTCCGCCACTTAAAAAAAAAAAAGTCCCTAGTCTCACTTTATGCCATTGCTGCGTGGGAAATTCCCACACAGCAATGGCATAAAGTGAGACTAGGGACTTTTTTTTTTTTAAGTGGCGGAGGAATACAGTGCGGAAGGATACCTACCTTCCGTCATTGGATTCCTGCAGCCCGTAGAGAGTGGCAGCATCAGCTGATGCTGCAGTTCTCTACCCAAGATCGTCGTGGGACACACTCGTGGACTGCTTCGGATCGTGGGTGAGTATTTTTGTGGTTTGTTATGTTAATATTTATTCCGTAAAAGACAATGGCTTCGGGGAACAATGTGACAAGTATTGGTAAGTATGTTACTCTATGTTATATGTACTGTATGTCTATGTATGTATTGTATGAATGTATTGTATGTAGTATGTATGTAGTATATATGTGGTATGTATGTAGCATGTAGTATGTATGTAGTATGTATGTAGCATGCATGTAGCATGCAGTATGTATGTAGCATGTATGTAGTATATATGTAGTATGTATGTGGTATGTATGTAGCATGTAGTATGTATGTAGCATGCATGTAGTATGTATGTAGTATGTATGTAGCATGCATGTAGTATATATGTAGTATGTATGTAGCATGTAGTATGTATGTAGCATGCATGTAGTATGTATGTAGTATGTATGTAGTATGTATGTGGCATGTATGTAGCATGCATGTAGTATGTATGTAGTATATATGTGGTATGTATGTAGCATGTAGTATGTATGTAGCATGCATGTAGTATGTATGTAGCATAAATGTAGTATGTATGTAGCATGTAGTATGTATGTAGCATGCAGTATGTATGTAGCATGCAGTATGTATGTAGCATGCATGTAGTATATATGTAGCATATATGTAGTATGTATGTAGCATGTAGTATATATGTAGTATGCATGTAGTATATATGTAGTATGTATGTTGCATGTAGTATATATGTAGTATGCATGTTGCATGCATGTAGTATATATGTAGTATGTATGTTGCATGTAGTATATATGTAGTATGCATGTTGCATGCATGTAGTATATATGTAGTATGTATGTTGCATGTAGTATATATGTAGTATGAATGTAGCATGCATGTAGTATGTAGTATGAATGTAGCATGTATGTAGCATGTAATTTTTTTTTTTTTTACATTCAACACATTAGCCGGATGATGGGACTACTACTGTCCCATCATTGGCTAATGTGTCAATCACTGTCATGGTAGCAGGCATCGCCCGATGGGACTTGTAGTCCCATCGGACGATGCCTGCACAGACCCCCGAAGCCTGCACAGACCCCCGGCAGGCCGGCACAGCCCCCCGGCAGGCCGGCACAGCCCACCGGAGCATGCACAGCCCACCGGCAGGCCGGCACAGCCCCCCGGCAGACCGGCACAGCCCACCGGAGCCTGCACAGCCCCCCGGCAGGCCGGCACAGCCCACCGGAGCCTGCACAGCCCCCCCGGCAGGCCGGCACAGCCCCCCGGCAGGCCGGCACAGACCACCGGAGCCTGCACAGACCCCCTGGCAGGCCGGCACAGCCCCCCGAAAGGCCCGTACAGACCCCAGAGAGGCTGTACAAGGCAAAAACAGGGTTTTTCTTATTCCTATACCGGAAGTCCCATAGACTTGAATGGGACTTCCGGTATCGGAATCGGCGATACCGATACTTTTTTTTAAGATCGGCCGATCCATTCCGATCCGATACTTTGAAGTATCGGACGGTATCGCTCAACTCTAAGTATTACCAGTTGTGTGAGCGGTATTTGAAAAATCAGTCCACAACATTGTCATGAAACCCCTGTCTCCAACGCCACTTCTGCTGTGTGCACCACGAACACCTCTGCCAAGCTGCCCCCGGCCCGTACGGCTCGTGTGAGAACCATCACCGCTGCTGTGTGCTGGGAATGCCTCAAGCAACCGATTTACCAGAGTTGCTTGTTTATTAGCCAATATTAGGTCAAGGTTCTCCTGTGGCATGATGTTTTGTAATTTGCCTTTATAGCATGGATCCAGGATGCTGGCCAACCAGTAGTCGTCATCGTTCATCATTTTGGCAATGCGGGGGTCCCTTTTTAGGATCTGATAGGCATAATCTGACATGTGGGCCAATGTTCCCGGTGTCAATGATGCACTGCGAGTGCTGGTTGGAGGAGCACTTTCTGGCAAATCCACATCCCTCCAGTCACGCACAAACCCTGTACCAGACCTTGCCACGCCAACATTTTCACTTGCCCCACGAGATGCATCCTCCTCCCCTAAGTAATCATCCCCATCATCCTCCTCCTCCTCCTCCTCTTCTTCCTCCACCTCGTCCAGGAGAGGTCCCTGAGCAGACAATGGCTGAATGTCATCAAGGATTCCCTCCTCCTCTTCCTCCTCATCAACATTGGCTGCAGACGCCTGCTCCTTAAGGTGCGTCAAAGTTTGCATGAGCAGACGCATAATTGGGATGCTCATGCTTAAGATGGCGTCGTCTGCGCTTACCAGCCGTGTGCATTCCTCAAAACACTGAAGGACTTTACAGAGGTCTTTCAGCTTCGACCACTGCACACCTGTCAACTCCATGTCTGCTCTCAAAGTGCCTGGCCGTGTATCCTCCCACAAATGCATTATGGCCTGTCTCTGCTCGCACAGCCGCTCCACCATGTGCAGGGTGGAGTTCCACCTTGTTGCAATGTCGATAATGAGGCGGTGGTTGGGAAGGTGGAGCAATCGCTGCAGCTTCTGCATACGAACGGAGTGTACAGGCGACCGGCGGATGTGCGCGCACAGTCTTCGCACCTTCTGGAGCAGGGCTGTTAACTCCGGATAATTTTTGAGGAAGCATTGCACCACCAGGTTCAAGGTGTGAGCCAAGCAAGGTATATGGCTGAGTTTTGAAAGGGCTATGGCTGCCACAAAATTACGGCCGTTATCGCTAAATACCTTGCCTGCCTCAAGATGTACACTGCCCAGCCATGACTCAGTTTGTCGCTTCAAGTACTCGGCCAGCACCTCGGCGGTGTGTCTGTTGCCCAAACACATCATCTGCAACACAGCCTGCTAACGCTTTCCACTAGCTGCTCGATAGGGGGACACATCGTGTGCAACAGTGGCAGCTGCAGATGGAGTGCTCGTACGACTGCGCTCTGTGGACGAGCTTTCGCTTCTGGAGGAGAAGGAGGAAGAGGGTTGAACGCCTACAGCCAACTGTTTCCTATACCGTGGGCTAGGCAGCACTGTCCCACCACCGCTGTCCCCTGTGGACCCTGCATCCACCACATTAACCCAGTGCGCAGTGATGGACACGTAACGGCCCTGGCCATGCCGACTGGACCATGCATCAGTTGTGAGGTGCACCTTTCCGCTCACTGACTGCTTGAGTGCATGGACAATGCGGTCTTTCACATGATGGTGGAGGGCTGGGATGGCTTTGCGAGAGAAGAAGTGGCGACTGGGTAGGTCATAGCGTGGTACTGCATAGGCCATGAGTTCGCGGAAAGCTGTGCTTTCCACCAACCGAAAGGGCATCATCTCAAACGAGATTAGTTTGGCAATGTGGGCGTTCAAACCCAGTGTACGCGGATGAGAGACTGAGTACTTTCTTGACCTACTCATAGTGTCTGGGAGGGTGAGCTGGACTTGAGAGCTGCATATGGTGGAAGTAGCGGTGGACAGGGCGGACTGAGAGAGGGTTGATGATGGTGATGGAGTTGGTGTTCTTTCTGATGGCCTAGAATCAGTCTTTCGTTGATATAACAGTGGGATTCCCTGACTGCTGTGGCCTTGCAACGACACCTCAACATTTTCTGCTGTGCTAACCGGTGGGCTTACAGTGGGGGAAACAATGTAGCGTTGCTGACTACCTTCGTTGTGATCAGTTGCACATGTGGCACTTGAGGTTTGGTGTTGTGTCCACGCTTGCAAGTGCATGCTGGTTAAATGTCTAAGCATGCAACTGGTATTCAAATTTTTCAGATTTTTCCCTCGGCTAAAGGTCTTTGCGCACTTCTTACAGATAACCTTGGCCTGATCATGAGGATTTTGTTCAAAAAAGTGCCACACTGCACTCTTCCTACTTTGGCAGACATTTTGCGGCCTAGCACGCTGTGATCTTTTGACCCTCTGGACAAGCTGTCCAGCAACTCTTTTGATGTTTGGAACCTGTCTTTGGAGTGCTCCGGGCCTGCCAGATAACAGCTGTTGCGATGTCGATGTCTGCTGTGGATGCTCCTCATCTGAGCTATTGGAAGCAGCACCCTCTTCCCCCAATGGATGCCAATCTGGGTCAACAACTGGGTCATCCATCACCTCCTCTTCTATGTCATGTGCACCTTCCTCTGTGTCACCGTGTATGGTGGTATAGTGTGCGGGAAGGGGCACCTGAGTCTCATCAGGGTCAGAATCTGGCTCTGTACACTGCGAGGACAATGTAGTGCTCTGAGTGAATGTACCAGCAGAATCATCCATCAGCGGCTGTGCATCAATGCACTCCATGTCAGATTCATCTTGGCCTGGGTAATTCACCATTTGACTTGATAATCCAGGCATGGTATGTGAAAACAGCTCCATGGAGTATTCAGTAGTATGGCCTGTGTCATCCTTCAATCTTGGTTGGGGTGAAGGACACAAGGAAAGGTGTGGTTCATGAACATGAGCCTCCAATGACGACTCAGTGCTTTTACTTTTTACAACTGAAGAAGAGGAGGCGATAGAGCTGGAGGCTGAGTCAGCAATGTAAGACAAAACTTTTTCCTGATGCTCTGGCTTTAAAAGCGGTTTGCCAACTCCTAGAAAACTAAGCGTTCGAGGCCTTATGTAGCCAGACGATGAAGCAGGCTCAACACCTCCTGCATTCGGTCCTATTTTGCTCTTGCCACTACCAACAGATCCACCACCAACACCATCATTACCAGCTGCCAACCCCCGCCCAATTCCACGGCCTCTTCCACCAGCCTTCCTCATTTTTGGTAGAAATGTAGACAAAATCCAACAAACTATATAGTAATGTAAAACAAGGTACAAGGTGTCTATAGGACAGGGGAGATTTTGAATTTCTGCACACACTTGTGGACACTGGACACTTTTGGATTGTGTGAGGCCCAATGAATATCTGAGCGCTATGTGACAGGCTCGATGGCACAGCTGTGACCAAAGTGACTAGAGGATAAGGGAGATTTTGAATTTCTGCAGACACTTGTGGACACTGGACACTTTTGGATTGTGTGAGGCCCACTGATATCTGAGCGCTATGTGACAGGCTCGATGGCACAGCTGTGACCAAAGTGACTAGAGGATAAGGGAGATTTTGAATTTCTGCACACACTTGTGGACACTGGACACTTTTGGATTGTGTGAGGCCCACTGATATCTGAGCGCTATGTGACAGGCTCGATGGCACAGCTGTGACAAAAGTGACGAGAGGATAAGGGAGATTTTGAATTTCTGCACACACTTGTGGACACTGGACACTTTTGGATTGTGTGAGGCCCAATGAATATCTGAGCGCTATGTGACAGGCTCGATGGCACAGCTGTGACCAAAGTGACTAGAGGATAAGGGAGATTTTGAATTTCTGCAGACACTTGTGGACACTGGACACTTTTGGATTGTGTGAGGCCCACTGATATCTGAGCGCTATGTGACAGGCTCGATGGCACAGCTGTGACAAAAGTGACGAGAGGATAAGGGAGATTTTGAATTTCTGCACACACTTGTGGACACTGGACACTTTTGGATTGTGTGAGGCCCACTGATATCTGAGCGCTATGTCACAGGCTCGATGGCACAGCTGTGACAAAAGTGACGAGAGGATAAGGGAGATTTTGAATTTCTGCACACACTTGTGGACACTGGACACTTTTGGATTGTGTGAGGCCCACTAATATCTGAGCGCTATGTGACAGGCTCGATGGCACAGCTGTGACCAAAGTGACTAGAGGATAAGGGAGATTTTGAATTTCTGCACACACTTGTGGACACTGGACACTTTTGGATTGTGTGAGGCCCACTGATATCTGAGCGCTATGTCACAGGCTCGATGGCACAGCTGTGACAAAAGTGACCAGAGGATAAGGGAGATTGGATTGCTTTTAAAAAAGCAGTTTGCAGAGCAGTGGGTAAACAGCAATGCCAGCCTGTCAGGAAGCCTTAAAAGGCAGCCCAACAACCAACACCACTGATACACCACAATATAGCCTCCCCTTGCACTGCACACACAGTGACTGGTGTGTTGTGCAGGCCAAATCGCTAGCAGCAGAAGCAGTTTTTTTTTCTTCTCAGCAGGACAAAAAAAAAAATGTGATTGCTTTTAAAAAAGCAGTTTGCGGAGCAGTGGGTAAACAGCAATGCAGGAATGTCAGGAAGCCTTAGAAGGCAGCCCAACAACCAACACCACTGATACACCACTATATAGCATCCCCTTGCACTGCACACACAGTGACTGGTGTGTTGTACAGGCCAAATCGCTAGCAGCAGAAGCAGTTTTTTTTTCTTCTCAGCAGGACAAAAAAAAAATTGGGATTGCTTTTAAAAAAGCAGTTTGCGGAGCAGTGGGTAAACAGCAATGCAGGAATGTCAGGAAGCCTTAGAAGGCAGCCCAACAACCAACACCACTGATACACCACTATATAGCCTCCCCTTGCACTGCACACACAGTGACTGGTGTGTTGTGCAGGCCAAATCGCTAGCAGCAGAAGCAGTTTTTTTGTCTTCTTCCCTGCCTAACGCTCTCCCTACAGAATCAGCAGCAACCTCTCCCTATACTGAGATCGGCAGAAGTAAGATGGCGGTCGGCGTGCACGCCCTTTTATACCCCCTGTGACGCCCACCAAAGCAAGCCAATCACTTGCATGCCCTTCTGAAAGATGGTGGTGACCCCTGCCTATGTCATCACGTTGCCCACAGTGTCCGTGGATCCTGATTGGCTGAAAAAGAGCGCAAAACAAACTTTTGAAACGCGACTTTGGCGCGTAAGTTGCCGACCTCGTGGCCGACCTCATCCTAGGGTCGGGTTTCGTTTCATGAAACCTGACTTTGCCAAAAGTCGGCGACTTTTGAAATTTTTCGACCCGTTTCGCTCAACTCTATTGGCTAACAAACAAGCTACTCAGGTAAACCGGTTGGTTGATGCATTCCCAGCACACAGCAGTGGTGATGGTTCTCACACGAGCCGTAGGGGCCGGGGGCAACTTGGAAGCAGTGTTGGTGGTGGACACCTCAGAAGTAGCGTTGGAGACAGGGGTTTCATGACCATGTTGTGGACTGATTTTTCAAGTCCCGCTCATACGACTGGTAATACTGCATCGATTGAAAGTGACAGGAGACAGCACTTGTCAAGTATGGTTGCAAACTACTTTTCCTCCCATATCGATGTTCTCCCTCACAGGTCATTCCCATTTGACTATTGGGCAGCTAAACTGGACACCTGGCCTGAATTGGCACAATATGCCTTACAGGAGCTCGCATGCCCAGCTGCAAGTGTGCTATTGGAAAGAGTCTTCAGTGCTGCTGGATCAATCCTGACAGAAGAAAGGACCCGTCTGTCGACCCAAAATGTGGATGATCTTACCTTCATTAAAATGAACCATGCATGGGTTTCTAAGGATTTTGTCCCACCTTACCCTGATGACACAGAGGTTGCCAGAAAAATTGTTTTCTTTGGTCTGCCTGTTCCTGGGACTTGACCAATTTAGCCTTTAGCAGCAGGTGAATGTCCCACATCAACATATGCCATTTTGTAAACCTCCCTAACTGGGAAGCCTCCTCCCCCAATGGCTGGGGTCACCACCGAGCGCACGCAACCGTGCGAGTGCCATTGCCCTGGACAGGTGGGTAGGCCGACTCGTGGGCGCAGGCACTGGCACAGGGTCCCTCATAGTGCAATCAAGTGTCTCTGACAGTGGTGGTGCACAACCGCCGTCAGACACACCGCCGTACTATGATGGGCCCAGTGCCAGTGTCGACGCCCACGAGTGGGCCCCCCTTGCTTGGGCAGGGCCCCAGCATTTGCAATGTTTACCTCTCCCTGCTCCTCCGCTGTGTAGTCTGGGCTGTCAAATCCATCACTGGGACTGGCACTTCAAATTTGGTGAACTGATAGAAGATGATGGTTAAGACGTAGCTATGCCCTGTCCCGCTGGCTGGGATCCAGCTTCAGATGATCAATGGCTTCCATTTCTTATGGACGTTGACTCACAATGAGATACAGTGGTGGTTTCTCATCAGCTTTAACAGTTTTCCTACCCTCAGGCATGTGACATTCCAGCGCACATTTTTAAATGTGCCCTCCCTCTCATGCCAATCCAATTGAATAGCCTACGGCCTGTGGCTTCTGTGTTTTGCACTCCAAAGTTACGTGACAGATCATGATAGGCAGTGAGCACCATGCTTACATCTCTCCCTGTGATCAAAATTGGATGGATATGAGTAACAGCGATGGGATCAACGGTACTGCGATACAGCAACACTTTCTTCACAAAGAAAGGTTTTTGCTGTGTCCACACACTAATTAATTGAGGGTCAGCATCGCCTCTGAGAATTGTGACGGAAGTTGTTCCCGTGAATAGTAATTCGTAGATTTCTGCAATCACTAGACTTTAGGTAAATAATTGTATGCATCTAATTTCCTATTGCAGAGAGTCTGGGCTCTCTTACTGAGACAGAAATATAAATGAAGATTTAAAAATACCACCAAAAGTGTATCATGGTGTACGCTTCAAATACATTTCCTTTAAACTATGCTCTACATACCTGCTATCCAGTGATAATGTACCCTATCTCAACTTTGTACAATCTGGTCTAATCCATACTGGGCCTGAGACCGTCTGAGCCTGCCCCCTGATCGATACACATAGGTTTTTAATGTGTAAACTTTGCAACATATATACGTGTTATCTGGTGAAACTGTACCCTTTATCAACTTTCTCGAATCTTGTAGAATCCATACTGGGCCTGAGAACGGCTGCAGAGCTGTTAAGCAAGCTACAGCACCTGTGGTTTGGACACGTAATGTTTTACATTTTTTCTGGAATGGCGGTTAGGCCGAAATCAGGAATTGCTGTTGACCTGCACTTACTGGGAAATCATCGTTCACGGCGAATTATTGGAATCCCAGATCCTCATCACTAATGGTGTTCAGCGGGTTATCTGCACCTATAAGCGACAAAAGATGGTCCTTTCAGTGTAGCGCGCATGTAGCCCCGGACATGGAAGGCCATGATAGCCCTGTTATTGCTCGATCGCGCATGCCAGAGCATCGCGTATCCCTCTAGTAAGCTTTACGCGTACCGCATGGGCATGCTGGAGTTTTGTTCATTAACGGAATAAAGCTGACAAATCGCTAGTACAACTACAAACAGACATACCACACCACACACACACAATTGACAAGCTTTCAATGTGTGCATCTTTTTTTGAGGTGGCATGGTTGTGGTTTCCTGGGTGGAGTCCAATTAAGCTGCAGGCTCCACTCCTGGTGGTGCCCTTTTGGACATTCCTTTAAGGTTCAGCTTTGCAATCATACTGCCCTCGGAAAGCAAACACTTTGGCTTCATGGACGCTGTTTGGAGGTTCATGAGAATAACGCCGCCCGATCGCCAGTTGCCATAATTTATTGGTGGGAAGTACGACGGTATATGATCATATTCGTTTTCAGATTTTGTTTTTTTGGGTTTGGTTTTTACATTTTTAGTCCAGACTTTCTTGACTTCATAAGGGCATGACAAGCCCAGATCTGTGTCTCCTCCACCTCCTCCTTTTACTCCTCCACCTCTTTTGTAAATGTAGTTGCCCTTTTCAATGTGTTATTTTTGGCTTCTGAGCATTTTGTCGGCTTTGGGACACCTTTTAAGGTGTTTTGTAATAGTTTTGTATGTGTTAGTATGTGTTTGTGTTTGCCTGCCATTGTTTTCAGTGTGGTTCGACGAACATTCGACGAACTTGCCTCCTGTGCGACGAACCAAAACACTAGCGGGGTGGCTCAACACTACTCATGATATATAGACGTACATTATTAATGTCTAAACTATGCTATATATACCTGCTATCTGATGATACTGTACATTTTGTCTACTTTTTATATTCTTGTCTAATCCATACTGAGCCTGGGAGTGTCTCTGTGTGACTGATGGAATATATATGGAGACTGACAATTATCCTTTGACTGATTAGAGCTGTACGCTTCTGATACAGTACCATATATGTGATGTTATTTTGTGTCTATTTTGTGCTAAATTTGGAAGTTTGGTGGAAGAGGCTGCAGACGTGGGCGTGGGGGGGCCAGCTGGTGCTGATGGAGGTGGTGCATCTGCTGGTAGTGGAAAAAGCACAATAGCAGCTAAGGCAGGAGGTGTTGAGCCTGCGTCATGGTCTGTCTACGGAACGCCTGGAAGGCTACCTTTTCTGGGAGTAGGTTAACCGTTTTTAAAGCCGGAGCAGAGGAACTGGTTTGGGCTTACATTGCCGAAACAGACTCCAGCAAATATGCCCTCATCTTCTGAATTTTCAAAAAATTCAAGCACTGAGTCGTCAAGTGCTGACTCCTGGTCAGGAAGAACCCCTTTACTTGTCTCCTGCACCCCCACCCAAAGTGAATGATGCAGCAGGCCACACTTCACATTAGTCCATGTAGCTCTTTCTATCATACCATGCATGGGTTATCAAGTCAAATCGTGAATTCCCCAGTCCAAGATGAATCTGACATGGAGTGTGGGTGGCCAGGCAGGGCAGTGGGGTTAATCGGTACCGGGACGGTGTCTCCCTGGGATGTGTCACAGTGGTGGTGACCCGTTCCGTGGCCCTGGGCGTCCATGCAAAGGGGTGAATTACGTTTATAGGTGAATGATACGTGATGCCACCTGTGGTTTCTGAGTAGATTGACCAGCGCTTAAGTGGCACTTCTCTGGGACAGAAGTTGTGGTGCAGCTAAGATGTAGAAGCCCTGCACAGGTATGGCCATTGTCTCAGGGCACATGAAAGAGTTGGTAGATGGTGTGCAGTGCAGGATGTAGCAGAGCCGTGCTCCAGGCGCAGGAGAAAGAGGACAGACACAGTCGTGCAGTTCCTTTACCTGTACTTGGTAAGTGCCATCCAGGACCCAGAGTACAGATGGAGAAGGAGTTGGTCAGCCTGGAAGCCAATTTGGAATTTTCTCTCTGCAGATAGGTAGTGTGGCCTCCGTTCTAGCGCTTATCTGAGGTACTCGCAGTGCTGAGTTCAATGAAGTACCCCCTGTTGACTCTCTCTTGGATCTTTCTCGTATGGCAGGCAGCCGTAGCCTTTTCCTTCTGGCTCCCACATGTCGCTGCTGGGGCCTCCGAGCCTTAGTTGGGTACAGAGCATTTACAGCTGCTACTTCCTCCGGTTTCTGCTGCAGGAACGTCAGTGTCCCTACAAACTCGGAGACCGGAATCTGGACGATGCGCTCAAGCCAGGAGTGAGCCTTAACTCTGCTCATCCTCCAGCTCCCCTTCTCACGTCCACACACTTCCCCTTCCCTTCACAGACTGCCCTAACTTACCTCCTCCCGACCACAGACAGCAGCTCCTCAGCAGTCAGGTTCAGAGGTCTCCTTGCTGGCCTGGAGTGGGAAATGTGTTGTGTGTTGGTTTAACTGCTAGAGAGATCCTTCATTGCTCCCAAGCATGACATCACACTCCCTAGGAGGAAGGTAATGCCACTGTGGTGACCGTACTCCTGGGGGCGCCACAAGTGCACTGAGGCCCAGCCACTGCTAGATGATTCTGCTGGTACATTGACGCAGACCACTACATTCCCCTCACACTCTACACAGCCTGAATGTGACCCAGATGAAACTCAGGTTACCCTTCCCATATACTGTACCACCTTACACGGTGACAAAAAAGAAGGTGCAGCTGAAAGTGCAGGTTCGGCCCACCCGCCCTCAGACACACCGCCGTACTATGAGGGGCCCTGTGCCAGTGCCGTCGCCAACGAGTGGGCCCCCCCCTGCTTGATCTGGATCACAGCACTTGCAAAGTTGAAATACTTACCTCTCCCTGCTCCACCGCCATGACGTCTTCCGCGTTTCCTGACAGTGATATTCTGATCAGAGAGCGCAATGACATCACGTCTGTACACCCAGACTAGTACAGGGATTCCCTAGCAAGGAGACTTATTTGAGGAGACTTATTTAGTTGTTTTCAATGTTGGGACAGCAATTTTTGGGGAGCACTATACTCTGGAGAATGATACAGTATATGGGGCCCACCATACACTGGAGCATTCCAAAGGTGGACATCAGACACTGGAGCTGCATTTACAGGGCCCATTATACACTAGAGCATTAGAAATGGGGCCCATTATATAGAGCATTATTTGGGCCCATAAGACAGTGCACCTTCATCCATGGGGACCAACATATACTGTAGCATTAATAATAATAATCTTTATTTTTATATAGCGCTAACATATTCCGCAGCGCTTTACATTTTCCACACATTATCATCACTGTCCCCGATGGGGCTCACAATCTAAATTCCCTCTCAGTATGTCTTTGGAATGTGGGAGGAAACCGGAGTACCCGGAGGAAACCCACGCAAACACGGGGAGAACATACAAACTCCTTGCAGATGTTGTCCTTGGTGGGATTCGAACCCAGGACTCCAGCGCTGCAATGCTAACCACTGAGCCACCGTGCCGCCCATTAGCATTATGTGGAGCTCATCATATACTGTTTCAAACATTATATGGGACCAATGATTCTGTATGGAGAAATATATGGGCCTCATTACTCTGTATAGCGCACTATGTGGTGGCCATAATACTGTATGGAGTAAGATACTGTCCGTTTTTGGAGCTATTGGAGAATTTAAAATGGATATCAGTCATGAGATGTAAAAAGTGAAGTATTTTTCATTGTACTATACCGCTATTTCTCTGCCGTATCGGAGCATCATGAGTTGTGGTATGCGTTAAAGGGGCTCTCTTTGGCCCAGGGCACATGAAAACCTGGAGCCAGCCCTACCCCCCCACAAATTTAGCCATATAACCCCCATTTTTCAGTATGTAACTAGTATTATGAAGTAAATTAAGGTTGAAAAGCTTCAGTAATAAGATTTGATGTTTTTGGCATTCAAAAGGGCACTGTAGGTGTGTTTCCTGGCCTCCACTCCCTGCCGACTTTGCTTCCCCATTGACTTGCAGTGAGTTTCGCGTTTCAGTTGGCCTTCGACTTTTCACAAAAATCGGCCGATTTCGTTCGACCCGACTTTTGCGAAAGTCGGGTATCATGAAACCCGACTCGACCCAAAAAAAGGCAAAGTCGCTCAACTTTAATATTCACATCTATCACTGTCCAGCTCTCTGGACTTGAACGGTCTTTGAACTATTGACATTTTTAGACTGAAGAACTATGTAAAAATTTATTTGCATGGTTCACATCCTACAGAAGTAATTTGAAGCTCCTAATTCCCTATATGAACCTTGCAACAGAGCTTCCCACTGTGCATGTGCCATTTATAATACTGATACTATTAGTAAGAGTGTTCCCTCTGCATCCACTTTATCTACACTTTTGCTTTTCAGTTTTCACAGAATAGCTTAAAAAATTGCCTGCAGCCCAATAGTAAATCAAAAATAAAGTGTGGTGAGTAAAGATGAGTAAACTGAACTCTAAAGTTTGGGTTTCGCACTGGACAGCTAGTGTCCGGTGCTGAATTCTGAACACGGATTTCTCTCAGAAGTCCATTTTAGAGTTTGGAGGAGAGAGACCATTTTACAGCACCAAAGTTCAGGCGCCTGTTGACTTCTATGGGATTTGGGTTCAAGTTTGGGCAGAGTTCTGGTACCCAAACCGAAATTTAGACTAAAGGTCGGTCAAACCCGACGAATGTCTGTCTGCTATTTCATCTTTCTTTTCTGCTCGCTTGCTAAAACTGAACATGGACAAAACAGAATGCATCGCCATTTCCCCACCTCATTCTACCCCTCCACCCGACCTATCCATCAATGTCAATGGTTGCTCACTTTCCACAGTCCTGCAAGCTCGGTGCCTCGGGATGATCCTTGACTCTGCCCTCTCTTTCCAGCCACATATCCAAGCCCATGCCTCCTCCTGCCGATTCCAACTCAAAAACATTTCCCGGACCCGTGCATTCCTTGACCATGAAAACACAAAAATGCTAGCGCATGCCCTCACCATCTCCTGCCTCGACTACTGCAACCTCCTACTCTCTGGCCTCCCCTCTAGCACTCTGGCACCACCCCAATCCATCCTAAGCTCCGCTGCCTGACTAATCTACCTGTCTCCCTGTTATTTCCCAGCCTCTCCTCTCTGCCAGGCCCTTCATTGGCTTACTATTGCCCAGAGTCTGCAGTTCAAAACCCTAACAATGACATACAAAGCCATTCACAACTTGTCTCCTCCATACATCTGTGACTTTGCCTCCCGGGTACCCACCTTCACGCAACCTTCAATCCTCTCAAGATCTCCTTCTCTGCTCTCCTCTCATCTCTTCCTCTCACAACCACATACAAGACTTCTCCTGTGCTTCCCCTATACTCTGGAACTCTCTACCCCAACAAATCAGGCTCTCGCCCTCCACGGAAACCTTCAAAAGGAACCTGAAGACCCACCACTTCTGACAAGCCTACAACCTGCAGTGATCATCAGTTTGCTGAACGTCCTCACGACCAACTCTACCCTCTCCTAGTGTATCCTCACCCATCCCCTGTAGACTGTGAGCCCTCGCGGGCAGGGTCCTCTTTCCTTCTGTACTTGTTTGTGTCTTGTTTTGCTCTTGTTTATTGTACTTATCTATATTTGCCCCATTCACATGTAAAATGCCATGGAATAAATGGCGCTACAAAAATGTATAATAATAATAATACCCGAACATCTATGGGTTTTCTCATCCCTAATGGTGAGTATGTAAAAAAAAATAACCTGACTCTGCTGCGTCTGTGTGAATAGGCATTTTGTGTTTGATGCACCATTCTTTCTCTACAATATGACATGTAAAGAAATTACATTTGTTGGCCAATAGTTTTGTCTCTTTAAAAAATAAGGATATGCTAGCCTTTGGTGGTAGAGTCATTTACCCACTCAAGGATGGTGGGAAAATTGCAAATATACACTGGAGACCATTTAGAAACAGCTATAGTCACGAGGAAGCAAAAAGCTTAATGGTTACAAATCTTTACATAAGGTGATATGCTTGGTGGTTACAGACAAAGATGAGTAAATCGTTTCTTAAAGAGTCAAATATGTTACGAATTTCCCAAAAATTGTGCAGTCTTCTTTTACGGGGATTAAAAAAGAAAAAAATTATATACTAACATGTTCTTACGTTACTGCACCTCCCTAATGCTTTGTCATTGGTCTTCTGGATTTCATGATGCTCCAAGTTCTGTGATTTGCATCAAGCAGCCATGTGGGGTGCATTTCACGTCTTTGACATCAAAGATGTTCGGCACCCCTTAGAATCGTGTTTGGAGAAACCTCAGACCATAATAAACGTCTTTACAGGGCACTTTTGACTCAGAACAAGTTATTTGAATCAAATCTCTCTGCTGAATCAAGAGAATTAGGGGAGATTCACTCATTTCAAGTTACAGATAATCTCATGAGATGTAACAGCTGGAAAAGAAGTAGACGATTAGTATTCATAATAAGGGTAGGCTTTCATTTGAAAAAAATTATTGAGCCTGCTGAAAATCTTTTGCAAGGGGGTAGCAAATTTATTTTAAATTCTTTTCGGGGCATTGTCACGGGTTTACCAAGACAGAGAGGGTCCAGAAGACAGCGGTGTCTGATTTTGCGTACTCCTGCACTAATTAGAACCACTTTACCTTCATATTAAACAGTGTATGTTTCTGTTAACATTGCAGGGTTTAATCTTAGCTTTTGAGATCTCTTGAAGCCTTCCAGCTTCAGTGGTCTCAGCTGTTCAGTTTTGGCCACTCCTGTTGTGAACTCATAATTGGTGGAGATCTGCCACCTGTTGATGAGGATGTCGATTGGATCTCTGGAATCTCAGACTGGATTTAAGACAGCCGATGCCCTAGTGCTGGTGACTCCCTCTGGCTTCTGGTCTTGGTTTTTCAGCTCTGTTCCAGTCATATCAAGCTAAGTGTTTTTGCTAATGTTCACACCTGATTTTGTTGGTCTATTCAGTTTTTTGTGTGGTCAGCCAGCCCCGGCTGGGGCTGTGCTGAATTTCCACTCTTATTTATCTGTATTTGCCAATTTGCTTTCTGTCCCTTATTAGACTGGCCTCTTTTTTGCTCTGTCTCAGAATATTTCAGAGTGCTGATATAGTGGGAGAAGTCTAGTGACTTCAGGGTTAATTTTGTTATCAGAAGTGTTGGACATTATTTTTGTAGGGTTTTTTGGGCAGATTGCAGACAGTGCCTTTCCTTTCCTGTCCTTTCTAGTTAGTTTGGGCCCCATCGTTTGCTCAGCCTATTTTCCTGCCTGTGTTTGTGTTTTCATCTTGTTTCACCTTCAGTACATGTGTGGGGGCTGTCTATTCCTTTGGGGTCTGCTCTGAGGCAGTTAGTTTTCCCCTTTTCTGGCTTTAGGCTTATTTAGATCTCCGGCCGTGACGAGGCGTCTAGGATCATCGTAGGAACGCTCCACGGCTGCTGCTAGCTGTTGTGGTTTGGATCAGGGGTCTGCAATCTGCATAGTTACCAACCTCTTTGGTTTTCTGTGACTTAGCTTGTTTAGTTTTTCCTCCTCGGTGACCCATTCATAACACACTCCCCTCTCCAATAAATACTCACCTCTGGCAATCAGGGATTGCCAGTGTTTGTTTTATACTACCTGGTTCTGGAGTTGTAGGTGTTGATTGCTTGAGGAGGTGTTTTGGAGTGTTGTTCAGAAGATTGCTGCTTGGTGATTTGTCTGAGTGCATATCGTTATCCTCTCCTATTTGTTTTTTCCTTCCTTTACTTCCCTGTTTGTGAGTGCATATTTGTATGATTGGTATTTTTATTAATCCTTGTCAGTCTTGTTGTGTATTCTTATACACTACTACTCCCAACTTCCCTGGGTGAGGGAGGGGACAGATAAGGTTTGATTTAGGAGCTCAGCAAGGTAAGTGGCACTGGCATCTTAACCGTCAGAAGTAACCCTGGGAACAGGGATTGCTAGGCCACCCCTAGCATTATGGATCGGGAAGGAGCCCCTAACCCCATGATTTCCTGCAACAGTGCCATGACAGGCGTTATGTAGAACATTGCAGTAGGCATTTTTTAAATATATTCTATCTAAAATTTTGAGAGGAAAACCTTCAAACACTCAGCAATCAGAGATATGCTATGTGTGCTATGGACTTGTAAATTTTAGTTCAATTAGCTTCTTCTTTACATGTGTCTCAATGTGGAAGTATATTGTACTTCTGCCATGTGCATAAATGAATGGAAGTGGTGTCTTGCAACAAATTCAAGAATTTAAAACTAGAATCAAGGATAAGTTGCAGATTGCTTTGGAATACCCTCATAGCGGCCCATCTTTAATTTTCTGATAAGACACCCACAACATTCTTCTTTCATAAGTATTCCCTATGGAGATTTGTTTCAGCTGGATAAGGTCTCAATCCATCTCACATTACTTGACTTTTGAGGGGATGGGAATCCAACTTACTAATAAATTCCCCAAAAAATCGAAATCTACGCATCTAGTTCGATGACCATGATCATGATGGATAGAGTTTTCCGCAGAACTTAAGAGTTATGTCTGTACATACCTATCTTTCCTAATCTCATCAAACTGATGGATTGCAATGTCTGTATAAGAATATTCTTAATTTGAAGGACACTGAGAATGATTCCCAAGGTCACTCTTTTGATAATATGCATTTCCATTGTTCACGAAAATCTCAGTCTTAAGTGATCCAGCAAATAACAGAATTTCATAATTCTTGGGCTGAGATTGCAGCCTTGCCATCTCGTCAGGAGCTGTGTGAGACATTGCCGGAGTTGATAATGCTAGCTAAATTCCACCCGCTGGGGACCTTTTACAATTTGAAGATCTAATCATTTTAAAATATGACTGTCTAAGATGGATTTGAAGAAATTGATCCTGTTATATTTACAGACAGTGACACGGACTCATCTTCAGATATTAATGGCTTTGTGTGTTTGCTGTGCTCGGAGCAGATACATCTTGTAACATTTCTGATGACCAATTGCTTTTATCATTTCATTTCATATTTTAAATTGTTTCATTTGGGACAATTATATTGCGAAAATTACAATGCTACATTCGGTAGAGTTAAATCACAAATAGCCTGGAAACCTATCGTCTAGAAAGCCGTTGTATGGAAACTACATATGGTTATGTCTAAATAAAAAAAACTCTAAAATATGTAATTTGATATCTATAAAATGGGTATTTCAATTATGCTGGGCAGTGGATATTGCAGAAAATAGTTTTGAAGGATTGGAAGATGAACACTAATTCCAGCTTGAATATTAGAAATGTTGAAAAGTACAAATTTAATGTTTGGGAAAATGTGTTAAATGCCACTGTCAGAGATTGACAGCGGCATTTAACTTGTTAAGGCCAGGTTCATACTGTGTTACAGCAGCCCGTTCAATGCATAGCGTTGACGGGCTGCGTTAACGCTATAGCATAAAGCAATCGCGTTATGCTATACCGCTAGCGCAGATGATTCATCTGTGCCAGTGGTGACGGAGCCTCAGATGCTGCAGCCTGCGTCTGAGGCTCCGTCACTGAATGACGGCACATCGCTTGCGCATGCCGATTATGGCATGTGTTGGCGTTGCGCCTGATAATAGGGGTTAATGGCAGCACTAACGGACTGCGTTACACCGCGTTATGCCACGGTGTAACGCAGTCCATCTAACAAACTGCCATAACGCATTGTGACCCCAGCCTAACAGCGGCGGTTGGATCTCGGATCCACCCGCAGCTGTTAGAGGCTAATAAAATTTAGCTGTCATGTGCAAGGAAAGATGTGAGCTCAGCGCCAGAGCACGCAATAAATGCAGAGACACGACCTTGGACATACCTATATGTTCTAGGTTATGGAGGGGTTAAAAAATGCTCTGGTTTGCTTCACATGTGATAACATATGTGCTCCTTAATTCATAGTCTTGCTACTTTCAGTCTGAAGTGACAATATGCACATTAAATTAAAATCAAGGAAACAATTGCTTGAACATGTGTCTACATTTTAGACTGGTAATATAGAAGTAAATGCTATCAAAAAAATATATTGTGACTTTCTGCTTCCAGTATAGACTTTAAAAGTTACAATATACAATTACAAATAAAAATTGATGGAAATTGAAAATGTTTTTCAAATAGTTTTATTAGGGTTTTAAATATTTTAATTGGGTGGAAAGACCAGGGGAGGGGGGGGAGCAGGGAGGGAAGGTTGGATATGGGGAAAGGAAAAGAGAGGACAGAACTTAGAAAACCATTACAAAACTTTTCAAAACAGACCTGTTGGTCAAAAGCAAATTAAAACCACATATAAGTTTTATACAAACATTTTTCATGTTGGGGAGAGAGATAACGTCCTTAGAAAGAAGTAATCGGTTTCAGTTCTATTCTATTACTTTATTAAAAGATTTAGGAGGTTTAACCGGTTTGGAACTGCTCATTCCACACTTTCCACTTTTTAGAATATTTGTTTATTCCGTTATTGTTAACACCAAATCTCCACTCTATGTTATTGTGGGTGTGGATTTTTTCTAAGATGTCAGCAAACTTAGGTGAGGTTTGTTTTTTCCACCAAAAAACAATCTCGTTTTTTATTACTAGAAAAATATGAATTATGATATACCTTGTGGTGGGCGAAAGATCCTCCATATCCAAGGAAAGCAGGGCTCTTTGTGGAGTGATAGCGAAATCTTTTTCAAATGCGTTGATGTGCTTTGTTGCCTCCAGCCAAAGGGCTTTTACCTTAGGGCAACTCCAGAACAGATGGTATAAATTACCCTTGTGACCACATTTCCTCCAACATAGCGGGGAATAGTCTTAATTTATGTGAGCGAGCCTCGTAGGTGTGTAATACCACCTGCATAGTATTTTGAAATAAGACTCTTGCAAAGTGGCAGAAATAGTAGAATGATAAGTGTATTTTGTAGCGACGTCCCATTGTTCCACAGAGTAATTAAGATGCAATTCATTTTCCCACCTTCTCATATATTGATTTTTATTGGCAACAGTATCTTTATTAAACGTTTTGTATAAGTTGTTCAGACTCCACATTGAGTCATTACGGATATTATCCAGTAGCAGGCTTAATTTGTAATAATTTACTGTATGGTTATTCATTAAATTTTTGATATGTTCCTTAAACATAAGGAAGGGTATTAGATCACTGTAAGCCAAAGCAAATTTTTGTCTTAACTCATTATATAACATAATCCCTGAGCTCGTGAACACATCACCTACTATTTTTAATCCTTTTTCTGACCAACCGGGCATGAGTGGGATATTATAAATTTTTGACACAAAAGATAATGGAACCTTTTCTACTTGTTCAGCTTTGTTAAGTTCAAGTCTGGTTGGCTTGAGCAGTTGTTTCCATGCCTTAAAGGTGGCATTGAAGATAGGGTGGGACGAACAAATTTTGGGTTTATGTATTATGTGTCTAAAGAAAGAATCTTTGGCATTACCCATGTAACCTTCTTCGTTCTCCTATGCTACCCAAGCTGGAATATTATCCTCATAAAACCAGGATCTGCTCAACTTAATGAGTGAGGCATGATAGTAGGTTTGAAGATTGGGCAGACCCATTCCTCTAATAAGCTTATGTTTACAAAGAATGTCAGATGAGATTCTGGCCCTCTTATTGCACCAAACAAAAGAATTCATCAGTTTTTGCAATCTCTGTAACTTTTCGAAAGGGATGTTGATGGGAAGTGTCCTAAAGACATAAAGCAATTTAGGTAAGATAAATGTTTTGATCGTCATCACTCTGCCAAACAGAGATAAATCAAATTTGGAGAAATAAGCAAGATCTGATTTGATTGTTTTTGAAATTTTGTCCAGATTAGTTCTTACGATTTTGTGTAGATATGGTTCAATGATTATACCAAGGTATTCAATACAGTTGTCTTCAAAACTAAATTTGGACATTTGCTTCAATTTGGAGTTATATGTCTCATTCATATTAATTGCCATGAATTTTGATTTTTCGGGGTTTATTTTGAAATAGGATATTTCATAGAATCTGTCTAATTCTCCTATTAATGTTTTTAATGAATGTTGGGGATCGGTTAGAGTAAATATCAAATCATCCACATATAGGCCTACTTTATGTTCAGCACTTTGAGATACTATACCTCTAATTCCTACATTTTTCCTGATACTTTCTGCAAAAGGCTCCATAGCCAAAACAAAGAGTATAGGGGACAGGGGGCACCCCTGTCTGGTACCATTGGTAATGCCGAAGGGGTCCCACAGAGTGTTGTTAGCTAAAATTCTTGTGGTGGGATTTGAGTAGAGTGCGAAAATGGAAGAAATGGATTTTTTGTCGAAACCAAATTTATTCAGAGTGGCCTGTAGGTAAGGCCAACTGACTCTGTCAAAGGCCTTTTCGGCATCCAATGTTAAAAAAGTTGTTTGAAGTTTCATTTTTTGGCTTAAATGAATTATATTTAACACCCTCCTCGATGCCTGCCGACCTTCGGTGAATCCTATCTGAATTTTTTTGATTCGATCTGCCAATATTTTGGCATAGATTTTTGTATCGCTATTAATTAGGGAAATGGGGCAATAATTATGAGCTTTCCCTGGGTCTCCTTTAGCTTTGGGAATCATTGTGATAACCGCTTCTTGCATTTCTTTGGGGAAGGAATTTAGTTGGGCGGCCGAATTGAATACAGAAACTAGATGAGGTGACAGGACCTTGGAAAATTGTTTGCAGTAATCATTGGATAGTCCATCAGGGCCAGGGGCTTTATGATTTTTTAATTTGTTAATGGTACTAGTTACTTCCAATTCAGAGAATGGCGCATTTATTAATTCTAAGTCTGAAGAGTTAACCTTGGGGAGATTGATTTTGTCCATGAATGTGTTTATCATTGAAATGTCAATTTTGGGAGAATCAGATCTTTCATTTAGGTTGTACAAATTACAGTAAAATTCTGCAAAGGTCTTGACAATGTCTTTGGGGTGAACGACTTTTTGACCCGAGTGGGATATGAGATAATTAATTTTCTTTTTTATGCGCTCTTTTTTAGCTTTAGCATCATGTATTTGGTGAGTTTGTTGATGGATGTATACATTTTAACCCTAGAGGCTCTGATTATTGCATTTTCCTCCTGTAGAATTTCCTCACCCAGCCTGCGTCTAAGGTCCAAGATTTCCGAATGAATATCATTCGAGGGAACTCGCAATTCATTTTGTTCTTTCTCCTTTAAATATATTTGTCTTTGTAAATTCTGAATTTGCTCTCTATTTTTCCTCCTGAACTAGGACGCAAGCTGAATGAGGACTCCCCTAACAACCGCCTTGTGGGCACTCCAAAGAGTAAAATTGTTTACCTCTTCCTTTGTGTTTTCAGCAAAGTAATTATTTTGGGTTTTATTTAATTCTTTTTTATGCTCTTGGATTTTAACCCCTTCCTGACATCCGACGTACTATCCCGTCCATGGGACCCGGGCCCCTATGCCCATGGACGGGATAGTATGTCTACCGCGATCAGCGGCGCCCACGTGGTAAGCGCCTCTGATCGCGGCCGGATGTCAGCTGATTATCACAGCTAACACCCGGCACAATGTGTCAGGGGCAGTCACGGACCGCCCCGACATGTTAACCCCTTGCCCACCACGATCAAACATGATCGCGGTGTACCGGGGGTTAAAGGGAAGCATCGGCAGGGAGGGGGCTCCCTCCGTGCTTCCCTGAGCCCCTCACGGCAGCGCAATGTGCAGCACTGCTGCCGGGGGCTCCTTTCCTGCAGGCCCCCGAATCCAAGATGGTGACGGAGGCCTTCGGGGGCCTGCAGGAAGCTGGCTTCCTCAGTGCCTGCAAAGCGCAGGCATGAGGAAGCCTTGTGCACTGCCTGTGACAGATTGCTGATCTGTCACAGTGATCTGTGATGTGACAGATCAGCGATCTGTCACAGAACAGTGATGTCCCACCTGGGACTATTTAATAAAGTAAAAAAAAAATAAAGTGTTAAAATAATTTTAAAAAAATCGCCAAATAAATTACAAAAAAAAAAAAATATTCCCCCAAATAAATCCATTTTTTGAAAATAAAAAAACAAACAAACAATAAAAGTACACATATTAGGTATCGCCGCATCCGTAACGACCTGCCCTATAAAACTGTCCCATTAGTTAACCCCTTTAGCGAACCCCTTAAAAAATAAAAATAAAAAACGAAGCAAAAAATAATGATTTATTATCATACCGCCAAAAAAAAACGTGTAATAACGCGCGATCAAAAAGACGCATATAAATATCCATGGTACCGCTGAAAACGTCATCTTGTCCCGCAAAAAACGAGCCGCCACACAGCATCATCAGCGAAAAAATAAAAAAGTTATAGCTTGCAGAATAAAGCGATGCAAAAATAATTATTTTTTATATAAAATAGTTTTCATTGCATAAAACCGACAAAACATAAAAAAATGACCTAAATGAGGTATCGCTGTAACCGTACTGACCCGAAGAATAAATCTGCTTTATCAATTTTACCGCACGCGGAATGGTGTAAACGCACCCCCCAAAAGAAATTCATGAAACGCTGGTTTTTGTTCATTCTGCTTCCCAAAAATCGGAATAAAAAGCGATCAAAAAATGTCACGTGCCCGAAAATGGTACCAATAAAAACGTCATCTCGTCCCGCAAAAAATAAGACCTCACATGACTTGGTGGATCAAAATAAAGAAAAATTATAGCTCTCAATATGTGGTTATGCAAAAACTATTTTTACAGTAAAAAGCGTCTTTTAGCGTGCGACAGCCGCCAAACATAAAAACCGCCATAAATCATAAATCAAACCCCCCGTTATCACCCCCTTAGTTAGGGAAAAATAATAAAATAAAAAAAATGTATTTATTTCCATTTTTCCATTACGGTTAGGGTTAGGGTAGGGTAAGGGTTAGGGTTAGGGCTAGGGCTAGGGTTAGGGCTAGGGTTAGGGCTAGGGTTAGGGCTAGGGATAGGGTTAGGGCTGAGATTAGGGTTAGGGGTAGGTTGGGGTTCGGGTTGGAGTTAGAATTGGGGGTTTCCACTGTTTGGGCACATCAGGGGCTCTCCAAATGCAACATGGCGTCTGATTTCAATTCCAGCCAATTCTGAGTTGAAAAAGTCAAATGGTGCTCCTTCCCTTCCAAGCTCTGACATGCGCCCAAACAGTGTTTTACCCCCACATGTAGGGTATCAGCCTACTCAGGACAAATTGCAAAACAATTTTTGGCGTCCAGTTTCTCCTGTTACCCTTAGGAAAATAAAAAATTGGGGGCAAAAATATCATTTTTTTGGAAAAAAATGATTTTTTTATTTTGACGTCCGAGCGTTATAAAATTCTGTGAAGCACTTGGGGGTTCAAAGTGCTCACCACACATCTAGATAAGTTCCGTGGGGGGTCTAGTGTCCAAAATGGGGTCACTTGTGGGGAGTTTCAATAGTTTATGTACATCAGGGGCTCTCCAAACGCACATGACACCCGCAGACCTTTCCATCAAAGTCTGCATTCCAAAACGTCACTACTTCCCTTCCGAGCCCCGACGTGTGTCCATACAGTAGTTTTCTCCCACATATGGGGCATCAGCGTACTCAGGACAAATTGGACAACAACTTTTGGGGTCCAATTTCTCCTGTTACCCTTGGGAAAATGAAAAAATTGGGGACTAATTGATCATGTTTGTGGAAAAAATACGATTTTTTTATTTTCATGCCCGGGCATTATAAACTTCTGTGATGCCCTTGGGGGTTCAAAGTGCTCACCACACATCTAGATAAGTTCCTTAGGGGGTCTCATTTCCAAAATGGGGTCATTTGTGGGGGGTTTCCACTGTTTAGGTACATTAGGGGCTCTCCAAATGCAACATGACACCCGCAGAACATTCCCTCAAAGTCTGCATTCCAAAACGTCACTACTTCCCTTCTGAGCCCCGACGTGTGTCCATACAGTAGTTTTCTCCCACATATGGGGTGTCAGCGTACTCAGGACAAATTGGACAACAACTTTTGGGGTTCAATTTCTCCTGTTACCCTTGGGAAAATAAAAAAATTGGGGACTAATTGATCATGTTTGTGGAAAAAATACGATTTTTTTATTTTCATGCCCGGGCATTATAAACTTCTGTGAAGCCCTTGGGGGTTCAAAGTGCTCACCTCACATCTAGATAAGTTCCTTAGGGGGTCTAGTTTTCAAAATGGGGTCATTTGTGGGGGGTTTCCACTGCTTAGGTACATTAGGGGCTCTCCAAAGGCAACATGACACCCGCAGACCATTCCATCAAAGTCTGCATTCCAAAACGTCACTACTTCCCTTCCGAGCCCCGACGTGTGCCCATACAGTAGTTTTCTCCCACATATGGGGTATCAGCATACTCAGGACAAATTGGACAACAACTTTTGCGGTCCAATTTCTCCTGGTACCCTTGGGAAAATAAAAAAATGGTGACTAAAAGATCATGATTGTGGAAAAAATACGAATTTTTTATTTTCACGCCCAGGCGTTATAAACTTCTATGAAGCACTGGGGGGTTCAAAGTTCTCACCACACATCTAGATAAGTTCCTTGGGGGGTCTAGTTTACAAAATGGTGTCATTTGTGGGGGGTTTCCACTGTTTAGGTACATCAGGGGTTTTCCAATCGCGACATGGTGTCCGATCTCAATTCTAGCCCAAAACGTCAAATGGCGCTGCTTCCCTTCCGAGCTCTGCCATGCGCCCAAATAGTGGTTTACCCCCACATGTGAGGTATCGGCGTACTCAGGACAAATTGCACAATAACTTTTAGGGTCCTGTTCCCCTTGGAAAAATAAGAATTGAGGGTGAAACGATCATTTTTGTGGAAAAGATATGATTTTTTAATTGTACGGCTTTATGTTATAAACTTCTGTGAAGCCCTTGTGGGTTCAAAGTTCTCACCACACATCTAGATAAGTTCCTTAGGGGGTCTAGTTTCCAAAATGGTGTCATTTGTGGGGGGTTTCCACTGTTTTGGTACATCAGGGGTTTTCCAATCGCGACATGATGTCCGATCTCAATTCCAGCCAAAAACGTCAAATGGCGCTGCTTCCCTTCCGAGCTCTGCCATGCGCCCAAATAGTGGTTTACCCCCACATGTGGGGTATCGGCGTACTCAGGATAAATTGCACAATAACTTTTAGGGTCCTGTTACCCTTGGAAAAATAAGAATTGAGGGTGAAACGATCATTTTTGTGGAAAAAATATGATTTTTTAATTGTACGGCTTTATGTTATAAACTTCTGTGAAGCCCTTGGGGGTTCAAAGTTCTCACCACACATCCAGATAAGTTCCTTAGGGGGTCTAGTTTCCAAAATGGTGTCATTTGTGGGGGGTTTCCACTGTTTTGGTACATCAGGGGTTTTCCAATCGCGACATGATGTCCGATCTCAATTCCAGCCAAAAACGTCAAATGGCGCTGCTTCCCTTCCGAGCTCTGCCATGCGCCCAAATAGTGGTTTACTCCCACATGTGGGGTATCAGTGTACTCAGGACAAATTGCACAATAACTTTTAGGGTCCTGTTACCCTTGGGAAAATAAAAATTGGGGTGAAAAGATCATTTTTGTGGAAAAAATATGATTTTTTAATTGTACCGCTGTACGTTATAAACTTCTGTAAAGCCCTTGTGGGTTCAAAGTTCTCACCACATTTCTAGATAAGTTCCTTAGGGGGTCTAGTTTCCAAAATGGGGTCACTTGTAGGGGGTTTCCACTGTTTAGGTACATCAGGGACTCTCCAAACGTGACATGGCGTCCGATCTGAATTCCAGACAATTTTGCATTGAAAAAGTCAAACGGCGCTCCTTCCATTCTGAGCTCTGAAACAGTCATTCCCTCCCACATATCAGGTATCTGCGTACTCAGGACAAATCGCACAATAGCTTTTGCAGTCCAATTTCTCCTGTTACCCTTGGTAAAATAAAAAAAATTGAACCTGAAGATATCGAAGTATTCATTGTTTACTAGCCAGTTTTTTAGGTTCTGAGCTTTATGGCGGACCGAAGATGATGAGTCCATCTGAGGGTCTGGCACTATGTTGAAGTCTCCTGCCAAAATCAAATCACCAGACCCAATCTTTTAAATTTTTTTGTTCAGATTGTTTAGAAACGCGATAGGATTCTTATTGGGTGCGTAAAGTTTGACCAGGATAAACACTCTATTATTTATGCTACCTTTGAGGATATGGAATCTGCCCAATTCACCTGCAATCTCCTCCGTGAGTTTAAATGGGACGTCGCCACTCACCATTGTTAGTACTCCTGCCTTCCTAGAGGAGTGGAGGGATTTGAATACGTGTGGATATTTATTGTGTTGAAACACTGGATGCTTCTCCTTACCCAATTTCACCTCCTGCAAACAAATTATATCAGGTTTTAGACGGTTTATCTCTCCAAATATATGATCTCTTGTTTGGACTATTCAGTCCATTTACATTATAAGTGAGAACTCTCATGAGTATCCTATAAAACAGTCAAAACAAAGGTTAACAGAAAACAATACAAATAGAAACTAGTCAAACTTAGACTTTTGTAGTTATAAATAAACTACCGGTTCTCTTGGAGGACTTTGTGCAAGGCAAAGTCTCACCTAGGTCGGGGTACCAAATAAGTTTATGGCATAGGACCAGAGAAAAGACTTCAGGGTTTTTGAGACCAAAGGTTGTTGTCGCATCAGTCTTGGTCTTGAAATTCTGGTTCATTATCCAGAAATCTTAGGAATCTGAGACCCTCCTGCGGGGTGAAGATTAGATTGTCTTTACCTTTGAATCTAACGATTAGTTTGGTTGGAAATCCCCATTTATAGATTATGCGTCGTTCTCTTAATTTAGATGTAATGTCCTTAAATTCTTACCTGGAGTCCATCGTGGCCCTTGAAAAATCTGCAAAGATTTTTAAATTTCCATATGGATCAGGCAAGGAGCTCTTCTCTCTAGCTGCTCTGAGGACTTTCTCCTTTGTTCCGAAGAAATGGACCTTCATTATTGTGTCCATAGGTTTCTCTGGGGCCACTCCTTTTGGTTTATGAACTCTGTGAATTCTATCGAATTTAAGGTTAAGATCAGTCAAATTTGGAACCAGTTTCTTGATTAAATCTTTTGTGAATTTAGGGAGTTCTTCCTGTGTCACAGATTCAGGGATTCCTCTAATTTTGAGGTTACTTCTTCTGCTTCTGTCTTCCAGGTCAGTGATTTAATTTTTCAACATCAGTATCTCGACCTTGAGACAAGAGCTCTGCTTGGAGGAGAAAGAGTTGTATTTTTCAACCTTAGAAAGCCTGTCTTCTATTTTTCCCATTCTTTGGTTTATAGCCGCACAGGTTTCTTTCAGAGTTCTATCATGTTTTTCGAATCCAATTCTTACTGACTCATTGAAAGTCAAAAGCAAGCTAGAAAGGAAACCTTCAGTGACCACTGTATTAGATGTGAGGTGGGATTTCAAGTCTGGGGGTGAAAAAGAGTCAAAACTTTCTTGAGTTGGTTCTCCATGGTGTTTTTTTGCTGCCTGTTTCTTGGGGGTTTGATTAGGAGAGTAATCTTCCGAGAACTCATCATAGTCACTAATACGAGGGGTTTGTGCATCTTTCTCTTTTCCTTTTTCCATTTCGGATCTTTTGAGAGACTTTGCAGTATCCATGTCATCTCCATTGGTTGGTTTTTGTATTTCTCTATTATTTCCCTTTAGGGTGGATGCAAAAGTAGGAATTTTTGAGGGTGAAACAGTTTTCTTAGGCCCCTCTTTACCCCCTTTATTGTATTGTGGGCATTGGTTGGTCCACTTACGCTCTTGTTTGTCTTGTCTCAGTGGTGACCTACATCTAACTGGACTCCGCAAATTAGAAAGGTCTTCTATGGATTTTGAATGTCTGGATTGGTAGGACTTAGTATTAGTTTTCATTTTAGGTGTGCTCATTTTGTTATCGTGCAGGTTATCAGCTTAGGCAATTTCAACGACGTCTCATTTGCGGTGTGAAACACTCCTGAGATCCAACGGCGTCTTAGTTGCTTTTGGAATCTCTCCTGTGATCCAGCAGCATCTCAAATGTGTTTGGACTCTCTCCTGCGATCCAACAGAGTCTCAATTGCGTTTGGGATCACTCCTGCGATCCGACGGCGTCGCAATTGCGACCTCAAAGCCGCGATTACCGCCAGGAAGTCACAGAACCCTCCCAGAGGTAAATAAAGGGGTTGCTATACCTTATAATCAGCAACTACTTTGTCTTGCGCCTCTTGATAGGTCGAAAGGGTTGTGAAGATTGATTATAGGTTCCTCTTGGGGCTAGTTTCTTTATGTGGAATCCCACTTCCTGTATGTACTTTCACTTTCACTAGGCCCAGTTTCTGATGTGAGGAAACTTCAGATTTCTTCTGTTTATAAGTCCTAAAATTGACTAAAAAGGTGCCCAATGTGGTCACAAAGCATTCCTGTGGCCATCAGGAGCAAAAAGATTGGCCTCTTGTAGCTTTAACCCCTTCACTACCAAGGGTGGTTTGCACGTTAACTCCCGGGCCAATTTTTACAATTCTGACCACTATCCCTTTATGAGGTAGTAACTCTGAAACGCTTGCATGGATCTTGGTGATTCTGACACTGTTTTCTCGTGACATATTGTACTTCATGTTAGTGGTAAAATTTCATTCAAATAACCTGTGTTTATTTGTGAAAAAAACAGAAATTTGGCAAAAATTTTGAAAATTTTGCAATTTTTCAACTTTGAATTTTTATGCGCTTAAATCACAGAGATACGGCACACAAAAAACTTAATAAGTAACATTTCCCACATATTTACTTTACATCAGCACAATTTTGGAACCAAAATTTTTTTTTTTGTTAGGAAGATATAAGGGTTAAAAGTTGACCAGCGATTTCTCATTTTTGCAACATCATTTTATTTTTACGGACCACATCACATTTGAAGCCACTTTGAGGGGTTTATATGATAGAAAATACCCAAAAGTGACACCATTCTAAAAACTGCACCCCTTAAGGTGCTCAAAACCACATTCAAGAAGTTTATTAACCCTTCAGGTGCTTCACAGGAATTTTTTGAATATATAAAATAAATGAACATTTAACTTTTTTTCACAAAAAAAATACTTCAGGTTCAATTTTTTTTATTTTACCAAGGGTAACAGGAGGAATTGGACTGCAAAAGTTATTGGGCAATTTGTCCTGAGTACCCTGATACCTGATATGTGGGGGGGAACCACTGTTTCTGTGCATGGCAGAGCTCAGAAGGGAAGGAGCGCCATTTGACTTTTTCAATGCAAAATTGGCTGGAATTCAGATCGGACGCCATGTCACGTTTGGAGAGCCCCTGATGTACCTAAACAGTGGAAACCCCCCACAAGTGACCCCATTTTGGAAACTAGACCTCCCAAGGAACTTATCTAGATGTGTGTTGAGAACTTTGAACCCCCAAGGGCTTCACAGATATTTATAACGTACAGCCGTACAATTAAAAAATCATATTTTTGACACAAAAATGATCTTTTCACCCTCAATTCTTATTTTTGCAAGGGTAACAGGACCCTAAAAGTTATTGTGCAATTTGTCCTGAGTATGCTGATACCCAATATGTAGGTGTAAACAACTATTTGGGCACATGGCAGAGCTCGGAAGGGAAGCAGCGCCATTTGACGTTTTTGGCTGGAATTGAGATCGGACACCATGTCGCGTTTGGAAAGCCCCTGATGTACCAAAACAGTGAAAACCCACCACAAATGACACCATTTTGGAAACTAGACCCTCCCAAGGAACTTATCTAGATGTGTGGTGAGAACTCTGAACCCCCAAGGGCTTCACAGAAGTTTATAACGTACAGCCGTACAATTAAAAAATCATATTTTTTCCACAAAAATTATCTTTTCACCCTCAATTCTTATTTTTCCAAGGGTAACAGGACCCTAAAAGTTATTGTGCAATTTGTCCTGAGTACGCTGATACCTCATATGTGGGTGTAAACGACTATTTGGGCACATGGCAGAGCTCGGAAGGGAAGCAGCGCCATTTGACGTTCTTGGCTGGAATTGAGATTGGACACCATGTCGCGTTTGGAAAGCACCTGATGTACCAAAACAGCGGAAACCCCCCACAAATGACACCATTTTGGAAACTAGACCCCGTAAGGAACTTATCTAGATGTGTGGTGAGCACTTTTAACCCCCAAGGGCTTCACAGAAGTTTATAATGACCGGGCGTGAAAATAAAAAAAATCGTATTTTTTCCACAAACATGATCATTTAGTCCCCAATTTTTTTATTTTCCCAAGGGTACCAGGAGAAATTGGTCCCCAAAGGTTGTTGTCCAATTTGTCCTGAGTACGCTGATACGTCATATCTGGGAGAAAACTACTTTATGGGCACACGTCGGGGCTCGGAAGGGAAGGAGTGACGTTTTGGAATGCAGACTTTGATGGAATGGTCTGCGGGTGTCATGTGCATTTGGAGAGCCTATGATGTGCCTAAACTATTCAAACCCCCCACAAGTGACCCCATTTTGGAAACTAGACACCCCACGGAACTTATCTAGATGTGTGGTGATCACTTTGAACCCCCAAGTGCTTCACAGAAGTTTAAAAAGCCCGGGCGTGAAAATAAAAAAAATCATATTTTTTTCCACAAAAATGATATTTTTACCCCCAATTTTTTATTTTCCTAAGGGCAACAGGAGAATTTGGACCCCAAAAGTTGTTTTGAAATTTGTCCTGAGTAGGCTGATACCCCATATGTGGGGGTAAAACACTGTTTGGGTGCATGGCAGAGCTTGGAAGGGAAGGAGCACCATTTGACTTTTTCAACGCAGAATTGGCTGGAATTGAGATCAGATGCCATGATGTGTTTGGAGAGCACCTGATGTGCCCAAACAGTGGAAAACCCACAATTCTAACTCCAACCCTAACCCCAACACACCCCTAACCCTATTCTCAGCCCTAACCCTAGCCCTAGCCCTAACCCTAACCCTAGCCCTAACCCTAACCCTAGCCCTAGCCCTAACCCTAGCCCTAACCCTAACCCTAATGGAAAAATGGAAATAAATACATTTTTTTAATTTTATTATTTTTCCCTAACTAAGGGGGTGATAACGGGGGGTTTGATTTACTATTTATGGTGGTTTTTATATTTGGCAGCTGTCACACGCTAAAAGACGCTTTTTATTGTAAAAATAGTTTTTGCATCACCACATATTGAGAGCTATAATTTTTCCATGTTTTGACCCACCGAGTCATGTGAGGTCTTATTTTTTGCTGGACAAGTTGACGTTTTTATTGGTATCATTTTCGGGCACGTGACATCTTTTGATCGCTTTTTATTCCAATTTTTGGGATGCAGAATGAACAAAAACCAGTGTTTCATGAAATTCTTTTGGGGGGTGCGTTTACACCGTTCTGCGTGCGGTAAAATTGATAAAGCGGTTTTATTCTTTGGGTCAGTACTGTTACATCGATACCTCATTTATGTCTTTTTTATGTTTTAGCGCTTTTATGCAATGAAAACAATTTTATATAGGAAGTAATTATTTTTGCATCACTTTATCCTGCGAGCTATAACTTTTTTATTTTTTCGCTGATGACGCTGTGTGGCTGCCCGTTTTTTGCAGAACAAGATGACGTTTTCAGCGGTACCATGGATATTTATATGCGTCTTTCTGATTGTGCGTTGTTGCACTTTTTGTTCAGCAGTATGAAAATAAATCATTATTTTTGCTTCGTTTTTTTATTTTTATTTTTTAAGGGGTTTGCTAAAGGGGTTAACTAATGGGACAGTTTTATAGGACGGGTCGTTATGGATGCGGTGATACCAAATATGTGCACTTTTATTGTTTTTTTTTATTTCCAAAAAATGAATTTATTATGGAATATTTTTTATTTTTTATTTTATTTAACGATTTTGTGTTAATTATTTTTACACTTTTTTTCTTTTTTAGCTTTATTAGGTTGTCCCAGCGGGGACATCACTGTCCTGTGACAGATCGCTGATCTGTCTCATCACAGATCACTGTGACAGATCAGCGATCTGTTACAGGCATAGACGCATTGTGCCGGGTGTTAGCTGTGATAATCAGCTGACACCCGGCCGCGATCAGAGGCGCTCACCACGTGAGCGCCGCTGATCGCACTAGATGTAATATTCCATCCTTGGGACTTAGGTCCAAGGTCACAGGGACGGAATAGTACGTCCATTGTAGGAAAGGGGTTAAAGTTGCTTTTGGTGAAGTCCTCACTGGAGCTATAAACTCCTGCTGCTTACATGGCAGAAGTTCAGGCCACGCCCCCAGAAATTGAAAATGTGACAAATTTTAGGAAACTTGCCGCACCTGGCAAATTTGAATAATTTATCATCAATTCTCATGCATCATAACAAAAGTACCCAACACCATGTTTCACTTTGCAGATGACTGTATGAGCCAGAGAAGTTCCACATGACCTCAAGTGAAGCTGAGCTGGCTTCCCTGTAATGCCTTGCAGCTATCACATCGCATTGTATAGTGCAGCCAATCAGAAGGGGCTATTGTAGCCTGTATGAAAGCAGAGGCAAGGAATGCAGTAGATATTTTATAGCAAGTCTGGATAGTGAGAGAAAGTCAGATATCACTGATTAGCAACAGAGATAAGGAGAGAAAATCATAAACCATTTAATAAACAATCTGTTTACTCATAGCCATACTTATTGAAGTCACTTTGAGATTTATAAGCCTGTGTTTTTGTTTAAGAGCTTGAAAAGGACTCAATACAGTCCTAGGAGACTTCAGAGTATTACACTTGTGTATTTTCTGGGAAAAGCTTGAAAAGAACTCAATACAGTCCTAGGAGACCTCAGAGTATTACACTTGTGTGTTTTCTGGGCAAGGCTTGAGAAGGACTCAATACAGTCCTAGGAGACCTCAGAGTATTACACTTGTGTGTTTTCTGGGCAAGGCTTGAAAAGGACTCAATACAGTCCTAGGAGACCTCAGAGTGTTACAGTTTTGTGTTTTCTGGGCAATTGGAGGCTTTGCCGCATTGGAGATTCTCAACAAATTGTTTTGCCATTATTAAGTTATTTTTTTTTATAAAAATTGGACAAAACTGACAGATTTGCGTTTCAAAAGATTGGCTCATCACTAACAAATATAACTGTATGTTGTCACTAAAAGAAGTAAAAAAAAGTCTTCAATATTTGGTGAATTGAATTGTGTTTGTTTTCAAAAATTTGCAAAAATGAACATTCACTAATTTCTACTCAACTAATCTTCCACTTATTTCTCTCATGCTTTTTATCAGAGGCCTTTCAGTTTTGCCAGTTAGTGTTCTGACATTATTATGTAATGATCCTCACAATGTTACAAGACGGTCGTTGCTTTTGTCGCATGTGAGTAATATGTTGCTTCTTTAGGAAAAGTGCAAATTATCCTTTTATGATGTTATAATAATGTAATATCAAATTGGTCATAACAATGAACAAAAACATCTTTTATTTTCATGCACATTCGGCAAAGATGTTATTTGCAACTGATCATTATGCAAGCGCTGTAAAAAACAAGCATTCGTGATTGATGAAAGTGCTTTTGCAGTGATGTCATCCGGTTTCAGTCATTTGAAGACACAATTATGGGCACAATAATTGCTCCAAAACATTCATGAGTACAAACAAAAATTCATTGTGCCCAAAACAGACAAGGCTTTGTGATTAGATTCATGAACAATCATGTAATTATGATGATGTCTCACTCGTCGTGTGCCTCCGGCTGAAAATGGAGCTTCTTTTTGGTTACCATGGTGCCTAAATGCACATGGACAGTTAAGGTGCCCTTGATCCTTAAAGCAAACCTGTCCTGTGATTCCATATGGCTGGACCTCACAGGAGGACTAAGATGGCAGCCATGGGGGCTACAGCAGGACCGGGCCTGCCATGACATGTCATGAACACCCTACAAATGCGTTGTGGGGAACGTGGATGAGAGCCGGTGTATGCATGCGCAAGTCAATATAAGTGCTGCTGCCAGTGATTCACAGTTGTATTTAAATAGCTAAACAGCAGCAATCTGGATTAGCTATGGTCACTGAAGTTACCGGCAGACGCCATCTGTAGAAAACAGTTGACGTCTGCCTGTTATTGTTGCGGTCTAGCTCCTGAGCCTGCTCCACAAAAGTGGACCTGACATAGGAAATACTGTAAGGAAGAATACCAGGCTGTGTTGCAGGCAGGAAGGAAATTGAGGATGGAGAGGACCCATGACCTGCAAAGAGGGTGTGTGGTAAGCAAGGGAGGAGAGAGGGGTTTTGCGCGGGAAGCGAGAGAGATTTCCCGCCAGAGAGAAGTGAGAGTGTAGACCTGCTGTGCGCCACCGGTAGCTTTAGTCCACGTGGTAGCAAGAGATGAGTACCAGGGAACGCCTCCGGGCATGCAAGACAAAGTACGTCGAGCGGGAGATTGTTGTGCGAGACTCCTGACTGCAGAGCATGTAGAGCGGGAGATTGTTGTGAAAGGCTCCTGGCTGCAGAGGGTAGCGTGATAGACTAGGGGCTCAGAAGGTCAGACTGGTGACCGCTGGTTGCTGTCAGAAGAGTTCAAATGGATCTGTTGAGCGGGGAAGCCTGAAAATCTCAACACCGGCATTAGCCGGCTTTCAGCTTTCATCTTTGAAGAAGTGACCAGCATTGGACTCCTGCTAAATGAAACAGATATACGCATAAACGTTTGCCTTAAGTTACCCTGTTATTTGTAGTTCCTAGCTTAAAATCTGATTTACCCCTGTTGCTCCTTGCCTAGAGATTCCTCCCTGTAGGGCAGCACGGTGGCTCAGTGGTTGTCCCACCAAGGACAACATCTGCAAGGAGTTTGTATGTTCTCCCCGTGTTTGCGTGTGTTTCCTCCGGGTACTCCGGTTTCCTCCCACACTCCAAAGACATACTGATAGGGAATTTAGATTGTGAGCCCCATCGGGGACAGTGATGATAATGTGTGCAAACTGTAAAGCGCTGCGGAATATGTTAGCGCTATATAAAAATAAAGATTATTATATAAAAATAAAGATTATTATTATTGTACTAATTAAACCAAACCCCTGTTAACCCTTGCTCTGCGCCTCTGTGTTGCTGCATCCAATTACCTGCATTACAATATTATTATGTCTTACATAGCAAAAGGTTAATAGGAGAGTGGTAATATAACACTGAGATAATTGGTCACCCCAATGTGCTCTCGCAGGCTTCTTTCTTACTTCCTTTTTTCTGCATGTTTTGTAGACCTGTTACTCCTAATAAAAGTGTATGAATAAATAATTGGGTGCTACTATGGGTGTAACAATCGTGGCCACAACCAGGCCCATGGAATCTAAGGGCCCATCGACACCAGCACTGTTTTCAGATGAATGTGTGTCTTGGGACACAGTTGACTGAGATGAATTGGGGTGCAGAGATCCACCAGCTCCCTGCGCCACAAAAGCAATAATGACCATCGGCCTATAAACTCCCAGCAGCTATGGTCGATGTGCTCATCATGGGTGGCACATGCTGTCACTGTCTTGTGCCACCTACCATATATAGAGGAGGAAGAGGCCACTGCTCACCACAGTAGTGTGGTAAGAATGAATACTTTTTGTGGTTAAAGGGAATCTGTCACCAGTTTTTTGGCCTATCAGCTAAAAATATCATCTAATAGAGTGTGAGCTATACATTCCTCAACTACATGTGAAACCCCCTGATTCCCCATGAATCCCCCATAAAAACATTTTATATTGCTGCCGTGCTGTATGTAAATATCCTCAGTCCGGTCCGGTGGACATTGGTTCTGGTCCCTCTATCCACCCCAAATCTGCATGCTGTATGCATTCCATTCTGTGAATAGCGTTGTTCCATACAGGTCCCGCGCATCCGCATTCAAATTGCCTTCCGCGCGTGCGCAGCATGCTTTGCCCCACTGCAGGCAAAGCCGTCCGATCTAGTCAGCTAGGATTAGATAGTGCCAGATGGTGTATGGCTGCATCCTCAACTGGTAACCCTCTTTTTTAATTTATTCATTAACTTCCAGGATGAATAAAAGAGAAAGAGGAACAGCACAACATAAAGATTCAAGAAAAGATTATCCAAAATTACTTTATGGTGAACTTTATGAGGCATTAGATATGTTACAATGAAGGTATACAATTGATTGGCTCTTTAATGGTATCTGATGATACAAATCTGATTTTAAGGTAGAAGTGGCCCCTTAACATAATTGGTTCCTTTGCAGCTGTATTGGTTGAACATATGATATGTTTGCATCTGCCTAATGGTTACCCGACCCTTATTTCTTTGTTGTAATAATCAATCTTAAGATTGGGGCTCTGAAATGCTTTGTTAAAATGCAGAGGTCGTCACTAGAGTTGAGCAGATTGATTTGCTGTACTCAGGTCCATTGGCTAGGTCTGTACCCTCTGGCCGCTGGATGGAAGACTTCCAAATATCTTACCGTCCAGGGTCCTTTCCCTGGTGCGACTTTTGAATAGATGGGTTGGCATCATTGGTGAAGTTACACCACCAACTCAATAGCCGCTCTGAGGAACCCACAAAATATTAGATTTGCAGAGCTCTTAGACAGTGAGTCCTGTGAATCGATCTGCCAATCTCTAATGCTTATGCATATATGTCACTGCTCCATTAATTGCCTTTGGGACTGCTGAAGAAACCGGAGAACAGCTCTTGGTTATTTAGGGTAGTCCTGTAGACGAGGTATGTGCCACTTTTTTTTTGACAGGGCATTTCGGCCCCCAATCTTCGAATTGTGACAGTCCCTCTAACACTTTTTAGTAAATATATGAAGTTTGTTAATCATGCACTCTGAAACTTATGACCAGTATGAGTCAAAGCTCTATTTCATGGGATTTGACTTATTTTGGCACTAGCTATCTTTTCATGAATCACGCTGATTTATAATTTGAATTAATTTCTCTAATTTGTAATTGGTAACTCATTTGTCATTTTAAAGTGAGTCAGTAACTGGAATGCATTATATTTTTGGTTTTGTTCAAGTAAGAACTCTAAGTGTATGCATTGACCCCTAGAGACAAAATCATGAATAACGGTGAATCTCAGTTATAAAATTAAATACAACAGAGCAGCTTAAAGCGGGCTTCCACAGTCAGACTTGGCACTGGCCTTCCCACTTCCCAGAGATTTCACCTTTTATATCTTATATAGGGTCTGAATTTTGCTGCAGGGGCTTCTGGAAGGTAGCATCTAACCAGTTGGGCAACCTAACGTTAAATGCCTAAAGAGCAGTCAGGCTTAGAGTTAGGCTCAAGGATTAAATCAGATCCAAGTACATAGTCAAGGATTGTTGAGAGAGCCAGTTGGCCACCAATCTCATCCTTTGATTGGTCGGCTGGCCAACTCTTGTGATCGGCCAGTCAACCAGACCATCAAATTAGCCCTAGATCCTATAGACTAAATAGGACATTGTTCACATCATATTAGTAATATGCAGTTGGTATTTGCAGTTGTTTATATTTACAGAATAAAAAAACATACAATATGTTACAATTCTTACAAAATTGGCTCTGTTCTCACACAATATGTGACCATTATTGTGGATTTATTGGACAGTATTCTTGTTTCCTGCAATCTCAAAGTCACATAGTATTGTACATGTTTTCTCAGGATTTTTCCCATTTCTGTCTATTTAGAAGGAAGCAGTAAATACTCATGACAATGAAGTTTGATTTACTTCACAGCAGCCATAGTGTGGAAGCAGAGCTGTCGAGCAACCATGATCCTAATGAGCCTTGACTTATTTTTGTTTGCATTCAGTGTACATTCTTTTATGCATCCTTTTTTTCAAGCAGAACACAAAAATAGCATTCATCCAGGTGATAAAATCCATGTATAAATGCCAGTTAAGAATAAACCTTCTACCAGCTATATCCATTTTACTCCTCTTCAACTCCTGACCCAGCTGCTCCTCTCCTTTTCCCTGCCAGGGACTTGATAATGTAAAATTGTAGTTCTAATGATGACTCACACAGAGAAAAAAGACTTCCTGTTCCTACATAGAGCTTAGAATGATTCTGCAAGTCAGTTTGCAATCACATTATGTCATAGACCTAACAGAAAAAAAGAATTATTAACTGGGTACAAGGGGAAAATGAGCAATAGTAAGTACACAGTGACATATAATACGATAATTGCAATATATTAGCAGGATAAAAACTGGTGGGAGGATGAGTGCTTCTTTAACTAAAGTCAATTAAAGATAGCACTGGAGACGTGTATTATTTGTTGAACCAATCATTTAAATAGTTGGTATAAGAGCTGGTCATCTGAGGTCTTAAACATGGAAATCAGCTAGTTTTAGCTTTGGAAATAGGGGAATTGATGAGATTTCTCTTTTAATAAAATTAGACTTCGACCCTTCTATTTCTGTAATTGATCCCAAGGAGCTGGCAGGTTTGCAGAAGGTGTTTGATGTGTAATCGTGTGTGATGGTGAATGCAGTATTGTGTGTTTCGCACAAGTCACGTTCTTCTGGCGTCTCGGCTCTAAGGTAGATACCGCAGGGATTCTAATTTCCAGACTTGAAGACTGGAGGTTTTGGTATACTGTCTAATTAAACATTTTAATTAACAACCTTTTATATTTCCTCTTTTTTTCATTTAGAAAACAATCTCTGAATTAATTTTTTACACTTTTGCATAATCACATTCTGCTAAAGTATTGTAACATTTTAAGTCTTTTTATCCCCATTCATATTAAAAAAGGATATCAGCAAAGGACAAATATTATGCAAAACAAACTCCTTTGATTTATTCTGTATTCTGTTTATTGCTTTGCTATGATCCCTGACTTTTCTGTAAATTAGCTTAAAAATTCTTGGATCTTGCAGAAGCCAGTGTTCCCAAATTCTCCTATTGGTTGAAGAAAGTGTCAGGAAGCTTTTTTCTTGTTACACAACATTTTAAAATTTCTTAATTTAGAAGGATAGGGATACAGATGAAGCAGATCACAGTTTTCTGAATTTGTGTTTTTGCATAGTTCCTTGTGATGTCATTATAATGTGTTTTTTTACTAGACTTAAAGTGGTTGTCCACTACTAGGACAAACCTTTCTTGAACTAAATGCTTGGTTCTAAAAAAATAAAAAAACCTATTCTCACCTCCCGTGCCGGTGCTGTTCCCACAATGTCAGCACTAGCTCTCCCTGGAGCTCTTGTGCGGTGTTGTGACACATGACGCTGCCCAATCAGCGATGGCGGCATCGTTGAACATGAAAAGGAAGTCATAGAGCAGCTGAAGCCCGGATTTCCTTTTTGGGTTCAATCTGTATGTAGGCAGGAACAGTGACACCATCGTTGATTGGGCGTTGGAGTCACAAGTCACAACGCCGCACAAAAGCCCTGGAGAGCGAGTGCCGACACCATGGGAACGGCATTGGTAAGGGAAGTGAGTATAAGATTTTTTTTTTTTATTAGGGCAAAACATTTAGTTCAAGAAGGGGTTGTCCTAGTAGTTGGCAAACTCTTTAAGGGCTATGGGCACTTATGAAATAAAAAAAAAGATTTTACATTGTTAGTGTTTACCTTTTCTTTTGCTAATAAAGTTGTGCCATATCTGTAATCATCCTTACTTCATTAATTTTTAGACCCATTCATACCCTATTTACAGCCAGATTCCAGTCTCAGATTTTTCTCTTCTAGGAGTATCTCTCCCAGTAATATAGGCTGGATGTGAGCTTTGTCCTTGTCCAGGGTGCTGCAGTCTTCTTTAGCTCATATATTGGCACAGCTTCTATACGACACTTATTTCTTCTTCAAAAACCTACTCTATCTGCCCTCTTTGAGAAACTTTCTCTGCTCGCCATCTTCTGCGGACCTGTGTCAGCCTCCTCCCATTCCCTGCTGTTATCTCTAAGGGTGTGTGCACACGCTGCAGATTCTGCTGCGGATCCGCAGCGGTTTTGGCCCTGCAGGTCCGCAGCAGTTTCTGCTGCATTGTACAGTACCCTTTTAGCCTATGGAAAATGAAATCCACATTGCACACTGTGCGGAATTTTCCGTGTAGATTTGCGGCAGTTTCAAAACCGCAGCATGTCAATTCTTTGTGCGGATTCCACAGCGGTTTACCACCTGCTCCATGACAGGTGGCAAACCGCAGGCTAAACCGCAGAAAAACCGCAGATAAACCGCAGGTCTTTTGACCTGCAGATTTACCTGCGGTTTTCTCAAATCAGCGCGGAAAATTCCGCAGAGCAATCTGTAGCGTGTGCACACAGCCTAACACTGAGAGCAGAGAGGAGGAGAACATGGATAACTGTCAGGACAGGAGCTGTTACAGATTTGCAACATGTTTTGCATAAGAACTGAGTTAGATAGAAACTGCAGCAGCAAAATTGTAGAAATTATTCATGAAGACTAGAGATGAGCAAATTTATTTGTAACAATATAATTCACTATGAATTTCTTGAGAAATTTGAATTAGCCAGATTTAGTTTGGAAAATGGCAGCCAGAAGGTAGAGTTCTTTACAGGGCTGGGGTCAGGTTCAAAAAATAATAAAATATTATTTCCACCTGTACTAGGCATCACCCACACTTTACTTGCTGCTCTTTCTATGGTCCTTCACTTGCTTTAGATTGCTTTTTGGATTGGTCTTAACTCTTCCATCTCCAGATTACTCTTCCAGTCTTAATCAACCGTTGCATACCAGGCATCACGCAGTCACATGACCTTGTTGGTCAATGTTGGTGATTGATGGGTATTACACCCCATGTAAAGTTTAGTCACCGCCATAAGACCTGGATTGAAGACTGATCCAAAGACTGCAGAATGAAGACCAATCTGAACAATTAAGACAAATCAGAAGTCCAATGCTAAGCGAGGGGAGGACCAGGGAATGAAATGTGGTTCCAGGCAGAAGAGTGGCAGGACAGCTGAACATAATCTTTTAAAATTCATATCCCCTTTCTGGCCTTCCGTTTATTGTTTTTTAAGTTTTGGACACACCTCAGATCATATAAAATGTCTTTTCAAGGCAAGTTTGAATTGGATCGATTTGAATTTTATTTTGCACAATTTTGGCCGGGCAATTCATGCAAATCTACCCAAAACCAATTTCTGCAGATTAGCTCAGATCTAATGAAGAAAAGTTGTTATTGGCATTTAAGAAGCTAATGAACAAGAGAAAAAAAATCTGTACATAATCTATAAGGTAAATCCAACCAGTATGTAATATCTTTAAGGGACATAAAACTTGAACTTGAAGAGGAAAATGTTATTGTATACTTCAGCATAACTAAGCATGGACTCTAGAAAGTCTAGAAAATGGAGCAAACAGAAATCCATTTTTTCCCAAAATTGTTTTTTCTAACACAGATAGGTGCACAGTGATTCAGCAGCAGCAGCGAGGAGGTGCACTGAGGAGCTGTCAATCAGTTAACGTGGACGGAGATTCAACAGCAGTTAGGAGGTACACTGAGGAGCTGTCTATCAGTTAATGTGGGTGGAGATTCAGCAGCAGGAAGGAAACTGAATGAGTAGCTGTCAGTCAGTAAATATGAGCAGAAACTGAGATTAAACCTTAATTATTAAAATAAGTATGTCTGCTTCATCAGGTCTGAAAGATATACCGTAGTTAGTAATGCAAGAAGTTTTTATTGTAACATATAGTGACTGATGTGCTTTAACTCATTACATTTGAACTGTGGTTGCTTTGACTTAAAAGATCCTTTTAAATGTTGCAGTTTAACCCCTTACCCACATCTGCTAAACCTGCATTGTGAAAGTCAGTAGTGGGTGTATTGAGTGTGCTCACACCTGGCACGTAATGGCTGGAACACACAGCCAACATGTTAAATCAGAGTTCGAGAATTTTTGACAGTGCATCGGCATGGGGGCTTGTCATTCTATGCATCCAGTAAAATAAAGTTTAAAAAAGTTTAAAAAAATAAAAAAGCTCAAATTGGCTCCTTTCTCCCTCATTAAAATTAAAGATAATAAAAATTAATATATGTGGTATCGTTCCATGCAGAAAAGTCTGATCTATTAAAATATAAAAATAATTAAGCCAATCGATAAAGACCGTAAACAGAAAAAAATAAAATGCCAAACTTATGGTGTTTTTTAAGTCATTGCAAAGTCACAAAAATGCTTTAAAGAAGCGAACAAATTGTCATATCTATCCCAAAATGGTATCAACAAAAACGTCTTACTCCGCCAAAAAAAAGCAGTCACGCGGCTCCATCAACGAAAAATTTAAACCATTATAATCTAGGAAATCGGTGACACAACCCCCCAAATTTATTTTTTTTTTTACAAATTTCTGAATTTCCTTTTCACCAACAAAATAATAAAAATACTGGACAAGTTTGGTATCGTTGGTATTACACTAAGATGGAAAATCATATTGCTAAGGCACTATTATCACATAATGTACACCATAAAAATAATTCACAATAAAGCAATGTCCGAGTTGTGGGGACTTTTTACGATTTCATTTCATTTGGATTTTTTTTTCCCCATTTTCTAGTACACTGGAAAAATTAATGTTATCATTCAAAAGTACAACTCATCCTGCAAAAAACAAGTGCTCATATGTCCATGTGGACAGAAAAATCAAAACATTGTGGCTTACGGTAGAAAGTGAGGAAAAAACGAAAACGAAATATGCATTTCTCATGTCTGGAAGGAGTTAAAGAAAAAAGGTGCAAGAAAGAACTCACATTAAATGCATAATTTCCTTATTATTTCCTATGGCAGATTTACATTAAATGCCATTTTGCCTTCACTTAGACGTTCAGTGGAATATCTATCTTGCTCCAATTATACTATTTCATTTAACAATGGTAAAAGCAATGAATGGTAGTCACAGCCAAGTGCCCGTTATTGGAGTCACTTTGTGTTTAATTCAAGAACTCTTTTCATATGTTTGGATTTAACAATTGGCAGAGGAAGTTTGTGGGAGTCTTCTCATTCCTCGTCGAGAATCTATAGTGCATGTCTATCTATTATTGTGAAAGTGTAAAAATAGCTAAATCAAGTCAGACTTGTTACAATATAAATATATGGTATAATGTATTGAGAATGTATCCAACTTCCAAAAATGTGGGGCAATGCCGAATAGTTTGTTACTATTTCTTGATTTCTGCAACCTTATACTGTACTTGGTCTCCACATGCTTGCAGAGAGGTCCTGCTCTTTCCATTATGCTATAAAATCTAAACTGTATGCTTAAAAAATCTAACTATTATGTACAAACTGACTATCATAGAAAATATTAAGATCCCCAAAGCCACTCTAGCGAAGGGGCATTCACCCCCCTCCCTCCCCCTTTTTAGCACAGATTGCATTAGGAAAAATACTTTACATTCTAAGTCCCTTAGATGTAGGATTGCACAATGGACATAGGGATGTAGGTAAATAACATATGGTGTAGTGAAGAATCCTAATTAAAATGCAGAAAGCTTCAGACCACTGCAGAAGACCCCTGCAGTGCCAAAGAGGATGTCCATTTTGAGTGATAATGAAATTTATCAATTAGACAGGTAATTAAGACAGCAGGTAATTAAGACTAATAGGGGAAGAATATGCATATTTTTCATAACTGTGACACCTGCCTATAAGCCCCAAATCGCTGACAGCAGTCATGTCATGTTTAGTCTCATGTTAGCAGTCATGTCATGTTTTGGGTAAAGGTAAATCCAGATTAAAAATATGGCAGCGATCTCAAACTTCTGAAGAGTGAAGATATTGTTAATGTTGGGAATTTCATCAAATCCTGAAAGGCCACCTGGCCCACGTGAGGTCAGCAAAGGGATGTGTGGGTGTAATTTAAGTGCTTATAAAAGGTCAAGTGGAATTATGATATGTGTTCTATGCTTGAGAAGATACATATCAGCATAGGCTTGACCCTGTTAACCAGACATTTGCTTCCATCTGCTATCTGAGCCATGTCTGTGACCAGTGTAGTACATGTTAGGTGTGAGGATACTCCCACTGCACGGGATAGATCCCAAGCCTTGTTTACCTCTGCAGTCCTCCATTCGGCTCTGGTTGCTCAGAATGCTGCTCAGCACAGACGTCGGCCCCAGCGTCTTGTTAAGGTGCTTAGTACACACTTGGTTGCTGCTGGCTCTTCTGCTAACTCTATGGGAGCCAGTAATACGCAGGTGTAGTACTGTGTTCTGGAACCTAAGTCCAGAAATCACCTTACTGAGCATGTCTGTGATGTGGCATCCTCCTTTTGGTGGTCGGACGTAAGCTGCTCTGGTGATGTTGCAGCTCCGGATTGATCTGCAGGCGATGTCAGCATGAGAGTTTGGGGTGGATCTTTGGATATAAAAGGCTTACAGTGACGTCTGTGGGCGCGCTAGTATCATTTATGGTTGGTGTGTGTGAGCAGATACGCTACCACTCTGTATGCATGTGAGTGTGTTTAGATAACTCCTGAGTTTAAGACAGTTAGGGCTTTTTGTACCTACTTGGTTTAGCATCTGTTTAATACATGTGTGCGGTTAGCACAGTGAATATACAGGGCAAGATCCAACCAAAGAGCTGTGCTCCCCTGTGAAGTCAACAGGGCTTGTAGTTAGCATCACTTTTTGTATTTTTCTTGTGACTCAGCACCTGTTTTGGCCACGTGTGCGATTGGCACGGGTCAGTTAGCTCTACCTCTCTGTAAAGCTAACAGAGCTGAGAACAGTGCATTCTGTTCGTATAGTTAATGCAGTCCTATGCAGTCCTATTCAGGAGTTTGCTCGCTGTCTTTAGTTCATCATTAGTGATGAGTGAGTATACTTGTTGCTCGAGTTTTCTCGAGAATGTTCGTGTGTCCTCCGAGTCATTTAGCATGCTTGGAGATTTAGTTTTCGTCATCTTATCTGCATGATTTGCGACTTGCAGACAGGCTGAATACATGTGTGAAATGCCTGTTTGTTAGGGTATTCCCACATGTATTCAGCCTGTGCAAGTCGCAAATCATGCAGATAAGACGACGAAAACTAAATCTCTGAGCACACCAAAATACTTGGAGGACACCAGAGCATACTTGGAAAAACCCGAGCAATGAGTATACTCGCTCATCACTACTCGTCATTGTTTGCAGCAGTTTTACATCTCTGCATGGTGGACCCTGGGTTTTATTATTTATTTTGTTTAGTGCGATCCACCAACCCTAACAGTACATTTCTCTGTTAATCCCGTTTATTTTATCTAACTATATATGCTGTATTGTTTTGTCCCCTTTGTAAAAACTTTTGTATATTTTTATAAACACTGCCTATCATTTTGGATTAAATATAAAATTTAGTAGTTCTACTCCTTTTGTTCTGTAAACCACTGTGTTCTGCCTTCCTCCACATATGATGCTGTGTGGATTCCAGCATACGGCTAAACCCTTCATCCACTCCCAGTAAAAAGATTGTATGAATTCTTAAATCTATATTTATTGAGATGTTGATGTGAAGTTGGTAGCAGTGAACAACAATGGTGGATGATAACGGGTAAAAACTACAAAGAAATAGACAGTATATCAGTACTGGTAGATAACAAAACAAGAGCAATAATACAGGGTGCTATTACATCAGTAACAGGAGTATTACAGAGGTTGCGCAATACAATGCATAAATGCAGTTAAGAGGGATATCTAAAGCAAACTTAGGCTGCCAACATTGCACTACCCTAAACAGAAATGCAACTATCTACATGCAGTGCAAAGAGCATTACAACTAACTGGAAAATACATTGCACCATATACCTCACTCATAAGACACTGCACGGTGGCTGCATAATGGCTAGCTAGCACAGATACATTGCACAAACACATAACTGTATTAACTCTCACCTGAATCCACTTGACAGAAGCAGTGATTTGTAGGGAGAGCTAGGAACACGTGTGTGGGTGTGTGTGTAACTCAGAGATATGGGGAGAAAATGGCCACAAGTTATCTAGACTGTGGAAACTGAAGGGGTGGTTCTAAACAGAACAAGCTATTAAAAAGAGAGGCCGCTAAATCCAGGAACAGGAAAAAAAGGGGACAACTAATGACATCTAATGGTCATAACTGGTATAGCACTTATGAAATTACTTGCTGCACATAAATGGGCAGACACACTCCCTGAAGCCAAATGCTACAAGAACCAGGAGTACAGTCAGCTTGTGTAAAAACTACTGGTGGTGGCTAAAAGTAGTTGTTTGGTTATCGTGGAACTAACCGTGCATGGAAATCGAAGATGTATATACCATACGCTCACTGTTAGTTTCCCAATAACCAGCCCTAGTGGAAACAGCCGCAGCCTCCAACATTAATTGTCAATTAATTGTGGAATTGTCCAAAACATAAGGGGCAGCAGATAGCTGTTTGTGAAAAAAGATAACAATATGGTGGGTTCAGTTATGACAACCTTGACTGCGATCGTTGACAATTGGTGGCAAGCGGTGGGATCTGCATGGTATCTCTGGTGTCATCCCTTGAAACTGACTACTACCCCTATGCAATAGATAACAGAAAATAGGATTAAAAAAGTGACAGAATACTAAAACAAATTAGAAAAAAAATATATCAGTATCTGGTTTAAATTCATATGTGATACATACCCTTGAAGCTTTCTTTTTACATTTTTTTTTACAAGGAAACTATGAGAATAGATTACTCAGGAATAGTGTTGAGCGATACCTTCTGATATCGGGAAATATCGGATCGGATTGGATCTGACCAATACCCAAAAAATATCGGATATCGCCGATTCCGATACCGGAAACCAATGCAAGTCAATGAGACAGAAATATCGGAATTAAAATAAACCCTTTCTTTCCTTGTAAGTTAATTCTACATGAAGGAAAACAACTAAGAATAATGTAGAATGTATTGGGGGAGGTGGAGGAGACATTAAAGGCATAGAGGTTTAGCCCAATCAAATGGAATAGCAGGAATTAATTTTTTTTAAGACGGTCGGAGTTATTGTTATGTATTGACTATGTTAAAGGGGTTGTGTGGCAAAAGAGGGAGACGTTCAGAAAAGGCACATGTTGGCGGAGTGTTGGAACGGAGTGCTTCATCTAGCTTGGAGGTTGAGCCCCTGATCCAGAGGACACGACACGGATGCGGGCACCTGTATGGACAACAGACTGTGAGTAAAGCTTTGGAACTACATGCCCTGGTGTTCTCCAGTTATTCCTGCGCCAACACACTCAGCACTGCTACATCTCTGTGCCTGGCACTGCACCATCTACGTCTCTTCACTACCTCTCCATCTACACTGCCATGGGACTACAGCCCTACCTGTGGATGGCCACAACATCATTGCTGCACCACACCATCTGTCCCAGAGGATCTGTCTGCAACGTCGGCTTAACATCTTCATTGCCGAATACCACAGGTGGTGTCACGAATCATTCACTCATAAACTTTAATCATCATCCACACGTTCAACATTTCCCTTTTACAATGGACGCCCAGGGCCACGGACCGGGTCACAGCTACCGTGACATCTCCCATTGAAACCAAAGGGCCCGGTACCGAGTACCCCACCAGCCCTGGCGGGCGATCCAACTTGGTGGAAATACATAACAGAACAGGTTGTCTGGGTTTTTCCCATAATCTCAGTGCATATCTAGGCTTCAGAATGCTGACAATAAGTAATTTACCTTCTGTGGCTAGTCTGCACGGTTTCCAAGATATCATCTCTTGCTTCTAAGATAAACATCCAGGGGGGGGTGTTCTGGCATTGAAATGAGAGCTTGTCGTTTCCTCCTCCCTCACTAGTTTCACTTTCCATAGATCACTGTTCAGCATGTGTCTGGGGGAGGAGCAGCTGGGTGGTCTGCTCGCAGCCAATCACAGCCATGCCATTAGTTAACATGCCTACATGCCTAACAGGATGTGCCCACACTTCTTAGGATTCCTCATTGACTGAATCAAATCAAACTGGCTCATAGCATTATGGGAACTTCCGATTCCGGTATTAGATATGCAAAAAGTATCGGAACTCAGTATCGGAATTCCGATACCACGAATATCGGCCGATACCCAATATTTGCAGTATCGGAATGCACACTACTCAGGAAACATAAAGGAGAACTAATTTGGAATTTTAATATACTCATCTATCATAACCCTTCTTCATATGGAGTTCAAAAACATTCATAAGAGTACATTTACATATAGCTTTAGTCAACTTCACTTGGTTGTACAATATATGTATGTCACATTCGTAGCATTATGGATGCAGCACGTGGGTCAGCAAGAGAACTATTTGCCATTAGTATGACTAAATGTCTCGTTATATCAAATTTTTCTTTTTTTTAATTGAGTTAAAATAGAGTTAAAAAGTTATTTTTTTTTAAAAATACATAAACAAAAACTACTAGAAAAATAAAAGAAAATCTTTGTGATATAATGTATCTTATTAGAAAAAAAAAGCTTTGTTATCCACTTATGAGCCACGTGTTTAGCTTCATTTTGCTGTCTGAACTCATCATTTACTCAATAAAAAACAGCAAAAATGAACTACCAGCTCACTGAGGGATCAGATGACGACTGCCAATTGAATTGAAAAACCAGGGGAAGAGTCTTGAGGAGATCATTTGCATATCCCAGTGCAGAGTGAAGAGTCTCCGCGAGCTCAACGATCACTGGGTTTTGGCCGTTGCAGCTGAAAAGAGGAAATCGGAAAACCAGGGGAAGAGTCTTGAGTAGAGTTGAGCGATACCGTCCGATACTTCAAAGTATCGTATCGGATGGTATCGGCCGATCTTTAAAAAAAGTATCGGTATCGCCGATTCCGATACCGGAAGTCCCATTCAAGTCTATGGGACTTCCGGTATCGGAATAAGAAAAACCCTTTCCTGCCCTTGTACAGCCTCTCTGGGGTCTGTACGGGCCTTTCGGGGGGCTGTGCCGGCCTGCCAGGGGGTCTGTGCAGGCTCCGGTGGTCTGTGCCGGCCTGCCGGTGGTCTGTGCAGGCTCCGGGGGGCTGTGCCGGCCTGCCGGGGGGCTGTGCCGGCCTGCCGGGGGGCTGTGCAGGCTCCGGGGGGCTGTGCCGGCCTGCCGGGGGGCTGTGCCGGCCTGACGGTGGTCTGTGCAGGCTCCGGGGGTCTGTGCAGGCATCGTCCGATGGGACTACAAGTCCCATCGGGCGATGCCTGCTACCATGACAGTGATTGACACATTAGCCAATGATGGGACAGTAGTAGTCCCATCATCCGGCTAATGTGTTAAATGTAAAAAAAAAAAAAAAAAAAAAATTACATGCTACATACATACAACATGCATACTACATACATGCTACATTCATACTACATACTACATACATGCTACATTCATACTACATGCAACATACATACTACATATATACTACATGCATGCTACATACATACCACATATATACTACATACATACTACATGCATGCTACATGCATGCTACATGCTACATACATAACACATATATACTACATGCATGCTACATACATACTACATGCTACATACTACATATATACTACATGCATGCTACATACTACATGCTACATACATACTACATATATACTACATGCATGCTACATACATACTGCATGCTACATGCATGCTACATACATACTACATACATACTACATGCTACATACATACTACATATATACTACATACATACTACATATATACTACATGCATGCTACATACATACTACATGCTACATACATACTACATATATACTACATGCATGCTACATACTACATGCTACATACATACTACATATATACTACATGCATGCTACATACATACTACATGCATGCTACATACATACTACATGCTACATACATACCACATACATACTACATATATACTACATGCATGCTACATACATACTGCATGCTACATGCATGCTACATACATACTACATACATACTACATGCTACATACATACCACATATATACTACATACATACAATACATTCATACAATACATACATAGACATACAGTACATATAACATAGAGTAACATACTTACCAATACTTGTCACATTGTTCCCCGAAGCCATTGTCTTTTCCGGAATAAATATTAACATAACAAACCACAAAAATACTCACCCACGATCCGAAGCAGTCCACGAGTGTGTCCCACGACGATCTTGGGTAGAGAACTGCAGCATCAGCTGTTGCTGCCGTTCTCTATGGGCTGCAGGAATCCAATGACGGAAGGTAGGTATCCTTCCGCACTGTATTCCTCCGCCACTTAAAAAAAAAAAAAGTCCCTAGTCTCACTTTATGCCATTGCTGTGTGGGAAATTCCCACGCAGCAATGGCATAAAGTGAGACTAGGGACTTTTTTTTTTTAAGTGGCGGAGGAATACAGTGCGGAAGGATACCTACCTTCCGTCATTGGATTCCTGCAGCCCGTAGAGAACGGCAGCATCATCTGATGCTGCCGTTCTCTACCCAAGATCGTCGTGGGACACACTTGTGGACTGCTTCGGATCGTGGGTGAGTATTTTTGTGGTTTGTTATGTTAATATTTATTCCGGAAAAGACAATGGCTTCGGGGAACAATGTGACAAGTATTGGTAAGTATGTTACTCTATGTTATATGTACTGTATGTCTATGTATGTATTGTATGAATGTATTGTATGTATGTAGTATATATGTGGTATGTATGTAGCATGTAGTATGTATGTAGTATGTATGTAGCATGCATGTAGCATGTAGTATGTATGTAGCATGCATGTAGTATATATGTAGTATGTATGTAGCATGCATGTAGTATATATGTAGCATGTATGTAGTATGTATGTGGTATGTATGTAGCATGTAGTATGTATGTAGCATGCATGTAGTATATATGTAGTATGTATGTAGCATGTAGTATGTATGTAGTATGTATGTAGTATGTATGTGGTATGTATGTAGCATGTAGTATGTATGTAGCATGCATGTAGCATGCATGTAGTATGTATGTAGCATGCATGTAGTATGTATGTAGCATGCATGTAGTATGTATGTAGCATGTATGTAGTATGTATGTAGTATATATGTAGTATGTATGTAGCATGTAGTATGTATGTAGCATGCATGTAGTATGTATGTAGCATGTAGTATGTATGTAGCATGCATGTAGTATGTATGTAGTATGTATGTAGCATGCAGTATGTATATAGCATGTATGTAGTATGTATGTAGTATATATGTAGTATGTATGTAGCATGTAGTATGTATGTAGCATGCATGTAGTATGTATGTAGCATGTAGTATGTATGTAGCATGCATGTAGTATGTATGTAGCATGCATGTAGTATGTATGTAGTATGTATGTAGTATGTATGTAGCATGCAGTATGTATGTAGCATGTATGTAGTATGTATGTAGTATATATGTAGTATGTATGTAGCATGTAGTATGTATGTAGCATGCATGTAGTATGTATGTAGCATGTAGTATGTATGTAGCATGCATGTAGTATGTATGTAGCATGCATGTAGTATGTATGTAGTATGTATGTAGCATGCAGTATGTATGTAGCATGTATGTAGTATGTATGTAGTATATATGTAGTATGTATGTAGCATGCATGTAGTATGTATGTAGCATGTAGTATGTATGTAGCATGCATGTAGTATGTATGTAGTATTTTTTTTTTTTTTTTTTTTTTTTTTAACATTTAACACATTAGCCGGATGATGGGACTACTACTGTCCCATCATTGGCTAATGTGTCAATCACTGTCATGGTAGCAGGCATCACCCGATGGGACTTGTAGTCCCATCGGACGATGCTTGCACAGACCCCCGGACATCAGCACAGCCCCCCGGCAGGCCGGCACAGCCCCCCGGCAGGCCGGTACAGACCCCCACAGGGTGCACAGACCACCGGCAGGCCGGCACAGCCCCCCGGCAGGCCGGTACAGACCCCCACAGGGTGCACAGACCACCGGCAGGCCGGCACAGCCCCCCGGCAGGCCGGTACAGACCCCGGGCAGTCCACACAGCCCCCCGGCAGGCCGGCACAGCCCCCCGGCAGGCCGGCAGAGACCCCCGGAAGGCCCGAAATGACGGCGCATCAAGATGCGCACACACCGCGCATCATGATGACGTCAGGCTGTCAATCAACTTTGAACTTCCGATTCCGATGCCGAATTCCGATATTGAAAAAATATCGGAAGTCGGTATCGGAATTCCGATACAGCAAGTATCGGCCGATACCCGATACTTGCGGTATCGGAATGCTCAACACTAGTCTTGAGGAGATCATTTGCATATCCCAGTGCCTTCTGGGATAAGTGAAGAGTCTCCGCGAGCTCAACGATCACTGGGTTTTGGCCGTTGCAGCTGAAAAGAGGAAATCGGAAAATCAGGGGAAGAGTCTTGAGGAGATCATTTGCATATCCCAGTGCCTTCTGGGATAAGTGAAGAGTCTCCGCGAGCTCAACAATCACTGGGTTTTGGCCGTTGCAGCTGAAAAGAGGAAATCGGAATTTTGGCTCATCTTTCATCGTTTTTAAGAAATCTCAATATGGAAAAGGCCAGGAGCCATTTGGTGAGCTGCATTTCTTGCTACATGTTCACACACTTACCAGTGGAAAAGCCAAACTTCATATGCCACAAATGCAAGCTTGTGTCACTGTTGGAGGAAAAGTTGCAAAATCTCGAAGAGAGGTTAGCTACGTTGAAGATCATTAAGGAAGGTGAAGAGTTCTTGGACAGAGCAGAATTATCTCTTCATGTTACAGAAAGAGAAGAAATTCTAAGTGCACCTGAAGAAACAGAGGAATGGAGACATGTGACCCAGAGAAGCAGGAGGATCAGGAGGCAGTCAGCACCCATACTGCTCAGGAAACAGTACCAGGCTCTCATGCAGGAAAACGATGAAGAAATACATCAGGATAAGACTTTGCCCACAAATAGCAACCTTGTATGTTTTCAGAGTCCTCCTGGATGGAGAAAGAAAAATGTTGTGAAGAAGAAATGGAGAGTGGTGATCATGGGGGATTCCCTGTTGAGAGGAACAGAGGCCGCTATCTGCAGACCAGATATAACTTCAAGAGAAATGTGCTGTCTTCCAGGTGCAAAAATTAAAGATGTGTCTGACAGGATATCAGGACTCTTCATACCTACAGATGACTACCCATTCCTGCTACTACATGTGGGGACAAATGACACCACAAGAAACGACCTGAAAACCATCTGCAGAGACTTTGAAGACTTAGGCAAGAAAGTGAAAGAACTGGGAGCGCAGGTGGTCTTCTCTTCCATCCTCCCAGTGGATGGCCATGGAACAAGGAGGTGGAATAAGATTCTGCAGGTGAACAACTGGCTACGTCGATGGTGCCGTCAGCAACGATTTGGATTTCTGGATCACGGAGTGAATTACCTATACGATGGACTACTTGCTAGAGATGGGGTGCACCTTACGAAGACTGGAAAACATGTATTTGGAAGTCGCCTTGCTACACTTGTAAGGAGAGCTTTAAACTACAACAACATGGGAAGGGAAGCAAAAGACCAGAAAAAGCCATACACCTGACAAATGCTATTGAGAACTCTGCTATTAGAAGTGGAAAGGAAGAACAAAGACAAAAGAATCTAAAAAATAAAAATATTGGAGGAAGAGAAACCTATCACAAACTAAAATGTTTCTATACTAATGCACAAAGCATGGGCAACAAACAAGGAGAATTGGAACTACTAACACAGGAAAAGAAATATGATGTCACTGGAATCACTGAAACTTGGTGGGACAATACACATGATTGGAATACAAGACTAGAAGGATACAACTTATTTGCAAGAAACAGACTTGATAAACGAGGAGGGGGTGTCGCATTGTATGTTAGAAACGCGTATATCTGCACAGAGATTGAAGCTTCAGAGACTGGGAGTTCTGTGGAAACTGTTTGGATAAGAATACAAGGGCAGAACAATGGAAAGGACACCATTGTAGGCATTTACTACAGGCCGCCAGTGCAAGCTGAAGATATGGACGAACTCTTTATGCATCAAATGGCCAAGTTCTCCAAAAAATATGACATAGTTGTCATGGGATATTTCAACTATCCAGACATTTGTTGGGAATCTCTCTCAGGCAAAACTAACAGGTCAAGGAAATTCTTATCCTCTCTTGCTGACAACTTTATCTTCCAAAAGGTAGGGGAGAAAACAAGGGGAACTGCTACCTTGGATCTAATCCTTATAAACAGGGAGGAAATGGTTGAGGAGGTAAAAGTGGCTGGGACCCTAGGAGGTAGCGACCATGCTATTTTAGAATTTAGGATAACTAGAGGCGGAAGACCTGTGAAGTGATTAAACAGAGTCTGCATGGGTTTGTAACTAATAAGTCATGTCAGACTAACTTAATTTCCTTCTATGACGGTATCACTGATTGGGTGGATCAAGGAAATGCTGTAGATATCGTATATCTTGACTTCAGCAAAGCATTTGACAAAGTCTCTCATACAATCCTTATTGAAAAAATGACTAAGTATGGAATGGACAAGGCAACTGTTAGGTGGATTCATAACTGGCTTAGTGATCGGACCCAAAGAGTGGTCGTAAATGGCTGCATATCCAGTTGGAAGAATGTCTCAAGTGGGGTACCACAGGGCTCTGTCCTGGGCCCTGTATTGTTCAACATCTTTATCAACAATTTAGGTGAAGGAATTGAGGGTAAACTGATTAAATTTGCTGATGACACAAAGCTAGGAGGGATAGCTAATACTAGAGAAGAGAGAGAGAGGATTCAAAAAGATTTAAATAAACTGGAGAAGTGGGCAGCAACTAACAGAATGGTTTTTAACAGGGAGAAATGCAAAGTACTACATCTGGGCAATAAAAATGAAAAAAGCATATACAGAATGGGAGGAATAGGGCTAAGTGACAGCACATGTGAAAAAGACTTGGGTTTACTAATAGATCACAGACTGAATATGAGTCAACAGTGTGATGCAGCAGCAAAAAAGGCAAATGCAATTCTAGGATGTATTAACAGAAACATACAGTCTAGATCACGTGAAGTCATTATTTCCCTCTACTCCTCTTTGGTCAGACCTCATCTGGAATATTGTGTCCAGTTTTGGGCACCACATATTAAAAAAGACATCAACAAACTGGACCAAGTTCAGAAAAGAGCGACCAGAATGGTGACCGGTCTGCAAACCCTGTCTTATGAGGAAAGGTTGCAGGATTTGGGAATGTTTAGTTTGCAAAAGAGAAGACTGAGAGGAGACTTAATAGCTGTCTACAAATATCTAAAGGGCTGTCACATTGTAGAAGGATCAACTTTATTCTCATTTGCACAAGGAAAGACTAGAAGCAATGGGATGAAACTGAATGGGAGGAGACACAGATTAGATAGTAGAAAAAACTTTTTGACAGTTAGAGTGATCAATGAGTGGAACAGGCTGCCACGAGAAGTGGTGAGTTCTCCTTCAATGGAAGTCTTCAAACAGAGGCTGGACAGACATCTGACTGGGATGATTTAGCGAATCCTGCTTTGAGCAGAGGGTTGGACCAGATGGCCCAGGAGGTCCCTTCCAACTCTACGATTCTATGATTCTATGAAGTATATTGAGAGGGGGGAGGAGAGAGCAGCAAAGTAAAGAGGCAGACAGACACACACAGACAGTACTGCTGGTTTGCAGTAAGTGTTTTATCTCACACCAGTGCTGGATTCACAGGTACACTGAACAGTACTGTCATATAATAACTCCTATGCGTCTGTTTCTTAATTTGTGTTAGTTTCTAATCCACAGCTCCAAATCCATAGCATCACTTTGCACATCCCTTAACAGCTAAGTAAATTTAAAAAATCTTGCAGTCACCACTGGATACAATTTACTGAAAATGTATACTATACCCAGCCAAATATGTGTATTACAATTATTCCCAGTTTTACTAGTATAGGGGAATGTCAGAGAAATATTTATGATCCCAATGAATCCTTATGTCTTTTCTGTCTCATTGAAGCTTAGAGTAGATGCAGTAAGCAATTTTCAAAATTTTTGTCTGGGGCAATAATCGACTCAGATTAGGTGATCACCTGAACCAAATCTTATTTAACGAAGGAAAGAATTAAAAAAACCCTGCTGTGGTGTTCACAATCCTCTTGCAATAGGACAAGCTGGATGGCAAAACAAGTTCTAGTAATATACCAAAAGTAATAGGAATGAAAAAAATAACTTTTAACTATGCCAAAGGAGTTGAAAAGAAAAGTCTTGAGTGAAGAAAAGAAGGGCTCAATTCTGGCTTTACTAGCAGAGGGATACAGTGAGTGTCATGTTGCCTCCATCCTTAAAATGTCTAAGATGGCAGTCCATTACAGTGAGGTCAAGCAGCAGACTTTGTGGAAAACAACGCTACAGACCACCAGAGGGCGAAAACAACTCTCCATTGATCGGGATGACCGTCATCTTATTCGAAGGTCATTCAGCAACCATAGGATGAAATCAAGTGACCTACAAAAGGAATGGCAAATGGCAGCTGGGGTGAAGTGCACAGCAAGAACAGTTCGTAACAGACTCCTAGAGGCAGTGCTCAAGTCATGTAAAGCTAGAAAAAAGCCTTTCATCAATGAGAAGCAACGAGAGCCAGGCTGAAGTTTGCCAAAGACCAAAAGGATTGGACCATAGAGAACTGGAGTAAGGTAATCTTCTCTGATGAGTCTAATTTTCAGCTTTGCCCAACACCTGGTCAACTAATGGTTAGACTGAGACCTGGAGAGGCATACAAGCCCCACAGCGTCTTGCACCCACTGTGAAATTTGGTGGAGGATCGGTGATGATCTGGGGACGCTTCAGCAAGGCTGGAATTGGGTAGGTTAATCTTCGTAAATGACGTATGAATCAAGCCGCAAACAAGGTTATCCTGGAAAAACAGTTGATTCCTTCTGCTCAGGCAATGTTCCTCAACTCTGAGGATTGGTTTTTACAGCAGGACAATGCGCCATGCCACACAGCTAGGTCATTCAATGTGTGGGTGAAGGACCACCACATCAAATCCCTGTCATGGCCAGCCCAATCTCCCGACCCATTGAAAACCTCTGGAATGTAATCAAGAGGAAGATGGATACTCACAAACCATCAATAAAAAAGAACTACTTAAATTTATGTACCAGGAGTGGCATAAGGTCACCCAAAAGCAATGTGAAAGACTGGTGGAAAGCATGCCAAGACGCATGAAAACTGTGATTAAAAATCATGGTTATTCCACAAAATATTGATTTCTGAACTCTCCCTGAGTTAAAACATGAGCATTGTTTCTAAATGATTATGAATTAGTTTTCTTAGCATTATTTAAGGTCTGCAAGCACTGCATTTATTTATTATTCTGACCATTTCTCATTTTCTGAAAATAAATACAAAATTTAGTGCTTAAAATTCGAAGACATGTTGTCAGTAGTTTATAGAATAAAAGAGCAATTTACATTTTACACAAAAATATACCTACTGTATAAAGAGAAAGATTAGAAAAACTGAAAATTTAGCAGTGGTCTCTTAATTTTTGCCATAGCTGTATATTTATGGCCTTTTACAGTTCAGAATAATGGTGATCGACATTTTACTGAATCCATGCAGAAGCGAATTACAAAAAAAAAAGTCAGCATTTTGGCAAATGCAGATTCTTGTAAAATTTGAAATAATTCAATTCCACTCAAATTATATTCACTCATCTTTAGTGTTTAGGGCTGGAAACACTACTTTATTCACCATGCTTCTAAGCTACCACTACTGGTGGCTGTTGACTGGCATCTCAATGTCATTGAAGCTATGGACTTGTGAAGAAAAGAAGCAAATAGTGAGCTATTTAACCCCTTCACTACCCAGGGTGGTTTGCACGTTAACTACCGGGCCAATTTTTACAATTCTGACCACTGTACCTTTATGAGGTCATAACTCTGGAACGCTTTCATGGATCCCGGTGATTCTGACAATGTTTTCTCGTGACATATTGTACTTCATGTTAGTGGTAAAATTGCATTCAAATAACTTGCGTTTATTTGTGAAAAAAATGGAAATTTGGCGAAAATTTTCCAACTTTGAATTTTTATGCCCTTAAATCACAACGATACGGCACACAAAAAACTTAATACATAACATTTCCCACATGTTTACTTTACATCAGCACAATTTTGGAACCAAAATTTTTTTTTGTTAGGAAGTTATAAGGGTTAAAAATTGACCAGCGATTTCTCATTTTTGCAACACCATTTTATTTTTAGGGACCACTTCACATTTGAAGCCACTTTGAGGGGTCTATATGATAGAAAATACCCAAAAGTGACACCATTCTAAAAACTGCACCCCTTAAGGTGCTTAAAACCACATTCAAGAAGTTTATTAACCCTTTAGGTGCGTCACAGGAATTTTTTGAATATTAAAAAAAAATGAACATTTAACTTTTTTTCACAAAAAAAATACTTCAGGTTCAATTTTCTTTATTTTACCAAGGGTAACAGGAGAAATTGGACTGCAAAAGTTATTGTGCAATTTTTCCTGAGTACGCTGATACCAGATATGTGGGGGGGAACCACTATTTCGGCGCATGGCAGAGCTCAGAATGGAAGGAGCGCCGTTTGACTTTTTCAATGCAAAATTGGCTGGAATTCAGATCGGACGCCATGTCACGTTTGGCGAGCCCCTGATGTACCTAAACAGTGGAAACCCCCCCAAGTGACCCCATTTTGGAAACTAGACCCCCCAAGGAACTTATCTAGATATGTGGTGAGAACTTTGAACCCACAAGGGCTTCACAGAAGTTTATAACGTACAGCGGTACAATTAAAAAATCATATTTTTTCCACAAAAATGATCTTTTCAACCCCAATTTTTATTTTTCCAAGGGTAACAGGACCCTAAAAGTTATTATGCAATTTGTCCTGAGTACGCTGATACCCCATATGTGGGTGTAAATGACTATTTGGGCGCATAGCAGAGCTCGGAAGGGAAGCAGCGCCATTTGACGTTTTTGGCTAGAATTGAGATCGGACACCATGTCGCGATTGGAAAACCCCTGATGTACCAAAACAGTGGAAACCCCCCACAAATTACACCATTTTGGAATCTAGACCCCCCAAGGAACTTATCTAGATGTGTGGTGAGAACTTTGAACCCCCAAGGGCTTCACAGAAGTTTCTAACGTACAGCAGTACAATTAAAAAATCATATTTTTCCCACAAAAATGATCTTTTCACCCTCAATTCTTATTTTTCCAAAAGTAACAGGACCCTAAAAGATATTGTGCAATTTATCCTGAGTACGCTGATACCCCACATGTGGGTGTAAACCACTATTTGGACGTATGGCAGAGCTCGGAAGGGAAGCAGCGCCATTTGACGTTTTTGGCTGGAATTGAGATCGGACACCATGTCGCGTTAGGAAAGCCCCTGATGTACCAAAACAGTAGAAACCCCCCACAAATGACACCATTTTGGAAACTAGACCCCCCAAGGAACTTATCTAGATGTGTGGTGAGCACTTTGAACCCCCCAGTGCTTCACTGAAGTTTATAACGTCCGGGCGTGAAAATAAAAAAATCTTATTTTTTCCACAAACATGATTTTTAGTCCCCATTTTTTTATTTTCCCAAGGGTAACAGGAGAAATTGGACCCCAAAAGTTGTTGTCCAATTTGTCCTGAGTACGCTGATACCTCATATGTGGGAGAAAACTACTGTATGGGCACACGTCGGGGCTCGGAAGGGAAGTAGTGACGTTTTGGAATGCAGACTTTGATGGAATGGTCTGCGGGTGTCATGTTGCGTTTGGAGAGCCCCTGATGTACCTAAACAGTGGAAACCCCCCACAAGTGACCCCATTTTGGAAACTAGACCCCCTAATGAACTTATCTAGATGTGTGGTGAGCACTTTCAACCCCCCAGTGCTTCACAGAAGTTTATAACGACCGGGCGTGAAAATAAAAATATCGTATTTTTTCAACAAACATCATCTTTTAGTCCCCATTTTTTTTATTTTCCCAAGGGTAACAGGAGAAATTGGACCCCAAAAGTTGTTGTCCAATTTGTCCTGAGTACGCTGATACCTCATATGTGGGAGAAAACTACTGTATGGGCACACGTCGGGGCTCGGAAGGGAAGTAGTGACGTTTTGGAATGCAGACTTTGATGGATTGGTATGCGGGTGTCATGTGCGTTTGGAGAGCCCCTGATGTACCTAAACTATTGAAACTCCCCACAAGTGACCCCATTTTGGAAACTAGACCCCCCACGGAGCTTATCTAGATGTGTGGAGAGCACTTTGAACCCCCAAGTGCTTCACAGAAGTTTATAACGCCTGGGCGTGAAAATAAAAAAACATTTTTTTCCGCAAAATTATATTTTTGACCCCAATTTTTTATTTTCCTAAGGGTAACAGGTGAAATTGGACCCCAAAAGTTGTTTTGTTATTTGTCCTGAGTAGGCTGATACCCTACATGTGGGGGTAAAACACTGTTTGGGCACATGGCAATGCTTGGAAGGGAAGGAGCACCATTTGACTTTTTCAACGCAGAATTGGCTGGAATTGAGATCAGACGCCATGTTGCCTTTGGAGAGCACCTGATGTGCCCAAACAGTGGAAACCCCCAATTATAACTCCAACCCTAACCTCAACACACCCCTAACCCTAATCTGAGCCCTAACCCTAACCCTAGCCCTAACCCTAACCCTAGCCCTAACCCTAGCCCTAACCCTAACCCTAGCCCTAACCCTAGCCCTAACCCTAACCCTAGCCCTAACCCTAACCCTACCCTAACCCTAACCCTAGCGGGAAAATGGAAATAAATACATTTTCTTTTAGTTTTATTATTTTTCCCTAACTAAGGGGGTGATAACGGGGGGTTTGATTTATGATTTATGGCGGTTTTTATGTTTGGCGGCTGTCGCACGCTAAAAGACGCTTTTTATTGTAAAAATAGTTTTTGCATCACCACATATTGTGAGCTATAATTTTTCCATATTTTGACTCACCGAGTCATGTGAGGTCTTATTTTTTGCGGGACGAGTTGACGTTTTTATTGGTACCATTTTCGGGCACATGACATTTTTTGATCGCTTTTTATTCCGATTTTTGGGACGCAGAATGAACAAAAACCAGCGTTTCATGAATTTCTTTTGGGGGGTGCGTTTACACCGTTCCGCGTGCGGTAAAATTGATAACGCATTTTTATTCTTCGGGTCAGTACGGTTACAGCGATACCTCATTTAGGTCGTTTTTTATGTTTTGTTGGTTTTTTGCAATGAAAACAATTTTATATAAAAAATAATTATTTTTGTATCGCTTTATTCTGCGAGCTATAACTTTTTTATTTTTTTGCGGATGATGCTGTATGGCAGCTTGTTTTTTGCGGGACAAGATGACGTTTTCAGTGGTACCATGCATATTTATATGCGTCTTTTTGATCGCGCGTTATTGCACTTTTTGTTCGGTGGTATGATAATAAATCATTATTTTTTGCTTCGTTTTTTATTTTTATTTTTTAAGGGGTTCGCTAAAGGGGTTAACTAATGGGACAGTTTTATAGGGCAGGTCATTACGGACGCGGCGATATCAAATATGTGTACTTTTATTGTTTTTGGTTTTTTTTATTTTGAAAAAATGGATTTATTGGGGAATATTTTTTTTTTTTTACTAATTTATTTAGCGATTTTTTTAAAATTATTTTTAACACTTTTTTTTTTTTTTTTTTACTTTATTACCTTGTCCCAGGTGGGACATCACTGTCCTGTGACAGATCGCTGATCTGTCACATCACAGATCACTGTGACAGATCAGCGATCTGTCACAGGCACTGCTGCAGACTTCCTCATGCCTGCGCTTTGCAGGCAGTGAGGAAGTCAGCTCCCTGCAGGCCCCCGTCGCCATCTTGGATCCGGGGGGCCTGTAGGGAAAGAGCCCCCCGCAGCAGCGCTGCACATTGCGCTGTCGTGGGGGGCTCAGGGAAGCACGGAGGGAGCCCCCTCCCTGCCGATGCTTCCCTTTAACCCCCGGTACACCGCGATCGCGTTTGATCGCGGTGTGCAAGGGGTTAACATGTCGGGGGCGGTCCGTGACCGCCCCTGACACATTGTGCCGGGTGTCAGCTATGATAATTAGCTGACACTCAGCCGCGATCAGCGGCGCTCACCACGTGGGCACCGCTGATCGCGATGACGTAATATTCCTTCCATGGTAATTAGGTCCATGGTCACATGGACGGAATATTACGTCAATTGTAGGTAAGGGGTTAAGAGAACAAAATGAAACTTGGACCACTGTAAAGAAAGACATAAACCTATGACTTCTAATATTCTTTATAATTTAGTGTTAAATAAAATCATGCAAAGTAAAATATACAGCTCAATCAGGAGGGACTATCATAGCCTGTAACAAACATTGTGTGGTGAATCTGGAAAAAGAGAGAACATCACAGCTTAGATCTTAGCCATAAAGAAAATAAGATAAACTCATAAACTACTGAAGAAACTGTACAGATAATGTGTGACATCATAGCAGTGAAGAACAGCTACCTATCAGGTTCCTGACAGCGCCGGCATGCAGCCTCCACTGAGCAGGGACTCACCTGTGCTGTAGGGGTCCCGGAAACAGTAACAGCTGGAGAGTACAGACGCACAGGACCTGCACGCTGAAGTATTAGCAAGCAGGCACGGGACCTACAGTCACGTGACCACAAGGGGGCGGGGCTTAGCGTTCTGCTTACTGAAATGCAAGAACACTCAGAGTCGGGCAAACCAGAGATCATACACAATACAGGCGAACAAGGTACAGGAGGGACAAGCAGATGGGAGGTCAGACGAAGCCAAAGGTCATACACAAGAGGGCGGTTTGGTACCAAAGGGACGAGCAGAGAGCAGTCAAGTCACAAGCAGAGAGTCATACACGAGAGGACAGTGCGGACAAGGGTGTCATGCAGAACTCATAACAGGGACAGAACCAGATCAACACCAAACAAGAAACAAGTTATCAGGCACAAGGCACACGTATACAAGAGGTCACTTAACTCAGCCGAGGGCAGGAGTATAAATGACAACAGATCTAGGTCCAGTGAGCATTAAATAGCCTCCTTCTGCCAGAGAGAGGCAGCACAATTAACCCATAGTCTAACCAGGACGGGCCAAAGAGAAATCCCATCCTGGATCATGACAGTACCCTCCTCTCAATGGGGGGGCCACTAGACCCCCAGGTCTCTCAGGGTACTTGGCGTGAAAGGCTCGGATCAACCGATCCGCATGAACCGATCGAGCAGGAACCCACGAGCGTTCTTCAGGACCATAGCCCTTCCAATGTATCAGATATTGAAGGGCACGACGGACCAACCTGGAGTCGACAATTCATTCCACCTCGTACTCCGACTGCCCGTCTACCAAAACCGGTGGCGGGGAAGCTGATGATCCCTCCCCACCGGACCTCACAAGTTTCAAAAGGGTCTTATGGAAAATATTAGGGATCTGTAGAGATGGCGGGAGATTCAACCGAAAAGCCACCGGGTTAAATTCTTCGGTAATTTCATAGGGACCTATAAACTTGGGTCCAAGCTTCGCAGAGGGGACCTTGAGCCTTATATTCTTGGTGGATAACCATACCTTATCCCTGATCTGAAACACTGGACCCACGGATCGTTTTTTGTCCGCAAAAAATTTAAATCTGTCCTGGGCCTTCGTAATGTTATTCTGGACCTCCCGCCATACATCCCCCAACCGCTGGATCGTCTCATCCACCCCAGGACACAAAGAATTCAAACGGGAAAATTCTCCAAAATGAGGATGAAACCCATAATTGCATAAAAATGGAGATGTACCCGTAGACTGGTTAATGCGGCTATTAAATGCAAACTCAGCCAACGGTAACACATAACACCAATCATCCTGTCAGGCTGAGGTCAAGCAACGCAGAATTTGCTCCAGAGACAGATTGGTCCGCTCAGTCTGCCCATTAGTCTCTGGATGGTAGGCGGATGAAAAGGACAGACCAATACCCAACCTCTTACAAAAGGCTCTCCAAAATCTGGAAACAAATTGCACTCCCCTATCAGACACCACATTCAAGGGTACCCCATGCAAACGCACCACATGCTCAACAAACAATCTGGACAATGTTTCCGCATTAGGTAGAGCTGCCAAAGGTACAAAATGTGCCTGCTTACTAAACCTGTCCACTACAACCCAGACAACGGTATTAAGCTTGGAGGGGGGAAGGTTGGTGATGAAATCCATGGACAGATGAGTCCATGATCTCTCAGGAATTGGCAGTGGTACCAATTCCCCGGCCGGCCGGTTATGGGGAGTTTTAGCATGGGCACAAACCTCACACGCAGACACATGCTCCCCAACATCAGAGGCTAAAGAAGACCACTACAATATTCTAGCAATGGCCTTCCGGGTGGCCAAGATCCCTGGATGTCCACCCACAATGGAGTCATGGAACTCCTGGAGGACCTTGAGACAAAATTGAGCTGGCACAAAAAGTTTATCCACCGGCTTAGCTGGAGGTGCAAGAGACTAGGCTTCCCGAATCTCCCGTTCCAACACATTAGGAACACCAGCCACCACCACCCCAGGCTGAAGAATGGAGGATGGAGGTTCCGGGGGGGGACACCGGATCTAGACTGCATGACAACGCATCCACTTTGACATTCTTGGATCCTGGCCGAAAAGTAATCGAGAAGTTGAATCGGGGAAAAAAAAAGTGACCATCTAGACTGTCTAGGAGTCAACCTTTTAGCTGACTCAATGTAAGCTAGGTTTTTGTGGTCCGTGATTACAGTTATAGGATGGACAGCCCCCTCCAAAAAATGCCTCTATTCTTCAAAGGCCAATTTTACGGCCAGAAGTTCCCGATTCCCCACATCATAGTTTCTCTCCGCAGGGGAGAATTTCGTTGAGAAAAAGGCGCAAGGTCTTAAATTGGTCAAAGTAGCGGGTCCCTGGGACAATACCGCCCCCACCCTCACCTCTGAGGCGTCTACCTCAACAATAAATGGTTCAGACGGGTCTGGTTGAATAAGAACCGGGGCAGACATGAAACATTTTTTCAAAAACTGAAATGCCGCTACCGCTGCGGTTGACCAATTCTTGATATCAGCCCCCTTTTGAGTCATGTCTGTGAGGGGTTTAACCACCTGTGAGAACCCCCTTATAAATTTACGATAGTAATTGGCGAATCCTAGGAAACGCTGCAGGGCTTTCAAATCATAAGGTTGAACCCACTCGACAATGGCCTGCACCTTATTAGGATCCATGCGATACCCTTCAGCAGACACGATGAACCCCAGAAAGGACAGTTCCTGAACAAAAAATAAACATTTTTCAAGTTTAGCAAAAAGACAGTTCTCCCGGAGCCTTTAGAGAACTGACCGAACATGACCAATGTGAGCCTGTTTATCAAGAGAGTAGATTAAAATGTCATCCAAATACACCACCATAAAACGTCCAATCAAATCAAAGAACACATGATTTATGAAATTTTGGAAGACCGCTGGAGCATTGGTCAGGCCGAAAGACATGACCAAATTTTCAAACATCCCTTCAGTAGTGAGAAAAGTGGTTTTCCACTCATCTCCGTCCCGGACTCGGATAAGGTTATACGCTCCCCGTAGATCTAATTTCGAAAACCACTTAGCTCCGGACAACTGGTTGTATAAATCAGGAATAAGTGGAAGGGGATACGTATTCCTCACAGTTATTTTATTTAACTCATGAAAATTGAGGCATGGGCGTGAACCACCGTCTTTTTTCTTTACAAAAAGAACCCCGCCGCCACAGGAGAAACAGAAGGACGAATATGTCCCTAACGGAGACTCTTGGAAATATATTCCTTCATCGCAGCCCATTCCGGACCCGAGAGGTTATACAAGTGGGCTTTGGGCAATTTAGCATCAGGAACTAGGTCAATGGCACAATCAAATGGGCGGTGTGGTGGTAAAACCTCAGCCTCTTTTTCGGAGAAAACGTCCGTATAGTCTATCAGGCACTCCGGAATATCTTCCAGACCCACGGCCGACACATACACAGAAACAAGACATTTCTCAGAGCAATAGGGACCCCATTTAACAATGTCCCGAGATTCCCAATTAATTACAGGATTATGCAAATGTAACCGGGGAACCCCATCACCAGTCCCGCTGGCAGGTTGTTCATTACAAAACATGAAATACGTTCCTGGTGCTAGGAGCTCACTTTAAGGAGAAACTCTTCAGTACGAAGCATAATGTCATTCTTAACCAGTGGTGTTTTGTCCATGGCAACAATGTGAATAGGAGTCTCCAACCTAACTGTCCCTAACTTACACCTGGACACTAATTCAGAGTCAATAAAGTTCAATGACGATCCGTAATCCACGAAGGCAGAAGTGGATGTGGAGACACTCCCACAACAAAGTTCTACTTGCAACAACATTTTAGACAATGCAGAAAAGAGTACCTGAGAGCCTGGGTGACCTCCACGATAATCACCCGGGCTCAGTCGCTTGTTGGTTAGTGGATGGGAGGGGCAATCCTTTTTCCAATGTCCAGAATCGCCACTGTGAAAACAGCATTTTCCCACGCGCCGTTGTCTCCTTTCATTATCTTTGAGGTCGATGGTTCCCATCTCCATGGTTTCCAATGTAGGACTGGCTCCCCTTCCTTGGGAGAATAATGATGTCTCTGTTTGCATCACTCCCCTCGCCCGCAACCTGTGATCCATTCGGATGGCCTGTGTCATAGCCTCCTCCAGGGAATCAGGCGGGGGTGGAGAGCCAAGGCGTCTTTCAGATGCTCAGACAGGCCTCTACGGAACAACCCCCAGAGGGCAACATCATTCCAGCACACCTCAGCAGCCCAGAGTCTGAACTCGGAGCAAAACCACTCGGCTGAGTGCTTCCCCTGGCAAACACTCATCAGCATGTCCTCAGCCATACGCATCCGATCAGGCTCATCATAAATATGCCCCAGGGCCTCAAAAAATGCATCCACAGTCATATGCTCAGGGGCCGTGGTAGGAAGGGAGAAAGCCCAAGCTTGGGGGACTCCCCTTAACAGAGACATAACGGATCCCACTCTCTGACTTTCATCCCCAGAAGAGTGTGGTCTTAAGGAAAAAAAAAGCTTACATCCCTCCTTGAAAATTCTGAATTCATTTTTATCTCCAGAAAAGGTATCCGGTAATTTAACCGGAGACTCAGGGGAAACTAATGTAACATCACGAGCCCCTAATGAAAAAACCCCCTGCACAGTGTCAGCGATCAGCTGCTGAGACTGAGCCAGGACTCGTTGTTCTCCCAGGAGTTTCTGAGACATCTGCGTCAGGTGCTTAACCTGCCCAGAAAGAGCATGCATAGGATCCATCACACACACAGGTGAATGGGAGCAGAGAAAAAAAAAATGGTATGGGTCAGTTATAATATCAGGTTCCTGACAGCGCCGGCATGCAGCCTCCGCTGAGCAGGGACTCACCAGTGCTGTAGGGGTCCCGGGAACAGTAACAGCTGGAGAGTACAGACGCACAGGACCTGCACTCTGAAGTATTAGCAAGCAGGCACAGGACCTACGGTCAAGCGGATGGGAGGTCAGACGAATCCAAAGGTCATACACAAGAGGGCGGTGCGGTACCAAAGGGACATGCAGAGAGCAGTCGAGTCACAAGCAGAGAGTCATACACAAGAGGACAGTGCGGTACAAGGGGGTCAGGCAGAACTCATAACAGGGACAGAACCAGATCAACACCAAACAAGAATCAAGTTATCAGGCACAAGGCACACATATACAAGAGGTCACTTAGCTCAGCCGAGGGCAGAAGTATAACTGACACCGGATCTAGATCCAGTGAGCATTAAATAGCCTCCTTCTGCCAGAGAGAGGCAGCACAATTAGCCCATAGTCTAACCAGGACGGGCCAAAGAGAAATCCCATCCTGGATCATGACACTACCATCTTTTGACCCATAGCATATATGCTGAGGTTACATTGACATTACTAGGGCTGTGTTTGTCTTTACAAGTTTGAAAGATGTTTGATCCTGTTCCAGGATACCTCAGAGTTTCACATCCATCTTTTAAGGGCAATTGAAGGCTTTGTAGAACTTTTTTTTTTAAAACTAATTTGCCCAGAATCAACTTCCATTTGAAGATAGCGAATTTGAGTTTGAAAGCATCAGTTCATCTTCACTAACACAGCTATGGCCAGGGCTGCCACTAGGAATTTCGGGGCACCATACTGGCAAAATTTTCGGGGCGCCCTTTAGACTCCGCCCAGGCTTCACCCCAGCCCCTCCTTCAACCCTCAAACTGTCCACAGTCCCACCGCCCTCTCTTGGAAAAACTCCACTTCTCACCAATCACACATTAACAGTTCCCATCACCAGATCACACATATAGCCGGCAGTGTTTGTTTTGGCCAAAAGATTTTTTAAGCTGCCATCACAACACAGTAGACACTATTGGCCGAGCTCTACTCTATGCTAACCTATTAAATATTTGTTAAAATATGCAATACAATTTAGGTATATTTTTATTTATTTTTCAATTTTTAAAATGACCAATAATATCACATACAAGGGACAAATACCACTGCACCATGTCCAGACCACATATTACCACCACATAGTGACCTATAATACCATATACAAGGAACAAATACTGCCACACCATAACCAGACCACATATTACCACCATATAGTGACTGAATACTACAATACTGATCAGTAATAAAAAAACAATACTATCACCATAAGTGCCATTATACACAGGGGACAGATCATACTTAGTATGCAGTGTCTGTGTACAGGTAATACAGTGATCAATGACATTATACACAGGAGCTCTGTATATAATGTTCAGGTAATACACTGATCACTAGAGTTGAGCGACTTTTGGTTTTTTAGGGTCGCGTTTCGTTTCGTGAAACCCGACTTTTCCAAAAGTCGGGTCGAGCAAGATCGTCCGATTATAGGGAAAAGTCGGGGTCGTCCCGAAACACGAAACCCAATGTAAGTCAATGGGGAATAAAAGTCGGCAGTGAGAGGAGGACAGGAAACACACCAACATTGCCCATTTGAATGCCAAAAGCATCAATTCTTCTTACTTAAGCTTGTCAACCTTAATTAACTTCATAATACAAGTTACGCACTGAAAAATGGGGGTTATTTGGCTACAGACTGTGGGGGGGGAGGGATGGCTACAGGTTTTCATGTGCCCTGGGCGAAAGAGCGCCCCTTTAACACATACCACAACTCATCATGCTCCGATACGGCAGAGAAATAGCGGTATAGTACATTGAAAAATACCTCACTTTTAACATCTCATGACGAGGCCCATCTATTTCTCCATACAGAATCATTGGTCCCATATAATGTTTGAAACAGTATATGATGAGCTCCACATAATGCTACAGTATATGTTGGTCCCCATGGATGAAGCTCTACTGTCTTATGGGCCCAAATAATGCTCCAAACATAATGGGCCCCATTTCTAATGCTCTAGTGTATAATGGGCCCTGTAAATGCTGCTCCAGTGTCTGATGTCCACCTTTGGATTGTTCCAGTGTATGGTGGGCCCCATCTATCATTATCAGACGGTGATAGGCCCAGTATGGATTGCACATGATTGCACAAAGGTTAGAAAGGGTACCGTATCCCCAGATAACATGTATGGATAGCGTACACATTCAAAATATATGTCTCAGGAGGCAGGCTCAGACGGTGTTAGGCCCAGTATGGATTGCACGTGATTGCACAAAGGTTAGAAAGGGTACCGTATCCCCAGATAACATGTATGGATAGCGTACACATTCAAAATATATGTCTCAGGAGGCAGGCTCAGACGGTGTTAGGCCCAGTATGGATTGCACGTGATTGCACAAAGGTTAGAAAGGGTACCGTATCCCCGGATAACATGTATGGATAGCGTACACATTCAAAATATATGTCTCAGGAGGCAGGCTCAGATGGTGTTAGGCCCAGTATGGATTGCACGTGATTGCACAAAGGTTAGAAAGGGTACCGTATCCCCGGATAACATGTATGGATAGCGTACACATTCAAAATATATGTCTCAGGAGGCAGGCTCAGACGGTGTTAGGCCCAGTATGGATTGCATGTGATTGCACAAAGGTTAGAAAGGGTACCGTATCCCCGGATAACATGTATGGATAGCGTACACATTCAAAATATATATCTCAGGAGGCAGGCTCAGACGGTGTTAGGCCCAGTATGGATTGCACGTGATTGCACAAAGGTTAGAAAGGGTACCGTATCCCCGGATAACATGTATGGATAGCGTACACATTCAAAATATATGTCTATACATCAGGAGGCAGGCTCAGACGGTGTCAGACACAGTATGGATTTGACGGCCCAGATTACACAGCGGAGGAGCAGGGAGAGGTAAAGATTGCAAATGCTGGGGCCCTGCCCAAGCAAGGGGGGCCCACTCGTGGGCGTCGGTACTGGCACTGGGCCCCTCATAGTACAGCGGTGTGTCTGACGGCGGGTGTGCACCACCACCGTCAGAGACACTTGATTGCACTATGAGGGACCCTGTGCCAGTGCCCGCGCCCAAGAGTCGGCCTACCCACCTGTCCAGGGCAACGGCACTCGCACGGTGTCGTGCGGTAGGTGGTGACCCCGGCCATGGGGGGGAGGCAGCACAGTTAGGGAGTTTTAGAAAGTGGCATATGTTGATGTTGGACATTCAGCTGATGCAAAAGGCGAAATAGGTGAAGTACCAGGAAGAGGTGGACCAAAGCAAGCCATTTTTCTGTCACCCTATGTGTCATCAGGGGAAGGTGGGACAAAATCCTTGGAAACCCATGCGTGGTTCATTTTAATGAAGGTTAGATCATCCACATTTTGGGTTGACAGACGGGTCCTTTTTTCTGTCAGGATTGATCCAGCTGCACTGAAGACTCTTTCCAATAGCACACTTGCAGCTGGGCAAGCGAGCTCGTTCATCATTTTGGCAATGCGGGGGTCCCTTTTTAGGATCCGCAAGCATAATCTGACATGTGGGCCAATGTTCCCGGTGTCAATGATGCACTGCGAGTGCTGGGTGGAGGAGCACTTTCTGGCAAATCCACATCCCTCCAGTCACGCACAAACCCTGTACCAGACCTTGCCACGCCAACATTTTCACTTGCCCCACGAGATGCATCCTCCTCCCCTAAGTAATCATCCCCATCATCATCCTCCTCCTCCTCTTCTTCCTCCACCTCATCCAGGAGAGGTCCCTGAGCAGACAATGGCTGAATGTCATCAAGGATTCCCTCCTCCTCTTCCTCCTCATCAACATTGGCTGCAGACGCCTGCTCCATAAGGTGCGTCAAAGTTTGCATGAGCAGACGCATAAGTGGGATGCTCATGCTTAGGATGGCGTCGTCTGCGCTTACCAGCCGTGTGCATTCCTCAAAACACTGAAGGACTTTACAAAGGTCTTTCAGCTTCGACCACTGCACACCTGTCAACTCCATGTCTGCTCTCAAAGTGCCTGGCCGTGTATCCTCCCACAAATGCATTATGGCCTGCCTCTGCTCGCACAGCCGCTCCACCATGTGCAGGGTGGAGTTCCACCTTGTTGCAATGTCGATAATGAGGCGGTGGTTGGGAAGGTGGAGCAATCGCTGCAGCTTCTGCATACGAACGGAGTGTACAGGCTACCGGCGGATGTGCGCGCACAGTCTTCGCACCTTCTGGAGCAGGGCTGTTAACTCCGGATAATTTTTGAGGAAGCACTGCACCACCAGGTTCAAGGTGTGAGCCAAGCAAGGTATGTGGCTGAGTTTTGAAAGGGCTATGGCTGCCACAAAATTACGGCCGTTATCACTAACTACCTTGCCTGCCTCAAGATGTACACTGCCCAGCCATGACTCAGTTTGTCGCTTCAAGTACTCGGCCAGCACCTCGGCGGTGTGTCTGTCGCCCAAACACATCATCTGCAACACAGCCTGCTGACGCTTTCCACTAGCTGCTCGATAGGGGGACACATCGTGTGCAACAGTGGCAGCTGCAGATGGAGTGCTCGTACGACTGCGCTCTGTGGACGAGCTTTCGCTTCTGGAGGAGGAGGAGGAGGAGGAGGGTCGAACGCCTACAGCCAAGTGTTTCCTATACCGTGGGCTAGGCAGCACTGTCCCACCACCGCTATCCCCTGTGGACCCTGCATCCACCACATTAACCCAGTGCGCAGTGATGGACACGTAACGGCCCTGGCCATGCCGACTGGACCATGCATCAGTTGTGAGGTGCACCTTTCCGCTCACTGACTGCTTGAGTGCATGTACAATGTGGTCTTTCACATGATGGTGGAGGGCTGGGATGGCTTTGCGAGAGAAGAAGTGGCGACTGGGTAGGTCATAGCGTGGTACTGCATAGGCCATGAGTTCGCGGAAAGCTGTGCTTTCCACCAACCGAAAGGGCATCATCTCAAACGAGATTAGTTTGGCAATGTGGGCGTTCAAACCCAGTGTACGCGGATGAGAGACTGAGTACTTTCTTGACCTACTCATAGTGTCTGGGAGGGTGAGCTGGACTTGAGAGCTGCATATGGTGGAAGTAGCGGTGGACAGGGCGGACTGAGAGAGGGTTGATGATGGTGATGGAGTTGGTGTTCTTTCTGATGGCCTAGAATCAGTATTTCGTTGATATAACAGTGGGATTCCCTGACTGCTGTGGTCTTGCAACGACACCTCAACATTTGCTGCTGTGCTAACCGGTGGGCTTACAGTGGGGGAAACAATGTAGCGTTGCTGACTACCTTCGTTGTGATCAGTTGCACATGTGGCACTTGAGGTTTGGTGTTGTGTCCACGCTTGCAAGTGCATGCTGGTTAAATGTCTAAGCATGGAACTGGTATTCAAATTTTTCAGATTTTTCCCTCGGCTAAAGGTCTTTGCGCACTTCTTACAGATAACCTTGGCCTGATCATGAGGATTTTGTTCAAAAAAGTGCCACACTGCACTCTTCCTACTTTGGCAGACATTTTGCGGCCTAGCACGCTGTGATCTTTTGACCCTCTGGACAAGCTGTCCAGCAACTCTTTTGATGTTTGGAACCTGTCTTTGGAGTGCTCCGGGCCTGCCAGATAACAGCTGTTGCGATGTCGATGTCTGCTGTGGATGCTCCTCATCTGAGCTATTGGAAGCAGCACCCTCTTCCCCCAATGGATGCCAATCTGGGTCAACAACTGGGTCATCCATCACCTCCTCTTCTATGTCATGTGCACCTTCCTCTGTGTCACCGTGTATGGTGGTATAGTGTGCGGGAAGGGGCACCTGAGTCTCATCAGGGTCAGAATCTGGCTCTGTACACTGCGAGGACAATGTAGTGCTCTGAGTGAATGTACCAGCAGAATCATCCATCAGCGGCTGTGCATCAGTGCACTCCATGTCAGATTCATCTTGGCCTGGGTAATTCACCATTTGACTTGATAATCCAGGCATGGTATGTGAAAACAGCTCCATGGAGTAATCAGTAGTATGGCCTGCGTCATCCTTCAATCTTGGTTGGGGTGAAGGACACAAGGAAAGGTGTGGTTCATGAACATGAGCCTCCAATGACGACTCAGTGCTTTTACTTTTTACAACTGAAGAAGAGGAGGCGATAGAGCTGGAGGCTGAGTCAGCAATGTAAGACAAAACTTTTTCCTGATGCTCTGGCTTTAAAAGCGGTTTGCCAACTCCTAGAAAACTAAGCGTTCGAGGCCTTATGTAGCCAGACGATGACGCAGGGTCAGCACCTCCTGCATTCGGTCCTATTTTGCTCTTGCCACTACCATCAGATCCACCACCAACACCATCATTACCAGCTGCCAACCCCCGCCCAATTCCACGGCCTCTTCCACCAGCCTTCCTCATTTTTGGTAGAAATGTAGACAAAATCCAACAAACTATATAGTAATGTAAAACAAGGTACAAGGTGTCTATAGGACAGGGGAGATTTTGAATTTCTGCAGACACTTGTGGACACTGGACACTTTTGGATTGTGTGAGGCCCACTGATATCTGAGCGCTATGTGACAGGCTCGATGGCACAGCTGTGACCAAAGTGACTAGAGGATAAGGGAGATTTTGAATCTCTGCACACACTTTTGGACACTGGATGGACACTTTTGGATTGTGTGAGGCCCACTGATATCTGAGCGCTATGTGACAGGCTCGATGGCACAGCTGTGACCAAAGTGACTAGAGGATAAGGGAGATTTTGAATCTCTGCACACACTTTTGGACACTGGATGGACACTTTTGGATTGTGTGAGGCCCACTGATATCTGAGCGCTATGTGACAGGCTCGATGGCACAGCTGTGACCAAAGTGACTAGAGGATAAGGGAGATTTTGAATCTCTGCACACACTTTTGGACACTGGACACTTTTGGATTGTGTGAGGCCCAATGAATATCTGAGCGCTATGTGACAGGCTCGATGGCACAGCTGTGACAAAAGTGACTAGAGGATAAGGGAGATTTTGAATCTCTGCACACACTTTTGGACACTGGATGGACACTTTTGGATTGTGTGAGGCCCACTGATATCTGAGCGCTATGTGACAGGCTCGATGGCACAGCTGTGACCAAAGTGACTAGAGGATAAGGGAGATTTTGAATCTCTGCACACACTTTTGGACACTGGATGGACACTTTTGGATTGTGTGAGGCCCACTGATATCTGAGCGCTATGTGACAGGCTCGATGGCACAGCTGTGACCAAAGTGACTAGAGGATAAGGGAGATTTTGAATCTCTGCACACACTTTTGGACACTGGACACTTTTGGATTGTGTGAGGCCCACTGATATCTGAGCGCTATGTGACAGGCTCGATGGCACAGCTGTGACCAAAGTGACTAGAGGATAAGGGAGATTTTGAATCTCTGCACACACTTTTGGACACTGGACACTTTTGGATTGTGTGAGGCCCAATGAATATCTGAGCGCTATGTGACAGGCTCGATGGCACAGCTGTGACCAAAGTGACTAGAGGATAAGGGAGATTTTGAATCTCTGCACACACTTTTGGACACTGGACACTTTTGGATTGTGTGAGGCCCACTGATATCTGAGCGCTATGTGACAGGCTCGATGGCACAGCTGTGACCAAAGTGACTAGAGGATAAGGGAGATTTTGAATCTCTGCACACACTTTTGGACACTGGACACTTTTGGATTGTGTGAGGCCCAATGAATATCTGAGCGCTATGTGACAGGCTCGATGGCACAGCTGTGACAAAAGTGACTAGAGGATAAGGGAGATTTTGAATCTCTGCACACACTTTTGGACACTGGATGGACACTTTTGGATTGTGTGAGGCCCACTGATATCTGAGCGCTATGTGACAGGCTCGATGGCACAGCTGTGACCAAAGTGACTAGAGGATAAGGGAGATATTGAAGCTCTGCACACACTTTTGGACACTGGACACTTTTGGATTGTGTGAGGCCCACTGATATCTGAGCGCTATGTGACAGGCTCGATGGCACAGCTGTGACCAAAGTGACTAGAGGATAAGGGAGATTTTGAATCTCTGCACACACTTTTGGACACTGGACACTTTTGGATTGTGTGAGGCCCACTGATATCTGAGCGCTATGTGACAGGCTCGATGGCACAGCTGTGACCAAAGTGACTAGAGGATAAGGGAGATTTTGAATCTCTGCACACACTTTTGGACACTGGATGGACACTTTTGGATTGTGTGAGGCCCAATGAATATCTGAGCGCTATGTGACAGGCTCGATGGCACAGCTGTGACAAAAGTGACTAGAGGATAAGGGAGATTGGATTGCTTTTAAAAAAGCAGTTTGCGGAGCAGTGGGTAAACAGCAATGCAGGAATGTCAGGAAGCCTTAGAAGGCAGCCCAACAACCAACACCACTGATACACCACTATATAGCCTCCCCTTGCACTGCACACACAGTGACTGGTGTGTTGTGCAGGCCAAATCGCTAGCAGCAGAAGCAGTTTTTTTGTCTTCTTCCCTGCCTAACGCTCTCCCTACAGAATCAGCAGCAACCTCTCCCTATACTAAGATCGGCAGAAGTAAGATGGCGGTCGGCGTGCACGCCCTTTTATACCCCCTGTGACGCCCACCAAAGCAAGCCAATCACTTGCATGCCCTTCTGAAAGATGGTGGTGACCCGTGCCTATGTCATCACGTTGCCCACAGTGTCCGTGGATCTTGATTGGCTGAAAAAGAGCGCAAAACAAACTTTTGAAACGCGACTTTGGCGCGTAAGTCGCCGACCTCGTGGCCGACCTCTTCCTAGGGTCGGGTTTCGTTTCATGAAACCTGACTTTGCCAAAAGTCGGCGACTTTTGAAATTTTTCGACCCGTTTCGCTCAACTCTACTGATCACTGATGACATTGTACACAGGACCTCTGTATATAGTATACAGTATATATTGTCAGTGTATAGGTAACGCACAGTGATGTCTCTAGTTGAAGTATTTCATCCTTGCTTTTCATCTTTCATCCAGCACAGATCGCCATCACTTCTTCCAGCCAGGGCTCATCTCTGCAGGAAATAGCACAGTTATCTAGAGCTCCACTTGCAGAACACATTACTTATTTTTTCCCAACTTCTACCTTACACCACATGAAGAAAAAAAAGCAACACAGTATCATTCTACACAGCAACAGGACCTACCCCCATTTAAAACAGTATACTCAAAAAATAAAATAAATACATCACTGGAGTAATAATAGCCTTAATTATCCCCTATGGTAATATTATACCCCATCCTGGCCCCCGTGTGTCTCATTCCTGGCTTCAGCCATATGTCTCCCATCCCGCCCTCATGAGTATCCATTGTGCCCCATATGATCTCCCCATCTGTCTCCATCGTATCCATCCTGCCCCATGATCCTGCACCATGAGTCTCCCATCCTGCCCCTTCCTGTGTCTCACATTCTGCCCCCCTGTGTATCACTGTCACATTCTGCCCCATGTCTCGCATTCTGCCTCATCATGTCTTGCATTCTGCCCCATCATATCTTGCATTCTGACCCCATCATGTATTGCATTCTGCCCCTATGTCCAGCATTCTTCCCCTATGACTGCAATCTGCCCCCATCTTCAGCATTCTGCCCCCATCATGTCTGCATTCTGCTCCATCATGTCTGCATTCTGCCCCCATCATGTCTGCATTCTGCCCCATCATTTCTGCATTCTGCCCCATCATGTCTGCATTCTGCCTCCATCATGTCTGCATTCTGCCCCATCATGTCCAGCATTCTGCCCCCATCATGTCCAGCATTCTGCCCCCATCATGTCCAGCATTCTGCCCCATCATGTCAGCAATCTTCCCCCCTCATGTCTTGTATTCTGCCCCTGTGTCTGCCGTCTGCCTTCTGCCCCATCATGTCCAGCATTCTGCCTCGAGCCCCCCAGATTGCCACTTTCAATTTAAAAAAAAAAAAAATCAAGCTCTTCTTACCTGGCCGTGCTCCAGCGACGAGGCTCCGTCCCTCCACGCTGCTGAAGCGCGCACTTGCCGGCAACTGACAGTGACATCAGATGTCAGTTTCCAGCCTCCGATTGGCTGGCGGCTGTTAACTATTGACGTGCGGGCCGACGGGCCCGCATGTCAATAGCGTTCAGCTGCCGCAGCGCCTCTAAGGGTCCGGTTTACCTGCTGGTAGGGGCCCAGTGAGCAGATGAGACAGGACCCAATGCGGGCCCCCTCTGCCCACTGGGCCCCATATGCCAGTCAGAGCACTAATGCGCTGATGGCGGTCCTGGCTATGGCACACAAAAAGGAAAAAATACATATGTATTGCTTTTGGAATGTGATAGAGCAAAGTTTCAGAAATTAACAAAATTCTGAAGGTCAAAATGAGCCATGACCTGAAAGGATAAAGGATAAAGGACACAGCTGAAGATGCACTTAAAATACATAATGTCAATATGCAGCCAACAAGCCATTTTCCAGAATTTAAATTTGTCCTCAAAACAAGTCATATCTCATATAACAAGTGCTTAGAGCTGTCCACAGTGTGTAGAGAAACTTATGAAAAAGGAAATTTACTTTGAAGCCAAGGATTTTGGCAGGAGATCAACTTTAGGTATTATCTGGACAGGATGACAGGAAGTTCATGTATTTAATTTCCACCTTCAATTCATATTTATGTCTTGGAAGGCTACATACAATACAATATGAAAAATAAAATACATTGTGTTGTAAGCCGACGTGGACAATATTGGTAATATGAATGTCTGAACTCACAATTTCATTCACAAACTCTGTATAGCACTAAAGGTCATCAAAGGCCTACATCAAGGAGATAGACCACGTGCTGCAGGGGGCTCATAAAACCTGTGTCCTGTGGTGTGGTGCCTTTTGTTCTGTTGATAGAGTAAAGAGGGCACCTATAGTTAAGGTGGACATCTTGTCAGGCCTCTTGAAAGGTACATAACCACTGTTGTGGTTGTATTACTCGCCATTGTTCTTGATGGACGTCTTATATCTAGCCCAAAAGGAATTTGAGCCTATCTTCAGGATTTTTGACACAAGGACCTTTGGGCTATATTCAAGGATGCCATCTGCAGGAAGCTGAAGACCACTGCAATCACGTTTGACCCTTGGCCTGTCACACTAAGCGATATCGCTAGCAATATCTTTATAACGTCACTGGTTTTTGTGATGTTATAGCGATATTGCTAGCGATATCGCTATGTCTGATACTTACCTCCGACAGCTCGCCCGCTGGTTGTCGCTGATCGCGCGAGAACGTCCTGGACCGTTTCTCGCCGTCTGCTTCCTGCTGGGTTTCCTGCTGTGGAGACGAGCGACGCGTGGACGCGGGCGGGAGGACGTCAGGATCGCCTCGTCTGACAGGTAAGTAGCGACCCCCGACCCCTGCAATGTCGCTGGTGAGATCTGCCTGTGTGGCAGCTCACTAGCGACCACTTAGCGATGCACCAGCGATCCTGACCGCGTCATATCGCTGGTCGGGATCGCTGGTGCATCGCTAAGTGTGACAGTAACTTAAGAGTGCCGTCTTTAGGAGAAAGTCGACATCAACGGTCATGTGCATATTTCTGGAGAACTTAAAAGACTGTGAACTTATTCCATGGTTCCATTATGTGGATGTGTTACAGGAATGGGCAATACATGGGCCATGTGACTGTGTGACTGATATAAAGGTAGCACATCAAGATAGATAGATATCTTCCCATCTTCCACCACACTCCCCTATTATCTTTTCCCTTTCAATGTACCTTCCTCCCTTAGTTAGGTTTCCCTTATGTATGTCATTGGAAATACCCTATGTGAAATAAATCCCCTTTTAAAGATCCAGTAGCTCTTGTTAATTAATATTAACTGGCACCCCAAAACTCAACAGTTTCTTCACACTGCAATACATTTCTTCATACTGGAAAATCCAAGATCCATCAGACACCGGTCATAGATCTATAACATGTGGTTCTGATTCTTGTAACTATTATTGATGCTTCCTACCTATCTCCAGCGTGTTCCTATAGACAGAGTTGATAAACATTTAAAAGAGATTTCTCAAAATCATAAGTTACCCTGTTATGAATGAGTCACCGAAGGAGGAAAAAACAAAAAATACAAGCTAAGTCCAGAAAACCGGAGAGGTTGGTAGCTATCGGATTGCAGACCCCTGATCCTATTCACACAACTAACAGTAGCCGTGGGGGGTTCCTACGGTGCCCTAGACCCCTCGATCACAGCCGGAGAACTAAATAAGCCTAAAGAAAGAAAGGGGAAATCTAAACTGCCCCAGAGCAGACCCCAAAGCAATAGACAGCCCCCAACATGTATTGTCGGTGAAAAGCAGATGAAAACACAAACACAGACAAAAAGACAGGTTGAGCAAACGATGGGGCCCAACTAACTAAATAGGAAAGGACAGAAAAGATGCTGGCTGCAATCCGCAAAAATACTGCCAAAATAATGTCCAACACGTCTGATAGAAAAAAGGCGCTGAAGTCACTAGACTTCAAAAACACTATATCAGCACTCAGGTATATTCTGAAGACTCAGCAAAAGATCAACTTGACCAGAGACAAAAATGGAGCTCAGCCTATACCAACAAGTGCAGGCAGAACACAAACACTAAGTAAACAGACAATATCTCATGGAAAAATAAGATAGCAAATACTTAGCTTTCAGAAGACAGGTACTGAACTGGTTTACAAGAGCTCAGAGCAGAAAGGATCACCAGCACCCCTGTAGGGAGTCGGCTGCCTTATATCCACTCAGTGATTCCGGGTATCCAATCAGGCTCCACCTGTTCAGATGACAGGTTCTTCCCAACCCAATCAATTTCACTACCTCTCTTCACCAGCAGAGGGAGTGTATCAGACATCAACGGTGAAGTGGAAAATGAACTCACAACATTACCCCTTATCAATAGGATAGAGGAAAATTTGAAGATTGCCAGAGTTCTGACTGCTGGGACCACCAGTAATTCCGAGAACTGAGCTTTGAAGAACCCCATCTTGAATGGAGTGGAGATGCAAATGCTTAACGTCCTCTCCACTCTTTGTCAATATGACTGCCAGAAAAAGCCTAGTACAGTGCTTGTCTTTCTCAGGCAGTCTCGTTGGCAAATAATGAAGCAAAGGCAAAGCATGGGCACCTGTATACTGGTCACAGATCTCATTTCGGCAGTTACTCAGTGACTACTGGTCAGTACTTGAAGTGAAGACAGGTGCCGAAGTGAAGGGATGCCTTAGGAAATCAATGGAGAATTTCCAAGGAGCTACGATAGTAGAGACAGTTCGAAGTCAAGGTGAGTATGATAATATATTGTTTTAACTCCTTCCTGACCCGTATAAAACCAACAAAATGGAGATCGGCTGGCCACCATTTTGCTTGAGTTGCACAAAATAAAATACCAAATAGTTGGATTCACTAAAATTTGCAATTTTTGACAAATGGACAAATGGATCATTTCCACCTTTAACAGCAATTTTCAGTGTGACTAACAGGGAATCGGAAAGCAACGAAATTGGACCATTTGGTTGAGTATAATTTCTTTTTCTATTTTTAACTGGTCAGAGCCCTTTTACAAAAAAATATTAATTGGATGGAAAGCCCCTTTAATTTTCCACAACTCGCATTACATAGTTCATCTACATGCTATTAGTGCTACACTAACTCCTTTCAAAGCATAAGTAGAAGCTTCACTCGACCATTTTCTTTCGCGTCGACATAAGTATATGCAAATGGTCACTGCATTTTTTTTTTGTTCCTGCTCCTGGAAAAAAAAAAACTGCAATTTAATTAATATTAAATTTAAATAATTGATTTTCTGAGTGCGCAAGGTTCAAGTAGATGTTCGGTTCTCGAAGCTGATGGATGCTTTAAAGGATTATTTGATATACAGTATGTGTAGGCTAAATTGAAGCATAAATGAATTTTAGGAACCGGGCAGCAGAGACGTAAAAGCGGGTTCATTAAAAGAGAACGTCCATTGCTATAAATTTAGAAATTAATCAACTTCCGCAAGGACTGAATCCGGTAGAAGGAACCCATTGAAATATTGATTGTTCTACTGTACAATATAATATTGAACTAATATTAAAATATTTACAGGACTGTAAAGGTTAACTACAAAATTTTTTTTTTTTTTGCCTTACATAAGATGTCCCCAGAGTGCCAGGATTATGTACGCTTCAATTTACTACTCAGTTCTGCTGCTTCACTGCACTCTAAATTAGCTATGTGCCGGATCTTTTCCTCTCCCTCCCTCGCCTGACCTTTAAAGAATTACATAAGTCGGAAAGGACTATGCCTTTTCTTTTTTCATCTTCATCTTTGCTTTGGTTATCTATGGGTGGTTGCTACATCTGTAATATCCCCGGACGAGAGATTCATCATTTTTTAACTCATTCCCTGCTGAATAATTCTGCTTAGCTTGCATTTTTTTTCCCACCAGAAAGCCAGAAAGTCTATTTACATGGCCCTTGGCTAGAGAACTGAGCAGGTTTTGCTGACTAGACATCTTTATAGGTTAAAGACTAGAGAAAAGAAATGTTCTCGTGTGGAAAATAATGGGTTTCTAACATGATATATCATGCATTTAAATTATAGAGTGGCATTAGTAAGACGGTTTTTACAACCCATGCTTGTGTGAGATGGCCTGAATGCATTAACGTTTAGTTTAAACACTAGCATTTATAATAAATCGCGTGAATATTCCCCGTGGTGGAGGCTGAGTCCGTTTCCCACTCACCAAGCTTGTGATATTTTAATAATGTCTGACTCTATAGGAAGCCGTTCTCCAAGACAGAATCTAGTGCATTTAAATCTCAAATATATACGAACCTCATAGAAAGAAAATTGCTGACATTTCAACCTGTTTAATGAACTTAGGTTACTTGCAGAGGTGTAATATCAAGTAGAAGTATGACAATTTCAAAGTTTTGCCTTAACGCTACAATTGACCATTTGGGCATTAGGGCAATGCCCCCAGTCCGTAACCAGACAAATCCACCACACCTTGGTCAGCAAGAGCATTTCTTGAAGAACTGATTTTGAAGGATTAAAACTATCTCTGCTCATTATATGAATTATAGCCTGCATTATGCACCAGTTTTCCCCTCTGCAGGCTCTATCTCTAATTTGCTGTTGTCTCTGAGCTAGTGGGTGTAGACTAGCTATAATGATGTCTCAGCACATGGACATAAGGAATTCCTGCTCTTCTGTCATTATGTAACACAGAGGTCTCAAACTGCATTCCTCAAGGGTCGCAAACAGGTCATGTTTTCAGGATTTCCTTGTATTGCACAGGTGATAATTTAATCACCTGCACAGATAATGATTGCAGCACCTTGTGCAATGCTAATGAAATCTCAAAAACATGCATGGTTTGCGACCCCTGAGGAATGCAGTTTCAAGACACTGATGTAACACATGCGCAGAAGCAACAGCAGCAGCATGGAATATATTATGCTGCCTTTCTGAGCAGTGTAGCTGTGAATCCAGATCTGGTGAGATATAAACCTAATTTGACAGCAACAACACAGGTTTATGTGTACCTCTCTGCATGAAAAATCAAGAATGTGTGCATTATTCAACAGCCATATTTGCCAAAGTAAAAAAACAACTTATTTAACCCCTTTATGCCATGGCCTATAATTTTTTTTTTCAGTTCTTCCTCCTCTTCTTTCAAGAGCCATGTCTTATTTATTTTTCCCTCAATATAGCTGTATAAGGGCCAGTTTTTTGATGGATGACTTATACTTTTGAATGCACTATTGATTTTCTCATATAGCATACTGCAAAAATGGGGATATGAAATTGCTAAAAAAGTGCAATTCCACTAGTATTTTTATGGGTTTTTTTATTTATCATGATCACTATATGTATGAGTACTCAGATTATACTTTACAAGCATGTAAAGTCTATGTTTTATTTAAGTGGCAAAAAAATCCAAAATTTGTACTAAAAACGTTTTTGTTTTTGTTGCCATTTTCCGAGACCCGTAGCGTCTCCATTTTTCGAGATCTGGGGCTGGGGAGGGCTTATTTTTTGTTTGTTTTATCAGTACCATTTTGGAGTAGATACAATTTTTAATCGCCTCTTATTGCATGTTATGGCATTTTATTGCATTGTTTACAAATTACTGCCAAAAAAACATAATTCTGAAATTTTTGATTTTTTTCTCGTTATAATGTTACCAATCGGCTGTCATGTGCAGGGTGAGAGCTCAGCGCAATAGCTTGCTTCATCATATGTCGTGAAGAGGCTAAAGGACTGTGATTAAAATAACTTTTAATGAGGAATATTAATAATAATAAGAAGCTCTACTTATTAACCCTAGCATACATTTGCGCTGATGTCGGACTCCCTCCCTTTGATGTGGGCTATGGCGCTGAGCCTACATCTTTCCCGGCACATGTCAGCTGTTTTGAACAGCTGACATGTGCCCTGAACAGCTGCGGGTGGAATCGCGATTAACCCGTTAAATGCCGCTGTCAAACGCTGACAGCGGCATTTAATATGCGATTCCGGCAATCGTGCCGGCAATCCACCCACCGGTGACCCCCATAACGTGATCGCGGGTCACTGTGGGTTGGCATAACAACCAGAGGTCTCCTGGAGACCTCTATAGTTGTCAATTCCGGCTTGTTGTGAGTGCTGCCTAGTGGTTGGCGCTCATAGCAAGTGAGTAATTCAGATTCATACAGGTGAACTGATCATCACCTGTGTGTAGCTGAGCCGATCGACTTATGGCAGCTTCTCGTCTCTCATGGAGGCTATTGAAGCATGCCAAAAGTTAAAAAAAGTTTTTAAAAATATAAAAAAATATAAAAGTTCAACTCACCCCCTTTCGCCCCATTCAAAATAAAACAATGAAAAAATCAAGCATACACATATTTGGTATCGTCGCGTTCAAAATCGTCGATCTATCAATAAAAAAAGATTAACCTGATCGCTAAACGGTGTAGCGAGAAAAAAGTCAAAGCGACAGAATTACGTTTTTTTAGTCACCGCAACATTGCATTAAAATACAAAAACGGGTGATCAAAAGATCGTATCTGCACCAATATGGTATCATTAAAAATGTCAGCTCGGCAAGCAAACAATAAGACCTCCCCCAACCCAAGATCACGAAAAATAGAGACGCTACGGGTCTCAGAAAATGGCTCAATTTTTTTTAACACAGTTTGGAATTTTTTTTCACCAGATAAAAAGGAACCTAGACATGTTTGGTGTCTATGAACTCACAATGACCTGGAGAATCATAATGGCAGGTCAGTTTTAGCATTTAGTGAACCTAGTAAAAAAGCAAACCAAAAAACAAGTGTGGGATTGCACTTTTTTTGCAATTTCACCGCACTTGGAATTTTGTTTCCAGTTTTTTAGTACATGACTTGGTAAAACCAATGGTGTCATTCAAAAGTACAACTCATCCTGCAAAAAATAAGCCCTCACATGGCCATATTGACGGAAAAATAAAAAAGTTATGGTTCAGGGAGGAAGGTGAATGAAAAACAAAAGCACTATAACAAAAATACCTCCGGGGTTAAGGGGTTAAAGCACAATTGCAGCTGTTGCTATAGTGCAGTTCTAATATATTGATTCCATGCTATTAGACTAGCTCTATATTTACCAGTATAAGTGTTTTAAACTCTCTGTCATGGTTGCAGTCCATAACATAGTGGCCTTTTGGGCAAAAAAGTAGATAAATCACATTACTTCCCCAACATGTTTCACCTAAATAGTGTTATCAGGTAAATTGATGATATAATGATGATGTCATTTAGGTGAAACATTTTGATGTTAGGGATGAGTGAACATGCTCGGAAAAGGTGTTATCTAAGCATGCTCATGTGCTAGCCGGATGTCTTCAGCATGCTCGAATAATATGTTTGAGGCCCCAGGGCTCCATGACAGCCACAACACATGCTGGGATTGCCTGTTTGTTAGATAATCCCTGCAGATGTTGTGGCTGTCGAACAGCCGTGAGACATGCTGCCGTGGGGACTTGAACATATTTTTCAAGAACACCAAAGACACTCGATTAACACCCGAACATGCTCAGATAACACCTTTTCCCAGCACGTTCGCTGATCACTAGTTGGCATATATCTACTCTATCTGCACAAAAGGCCACTAGGTTCGGGACTGCAGCCATGACAGAGAGTTTAATACTAGTGTTGAGCATTCCGATACCGCAAGTATCGGGTATCGGCCGATACTTGCTGTATCGGAATTCCGATACCGACTTCCGATATTTTTTCAATATCGGAATTCGGCATCGGAATCAGAAGTTCAGTTGATTGACGGCCTGACGTCATCATGATGCGCGGTGTGTGCGCATCATGATGCGCCGTCATTTCGGGCCTTCCGGGGGTCTCTGCCGGCCTGCCGGGGGGCTGTGCCGGCCTGCCGGGGGGCTGTGTGGACTGCCCGGGGTCTGTACCGGCCTGCCGGGGGGCTGTGCCGGCCTGCCGGTGGTCTGTGCACCCTGTGGGGGTCTGTACCGGCCTGCCGGGGGGCTGTGCCGGCCTGCCGGGGGGCTGTGCTGATGTCCAGGGGTCTGTGCAAGCATCGTCCGATGGGACTACAAGTCCCATCGGGCGATGCCTGCTACCATGACAGTGATTGACACATTAGCCAATGATGGGACAGTAGTAGTCCCATCATCCGGCTAATGTGTTAAATGTTAAAAAAAAAAAAAAAAAAAAAAAAAAAAAATACTACATACATACTACATGCATGCTACATACATACTACATGCATGCTACATACATACTACATATATACTACATACATACTACATACATGCTACATACATACTGCATGCTACATACATACTACATACATACTACATGCATGCTACATACATACTACATATATACTACATACATACTACATACATGCTACATACATACTGCATGCTACATACATACTACATACATACTACATGCATGCTACATACATACTACATATATACTACATACATACTACATACATGCTACATACATACTGCATGCTACATACATACTACATACATACTACATACATACTACATGCATGCTACATACATACTACATATATACTACATGCATGCTACATACATACTACATGCTACATACATACTACATATATACTACATACATACTACATACATGCTACATACATACTGCATGCTACATACATACTACATACATACTACATACATACTACATGCATGCTACATACATACTACATGCATGCTACATACATACTACATGCATGCTACATGCATGCTACATACATACTACATGCTACATACATACCACATATATACTACATACATACAATACATTCATACAATACATACATAGACATACAGTACATATAACATAGAGTAACATACTTACCAATACTTGTCACATTGTTCCCCGAAGCCATTGTCTTTTCCGGGATAAATATTAACATAACAAACCACAAAAATACTCACCCACGATCCGAAGCAGTCCACGAGTGTGTCCCACGACGATCTTGGGTAGAGAACTGCAGCATCAGATGATGCTGCCGTTCTCTACGGGCTGCAGGAATCCAATGACGGAAGGTAGGTATCCTTCCGCACTGTATTCCTCCGCCACTTAAAAAAAAAAAGTCCCTAGTCTCACTTTATGCCATTGCTGTGTGGGAATTTCCCACACAGCAATGGCATAAAGTGAGACTAGGGACTTTTTTTTTTTAAGTGGCGGAGGAATACAGTGCGGAAGGATACCTACCTTCCGTCATTGGATTCCTGCAGCCCGTAGAGAACGGCAGCATCATCTGATGCTGCAGTTCTCTACCCAAGATCGTCGTGGGACACACTCGTGGACTGCTTCGGATCGTGGGTGAGTATTTTTGTGGTTTGTTATGTTAATATTTATCCCGGAAAAGACAATGGCTTCGGGGAACAATGTGACAAGTATTGGTAAGTATGTTACTCTATGTTATATCTACTGTATGTCTATGTATGTATTGTATGAATGTATTGTATGTATGTAGTATATATGTGGTATGTATGTAGCATGTAGTATGTATGTAGCATGCATGTAGTATGTATGTAGCATGCATGTAGTATATATGTAGTATGTATGTAGCATGTAGTATGTAGCATGCATGTAGTATATATGTAGTATGTATGTAGCATGTAGTATGTATGTAGCATGCATGTAGTATATATGTATGTATGTAGCATGTAGTATGTATGTAGCATGCATGTAGTATATATGTAGTATGTATGTAGCATGTAGTATGTATGTAGCATGTAGTATGTATGTAGCATGCATGTAGTATATATGTAGTATGTATGTAGCATGTAGTATGTATGTAGCATGCATGTAGTATATATGTAGTATGTATGTAGCATGTAGTATGTATGTAGCATGCATGTAGTATATATGTAGTATGTATGTAGCATGTAGTATGTATGTAGCATGTAGTATGTATGTAGCATGCATGTAGTATATATGTGGTATGTATGTAGCATGCATGTAGCATGCATGTAGTATGTATGTAGTATGTATGTAGTATATATGTAGTATGTATGTAGCATGTATGTAGTATGTATGTAGCATGCATGTAGCATGCAGTATGTATGTAGCATGCATGTAGTATATATGTAGTATGTATGTAGCATGTAGTATGTAGCATGCATGTAGTATATATGTAGTATGTAGCATGTAGTATGTATGTAGCATGCATGTAGTATATATGTGTTATGTATGTAGCATGTAGCATGCATGTAGCATGCATGTAGTATGTATGTAGTATATATGTGGTATGTATGTAGCATGCAGTATGTATGTAGCATGCATGTAGTATATATGTAGTATGTATGTTGCATGTAGTATTTATGTAGTATGTATGTAGCATGTATGTAGTATGTAGTATGAATGTAGCATGTATGTAGTATGCATGTTGTATGTATGTAGCATGTAATTTTTTTTTTTTTTTTTTTTTACATTTAACACATTAGCCGGATGATGGGACTACTACTGTCCCATCATTGGCTAATGTGTCAATCACTGTCATGGTAGCAGGCATCGCCCGATGGGACTTGTAGTCCCATCGGACGATGCCTGCACAGACCCCCGGAGCCTGCACAGAGCACCGGCAGGCCGGCACAGCCCCCCGGCAGGCCGGCACAGCCCCCCGGAGCCTGCACAGCCCCCCGGCAGGCCGGCACAGCCCCCCGGAGCCTGCACAGCCCCCCGGCAGGCCGGCACAGCCCCCCGGAGCCTGCACAGACCACCGGCAGGCCGGCACAGACCACCGGAGCCTGCACAGACCCCCTGGCAGGCCGGCACAGCCCCCCGAAAGGCCCGTACAGACCCCAGAGAGGCTGTACAAGGGCAGGAAAGGGTTTTTCTTATTCCGATACCGGAAGTCCCATAGACTTGAATGGGACTTCCGGTATCGGAATCGGCGATACCGATACTTTTTTTAAAGATCGGCCGATACCATCCGATACGATACTTTGAAGTATCGGACGGTATCGCTCAACTCTATTTAATACAATTACACTCATAAATACAGAGCTAGTTTAAAGGGAATCTGTCACCCCTTTTTTGAGATATCATATAATGATATCATTCAATTGTGTGTCACATAAGAATTCTTAGTATTTTTGCTTCCCCCTGACCCCGCACCTTTCATGCATAAATACTTTTTTTATATCGGTTCAGATGTATGTAAACTGCCACGGTCCGGTCCGATGGGCGGGGCTTATTCACCTGCTCCCCCCTCCTTGTCTTGCTCTACGCATTTCTTCTTGTGTAGAGCAAGACAGGGATGGGGAGCAGGTGAATAAGCCCCGCCCATCGGACCGGACCGTGGCAGTTTACATACATCTGAACCGATATAAAAAAGGTATTTATGCAAGAAAGGTGCGGGGTCAGGGGGAAGCAAAAGTACTAAGAGAATCCTTATGTGACATACAATTGAATGATATCATTATATGATATCTCAAAAAAGGGGTGACAGATTCCCTTTAATAGCAAGCAATCAATAGATTAGAACAATACGGTATCAACAAATGTGCTTTTAATCACAGTCCTTTCAGTAAGGTTTTTTTTTGCCTTTGGTATATATAGTTGTTGAATTTCATTCTGCATGTTCTGTCACTCTGCTTCTCCTTCCTTCTCACCCTTCCCTCTCTCTATAGACTTTAATGGGCTGCTGTAATCTGATTCCTCAGTCATCAGGCAGTTGGTTTTGTTTTGAGCAGGATGGATTTTAGCAGTTTGGTAGGGGAAGAAGTAGCTTAAAAGTGAAGAATGAAGATTTCGCACACAAGATATTTCACAAAGTTTCTTATATTCAGTGAGGTCGCGCCCCATTTAGCAGCGCAGTCGTCCAGTGGCCATGGCCATCTGTTGGACGCAGCCTTTCTCAATAAGTCCTTTCCTTCTACCGTTACCAGCGTGAGAGTGTGAACATGTTCATAGCCATTACTAACATTTGTAGAATGTATATGTTAGGGGTGCATGAGTCTGGTACTTTTTCTCCCTGCAAATGTTTTCCTATGTTTATTGTGTGTAAATGTGTTGGTTAACACATTTCTGTGCTGTATATATGAACCAGTATAATCGTCTGATGTTCATAGGGGTGCCGCAGGTCTACTATCATTATGCCGAAACCCTAGTCATGAAGTGTCATGGTGGTAAGAGCATAGTCACATCCCTGAGCCTGGAAGGGATTGAAAGAGCATGGTGACAACCATATGGACAGTGAAGAGTAAAGAAATAAGAAGTCACTTTCTCACCTTACCAGTCATGGTAAAAATTTGCTGGGGCGAGATAGAACCTCTGGGAACGTCTTCAAGACTGATGGAAGCCATTCTAGGTGTTGACCCAATAAAGCTGCTTGAGAGAAAGCCAAATAGACATAAAGCTTTTGAGGAATCTAAAGATTAACATATTCTGGTTTGCTTCACACGTGCTTCTTTACCTCTTGTTTCCAAATATCTTACTTTGTGGTTTTGCTCCTTTCAGTCTGAAACTACAATATGCACATTCCAATAAAACCAAGGAAAACCATTGCATGAACAGATGTGTCCAAACTTTTGACTGTACTGTATAAGGGAAATAATCTTGACAATGTTACATTGGTCTATGTCACCGAGTCCTTGTGAGTTGGTAATGACCTCTCTACCTGACATGAAAAAAAAGCATTGTTCTAGTTTACGGCTTATAAATTATGTAGGCAACAGTAAATTTTGCTGTTTAGCTCCTTTACCTAGAATCGTTCATCACTGACATATACAGTCATTATCTTTTCCTTTGTAATTTTAACCTACAGAACATAAAGTACAATGTTATACACCAGAAATTATAGGCGGCATCTTCTTCCGTGCCATCAGCAATATCAGGAATTAGTTTGCTTGTAGATTCGAGGAGGTTAAAAAAAAAGATGTGCAGGAAATTTTCCTCCATGTTATACTGAAGGGGCAGTAAAATTACAGAATCAAATTGCAATTTACAGGACAATGGATGTGGATCATTGATGTCAGCACTAAGGATTAAGCAAATCTGCAAAAACAGCAAATTTGCAATTTCACTTGAAATTTGTCCCATTTGCATCAAATGTATTTGATGTGAATCAAATGTGCCTTATTATGCACTAAGAACTCTCCAGAGTGTAATAAACATAGGGTACAAAAAGATTAATATTCACCCAGCTCTCACTTTCTCCCACCAGCTCACCACCAAGTCCTCACAGTTCTCGTACGATGCTCGGTAACATCATTTCTTTGGTCTTCGGTGCCTCTAGTATTGATTCTGCTTTGTTGGCCAACACACCATCTAAAATTTCATGAAGCTTAGTCAACACTTGAAGCAATGAAGACCGGACTAGACAAGACCTGATGCGACCGTTTCTGCATGGACAAGGGGAAGTCCAGAGAAATATGAGTATGATTTGTTTTTTATTTTTTCAACCCTTTTCCTTGCCCCTAAGTCCATCGAAATAGAAACAGGGAATTTGTGGGAAGCAAATTTGGAAATCCAAATTTTTTGGGTGAAATTTGAGATGAATTCAATACACCTTGAATTATACAGTACTAGGTAAATCATGTGTAAATATTATGGTTTCCCAATTTTTGGCTGTAAATTTTAACGTTGAAAAAAATTTTTTCAAACTTTTCAACGTAACATTTTAAGATAATTTGTAAAAAAATCAACTTGAATAATTTAAAGGGAATCCATCCCTAGGTTTAGGCTTCTCAATCGGACAGCAGCATAAAGCAATACCAGAGACCCCGATTCCACCGATGTGTCACTTGCTGGGCTTCTTGCTGTAGTTTTGATAAAATCACTGTGTTGTCTTCCTCAATGCAGAGATCTATCAAACCCAGACCATAGAATTAATTGACAGTTATCTACCTACACTATGCATACACAGGAAGATGTCAATCAAAAGTGGGGGATGGAGATAGGTGCAGCTTGTGAATATTCAGGACTGCATAGCAGGACATTATCACCGAGAGTACTAACAGAGCTGCAGCAAATGGCATGAGTGAGTTTCTACTGCTAAAGATGGATTACAGGAAATGTTGCAGAAAGACGAAGATCAGCTACAAGAGGGAGCAGGGCTACATCTCTCTACAAAAAGTGAGGATATCGTTCTCTGTTTGTCCTAAGCGGGGGCGAGTGTAAATCTTTTTGAAAACAGCAAGGTTGGATCTTTGTCTCTGTACAAGTAGTGGGGGGTCTATCTCTCTACAGGAAGTGATAAAAGGTTTTTAATTCTTAGGCTGGAGTCACACACAACGATTAAAAAATCGGTCCGATTTTTACGGTACGAAATCGCACAAAGATGTCTTGTCCAGGGATCCGTCTGTCATCCGAATTTCCGGCGATGAACCGATTTTATTCGCATCTAAGCATCCGTTTGACATCCAATACCAATGCCTGATGCTCTTTCCTGTTGACCTGGAGAAGTCTTGCGATTTTATCGCAAGTCACACTTGTGGTCCGTTTGCAATCCGATTTTTAATCGCACCCATAGACTTTCATTGGCAAGCCGATCCGAAAATCGGTGACAATCGCAGCATGCTGCGATTGTCTCCGTCCGAGGAAATGTTCCGAAAAAAAATCGGATGATGGGAGCAGCACCATAAAATAACATTGGGACAAATGCAATGCGATTTTTTATCGCATTGCATTCGTTCGATTTTTTCGCTAGTGTGACTCCAGCCTTACCCTCTGTTCTTTTGTCTATCACACTTTATTTATGTAGAGGTGAAGTTCCAGCACCTATTGAATACTCATGTAGATGAGCTGTCATGCAGAAAGAATGAATGGAAAGTTACAGAGCAGTGTAATGATTACAATTCTTGGATCTATTTGCCTGCTATGAGTATCAAAAGCAATTTTGACTTTGACTGGTGGATGATGGCAACAAGAACATGCTTTTTAACAGGTTTAATGTAAGAAGGCAGATGAACTGTGAGGAATCAAATTTTCAAGAAAAATTTGTGGTATTTGACAAATTCAAATTTCAAAAGATATTATCTTATTTACTATTTTCTATGCATGACAACCCAAAATGTGTCTATAAATTGCTGTAAACATTTAACTAGAGATGGGAGGAGCACTGGATGTTTGAACCTGTCTGGTTCTCCGAAAATTTAAAAAAGTTTAACCCAAACCCAGACCCCTTTCGTGCCTGAAATCCAGTGTTTGTCAACGTTGCCTGCTTTAGCAAGGTTGGTTTTCAAGAATAGAGGGGTCCCCATCATGTTTTTTTTTTACAATTATTTAAATGAAGACATTTAAAAAATGTTGAGTCCCCTTCATTTTTTGACAACCAGCCTTGCTAAAGCAGACAGTTGGGGGGTCGGTATTCTCAGGCTGGTAAGGAGTCATGGTTATTGGACTCCTCCACCAACAAAAGGCACATATATTAGATGTCTTAGACATCTATTACAGGTCTCATGGTGCAGCGCTGAGCTCAGAGAGTTCACCAGGGGAAGGGAGAAATTTCTCACGGTGAACTGTGGTGAACTCACCTCTGCATCTTGAGACTTTTTCTCACTGTGTTAGTGGTGATCTCAACGATGTCCTCTCAGTTCAGGGGCCTGGCTGGGAAAGCATACTTAGTGACCATTGGTAACCTTGAAGACATCACCGCTCACTGACACTGCGCTCGCAGCAGCTCATTCCCCAGTGGTTCTCAGCCTGGATGGTCGCATCTTGGCACCAACCAGGTTGAAGACCGTTTATCCCTAGACATGGACATTGGATAGAAGATTGGACAGGTGATGCATATTGCTGTTTTTTATTTTTGTTTTATTACAGGAGACAAGGGATTCAGTGGAATTAGGCATTAGATAAGCATAACTGTATTTGTCATTTTGAAATAATAAAGGAAAAGTGTGATTTGTTTTATTTCAAATAAAATACTTTATTTGCTGTGTCTTTAATCACAATACAACTATAGGATAAGCGATGGAGAGGTGTCTTATAGACACCTCTCCAATACTAAGCCGTGGACTTGATGTCACCAAACAATACAAAGGTGACATCAACCCCACAAATATGAATCCCACTTGCGAATGCCAGCAAGTGGGAATAGCTGGGCAAAGCACCAGAACTGGTGCATCTTATTGATGTGCCTTTTCTGGGTAGCTGTGGGCTGCTATTTTTAGGCTGGGGGATCAAAACATTCATGGCCCCTTACCAGCCTGAGAATACCAGCATGGGGACCCTTCTATTCTTGATAACCATCCTTGCTAATGTTGACAGCTGAGGGTTGCAGCCCCAGCTGTCTGTTTTGCCTAGCTGGTTAGCAAAAACACAGGGGAACCCATGATGTCTTTTTTTATTATTTATTAAGAGTTCCATCAGCCGCTCCTGTTCTCACTGTTATTAGCAGCAGCAAGCAGAGACTGATGGGAACAGCAGTTCCAACAGCTGACACCAGTGACCGGAGGTAAACATTTTACCTCCAATCCCAGAAGCGGGCTCACGCTGTCATTTGACAGCATGGGAGCCGTGGCTGTCTGACTGGTGGGGATGATTTTACCACTGTTCAGAAGCAGTGTTTGCAGTGGTGTCATGCACATGACAGTGCAAGAGACACCCATTGTTTGGGGGGGGGGCGAACCCGAACAGTTACACAAACTTCCTGGTGAAGTCTGTGCTCAGTAGGCATTCTGTACGGGCGCTGAACTTTACTGTTCTGGTTCGACCATCTCTATTTTTAACACTTAATGCAATAATGACACCAACTTACTTTTGTTGACTATTCTAATAGATTGTATTGAAGTAATTCTGTAATCCTGACTCATGCTTAGATTAATGTGATTATTTTCTTGTTTTGTGCAGTCTGCAAACAAGGAAAACATGGAGTTACATTCACAGTGGAGGGGAGCAGAATTGATTTGCAGACTAACAGATTTTGACAGATTTTACATCAGGAAAACCTGACCAAGCTCTTAACAGCAGAAACACAAGAACGTTTACAAAGGAAGAGATAATTTGTCCGAAATGAGAAAATCTGAATATTGATTGTCAAAGAATGATGATGCAATGTTACTACATACATTATGTGTTCAAAATACTGTGAAAAAAACAAAACACATAAATTATTTGTAACCGACTTCACTTTTAAAAGATCAGTTAAAACATTTACTTTATTCAGCAAGTTGTATTTCTTCACTAATTTATTTCCATTGCTACTTTTTAATTTGTTTTTGTCAATATTCTCAAGTAGATATGTTATTAGGGCTGGCGGAACGCACCAAATAATATAAAGATGGTAATAAGGTGCGTTCACAGCCTGAGGTCCACCGTGCAGAGATGTTAACTGCTGCTCGGTAATGTCGGACACTAGATGGCGGTATCTCACTGGACACACGTGGGTTAAACGCCACCCAGTATGTAATAGCAACGGGCTCTGCTGCTTCACAGAGCCACGGAACCGCAGAACACAGATGCCGTACCCTGTTAACTGTCACAGGGCACAGCTGAGTCAGCACTAGTGTACGGTCACAAGACTCTGCCCCAAGGACACAGGGTAAGAGCCTCTCTAGACCCACTAAGCGCACGGCGTCGCTCCTGCAAACACCACTAATAGACGCTGGCTACTGTGGAGTGCAGACCAAGTGCATAGTGGCGTACAGGCAAGCCACTGACTCTGCCTCCTACCTGCACTATCAGCCTAGGCACTAACTGGCAAGGCTGAACAACACATGCGTACCAATGGTAGGGGTTTCATAATGAGTGAGTCACCAGAGACATTCATACGTGCAACACACACTCCATATAGTCTATAGTAGCGCAAGGCCGTGCGATTCTTTTATAACCGAAGCCTTCCGGGACCTTCCTGATGGCCTAATCCGAGCTGCTTGAAGACCTGAGCATGTGACCTTCGACCACCAATGAGCGGTCGTCTCACGGGCATGCTCAGATGGAGAAAAGCAGGACAGTCTCAGGAGCGTCTACTCGCCACTGACTAATGCTGAATGCTGTAGCTAAACCTGGGATGGCAGCAGCAACCAGGGGCATAGTATTAGCCTGAGCAAGATGCTGGGACTGATGTCTCTGCTGAGCAGGAAACTCTGTGCCTGCAGAAGAATGGAAGACCGCAGAGGAGATGGCTTGAGATTCCCCCTATGCAGTGGCGGGAACTTGACGCCAAACATATGTCGCTGAATTTTACCACGCAAAATTGAATCGTTTATTTTAGACCTGATGTGGCTGGTGTAAGGGTGGTTTGCACATTAATGACCGGGCAAATTTTTACAATTCTGACCACTGTCCCTTTATGAGGTAATAACTCTGGAACGCTTCAACAGACCTTGGCAATTCTGAGATAGTTTTTTCATGGCATATTGTACTTCATGTTAGTGGTAAAATTTATTCAATAACCTTTGTTTATTTGTGTAAAAAACTGAAATTTGGCGAAAATTTTGAAAATTTAGCAATTTTCAAACTTTGGATTTGTATGCCCTTAAAACAGAGAAATATGTCACACAAAAAAGTTAATAAATAACATTTTCCACATATCTATGTTACATCAGCATAATTTTGGAAACAAAATTTTTTTTTTAGGAAGTAATAAGACTTAAAAGTTGACGAGCGATTTCTCATTTATACAACAAAATTTACAAAACCATTTTTTTAAGGGATCACCTCACATTGGAAGTCACTTTGGGGGGGTCTATATTACAGAAAATATTGTAAAGTTATACCATTCCAAAAAAACGCACCCCTCAAGCTGATCAAAACCACATTCAAGAAGTTTATTAACCCTTCAGGTGTTTCACAGGAGCAGAAGCAACATGGAAGGAAAAAATGAACATTTAACTTTTTAGTCACAAAAATGATTTTTAGCAACAATTTGTTTTTCTCACAAGGGTAAAAGGAGAAAATGGACAGATAAAGGTGTTGTGCAATTATTCCTGAGTATGCCGATACCCCATATGTGGGGAAAATCACTGTTTGGGTGCACGGCAGGGCTCGGAAGGGAAGGAGCGCCATTTGACTTTTTAAAACCAAAATTGGCTGGAATTGAGATTGGGTGCCATGTCGTGTTTGGAGAGCCCTGATGTGCCTTAACAGTGAAAACCCCCCACAAGGGACCCCATTTTGAAAACTAGACCCCCCCTAAGGAACTTATCTAGATGTGTGGTGAGCACTTTGAACCCCCAAATCAGTAGCATAGCTACCTGGGGGGCAGAGGGGGCCATCAGCCTGGGCCCCATGCTCTGAGGGGGCCCACCCAGAGCTATGCTACTGGAACTGTATGGGTGAGTACAGCACGCCGATACAGTTACATTCTGCAGCAGAGCAGGGAGAATCAATCTCCCTGCTCTGCCACCCAGCCGCTATGGGGCCCTTGAGCAGGCAGGGAGGGGCCCGGTGCCAGCAGTGGGCCCCGCCCTTGATCGCAGGTTCAGCTGTATCAGCTAGATGCCAATACAACTGACCGCATTGATGAGAGAAGGAGCGCTATGCTCCCTCTCCCATCATTCTGTCAGCATCTGATGTCACCAACACTGACACTGACATTGGGAGCGATGACGTCACTGCACGGCGCCTGCGGTCCGGAGATGTGCGGGCACTCAGAGCAGTGCAGGAACTGGGAGGAAGAGAGGTGAGTATATATTTATTTATTTTTAGAGGCTGCCTATGAGGAGTGTATTATGTTATAGAGGCTGCTGCCTATGATGGGGGCTGCATTATGTTATGAAGTCTGCCAATGAGGGTCTGCATTATGCTATAGAGGCTGTTGCTTATGGTGTATGCATTATGTTATAGAGTCTGCCTATGGGGGCTGCATTGTGCTACAGAAGCTGCCTATGGGGGTGCATTATGTTATGCAGGCTACCTATGGAGGTGCATTGTTATACAGGCTGCCTATGTGGTTGCATTATGTTATACAGGCTGCCTATGGGAGTGCATTATGTTATACAGGCTGCCTATGGGGGTGCATTATATCAGGGGCTGCATTACACTATAAAGTCTGCCTATAGGGGGTGCATTATTCTATATAGTCTGCCTATGGGTAGTGCATTATACTATAGAGCCTGCCTATGAGGAGTGTATTATACTATAGAGTATGCCGATGGAAGGGTACATTATACTATAGAGGCTGCCTATGGGGTTGCATTATAGCTGCATTATACTATATAGTCTGCCTATGGGGTTCCATTATGTTAAGGGCTGCATTATACTATAGAGTCTGCCTATGGAGGTGCATTATATCAGGGGATGCATTACACTATAGAGTCTGCCTATGGGGGTGCATTATTCTATATAATAATAATAATAATAATAATAATAATAATAATAATAATAATAATAACAACAATAGTCTTCCTATGGGAAGTGCATTATACGCCTGCCTATGAGGAGAACATTATACTATAGAGTCTGCCTATGGAAGGGTACAATATACTATAGAGGCTGCCTATGGTGAATTCAGTATACTATATGGAGACCTATGAGGAGTGCATTAGACAATGGGGAGTGCATTATACTATAGTATGCCTATGGGGAATGCATTATACAATATAGAGTCTGCCTATGCGGGTGCATTATACTATATGGAGACCTAAGGGGAGTGCATTATACTATATGGAGACCTAAGGGGAGTGCATTATCCTATATGGAGGCCTATGGGGAGGGCATTATACTATAGGTAGACCTATTGGGAGTCAATTATACAATATGGAGGCCTATGGGGAATACATTATACTATATTGAGTCAGTCTATGGGGAGTGCATTATACTATATGGAGACCTATGGGGAGTGCATTTTACTGCATTGAGGACTATCTGGTGTATTATGCTATATAGAGGCTATCTAGGGGGCCATCATACGGTGTGAAGATTACAGTGACGGGGTTATTATACAGTGTTGGGGCCATTAAATAGTTTGGGGGATATTAAGGGGTCGGTATATATAGTGAGGGGTCATTATACTGTATATAGGGGAGCTGTACAGGGGGGACTTGGGACATTGGTAAATGCAAAGTGGGCACTTATTATTATAGGGGAACGTTGGTTACTGTGACTGTCAAAAGGGACACAGAGGGCATTATTACTTTCTAGGGGATAAAATGTGGGCACTGTTTTCTAGGGGACATGCACCCAACATTACTATATTCTAGAGTGTTGCTTTAGAATTTAGAGAGCACAGAGAACTGCACAGCAGGTGCAGTAATAGGGACACATAAGGCAGCAGCGGCTCAGCAATGGGGTATCAGCAGGATGAAGAGTTTGTGCAAGTTGGGAATAGTCCCACTGGGGACAGTGCTGAAAATAAGAGACGTAAAATGTGTCTTTGTTGTATTCTCTGCAGCCGAGTCCTGACTGGAATAAGTTGCCATGTCAGTCTGGGCCAGATGGAAAAAAATGAACAACTCCATCAGAAAGAACGCCAGCGGTAAGTCATTATCAGGAACTGTGCTGTGATCTCATATGTTATGTAGCGCTAGTATCTACCACTGACCATATGGTGGTAATATCCATGTTGGTTTTTACATATAGATTATTTTCTGTAACAGGGCAGTCATCTGCTGAGGTTCTCCTTCATTATTAGGGTACATCACCCAGTTGTAATCAAGGTTACCTGGTTAGGGGCCCACTCAGAAGTTTCGCCCCTCCAATCCAAAACCCTAGCTACGCCTCTGCGATACCCCATATGTGATGGGGAACCACTGTTTGGGCCACGACAGAGCTCGGAAGGGAAGGAGAGCCATTTGATTTTTTTAAACCAAAATTTGCTGGAATTGAGATCGGGCGCCATGTCACGTTTGGAGAGCCCCTGATGTGCCTAAACAGTGGAAACCCCCCCACAAGTGACCCCATTTTGGAAAGTAGACCCCCCAAGGAACTTATCTAGATGTGTGGTGAGCACTTTGAACCTCCAAGCATTTCACGAAAGTTTATAACGCCCGAGCGTGAAAATAAAAAATCATATTTTTTTCCACAAACATGATCTTTGAGTCCCCAATTTTCTTATTTTCCCAAGGGTAACTGGAGAAATTGGCCCCCAAAAGTTGTTGTCCAATTTGTTCTGAGTATGCTGGCACCCCATATGTGGGAGAAAACTACTGTTTGAGCACACGTCGGCGCTCAGAAGGGAAGTGGTGACTTTTTGGAATGCAGACTTTAATTAAATAGTCTGCGGACGTCATGTTCCGTTTGCAGAGCCCCTGATGTGTCTAAACAGTAGAAACCCCCCACAAGTGACCCCATTTTAGAAACTATACCCCCAAGGAACTTATCTAGATGTTCCTAAACAGTGGCAATGCCCAACATGTGCCCCTGTGTGATTCAGTTTGAAGCATTCTTTCATACACAGAGCAGGTTATTCTGGGCAGGTGTCATATTGATAAAAGGTGTCCTTGCGTATTCCCCTTTTGTAACACACTCCGCACCTTTTTTGCGACTTACCTTCTTTTCCAGTTCTCTGGACCTCTCCTGGGAAATGCTGACCTGCTACGATACAAGCACCTTAAGTTCCAGAAGTACTGGGGCCCGCTCCTTCCTGAGTGCCAAATATCAAGGCCTTAATCACTACCTCCTGGACCTGAAGTTACAAAGTATCGGTGTGGCCTTCACATCATGATAGCAGGAAAGCGTTGAGCATTGCCATCTGTACGATGTGCATGGCTAGCTTTTTGTACACACCTTGGCCTTTCTCAAAGCACTGTACGGCTGGAGGAGTTAATCAGAGAGATCAATGCCCCCCATGTTTTTGTTGTACACCTGTACACAGTTCAGTTTGCTGACCTGTGCAGAGGTACCTCGTACAATGCCGAGGGCGCTGTCATCACCATGTATTGTGGTCAAGAAAAAGACATCCTCTTGTCCTTGTACTTGACCACCAGCAGGTGGTTGCTACATTGGGCTCTGTTGTAACCCCTTCCGAGCATCTGCCCATGTAGTGTTTTTGGGAGGTCTCTCTGATTTTTGAGGACAGTACCGCAGTCTGTGGTACCTCGCACAGAGAGGGATTTGAAGACTGGGATGCTGGTAAATAAGTTATCTGTGTAGAGGTGATAACATTTATCCGGCAGTAGGTGCACCAAATCCCACACAATTTTCCCACTCACTCCCAGGACAGGGGGGCATTCAGCGGGTTCAATCCGGGTGTCCTTCCCTTCGTAAACTCAAAACCTGTGGGTGTACCTCTCCATTACGAACCACTTTTTCATTATTTATTTAAATAATTAAACAAAACGGCTTGGGACTCCTCTATTCTTGATAACCAGCAATGATAAAGCTGACAGCTGAGGGCTGCAGCTCGCAGCTGTTGTTTTTGCATGTGCTGGTTATCAAAAATAGAAGAGACTCCAGGTCATTATTTTTTAAAATGTATTTATAGCACAGTTGCCGGCTGTTGAATACACTCAACAGCCTCACCTGCTTTCGCTGCTATCAGAGAACAACAAGAGTATGCTGATGAGAATAGTACTCTCATCAGTCGATGTCTGTGAGTGGCAGTAACCTTTTTACCACCAGTCACAGCTGCTGGCTTACATGCTGTCATCTTACAGCATAGTAACCTCAGCGCTCTGACCGGCGATAGCTTTCTTACCGCTGACCAGAGTCAGTGTTTGTCATGCTGTCACGCAGATGAAAGAGTGGCAAACAATGGATGTCCGAACCCCAATGGATGTTAATCTGAATGAGGTCCAGATTCAGGTTTGAGTTCAGGTACTGATCTAGTACCTAAACCAAACTTTTTTTAAATGATCGGCTGAACCCGCCAGACCCGAACATCCACAGGTTCGCACATCATAGTTTATGAATAAAATGAATAAATTGACAACTAAGTGTTACAAATTTGCTTGTCAAAGAGATGTATCCCTAAGCAGTCTGTACTGATTGGACAGTGTCAGAATGTTAAGGGATACACAGCTAACCACTAATCCAGGAACCCAGGGAGAAGATTTGTCCAGGTGAGTATTATTTCCTTGTTTCTTCTTTTTTCGTTATTCAGCTTGGAACTCTTTAAGTAAAATAAAATGATTGACCAGACAACTTCTGTTATTAATTTGAACTGTGAATAGAATAATAATCCTTTATTGCACTCTTTTTCTTAATTGTTCTGTAATAATGTGTAAAGTGACTGAATGGAGCACATGTACATGAGATTTAAAGTGCCGGCTCTCAAAACTACTGCTGTGATACCATGTAGTAGTGTCACTACTATTTCAGCAGAAATTACCTCTTCCTGTAACCGATAGTTCTGTTGAATTGATGCCAGTTGGAAGAATCTTTTGCCATCCATTAAGTGATACTGTAAGTGAGATAAGCAATTTTAAGTTGTGATTATATTTTAGCAGCTGGAAATGTGAGAAACCACATTTTAATTAGCAAAGAAAACTCTAAAAACGACCTTACAATCAGAAATGTTCACCTCTAGTGGTACGTACAAATAAGATATAATTGATCTTATCACGTAAAAAAATTCCTAATGTTAGTGGAATTAGTAATAGTAAATTACACTGAGAAAGTGTCTGGTTATAGAATTTACATCCTTTTTATTTTACAATATTTTATTCATATAAATCATATTAATAAAGGGGTGGTACAGCACCTAAAATGTATTAACTGAATATCTAGCCTTACACCCTGACCATTTTTGTAATTTGCTTTATTACACATCACCTTACACTTCTCCCTATCTAGCTAATCTCTATATGTGTTTTTCATTTCTCTGCTTCCTGTGATGTTTGGTTTGAGAGGAGTCTCAAGTGAGACATCACAGGAGGCTGGGGCTGCATCATTCCCAACAGCGTCCGTTGCCCCACCTAGAACACAATGTAACTGGGGTAGTGCTGCAGCTACTCACTAGTGTTTTGTATCACCGCCCCATCTGAAGACATCCAGGTTAGTGGATGACGGAAGTTGTGACAGATGTGAGTGTAGCGCTGGCACTTTGCTTCTCGTTCCACTGCTGCCATAGCTTCTGTTAAAAAAGACATAATCAAGATGGAGAGATAGAGGCAGCAAATGACATCTGCACTGCCCTACAGCTTCAAGCCCCACCGTCAATGAGTCATCAACAGGGCGCGCCGCTAATGTCACTCACTGCTTCTATCACTCTCCCCTGCTAATAACTAATTTCAGGGCAGTTCTAGAAACTGTTTGATGGCGCTGTTGTCACTCACTGCTTCTATCTCTGCTATGGACAACATCTTCTTTCAGTTAGAAGCTACATTGGCGGTGGAGATAAAAGTAAAGTGCTAGTGCTGCACTCACATCTCCGACAGCATCAATCACCCAGAATCCAGGACGTCTTCAGATGGGGTGGCGATGCAACAAACTAGTAAGAAAAACGAAGCACTGCTCCATGTGACGTTCTGATCCAGGAGGGATGATAGAGCAGACGCAGCCTCCAATGACTTCAGTTTTGAGACTCTTAAACCGAACATCACAGGAAGCATAGTAAAAAATAACACATTTTGTGATTAGCTAGATAGGGAGAAGTGTAGTGTATTGTTTAATAAAGGAAATTACAAAAGTAGATAGGGGTAAAGATAGATAGTTATATAAAACATATTTAGGTGGTGGACCAACTCTTAAAATTTGTAAAATGTTTTACCCCGTTAAAGATACATTAAATGTCCTAAGAAATGAACAGTATAAATATTTTTGCCCAACCATTTGTTAGACTGTCATATTTTCTGCATGTCCTGTAAAAAACAATCTTGTAGAAATCCTGCAGTGAAAACAGCTAAAGGTTAAGTGGAAAGCCTTAAAAAAGGAAGGCAACAAGGCAGAGGGGAGAAGCTCCTGCTGCAGCTAGTTGTTCTAATGCCAGGCAAAGGAGGAGCAAAAGCAGAAACATAGCCTCTGAAACACTAACTGGATTTCTTTACATAACTATCAGTTTTAAAGGGGTTTTCCATTACTATTTGACTATTTGAACCCCTCTCATATGTCCTCCTAACTCTTTATAACGGTCACTTTCCTAACATACATTCATTACCTGAGCTTCTTCTATAAGCGTGTGGGTGACATAATACTGCTTTCTGTCTGTTACATCTGAATCCTGTGTTGCGATGTGTAGTAAGACATGATGGATAGGAATTAGTGTCTATGGACATGTAGGGAAAGTGACCTGATGGACGGACGGACTAGTCTGAGTGAAGAAGGAAAGGTTTGCACAGTGTAGGTAGGTGTACAGTGGGGAAACAGCTAGGAAAGTGTAGTGGACGTGCAGTACCTTGGGTTGACCATTAGATGGCAGGGAGGAGTGTGAGCAAAGGACTTGACATCGGCTTAGGGCTTTAGAAACCGTTGGTCATGGGGGGCGTGGTGACAGTGACAGTTTCAAGGAACCGGGTTAGCTATAAATACTGAGGGAGGGTTCCAGAAAGGTCCAGTCCCCAGGGGGAGCCTCAGTGACAGGAGGACTGCGACAGTCTGTGCGCTGTGAGGTGAATCCAGACCAGGGGGACTGAGGAGAGAGAACAACAGGGGGGTGGTCCTGACAGATACATCGCAACAGAGACGAGTTAAAGGGAATAGGCACACCGTGTAAAGAACGACGTTTGACCAGTGAACGGACTGTTGGTGATTAGGCTTAGGGCAGCCACAGTGTCGGAAGCTGTCACTACGTCAGGAAAGGCAAAAAGGACAGGACGCATATATACGTCCCAGGTGAAAAACACGGTGTGTGAAGCGGCTCTGGATACAGAGGGCCATGAGTGAGGTACTGTGCTGTGTTGTGGAGCGGCTCTGGATGCGGAGGGCCGAGAGAGAGAGATATGGCGATGTGCTGCGAGGGCCGTCAGGCGGACGGCGCACGAAAATAAACTTGGACCTGTTGTACCCAGTACCTGCCTCCATTTCATCTCTGTTTTGTCTCTGCATGGTAAGAAGAGGGACCACCCACCCAGCTCGCCCCACCTACATTTGGCGTAGTCGGCAGGATCGCCGCCGCTAATACATCATCTTCTGCGGCAGACCTGCCTCAAAGAATGGAAAAGGACTTGGACTACTCTGTTTGGATTACAATTACCTGTGGATTACAAATTACCTACCTGTGGAATACAAATGGGGAGCGCTGTGGCGGATCTGTGTGGCCAGCAGAGGATCCGGGGCGGTACCAGGTACTGTGCAGTATGGCGGTGTTGCTTCAGCGCGGAGGAGAGGTCCGGGTGTTTGCAGTTGTTCAGAATGGACTGGGACCCCCTCCAACGTACCCCAAAAGGAAGCAGTATGTGCCTGGAGATCGACGCTTCCATATATTGGACCCTGACAGGAGGGTGGAGAGGCCTGCCAACACCTCACCTCACAGAGGGAGTGGCACAGAAGAAAAACTTGGCTGCGGCTGTCTGATGCCATTCCAGTGCTGCCCAACGGACGGTATGAGACTCTGCAGGTGTCGGGGCATCGGCCGCCTAGAGTGGCAGTGGCGGCAGGGGATGGAGCTGTGCCAGAAGTCGCCCTCAGAGCTACGGGAGAGCAGCGGGATGCTGAGCTGGGGAGCGGAGCCTGAGCTGAGTCAGCGAGAACGGCCACCACCAATACCAGCAGAGGACTTCTCAGCGGAGCCCCCGAGTTTGGGGGAAAGACCCGCGGGACAGTGGAGCGAGGGACGGAGGCTGCGGGTGAAGCCGCGTATTGATGTGATGGAGGCCGCAGCGCCGGGGAAGGTGAGAGTACCCCCGGCACCACCAGTGCCTCCGCCAGCGGCCCTCATCATTCTGCCACAGCACGCTGCCCCCTGCGCACCGGAAGGCCTTGGTACATCGGGCCCGGTGGTGTATGCAGAGTTGAGCGAGGCCCCTGCTCAAGTCCCTGAGGTACCCCGCCTGGAGCCGCCAGTGTGGAAGTCATCCAAAGAAGACGCTGCTGCGTTCCCCCTGCTGATAGCAGCTGCGTCGTTGGGACCGGCCGTTACTCCGGCTCCATTGGAAGTAGTGGATGCGGCCTGTCCTGAGGCCGCGGTTATGCCGCTGCTGGAGTCGACTGCAGCCGACTTAGTGGGCCCTGTGATTCCAGCCTCCGAGGGCCCGGTTGTCCCCATTTGCCACCTGGCCCCAGCGGCTGCTGAGCCGCAGAAATCATCGGCTGCCTCTGATCCACGCCCTTCCTCGGTTAAGTCCCGCCCACCGGACTCCAGGGCTCGTGCCGGACCCTCTGTTTGGGTCGCAGGAGTTATACAGAAGAAGAGGGCCAGGGGGCAGGAAGTCTGGAACCTGCTGCATGAGAGGGGAGAGGCTGGCATGGCGGCTGCACGACCCCCGGGACGGCTCGTTTATACTAACTTGCAGAAAGGGACACTTCTTGCGTTCTGGGAGCTCCACGGTTGTGGGGTCCCTTACTACTGACCACCGGAAGGAGGATTGAACTGTCAGGAGTTCATTGCACCGTTGTGCAGGTCAAAGGGACAGTTCGCGGTCAGATTTTAAAAAAACAAAAATTTTTATCTGTGATTTTTATGTCTGTTTTTCTATGTTCCTCTTACAGGATAGTTTGGGTTTACTTGTTAGACTGACAGAGCGGGGAAACTTAGAAGAGAGGGAGTGTCCATGTCCAAGGAAGGAGGAAGAAAGAAGACATGCAATGTTATATTATATTTTGGTTTTAAAAGCAAGAGAAAATGAAAAAAAAAATTATAAAAATGGGTACTTGTGATATTGTAAAGTTGTTTTGGTGTACAATATGCACAAGAAAATGCAACAGGTCCGGGTAAGGGAAGGTCTGCAGGACCAAAGGAAAGTGTGAGATCCGGTAGGGATCTAAGAGTTGAGGAGGTCTGGGAGACTGGGACGCCGACCATGACATAAAATTGAAAGAAGGGAAAATGAGTTGGAAGATGTGAGAGACAGCCGTCCTAGGTCAGGTCCCCAACACCACAGACACCCCTGAAAGAGGAAGGCGGGCGCTGGTAATGATCTGGAAGGTATGAGACCTCGATCATGGCGTACCGAATAGTGGAAGGTGACAGTAGGGGAGAGTAGGGGAAGGTACACGCCATAGAGAGAATATGGGTGTACCTAGCACAATTTGAAAGACGTTGTCATGTGGCGTGCGTGCTGGTGAGTAGCAGTAGGCTGCTCAGAGCATAGTGCTCCCAGTATGGTTCGTCCCCCGCAGATAGTGGGTTTGGCTCAACAGCTGGTCCAACAACAGAATGTAGGTGTAGCTTCAGAACGACGAAGGCAGGGATGACTATTGTCGAGGACGACAATGGACAAAGGAAGGAGGAGTGTAGGGAAAGTGACCTGATGGACGGACGGACTAGTCTGAGTGAAGAAGGAATGGTTTGCACAGTGTAGGTAGGTGTACAGTGGGGAAACAGCTAGGAAAGTGTAGTGGACGTGCAGTACCTTGGGTTGACCATTAGATGGCAGGGAGGAGTGTGAGCAAAGGACTTGACATCGGCTTAGGGCTTTAGAAACCATTGGTCATGGGGGGCGTGGTGACAGTGACAGTTTCAAGGAACCGGGTTAGCTATAAATACTGAGGGAGGGTTCCAGAAAGGTCCAGTCCCCAGGGGGAGCCTCAGTGACAGGAGGACTGCGACAGTCTGTGCACTGTGAGGTGAATCCAGACCAGGGGGACTGAGGAGAGAGAACAACAGGGGGGTGGTCCTGACAGATACACCGCAACAGAGACGAGTTAAAGGGAATAGGCACACCGTGTAAAGAACGACGTTTGACCAGTGAACAGACTGTTGGTGATTAGGCTTAGGGCAGCCACAGTGTCGGAAGCTGTCACTACGTCAGGAAAGGCAAAAAGGACAGGACGTATATATACGTCCCAGGTGAGAAACACGGTGTGTGAAGCGGCTCTGGATACAGAGGGCCATGAGTGAGGTACTGTGCTGTGCTGTGGAGCGGCTCTGGATGCGGAGGGCCGAGAGAGAGAGATATGGCGATGTGCTGCGAGGGCCGTCAGGCGGAGGGCGAGCGAAAATAAACTTGGACCTGTTGTACCCAGTACCTGCCTCCATTTCGTCCCTGTTTCGTCTCTGCGTGGTAAGAAGAGGGACCACCCCCCCAGCTCGCCCCACCACCTCTACAGACATATGGATGTAGGACACAGTGTCGGAAAAGGGTGCAAAGGGCTGATCAGTAACATTCATTTTGGGTGCCCACTGTTCATTTGCTTGCAAATATTGCACTACCTCATTCAGAAATTTACCTATGCTTCTCTGTAATTACAAATTTGGTAATTTGTTAAATAAATGATGTGATGCTGTCTTTGCATGTACATATTGTCACGCTCGCGCCTTGGCTGAATGGCGCGAGCCGGGGGTTGTGGCCCCACTGTGCCACAGACCAGACTACCCTGGAAGGGGCGTGACTGCGACAGCTACCTTGGTCTTCACTGGAGCCTCTGATGGTGAGGTCAGGCTTGTGCGGCAGATAGCTGTCGGGTGCCACTCCAGGGTGGTGTCTGGCTGTGGCTGCTGATCCCACTTGGAGACAAGTTACTTGGACAGATGTGACTGACAGGCAGACTGAGACACAGGGCAAGAAGATACGACAGATACAGGGCAGGCGTGGCTTGGAGACACTGGGCAGGCGGGCACGGCTTGAGACACAGGACAGGCGGGCACGGCTTGAGACACAGGACAGGCGGGCACGGCTTGAGACACAGGACAGGCGGGCACGGCTTGAGACACAGGACAGGCGGGCACGGCTTGAGACACAGGACAGGCGGGCACGGCTTGAGACACAGGACAGGCGGGCACGGCTTGAGAAGGAACAGGTAGGGACCTGTTCACACAGCAGGTATGGATGCAGGCAGGAGTGGAATATGAAGGAACGGGTTTGGACCTGTTCACACAGGAGGTGCAGGTATGGATGCAGGCAGGCGTGGAATATGAAGGAACAGGTTTGGACCTGTTCACACAGGAGGTGCAGGTATGGATGCAGGCAGGCAAGAGTGAAATAAGAAGGAACAGGTTTGGACCTGTTCACACAGGAGGTGCAGGTGAAGGCAGGAGTGGAGAGAGAAGCTGCACAAATAGGTTCTGCAGCGGCAGCAGGAGTAGAGCAAAGCTGAACCACAAGGTCTGTGGAGAGAAGCTGCATCAAGAGGTTCCGCAGCAGGAATGGAGCAAAGCTGAACCACAAGGTCTGTGGAGAGACGCTGCATCAAGAGGTTCCGCAGCGGCAGCAGGAATGGAGCAAAGCAGAACCACAAGGTCTGTGGAGAGAAGCTGCAGCAAGAGATTCTGCAGCGGCCGCAGGACTGGAGCAAAGCAGAACCACAAGGTCTGTGGAGAGAAGCTGCAGCAAGAGGTTCTGCAGTGGCAGCAAGAGCAGTGCAGACAGAGCTGCGAGAGTGCAGATGCACAGACAGGGAGGACACAAGGAAAGACACAGCAAGGAAGGGAGCCACAGACAAGGAGAAAGGGAGACTGATAGACAAAGGTAAGACTGAGTTCGGACAGAGACACAAAGACACAAGGACCAAGACTCAAGGGCCAGGATATTCTGCCTCCTGGCAGGCGGACAGAGAAATGCTAGGCAAGGTACCAAGACACAAGAGTACGCAGTAAGAGCCTTCAGAGAAGGCAAGACAGGGCCTGGCTTCCTCAGCAGCAAGGAGCTAACTGAGTTTAGACATTGCACAGGCAATGTTTCAGTGGGAGTGGTGAAACTAAATAGTCAAGGGCTCCAGGTGATTGGTCAGGGACAGATTACCCAGGTGCACCCTGACTGCATAAGAACCAGAGAGTTCAGGCGCCGCCCCCTATACACACAGTCAGTAAACATGGAGAGCAAGCAGGAGAACACGAGGCATAGCACATGGAGCACAGGGCTGGCAACAGACAGTATTCACAGCATGGCTTGAAGCAGAAAGTAAGTTGGTGTGCGGGGGATGTGAGGCCATGTAGTGATGCCAGCAGGGTTGTTACACATATTCAATCAGGTGTATGGTGTTCATTTAGGCGAGTGGGTGGCCCACTGGAGGATTCACCTTTTCTCCTAAGGGCCAGTCCGAGCCTGGTAAGACGTATGAAAGGGGGTAATATAGTAGTAGAAATCACATTTTATTTATATAGCTGGAGCACACTGCCATAATTATCGAGCGAGAATCGCATCATAAAGCTTGCCCTGGCCGGCACCTCTCCTGACCTGAGCTTGCGGCTGCATAGTAATCCATTATGCTGTCATGCTCAGGTCAGGAGAGGTGCCGGCCAGTCCGTGAAGTGCGATGCGATTATCACACGAGAAATATGGCAGTGTGACTCCAGCCTATGAGATAAAATAGGTTCAAATAAAACAAAGAGATTAAGGAAAGGATTAATGGAATATTGCATTACATTTGTGCATTTTTTTATTTAGTGTTTCTTTATGAGAGTGTTAGAATTTTTTCCCTAACACAATCCATAATGATTGTATCTGTTAGACAGTATAAAGAAGCCAGCAGCTTTATGAAGGTAGTGCATTCCTTCCAGATCTGGCCACCAGATGGAACTCACAGGATGTGAAAAAATAGTAGGGTTGGTTACTATCCGTGTGTTCATAAAACTATTGACAATCATGATTATACCTTTATAAAACCTAATTCAAAACTATAATAATATAATTGCTATATTATCATTATTACTAACAAAAATTGTGTGATGTAATGTTAATTTATGCTCATTGTTGCCATACATATTCACGTGCTGCAAACCTGTAATACGGCATTTGCAGAGTCCTATATACCTATACTGTGCTTCTGTATGTCTGATTAATTTATTTTATTCCATATAAATCCATTGCAATGAAAATGCAATAAATTCAAAGAAGCCAAGGCACCAAGACAGTAGGTTCTTGAGAAAAACTTGAACTGTCAGGAACACTGCACTACACTTGCTCACTGAGCCAGTGCGCGTGTCCTGAGTAGAACAAACTATGCTCAAAGATTTCTGTGGAGCGGGGCAGCAGCGGTAGAGATGCATGCTTAAGGCAAACAGGACCTGAAGCACGTGACTGTTGGGGAGTGTCTGGGGCCGGAGACAAGCCCCAGAGCTCCGGAGACCGGCGCTTGGGCTAGAGATTCCCAGAGAGCAGTCGGGCAGGCATGGGTCTAAGCCAGGAGATGGCACAGTACAGGAGGGGCAAGACAGGGACGTAGTCAGTCACTAAGCAGAGTCTGGAAACCTGAGATAGCAGCGTGGTACAGGCAGGAGCAACGGAACGGAAGGTCAGGGACAGGCAAAGGTCATAACAGAGAGGCAAAACAAGTACAAAGGCAGACAGCAATATCAGAAACAGGAACGGACCAGGTCATACATGAGCAAACATACATAGGCAGGCAGTATCCACAGATACACAATGGTCAGGAACTAAGCCGAGGTCAAAAGTATCACTGACAACTGACAGAGCCCAAATGAGGCTATTTAAACCCTCCCAGAACCAGAATGAGGCCAAAAGCATTAACTCCTGCAGCACTAAACCAGAATTCACATACAGACCTTGACAGAACTTTATTTCATATTAGTCAAAATTGGAAGACAAAGCATTCAACGTTTCAGCCATAATTGACCTTGCTTAAGACTAAAAAGTACAAAAAATTAATAATAAAGAGCTGTATTTTTTTAGGCTTGAGAAAGGCCAATTATGGCCAAAATGCCTGCTTTATGTTCTTATTTTAAATTATATGGAAGTAAGATAAAGTTTTTATCATGAACCTGCGGTCTTGATGCCTCAGTGTCTTTGAATTTTCTACTCTGTTTCTGGACCTGGTGGGAGGATCTGCCAAGCTAAGCACAAGTGTGATCAATTGTGCATATGAATCTTCTATTGAACTGAATAAAAATGCGGCATACAACATCCAATGTCAAATTGTGGAGAAACTTTTCTAGTAACATTCTTCCATGAGAGGCCAAAGAAAATCTATGCCAAAGACTTTAGACAATCCATATGTCATCCTAGTTCCTCACGTGTTCTATTGGCTGTACGGCCTTAGGCTGGAGTCACACATAGCGACTCACCAGCGATCCTGACAACGATATCAATGTGTCAGGATCGCTGGTGAATCGCTATGTGATCACTGGTGAGCTATCAAACAGACAGCTTCACCAGTGATTAGCACAGCGACACCCAGTGCCCGGCGTCGCTGTGCACGTTAGTAAGCAGCGCACTGATGCAGGAAGCTGGTAACTAATGTACACATCGGGTATCCAAGTTACGTGCGTCCCTAGATACCCAATGTGTACTTTAGTTACCAGCTCCCTGCATCAGCACGCTGGTAACTAACGTACACATCAGGTATCTAAGGGACGCACGTCCCTTGGATACCCGATGTGTACATTAGTTACCAGCAAATCGCTGGTCTCCCGCCTGTCACACGCAGCAATGTGTGGTGGCCAGCGGGAGACCAGCGACCAAAAAAAAGTCCTGGCCTTTCCTGCAGCGATCAGCGATACCGGCAGGGGGGATGGTCGCTGATCGCTGTCACACACAGCGATCTCGCTGGTGAGATCGCTGTTGTGTCACAAAAATTGTGACTCAGCAGCGATCTCGCTAGCGAGATCGCTATGTGTGACGGGGCCTTTAGTCTACAAGTCTGCAGTCACTCTATGTGACTGCAGACTTGTGAATCATCTCATCGTGCGCACTGCGCATTGTGGGGATTCTGCTATGCGGGTGTTAGGAGCGGTGCTCATGCTACTGAATGTTTGTGATTTGTATACTTCCAGACATATTTTATCTAGACTTGTCCAGTCTTGCTCAATACATTTGCATCCATTCGGCATGTGACCGCATGTATGCAAATCACATACTTTCAGTCACGTGTCCTGCGCTGGCACCAGAGAATCCTTACAGCGTACAGTGCGCGTGATGTGAAGGTTACAAGTCTGCAGCCCTATAGAGTGACTGACTTAGGCTGATATTCAGAATTGAGAGTCCTCAGTGGTTGATACACCACTGAGGACTCTCAATTCTGAAAATGTTTCTATCTACTGGCTAACACGGTACAAAGATATACATCTTTCCTGACTTAGGCTGTGCGCACAACTGCTTGAGCTCCAAGTCCACTTCTGCGCTAGCCTCATCTTTAATGTTCTCCACTACTACCACCAAGGTCTGACTCTTGTTTTGACATCTAGACATCAGAACGTGCTTTGGCCCACGTAGTGACATCATGAAGTCATGACATCAGAATGTGCATTAACGAGCACCTGTTTGAACCAGCAGTGGAGAGTTCAACACTTCCTAGTTGTCAAAAGGAGATAACCGCTATCTGATGTCTTTCATTCAATTGGACAATAGGTACATGGAGGAAGGTCTAATATTGACCAAAACGTTTGTGAACCTTTTTGCTTGATTGCATACTAAATAATTATAATTTAATTTCATCTATTTTAAGTGCCAAGCTACTTACGTATCATTTGCACGGCATTGGGTCCTACTTGTGCACCATTAAGCAGTACTGCCGTGGTTATCACTAGAATGTGCATCTAGGCTTAACTGGCTCTGGAAGGGCCAGTAAATATTGAAGAGGAGCCTAAGATGCCAGTAGAGTGTTAATGGGGAGCTTAACCAGCAGCTCTAGATAAGTATGATTTTTTATTGTTTTTTAACCCCTTTCTGGCCGATCCATTGATAATGCTTTGGGGATCAGGTTTTTTTACGGTAATTGGCATTGACTCGATTCAAATTAAATTTCCTGTTAGAGGTGATGCTGAGTCACTTCTGACATACAAGCTGTGAGTCAAGATAGTTAAGCAGTCCAAGGTTAAGAGCTACAGTAGGAGGGTAAGTCATAAACAGAGTGAAAAGACAGAGAAATAGACAGGTAATAGTCTGAGGTCAGAATACCAGGAAGATAGCAAATCAGAGCAAAGGGGCTAGTCAAATGGATGGTCAGAATGAAGTCCAAGGTCTGTCAGCAATAGATCTACAAGCAAAGCGCAAAGCACAGAGAAACAAACCAGACTGATCTGAAGCTATGACTGACACCTATCTGGGATTGCCAGCCAAGTTAAGCAGCAGAGTAATAATTAATAATAATAATAATTAGGAACAGGGAACACCTAATGTAAGTTCACCACCCAGTCACAGATAGCTCAGCACGCCCCTACTCCAGACTGGGTCACTGAGCTGTCAATCACTGCATACAAGACACACTGAGGGATGGAATCATGATAGTAGATCAGCCAAATTTGAATCCTATCAGATTTGCTCATCTCTTGTGCATACAGATAGTCCCAATGCCATCTGAGACGGGCAAGTGGGCTATACAATATCTGACACAATTCAGCAGGGAATTCTGGATGAACCGTTCTGTATTCTATTGTGGACAGATATTGGCAACCACAAGGCAGTTTTATGCCATCCAGATTAAGGCTTGTTCCGTCTCCCCTATCAATATGTGTGGACTGACTTCTGCAGACAGAAATGAGCAGATACAGATAAAGCTCTTTCACACTTTTTCAATGCCAGATGGAGAAATTGGTTTTCAACAATTTGCGTGTGCAATTTGTCTCTGATGGCGATCTCTTTTGCTGCCTGTTGCAATTTATGTTTTTGTAAGAATGTTGCAATATGTCCTGGTCTTGTATTTCTCTATAAATAAATATAGTATTTTGCTCCCGATTTAGGACTACAAAAGTATGTTTTATGAACCGCAGAAAGAACAGAATAATATTCTTTGTGCTTCTACTGTACCTCTTTGTCTTGCGCATTTTTAGGTGAATGGCTAAAATCTGTGTTTTTCTGACATATGTGGGTTGCTGGATTTTAGAAGAAAATCTGAACAATGTCAATATTTAAAGTGAACCTTCACTTTTCTGTAAGATAGAAAACTAATCTGTATATAACTTCTATTAGATAATATCTAGGTGGCTCTACTTCCCTGTCGCAATAAAAAAAGACAATGTGATACTAAGGGTATCAAAAGTCTCGCACAAAAAAAACCTTCCAAAATATGTGACACTCCACACTGACAAATGCAGTAATACTTTAGTAAAGTTAATGTCAACCAATCTGTTATTAGCTTCAAATTTCGGTGCGGATTAATTTTAGAAGGCAAAACATTGACAATTTTTTTACTTTAACCAAACCCCAAAAATGATTTTATCCAAAAAAGTAAGTAAATAAGAAAAAAAATTTACCTATGGCTGGTTTCACATGTCCTGATATTTCTGCTACCAGAAAAAACTGTACCGGAGATGTGAGTGTCCATGTGTGTAATACTTGCTGCACACGTGTGGCAACCATGCGCCGCATCAGTACCACATGGATAGGCGCCAGAGAAGAAGCATTACAGTAAGCGCTGCTCCCCGGTGCCTGGTGCTGAAGATGCTCTTATCATTCTCTCCTGCTCTGCCGGCGATCAGCGCGAGCAGGAGAGAATGATGAGAGTTGTATTCAAGCGAGAACAATGACAGAAGGCGGTGGCTAATAGGACTATTACTTCCAATTAGCCTTCACCTACTTCCCCTAAAAGCAGCGAGAGCAGGAGCGGCTGATGGGTTTATTCATTAGACGGCTCCAGCGCTGTAAATAATTAATTAAAATAAAAAAGCGGCATGGGTCTCCCCTGTATTTTCTATAACCAGCTAGGCAAAACTCACAGCTGGGAGCTGCAACCCTCAGTTGTCAGCTTCAGCAAGTCTGGTTATCAAGAATAGAGGGATCTCCACGCTGTTTTTTTAAATTATTTTTAATTTTTTTTAAAAATGGCCTGGGGTCCCCCCCATTTTTGACAACCAGCCTTGCTAAAGCTGACATCTGGGGGCTGATATTCTCAGGCTGGTAAGGGGCCATGGATATTGCTCCCCCAGCCTAATCTAATAGATGCGCCAATTCTGGGGCTTTGGCCCGCTCCTCCCACTTGCCCTGTAGTGGTGGCAAGTGGGGTTCATATTTGGGGGTTCATGTCACCTCTGTATTGTCAGGTGTCATCAAGCCCACGGCTTAGTAGTGGAGAGACGTCTGTAAGACACCGATCCATTACTAATCCTATAGTTATATGGTACATAAAGACACAACCAGAATAAAGTCCTTTATTAGAAAAAAAACAAAACACACATTTCCAGTTTTATTTAAAAATAACAAGCATAGTTATACTTACCTAGTGCCTAATTACACCAAAGCCCTCGTTCTCCTGTAATAAACCATAGTAACATAGTAACATAGTTAGTAAGGCCGAAAAGAGACATTAGTCCACCCAGTTCAGCCTATAAAATTCTGTCAGAATAAATCCCCAGATCTACGTCCTTCTAAAGAACCTAACAATAACTGTAAGATAAAATATTGTTACACTCCAGGAAGACATCCAGGCCTCTCTTGAACCCTTCGACTGAGTTCGCCATCACCACCTCCTCAGGCAGGGAATTCCAGATTCTCACTGCCCTAACAGTAAAGAATCCTCTTCTATGTTGGTGGAAAAACATTTTCCCCTCCAGACGCAGAGAATGCCCCCTTGTGACAGTCACCTTCCTTGGTATAAACAGATCCTCTCGTGTTACAGAACCACTCAGCACCCAGAATATGTTGTGCAGTTATATGGATGTATAATAGGTTCTATGTGAGATGCATGTCCCTTATGTATCAGCATTACCCTTTTATCTGCCCTCCCCCCACCTTTGTCATTTCCACAGTAAACATCGGCAGGCTCCGGCCACCTGCGGCTTTTGTAATGCATGTCTGGCCTGCCCTCTGTATCTGGGTGATATATTCTGTGTCCTGTGAGTAAAGTGTTGTCAGACTGGAAATACATGGAGAAGCAGTGATCTTTTATATGCTCCCAAGTAACCCAGGGATTCCAGCCAGCCTCATTCATTCAGACTCCAGCCAACGCAGAGCGGACATCCGAAAACACGGGGTGGTACTGAAAGAGGTACCCCAGCTTGGTAGACCCCGTTACACTGGTGGCAGACAGTGGGATTTGATACCCCTTCTACAGGAGGAAAGGAATGAATGGAAAATAACTACCAGAAGTTAAAGAGGACTACATATAAAAGATCACTGCTTCTCCATGTATTTCCAGTCTGACAACACTTTACTCACAGGACACAGAATATATCACCCAGATACAGAGGGCAGGCCAGACATGCATTACAAAAGCCGCAGGTGGCCGGAGCCTGCCGATGTTTACTGTGGAAATGACAAAGTTGGGGGGAGGGCGGACAAAAGGGTAATGCTGATACATTAGGGACATGCATCTCACATAGAACCTATTATACATCCATATAACTGCACAACATATTCTGGGTGCTGAGTGGTTCTGTAACACCTAACAATAACTGTAAGATACAATATCGTTACGCTCCAGGAAGACATCCAGGCCTCTCTTAAACAGCTTTACTGAGTTCGCCATCACCACCTCCTCAGGCAGGGAATTCCAGATTCTCACTGCCCTAACAGTAAAGAATCCTCTTCTATGTTGGTGGAAAAACCTTTTCTCCTCCAGACGCAGAGAATGCCCCCTTGTGACCGTCACCTTCCTTGGTATAAACAGATCCTCTGAGAGATATTTGTATTGTCCCCTTATATATGTTAGGAACGGCGGAACGCACTAAATAAAAATATAAATAAAATGTGTTCGCCGCTCGGGGTCCACCGTGCAGTAGGTGAAATAACCGCTGCTAAGTGGTAGCAGGAGCAATATGGCGGAATTGCACATAGGGTTAAATTCCACCCAGGTGCACAGAGCAATCTCAGTTAAACTCACGGAGATGCCAAAAGTACAAACACAAATAACTGAGCCTGTTGTAGTCACAGTACTCAGTAAAAAATGCACACACGATATACGGTCACAGGAGTAGCCCAAGACGGCGGCACTACGTCCGTCTAGACCTACCGTGTGCGCGGAGTTGCAACTGCGAACGCAAAGGAGGCTGCTACTGCAGCGCAGCGTGGACACTGCCACCAAACGACAAAGGCAAGGCGCAAGCACAATGTCGGACGCTAGCAGCTGTGCAAGTTGAAGCAGAGGAGCGCTGGCGCTGAAACTAACTCAGTCCCTATTCACATGCGTAATATCAAAGGGAAGGGGTTTCAAATGAGTCAGTCACCAGAATCATGCATCCATCCTCATACACATAGCAGCAAGTATGACTATACTAGCGCATGGCGGAACAGCCATGCCCACCTTTTATAGCAGCCGGGACCTTCTGCACGCTTCCAGATCTCTGAGATGGACCAATGAGAACTGGAGTGGGACCTGAGCACATGACTCCCGATCTCCAATGGGAGATCATCCCATGAGCATGCCCAGTATGAGGACAGAAGAACTTAGCCTCAGGAGAGATTTGCTGCAAGGCAATCTCCTCTGCAATCTCCTCTGCAGTGGAAAAATAGAAGAGTGCAGAATGTGCGTGCCTGGATCCCTGCTGAGTAAACGCAGGAATCCGACTCCTAACAATATACTTATACATGGTTATTAGATCGCCCCTCAGTCGTCTTTTTTCTAGACTAAATAATCCTAATTTTGCTAATCTCTCTGGGTATTGTAGTTCCCCCCATCCCCTTTATTAATTTTGTTGCCCTCCTTTGTACCCGCTCTAGTTCCATTATATCTTTCCTGTGCACCGGTGCCCAAAACTGTACACAGTACTCCATGTGCGGTCTAACCAGAGATTTGTACACAGGCAGTATAATGCTCTCATCATGTGTATCCACACCTCTTTTAATGCACCCCATGATCCTGTTTGCCTTGGCAGCCGCTGCCTGGCACTGGCTGCTCCAGGTAAGTTTATCATTAACTAGGATCCCCAAGTCCTTCTCCATGTCAGATTTACCCAGCGGTTTTCCATTCGGTGTGTAATGGTGATATTGATTCCTTCTTCCCATGTGTATAACCTTACATTTATCATTGTTAAACTGCATCTGCCACCTTTCGGCCCAAGTTCCCAACTTATCCAGATCCATCTGTAGCAGAATACTATCTTCTCTTGTATTGACTGCTTTGCGAAGTTTTGTATCATCTGCAAATATCGATATTTTACTGTGCAAACCTTCTACCAGATCGTTAATAAATATGTTGAAGAGAATAGGTCCCAACACCGACCCCTGCGGTACCCCACTGGTCACAGCGACCCAGTTAGAGAATATACCATTTATAACCACCCTCTGCTTTCTATCACTAAGCCAGTTACTTACCCATTTACACACATTTTCCCCCAGACCCAGCATTCTCATTTTGTGTACCAACCTCTTGTGTGGCACGGTATCAAACGCTTTGGAAAAATCAAGATATACCACATCCAATGACTCACCTTGGTCCAGTCTATAGCTTACCTCTTCATAAAAACTGATTAGATTGGTTTGACAGGAGCGATTCCTCATAAACCCATGCTGATATGGCGTTAAACAGTTATTCTCATTGAGATAATCCAGAATAACATCCCTCAGAAACCCTTCAAATATTTTACCAACAATAGAGGTTAGACTTACAGGCCTATAATTTCCAGGTTCACTTTTAGAGCCCTTTTTGAATATTGGTACCACATTTGCTATGCGCCAGTCCTGTGGAACAGACCCCGTCGCTATAGAGTCCCTAAATATAAGAAACAATGGTTTGTCTATTACATTACTTAGTTCTCTTAGTACTCGTGGGTGTATGCCATCCGGACCCGGAGATTTATCTATTTTAATCTTATTTAGCCAGTTTTGCATCTCTTCTTGGGTTAGATTGGTGAGCCTTAATATAGGGTTTTCTTTGTCTCTTGGCATTTCACCTAGCATTTCATTTTCCACCGGGAATACCGTGGAGAAGAAGGTGTTTAATATATTAGCTTTTTTCTCATCATCTACAACCATACTTTCCTCACAATTTTTTAATGGGCCTACACTTTCACTTTTGATTCTTTTACTATTGATATAGTTGAAGAACAGCTTGGGATCAGTTTTCTCTCCTTAGCAATGTGCTTCTCTGTTTCCTTTTTGGCAGCTTTAATTATTTTTTTAGATAAAGAATTTTTCTCCTTATAGTATTTTAGAGTTTCAACGGTGCCATCCTGCTTTAGTAGTTTAAATGCTTTCTTTTTACTGTTAATTGCCCCTCTTACTTCTTTGTTTAGCCACATTGGGTTTTTCCTGTTTCTTGTCCTTTTATTCCCACAAGGTATAAACCACTTACAGTGCCTATTAAGGATGTTCTTAAACATTTCCCATTTATTTTCTGTATTCTTATTTCTGAGGACATTGTCCCAGTCAACCAGATTAAGGGCATCTCTAAGCTGGTCAAACTTTGCCTTCCTAAAGTTCAGTGTTTTTGTGACACCCTGACATGTCCCCCTAGTGAAAGACAAGTGAAACTGTACAATATTGTGGCCGCTATTTCCTAGATGCACAACAACCTGCAGATTTGTTATTCTGTCAGGTCTGTTAGATAGTATTAGGTCTAAAAGTGCTGCTCCTCTGGTTGGATTCTGCACCAATTGTGAAAGATAATTATTCTTGGTTATTAGCAGAAACCTGTTGCCTTTATGGGTTTCGCAGGTCTCTGTTTCCCAGTTAATATCCGGGTAGTTAAAGTCCCCCATAACAAGGACCTCATTATGGGTTGCAGCTTCATCTATCTGCCTTAGTAGTAGACTTTCCATGATTTCTGTATATTTGGAGGTTTGTAACAGACCCCAAAGAGAATTTTGTTGCTTTTTTTCCCTCCATGTAATAAAAAAACAATATCCCTCACCTGTTGGTCATTCTGTCCCACACCATATTTCATGTCTGGGGGATAAACACTTTTCAACCTAGATGGTGCCAGGATGCGACCGTCCAGCATCATTGACCAGTGGTGACATCATAGTGATTACCACCAGTCAGTATGGCTGCTTTCCCAACAGGGCTGAACTGACGTAACCTCAGCACCATGGGAAAAAGTCAGTGATGAGGTCACCGCAGTTCAAGCTCAGCGACTCCAGAGCAGATCACTGTGAGCTATGCTTTAGTTTTTTGCATAAGTGGCCAGAGCTTTACTTTATATACTGGATATATTATAAAAGAGCAGAAGCGCTTACCTGGCCCAAGGTCACTTTTTTCTATAGCCTTGGGGCTTACAACTGTTATGTCTCCAGTGATAATAACAAAGTCTAGCTAAGAGAAAACCCTCTTATATAACATACAGCAGAATGTCTTAATTTTAATACAAAAATATGTGTTACATTTTAAAGAGCAGAATTTGGCTTGCTGGTTTCGTCTCTAGAGCACTACTAATCGGAGCATTAAAAAATATGATAATGATAGAAATTTAATATCAAAAACTAGAGATACTTTTTAAGAGGTAGGTGCTATTGGCTACAGCTGAAAGACCCGCTCTTTAGTGTTTAAAACAGAAAAGTTTTATGAGAATTTACAAATAGTGATGAGTGAACTGGATCAGAAAACGCCTTACCTGAGCATGCTCGTGTGCTAACTGAGTGACATCGGCGTACTCGAAAAATATGTTCGAGTCCCTGCGGCTGCATGTCTCAAGGCTGTTAGACAGCCGCAACACATGCCGGGATTGCCTAACAAATATAATTTTTGAGCACGCCGAAGACACTCGGTTAGCACATGAGCATGCTTGGATAACACCTTGTCCCACCACGTTCACTGATCACTATTTACAAAGTTTCTAAAGTTCTCACAATGGTTTCAAAATCCAAAAAGATGCAAGTGCTCCTGAAACTTTTCCAAGCAAATGACCGGTATGTGATGCGGGTATCATTATTCAAAAACAGAGGTTAAATGACAAGATGTGACAAAAGGACAAAAATCCATTCAATACATTAGGGATTCCCAAAGCTTCAAAGTCAAGTCTTATTTCTGCATAGAAATGCATGATTCCGGCCGTCTTTGAAGTTGTATCAGAGGAATTTACTGAGTACATTGCTGGAAACGGTTCAGAGATAGATGTCAGTCAGTGGGAGAAATGAAGTGCTTGAATTGAGATTGTAGCATTTTTAATGGGTCGCTCAGGAAGGATTATTATTACAAGTTGGGAAACTAATAAAATCTGCTTCTTATACAGACCTGAACAATTTGCTATATTTAATAAACAACCCCCTTTTCACACACTTTGCTCATCTGTATAAAGATATCTATCTGTCGCAAAGAGCAGATTTCACAACAGTGTGTTTATTGGGGAAGAAATGGACCAATATTATTACAGGGATCCAAAGCTCAATTGTTTTACACAAACTCAGGTACCAGGAAAAACAGTTCTTTTGGCTAGCATCACACTAGCATATGGCCGAGGTGTGGAGGGCTGCGGACTTCCTCTGTGAAGCTCTGCCTACGGCCGCACCTCCTCCTGTCAGCTCCGTCTACCTCGGCATGCAAACTTTATCTTTAACATTGTGTTGCATTTTGGTGCTTGCGCCGCATCGTCAAAACGACGCATGCGGAGGCATCCGCATACATCGGCACGGCCTGCATAACCAATGTTAAAGATAGGGTACGCACGCCACATGACGAGGTAGGCGGAGCTGATGGGAGGAGGTGCGGCCGTGGGCAGAGCTTCACAGAGGAAGTCCGCAGCCCTCTGCACCTCGGTCATACGCTATTGTGAAAATAGCCTTATTCTATCTTCATTTGCAAGCAAAGCAGCATAGAAACTAAAATTTAATTAGAGATGATTTGATATGATATTCCCAAAACTTTCAGATCACCAGAATCCAAACTTTTAGACATTCGATTCACATGAATCCAACAGAATAGCGGCCATCCAGTCGCCATTGTACTGGGACACTTTGAGGGTAGGGAAAGGAGTAAAGATTAATAAAAGTTTATGCACACCCGTCCTAGGATCAGACCTTCTGTCGCTGATTTTTGCTGGTCTACTCATCACTTCCTCCAATCTACGGAATGGTCTTCAGATCATTCGGCACTGATTTGGCCTCATATGGCTCATATGGTCTTCTTTCTTTTTTTTTGTGTAGTACATATCGAGCTCTCTTTGGGGTTCAGCACTAGGGATGAGCTGACTCATGGAAGTGCAAATTCTGATACCCGACCCAGGTATCAGAACTTTACCCAAACTCGAACCAGAACCCGCAACCCATTGAAATGTTTGGGGACCTGAACTTTGCAGTTTGAAAAAATTCTCTCTCTCGACAACAGACTTCCCCCGGAACTGCGAAGTTCGTGTTTGGCATTTACCACAAGACACTAACTGTCTGTTACGAACCCCAATCTTTTAAGTTCAGGTTCACTTATCTCTACTCAGCACCCTTATCTACCCTTCTTTCCAACATAAAGTTTTAATTGCAAGCTCTGCCTGGTTTCCCTTTCACCCCCCATTCACATGAGGCTATTTTGGTACATGTGATGCTAAGACATTTAAAGGTTAGGGATAGAGATAATGAAACCGAACATAAATTCGGGGCTCGTACCGGAAAGTTAGTGTTCAATGCTAAACGCAGAACACGGATTTCTCCTGGAAGTCTGTTGCAATGTTTGGAGTTCAGGGGGTAGTCCACTGCAGAGAGAGAGATTTTACAACTCAAAAATTCAGGTCCCATTGTTTTCAATGAGATCTGAGTTCTGGTTCAAGTCCGGGTACACTTCTAGTGCCCAAAGTGAACTTTGGAATAAAGTTCTGGTGGTGTACCAGTACACGAACTTCCACGGGTTCGCTCATCCCTAGTTAGGGACCATCCATATTAAAAAGTACGCCTTGACGTGGTTGGATAGCTTTTGCTCTTTTTGATTAAAAAAATGCTACCTAAGTACCTTTATGTTTTTAATATTTTGCAGCAATATTGGAGTTCATGCACTCATTAGTTGCAGTGTGCGGATGCATCGTGTATGTGCAGTATATGTTTGTATATTGGCCACATAGCATATTTATTTATTTTCTCTTTTTTCTTTTTTGTGTAGTGCGTACCGTGAGTTGACAGGTCATTAATGTGCGTTGCACCCCATATCGCCACCTAGTAACACGAGTATATATTATTTACATTTTTAACCCCTTCTCGGAACTTTTTTTTATTACCAATTGGGGAGACCTCGGAGTCTAATAAACGGTTTTTTGGGGGCCCTTTTGATTGGGATCAAATTTTAGTGGGACTTGATGGAACTTGCCGTCCAAATTGATTGAATCCGCTCTAAAAAAAACTTTGGAGGTTCAGTCATCTAGTTTTTATTGTAACATAAGGTGAAGAAGAATTTAAGAAAGAATTGTTGGGATGGTTTTTTTTTGCAGGGAGTGTTTAACATTTATTTTTTTGTTTAGTTAAGAATAGGTAATTTTGCTACTTTTTTTTTTATTTGTATTTGCTTTTCCAGCATTTTACTGTACCTAACACGACCGCCCTGTTTTGCTGCATCAGCTCTCCTTTCTCCTTTTTGTACAGTATTTATAGAACATTCAGTTCTCGTATTTGAAATATCTACGGTACTTTCAACTTTTTGTCACTTACCCCCTGAGATATACAGAAATCTTAATAATTGAATGAAAGTGCACCAAGCAGTGCAGATCCTCATCCCCGACATGAGTTTGACTCAGTTTCACCTTGATTATAGATATTACAAAATTGTGTTCTGAATGTTGACGATTAAGAAACCATTTTATTACCCACATGGCTTAGAGATTATATTTTCACAGTATCTCTTCTCCAGGTTAATATGCTATTTTTGCAAAAAAAAATGACACAGACTAAAAAAAAGGTATCTTCGAACTTATATTTGTAAATGGTTTCTCTTTGAGACGAGGTTCTCCGGCTGAAGATACGCTATCAGCTTTCACAGCTCCGTTTATGTGATTAATGTGACATCAAGTGGTTGGATAGATTAATCGCTAATAGTATGTGTAATACTGTAGAGAATCCTGAAATTTCTTCCAGCTCCGTTATCCTATCATTTTGTCATTTCCTTTTTTTTTTTTTCATTTTTGCTTTCTTTTCCATATTTCTTTGTAATAAATAGAAGTTGCAGGTGGCTGACAGAAGAGGAAAAAGGCTATTGACCATAGCATCATGTATAAAAGGAAATCTGTAAATGTAGTGAAGCAAAGACATTTTAGTCAAATATAGTAGTACTATCAGTGATTTAAAATGGTCTCTGTTGCTTTAACAAAGTTTGCATGAATAAATAGTGCATGCAAATGAAAAAATTGTAATTCACCACATGACCTGCTTCTTTTCATCTGTCATGCCTTTGAAAAACTGATGCCTGTGTGAGCAACAAGTAACCAAGTATGAGGGTAAAGCAGAGCGAAAGACTCACAGATTGGGCAGCAACTTACTAGTGGTTTATCTCACCAGTTAGCTGGATTCACAGCTACACTGCTCAGTACTGCTGTATAATTTTCTACAGGCTGCTGCTTTTTCTTAACATGTGATCCATAGATATATGAGAGCTGAAAATATTGATGTCTTTATGAGCTGTCTATGTTAGATGTGTTTTATTTAATCACTTAGCTGAATTCATAGCTACACTGCTCAGTACTGCTGTATAATATTCTCTACGCTGATGTTTCTTCTTTACATGTGATCCATACATACAAGAGAGCTGAAAATATTTATGTCTTTGTGAGCTGTGTTTGTTAGATGTGTTTTAAGTCATCACTTAGCTGGATTCACAGCTACACTGCTCAGTACTGCTGTATAATGTCCCCATGCTGCTTTGTAATACACATATACAAGAGAGCTGTCAATATGCCTGTCTTTGTGAGCGGTGCATGCTAGATTTTTTTTTTATTTCACTATCTGGCTGCTTTCAGTGCTACTTTGCTCAGTACTCCTGTATAATGTCCTGCTTCTTCTTAACATGTGATACCTAGATAAAAGAGAGCTGGAAATTATCGTGTCTTTGTGATCTGTGAATGTTAAACATAACTCTTTTAGGTCAGAGATAACTGAAAGTTAGTGACAGAAGCGCTGCTATGGAGGGGAAAAAATGGTGAAAAATGCAGGATATATGTAATACCCCAAAATACTTTAATTTCTGTTATACAGCTTATTTTGAAAAGTTGCCTGTAATAAAAGATTCACTTTAATGACAATATACCACAATAGAGGTAAAATCCTAATAAGGAAAAAATATTAGTCCCAAAGTCAAACTTATCGCCTATTAGTAATCATTTATAATTGTTAGGTGGTGTTTAATTTCTATTATATTAATTAAAGATGAGCTAATTGAGTCAATGAAAATCAAATTTATGCTGAATTTTGGGAAATCTTCTGTAATCGTCATCACATTGCCTGGTGTAATCTCACACAGAGAGGTAGCTGCCCTCAATGTGTAATCAGCCCCACTTCTTATTCGCCGTCCAGTCATTGGTACCTCTTCTTACTCCTGCTTGCTGGGCAGTAAACTCTCGATAGTGCAGGACTTCGGATCATGACCAGGCCCAGAACATCCTTGTGCGTGCATGTTGAAAGGTGGTAGTACTGTTGTGAGTTCATTTTCCCCTTCACCATTGAGGTCTGATGAACTCCCTCTTCTGGTGAAGGAAGGTAGTGAGGCTGATTACCAAGCACCTGAGCTGGATGATGATGACTGGGTGACGGGAATTGCTGACTGGATATAAGGCAGCCGACGCCCTTCTGCCTGGCTGGTGATTTCTCTGAGGGATTCTAGGAGACCAATCTGATTCCTGCTCCTCAAAAGCTAAGTTTTCTGCTCTGCTTTTTGCATTTGTATTTTGGTTTTGTTTTGCATTGTTTTTCTGGATTTCTGCCATTCCCTGCTGGGGTGAGCTGAATTCCTTTTTGCCTTTTTGCTCTGTCTTCAGAAAATACCTGAGTACTGATATAGTCTTTTTGAAGCCTAGCGTCTTCAGGGCTTTTTTTCCCTATCAGTCTGTTGGCTCATGTTTTGATAGGGTTTTTGTGCGGATTGCAGACAGCAGCTTTTCTATCCTGTCCCATTTAGTTAGCTTGGGCCCCGTCATTTGCTCAGCCTATCTTTCTCTCTGTGTTAGTGTTTTTTTATCTTGCTTCACTGTCATTATATGTTGGGGGCTGCCTATTGCTTTGGGGTCTGCTCTGGGGCAGTTTAGATTTCCCTTTCTGTCTTTAGGCTATTTAGCTCTCCGGCTGTGATCGAGGGGTCTAGGGCACCGTAGGAACCCCCCACGGCTACTGCTAGTTGTTGTTGATAAGTTCAGGGGTCTGCAATCTGATAGCTGCCAACTTCTCTGGTTTTCTGGACTTAGCTAGTATTTCTGTTTTTGCCTCCTACGGTGACTCATTCATAACATAGTACACATCGTGACGTCACAATGTCACGGCCTTTCATGTGCATGAATAAGGACTGAGCTGCAATCTGAAATGCATAAGAAAATACAATTTTCGATATACTTGAGGATGTCTACCTTTTAAATTTGTTGGAATAAGATCTATCTTATGTGAAATATAGCTGGAGGACTTTTTATCCTAAGCAGGGCTAGTCGTTGCCAGCGTAAAGAGGCTTGGTTTTTCAGCAGTTTTGGACTGGGGTGAAGAGGACCCACCAATAACATTAACTACAGGGCCCCACTTTTCAGTTACATGAAAATATTACTTTATCTTTATTCACAAATTTCTGTAGCAATTAAATGGTTTGATTGTTGAATAAAAAAGATGCTGCCTTTGTCAGTACATAGTGAGTCAAGTGTATTGTGCCAAGTGTTGTACAGAGGGTGGGGCCCACCGGAGGATTCTCCTGTCCTCCTGTGGGCCAGTCCGAGCCTGGTTTTCAGTGTGCAGCAGCAGCAGTTAGAAGAGGCGCTGAGGTTGAAGAGTGGACAAAAAACAGTGAGTTGTGGGACCTGCCAGAGAGGTGAGTGGTGAGGTATTAGTTTGTTTTTTCTTTTTTTTTATAGATTTTGCCAGCCATCTATGATTCAGCAAAATAGCAACCATATTGCTAAATTCTGCGGTGAGTGAATTACAAAAAAAATCCGTATTCAGGTGAACGCACATTTTTATAAAATTCTATTCAACTTGTGTGAATTTGCCCATCTCTGTCTCTAATGTCTCCAGAGAATGCTGAGAAAGATGTATTAAAATGTTATTTTTGCACAAAATAAGTGCTGCTTGCTAGATGTTGACTCTAGCTGGGCTGTCTATTAACGACCACTAGCCTACGAGGAAATGTACCGAGACGTAACGGCAAGGAACTGCCTGCTATAATAGAGAAGGATTGCATTGTAATAGCATGTTTTCGACCTCTCAGTTTTTTAAAGTGCCTCTGTTTTACGTAACCATTTCGGAACACTAATTGTGTACTAAAGTTGACAATCGCTTCTTTACCCAATTTATTTAAAACCACGTAAATGCAAAGTGCTTTATTTTTGTAAGAATGGGCTTTTTTTTGCCAGCAGGTGTTTTTATGAGTATAGTCATTATGTGTGCATTAAAAAGCTAAGTGCTGATCCACTTGTTAGAACTCTGAAAAGCAATATGATATTATGTAGAAGTGATTTGGCACTTAACCTGTGAGTATAACATTGTCTAACTTTGAAGAGGAAAAGCACATTCAAGTTCTCTTTGAAAAGTTCAAATAAGTCAGATAGCCTTCACTGTAATCCTGTGAAATATCTATTGATAAAGGCTTGACCTATATAAAAGGTATAACAATATGCTACAAAGGAAACCATTCAAAGGTGGTTAAAATAATTAAAGAGAATACCCCCATTGCAAATTAAGCTTTTTTTTAGAAAAATGTGAAATTTTTCTGATGTTTGCAATATACCAATGAAGCAAGAACAATGCAAGCAGCTCAGCTCAACAAATAGAACAAGTTCTTCAAATTCATCACTAAATGCTACTTTTACTGATTTCCATGGTCTCAAAATTATTCAACCCCTGAATAAAATCCCCCATAAGAGCACACATTTGTCTTAAGCACGCCTGATGTGATAATTAGGACCTTTGTTAGTTGAATGAGCTGTGCTGGAGATAAAACACATCCCGGGAACGGCTAGGGGTTGGTTGACATTGATATTGGAGAAAGAGATTTTCCAAACTATTTTACTGCAAGAAGGATGAATAGTGTGTGTAATGTGAATGCAAATAAAGCAGAATAGAAACTAGACATATGTAATGATTCTTGATTAGGCAAGACGTGTTTTTCTTCGGTGTGGGAAGAGACATAAGATATTGTTCATATGAGCCTGAATGTTGACTCTTAAATTGATGTTCATTGCAGTTGTGACGACACCTTTGTTCTTGATTAGGCCAGATGCATCTTTTGGTAGGTCAAGAGACCTAAGCAATTGTTCATATGAGCCTGAGCATTAACTCTTGAATTGATGTTTGCTTAGTATCAGTCCATGTAGCTTGTGACCTGCAAACATTGAAGGACAAACTACGTAGACTGAATACTTAAACAATGAGAGATTACCTCATCCCATGTTTCCCCTGACCTGAAGGACAGTTGTGAAGTATAAAAGGATCTTCCTTTGTTTTCAGAGAGACACTTGCCACTTGACAGTTGCCAAGGGACCATAGCCCCAACCGTCGGAATGCAAATTTGACACTCTACAGGACAGCAGCTTAAGGGACCATGGCTGCAGTTGGAGGAATATTGATCTGCTCCATTGACCATCACTGAACCTTCAAAGATGTTTTGGCAATCCAGGTTGGGACAATCAGGTCACCTGGCCACCTACCTCAATGTACTAAGCTTGCTGCGACTTCCTCTCTGTGGATGCCCACCAAAAGTTGGGTGCCACTGGTTTCGATAGTTGAACCAAGAAGCTCGAAGTTGCAGATATTTTAATCCCAGCAAGCCAGCAGAATGTTGAGACTGTCATTTGTACCATCTTATCTACTTGCTGGGACTGTTCTATATTTTATTGTGAGTTGGTGGCTTAAAAAATAATTGCCACACTGCTTTACTCTCACCTTGTGTTGTCTGAGTAGTATTCTGCCCATGGAATGGAATGCGGGCATTCAGTGGGATGGTTCATGCCGTTTTTCTAAAGACCGCTGGGTCAGAGTATGGGAGCACCCACTGACCCTCGTGTCTCCACAATATACCATATCATTAATCAATTACACTGCTATTGCCGATATAATTGTCTTCCTGTCTCTACTGATAAGCGCTAATATCCTCTTCTTAGCTAAAATCATCCTAAAGTAGCTGCTGCATTCCTTTCTTAGGCTTTTATACAGGCTATAATAATTCTTCATGATTGGCTGTGCTATAACATGTGATATGATAGTTGTAAGGCATTATTGGGAAACCCATGGAATCCTTCTGATGTCATGACAGCCTTATGTGATGACCAATGTAATCTTCTGTAATGTGTGAAACAGTGATGTGCATTTTTTGTAGATTCATACTAATCAAATTGAAAGTTGTTCAAATTTGCCAGGCCACATGAATTTTTTGAAATTCGTTCCAAAATCAATTTGTGACAATCAATTTGATTTTCTCTAATTAGTGGTTTATATGGAGGAAGAAGTGTGAAATATGTTGGAAAGAAAACTCTGCCTACAGTGAAGAATGGCAGTGGCTCAGTGATGCCTACAGTGAGGCATGACAGAGGCTTGATGATGTCTATAGTGTAGCATGGTGGTGAGTCGGTGATGCCTAAAGTGAACTATGGCAGTAGTTCAGTGATGCCTACAGTGAAACATGGTGGTGGCTAAGTGATGGCTACAATCAAGTATGGTGGTGGGTCTGTGTTGCCTACAGTCAAGCATGGTGGGGGTTCAGTGATATCTACAGCCATGCATGATGGGGCTCAGTAATGCTTTGTGGCTGCTGTGATTCCACTGGCACTGCAAACCTGCAGCATTCAATCTAGCAGGAAAATTTAGGGGAAAACATTGTACTTTAATTGAAGAAGTAGATACTTGGGCTTTTTTGGATCTTCAAACACAACACTTCCAAACACATCTCACCATGGCTTGGTTTCAGAAGAAGTCATGGAAGATTCTGGAGCGGACATCACAGTCACCTGACTTGAAAGCTATAAAACATCTTTGATGTGATTTTGAGAAGATAGTGGCAGCATGCAAAAACAATAAAATTAGTGATCTGGAAGCCTGGAGGCTATATTGTAAGAATGGGAGCAGGTTCCTCAAGAATGCTGGAAAAACCTGGCATCTGGCTATTTATCACATTTACAGGCAAACGGTGCAGAAAGAGTGTATATGTAAACTTTAATATAAATTCATCAGCATTTAAAGCATTTACTATAATTTAAACACATCGGTCACCACCAGATTTCACAATATTAGCTGCATATATTATTGAGTAAATCTTAGTCCTGGTGTACTCAGTCTGAAAATCCAATGATTTTTACAATGACTATTTTATGAGTTCAGCTGGAGAGATATTTCATGAGTCCAAGTACAGATGGATTTAGTTTGACTTACAGCTGCAGCTTGTACTTTAATGCAGGCTATAATAGTCAGTCTTAATTGAATATGCTGTACCATGTGATGTGATGTAGTAACGGAAAAGCATTATACGGAAGTTCACCTGGCTGAGCCCGAGGTCATGTGAGCCTTCTCTGGCTTATGCGATCTTTTGCAATGTGTGCATTAGCGGAAGGCATTTGTGCTGAGGTTCAGCAAATTCCTAAATATTCAACACACATTTGATTCACAGCTAAATGGTTTATGCTTCTCTACCTGCCACCTCTCAATTCCCAACAATCGGAAATTCCTCTATAATGAAAGTTGTAGGTCTGTATGTAAAACTTGCTTTTTTCACACCTTTATGACTTATCCTGTGAATAGGACATACAGTGGGAAAAAAAAGTATTTGGTCAGCCACCAATTTTGCAAGTTCTCCCACTTAAAAAGGTGAGAGATGCCTGTAATTGACATCATAGGTGGACTACAACTAGTCAAAATAAGAAAACAAATCACCTTTTCTGATTTGGCAAGATTTATTTTTCAAGTTATGGTGGAAAATAAGTCTTTGGTCACCTAAAAACATGCAAAATTTCTGGCTCTCACAGACCTGTAACTTCTTTAAGAGGCTCCTCTGTCCTCCACACTGTTACACCGCTCCGCCATACTTACCCGGCCTCCGCTCCCACGCCGCAGTCGCCCTCCGCTCCCAAGCCGCAGCCTCTCTCCACCCGACGGCCGCGGCGGTCACCTGAGACAGGTCCGCGACCGATGCCTTCCCTGCATGCTATGCGCATGCGCCATAGGCCGAGGCCGCGCCTCCTTCCTGCTTCTTATGCTCCGGCTGTGCCCTGACCCGGAAGCACCTTTGGACCAATGGCTGACCAGACGGGGCCATATCAGGCCGCTTCCCCCTGAGGGAGGCGCCTGATCGTTGTGTTTCCTGACACTCTGGCCTCGCTCCATCGTGCACACTCTGCTCCTGCAGTTCCTGTCTCGGCTGCTCCTCACAGCAGCTTCTCAGTCCTGCTACCCGTGTTCCTGGTTACCTACTCCAGTCCTGCCTTCAGTGTTCCTGTCGTCCTACTCCAGTCCTGCCTAGTGTTCCTGCCGTCCTACTCCAGTCCTGCCTTGTGTTCCTGCCGTCCTACTCCAGTCCTGCCTTCAGTGTTCCTGCCGTCCTACTCCAGTCCTGTCTTCAGTGCTCCTGCCGTCCTACTCCAGTCTCAGTCTTACTCCGGTCCATCCTGAGCCGCCCCTCTCGGTACCGGTTAACGGTCCCTGTATAGGGGTCGGTTCCACCTGGCAGCTCGCCCGGGGTCCCTCGGTGCCACGGTCCAGAGGGTCCTCTCTTGGAGTTCCCGCTCCTGACCACCCGTGCTAACAGTACGATCAGGCCATGGACTCCGCTGGTACTACGGCTGCTACCCAGAAAGAGTTGCTATGCCTACGGGAGAATCAGGGGCGCATTAAGTCAATCATGAAGTCGATGGACACCCGTTTGTCGGCCTTACAGGTGGCCGATCCTGGAAATGCCACTCAGCTGGCCAGTCTCCAACAGGAGCTGGGTCAGCAGCAAGATACTCAAACCCACATTTTGTCCTACATGGCCTCCTTTGATAGTCGATTGTCGGCCCTCCAGGCTGCCGCTGCAGTGCCGACTCCTCCCCCTGCGTCTACTGCTCCTCCGACGCCCCGCCTCGCCAAGCCGCCTCGTTTCACCGGGGATCCCAAGCTCTGTAGGGGGTTCTTAAACCAGTGTAGTCTCCACTTTGAATGGCTGCCGCAGCAATATCCCTCGGACCGGGCCAAAGTGGCCTTCATCATGTCCCATCTGGAGGGAGAGGCCCTTTCTTGGGTAAACCCGCTCTGGGAACGTGACGACCCGGTCGTTTCGAGTCTCCCGGTTTTCCTGGATACGTTTCGTAAGGTTTTCGATGAGCCGGGCCGGTTAGCCTCTCTCACTGAGTCACTCTTTAACTTACACCAGGGCTCTCTCACGGTCGGACAGTACGCTATTCGCTTTCGCACTATTTCCTCCGAGCTCGGCTGGAATAACGCAGCTTTGGTGGGGGCATTCTGGCGCGGTCTTTCTAGTAAAATAAAGGATGAACTCGCAGGTCGAGATACCCCGACCACCTTAGAGGACCTTATCTCGCTGGCTACTCGCATTGACCTGCGCTTCCTGGAGCGCGCTCGGGAGTCAGTGAGAGACAGGCGCTCCTCCAGGTCAGTTTCTCCTTTCACTCAGTCGGCCAGCTCACGTTCAGTCGGATCTTCTTCCCTCTCTTCGGGTGAGCCCATGCAAATAGATCATCTCAGGTTGGCCGAGTTACGTCAGAGAGAGAGACGGGCACAAGGTCTGTGCCTCTATTGCGGTCATTCGTCACACTATATCCGCACCTGTCCTAAGAGACAGGGAAACGACTCCACCTAGGTCAGGTAAGAGAGGCCTTCCTAGGTGATGATGATGATTCCTCTCAACCCCTTATGATTTCTGTGCTTTTGGTTTCAGGAGGGAGGCGTGGTTCCGAGGTGGCCTACGTGGATTCGGGCTCAGCGGGTAACTTCATTCGGCCGGAAGAGGTAGACAAATACCAAATTCCTGTAGTCACTCTATCTAATCCAATTCAGATTGCCACCGTGGATGGTAAACCGCTACAGGTGACCGTCACCTTGGTCACTGAAGAGGTGGAATTGCAAATCGGAGCCTTACATCGAGAGAAGATAGCCTTTTACGTTTTACCTAAGCTCTCTCACGCCATTCTACTCGGTCTTCCATGGTTAAGGACTCATCAGCCTGTTCTTGACTGGTCTTCTGGGGAGATACTCCGCTGGGGGCACCCGTGCCAAGCTCACTGTCTGACTCCTGTCCGCCTGGCGGCCGCTCCACGGTCACCTCCAGGCCTCCCGGGTCTTCCTCCAGCTTACAGCTCCTACGCCGATGTTTTTGATAAGAAGGAAGCGGAGGTCCTCCCTCCACACCGGCCGTTTGACTGCCCAATTGAACTTGTTTCTGGTTCAACCCCCCCAAGGGGCAGAATCTACCCTCTGTCTCCCGCGGAGACCACCGCCATGTCCGAGTAAGTCCGAGAGAACCTCGCCAAAGGCTTTATACGGAAATCCTCTTCGCCCGCGGGAGCCGGGTTCTTCTTCGTCAAAAAGAAGGACGGGACTCTACGGCCATGCATTGACTATAGGGGCTTGAATGAGATTACCATCAAGAACAGGTACCCTCTTCCACTCATTCCGTAACTGTTTGACCGTCTCAGAGGGGCTCGGGTCTTTACCAAGCTGGACCTCAGAGGAGCCTACAATCTGGTCCGTATCCGTGCAGGTGACGAGTGGAAGACCGCTTTCAACACTAGAGATGGCCATTACGAGTACCTGGTCATGCCCTTCGGTCTTTGCAATGCTCCTGCAGTCTTTCAAGAGTTCGTCAATGAGATCTTCCGGGATCTCTTGTACTCCTGTGTGGTCGTGTACTTAGACGACATCCTCGTCTTCTCGCCGGACCTCTCGTCCCACAGAAAGAGTGTCCGCCTGGTGCTTCAGCGTCTTCGGGAGAACCGTCTGTATGCAAAGATCGAGAAATGTCTCTTCGAACAGACCTCTCTGCCATTTCTGGGATACATTATCTCCGACGCTGGTCTAAGGATGGATCCCGAGAAGTTGTCTGCCATCCTCAAATGGCCTCGCCCCGTCGGATTAAAGGCGATACAACGATTCCTCGGGTTCGCCAACTATTACCGGCAATTTGTCTCCCATTTCTCCGCGATCACAAGACCCATTTCTGTGCTCACCCGTAAAGGGTCTACTTCCAAGGATTGGTCTCCAGAGGCAGAGGAGGCCTTTCTGACCCTAAAACGGGCTTTCTCCACGGCTCCGGTCCTGCATCGCCCTGAGAGCGATCGACCTTTTGTACTCGAGGTGGACGCCTCCTCGACTGGTGCCGGGGCGGTGCTGTCCCAGAGAACCGCCTCCGGTCACCTGCACCCTTGTGGCTTCTTCTCGAAGGCCTTTTCTCCATCCGAGTGTAACTACTCGATCGGTGACCGGGAACTTTTGGCCATCAAGTTGGCCTTGGAGGAATGGCGCCACCTCCTGGAAGGAGCTGTCCATCCTTTTGTCATCTTCTCGGACCACAAGAATCTGGCCTATCTCCAGTCTGCCCAGAGACTAAACCCTCGCCAGGCCAGATGGTCTTTATTTTTTGCCCGATTTGATTTCGAGCTCCGATTCCGTCCCGGCAACAAGAATTCCAAAGCCGACGCCCTGTCCAGGGTCTTCCAACCACACGAATCCACGGAGGAACCGTCACATATCATTGATCCCACTAGGATCATCACCGTGGCTCCAGTGAATTGGCTTACTCCTCCGCCTGCCAAGACGCTTGTGCCAGAGAATCTCAAGTAAAAGGTTCTTCTATGGGGGCACTCCTCCAAACTGGCCGGCCATGCCGGAACTAAGAAGACCCTTGACCTTATCAAACGTCACTACTGGTGGCCCTCACTTCGCCAAGATGTACTCGACTTTGTGGCTTCTTGTCCATCCTGTGCAAAAAACAAGGTGCCACGGAGATCTCCGTCCGGCTTGTTGCTTCCGATGCCTGTCCCTACGGTTCCTTGGGAGAACATCACCATGGATTTCATCACCGACCTACCCTGCTCTGCGGGCTGCACAGTCATCCTGGTGGTGGTGGATCGTTTTTCCAAGATGGCTCACTTCATCCCTCTGCCCGGTCTTCCCTCAGCGCCAGAGCTGGCCGAAATCTTCATTCATCAAGTCTTCAGGCTTCATGGACTACCTCGACGCATTGTGTCTGACCGAGGGATTCAGTTTACCTCCAAGTTCTGGCGTTCGCTTTGTAAGCTCATGAACGTTTCCCTCGACTTCTCCTCGGCCTACCATCCACAGTCCAACGGACAAGTAGAGAGTACCAACCAGACGCTTATGGGATACTTACGCCACTTCTCTAACGCCCACCAGAACGATTGGGTCAACTTACTCCCCTGGGCAGAGTTCGCTTATAACAACCATGCTGGTGAGTCTTCGGCCAAGTCTCCGTTTTTCATTGTTTTTGGCAGACATCCTGGTGATCCTCTTCCGATAACCCCTGCCTCTGAGGTACCCGCGGCAAATGCCTTGTCCTCGGAATTTTCTAAGATTTGGGCTGAGACCAACACATCACTCAAGAGATCCGCTGATCAGATGAAGAACTATGCAGACAAAAAGAGGTTGGATTCTCCTCCGTATCGTGTTGGCGACAAGGTCTGGCTCTCCTCCAAATTCGTCCGATTAAAACTGCCCTCCTACAAGTTGGGTCCACGCTACATCGGTCCATTTGAAATTCTGGGACGTATTAACGAAGTTGCCTACAAATTGAGGTTGCCTGCTTCGCTCCGGATCCCGAACACCTTTCACGTCTCTCTCCTGAAGCCTGTGGTGCTGAATCGTTTCCATTCCTTGCTTGATCTTGGTCCTCAGCCGGTGGGTGCCGACAACGTTTTTGAAGTGCAGGACATCCTCGCTGTGAAAAGGGTTAGAGGTAGGACTTTCTTTCTCGTTGATTGGAAGGGCTTTGGTCCTGAGGAGAGATCCTGGGAGCCTCGGGAGAATATTAATGCTCCCCGTATCCTCAAGAGGTTTCTTGTTAACCTCCGGGGGAGGCGGCTTAGGGGAGGGGGTACTGTTACACCGCTCCGCCATACTCACCCGGCCTCCGCTCCCACGCCGCAGTCGCCCTCCGCTCCCACGCCGCAGCCTCTCTCCACCCGACGGCCGCGGCGGTCACCTGAGACAGGTCCGCGACCGATGCCTTCCCTGCATGCTATGCGCATGCGCCATAGGCCGCGCCTCCTTCCTGCTTCTTATGCTCCGGCTGTGCCCTGACCCGGAAGCACCTTTGGACCAATGGCTGACCAGACGGGGCCATATCAGGCCGCTTCCCCCTGAGGGAGGCGCCTGATCGTTGCGTTTCCTGACACTCTGGCCTCGCTCCATCGTGCACACTCTGCTCCTGCAGTTCCTGTCTCGGCTGCTCCTCACAGCAGCTTCTCAGTCCTGCTACCCGTGTTCCTGGTTACCTACTCCAGTCCTGCCTCCAGTGTTCCTGTCGTCCTACTCCAGTCCTGCCTAGTGTTCCTGCCGTCCTACTCCAGTCCTGCCTTGTGTTCCTGCCGTCCTACTCCAGTCCTGCCTTCAGTGTTCCTGCCGTCCTACTCCAGTCCTGCCTTCAGTGTTCCTGTCGTCCTACTCCAGTCCTGTCTTCAGTGCTCCTGCCGTCCTACTCCAGTCTCAGTCTTACTCCGGTCCATCCTGAGCCGCCCCTCTCGGTACCGGCTACCGTGGTACTCGAACCCCTGGGCCTGCTCCTAATGGTCCCTGTATAGGGGTCGGTTCCACCTGGCAGCTCGCCCGGGGTCCCTCGGTGCCACGGTCCAGAGGATCCACTCACGGAGTTCCCGCTCCTGACCACCCGTGCTAACACACTCATTACGTGTAGTAATGGCACTTGTTTGAACTTGTTATCAGTATGAAAGTCACCTGTCCACAACCTCAAACAGTCACACTCCAAACTCCATTATGGTGAAGACCAAAAAGCTGTCGAAGGACACGAGAAACAAAATTGTAGCCCTGCACCAGGCTGGTAAGACTGAACCTATAATAGGAAAGCATCTTGGTGTGATGAAATCAGCTGTGAGAGCAATAATAAGAAAATAGAAGACATACAAGACCCTCGATCTGAGGCTCCACGCAAGATCTCACCCCGCGGAGTCAAAATGATCACAAGAACGGTTGGCAAAAACCCAGAACCACATGTGGGGACCTAGTGAATGACCTGCATAGAGCTGGGACCACCGTAACAAAGGCTACCATCAGTAACATACTACTCTGCCAGGGATTCAGATCCTGCAGTGCTAGACGTGTGATGTGGATTTATTTTTGATTTGGGTAGATTTACCCCTGTGCGTACTGTGGCCTGTCCTGATTAGGCAGAGTCTTATTGAGCGCTCAAAGAAGGAAAGACGCCACACAATGGTTAGCAGCAATACCTTCCAGCAAAAACTCTGGAAGTTTATTGAATATACTTGGTTTTATCAGTTGTACAGAAAGGAGTGGTTACTCATTAACCTAAAGGCTTTACTTCTTAGCTAATTGGTCAGTTTAAATGCATAAACATATATGGGCGTCCGACCTAAGGTGACTTAAGCATCAGATGATATACTGCCCTTTGTCTTACAATGTCAGCAATGTTCTGATATTGGCTGGCACATCTGGCCTAACTTCCTCTTTCTATGTCTGGGACAAATATCACAAGACAATGCTATCATAAGATACCATCTGCACCCCAGACTCTCTCATGGGGGGGTGGGAGGTCATTTTCACCAACTAGTTACAAGGTTCAAACTGTGAATATGTATCTGTGTGTATATGAGTATATAAGAATACATGAGTTTATAGCAGTATATGGAGTATATAGCCTATAGCAGGCAAGTGAGCTCTATATGAAATACATATACATATATATTTCCATAACAATCCCCCCTTAGATAACACTTGCCCTAAAATCCTGCTCCTGGCCCAAAGCACTGCAACTCTTTTATGCTGCCAATGGACCGACATATGCCTAGTGAATACATCCTCCTCTGTACAGACTTTCGCAAATGGGCGGTCAGGAGATCTGTCCCTAACAAGGGGTTTGGTGCAATGTTATCAAAGTCTCTTAGTTAGCAGTCTATGCAGTCAGTGCATGTGTATTCTCTTTCAGGTAGGTAATTTATTCAGTCAGGGAGGTCATCCACAGCATCATTCCAGCTCAGGTGTATCTTCTGGTATGAAGGCCTTTTCCTGCAATGCGATGCGTGGATCCAGGCGGGGTTTCCCCTCCAGGTCGGTGGCGTCAGCACTTGGAGAAGGGCCATCGGATCTGGGATCGAGTGCTTCTCTTTACGGACCTTTTTTTCACCAACACTCAGCAGTCTCCTGACTTCAGGGCGTGCATACCAGGCACCGAATCTGGACCTGGCAATGAAGGAGAAAACTCGAGAATAGACATTAGCAAGAATCTTGGTAAATTCAATTACACATGCAAACAAAGTATCATATTGCATAGTCAACTGCTAAGTAAAGAATACCCCTAAACTGGGTTTTTTACCCAAATAAAGTTTCATATTGGTGACAGCTTTTTCTGAGCCTATGGGAGTGTCTAATGCCAGGGTTTGTCTGTCTCTTGGGCAGATTTTTTAGCATGCTGCTCTTAAGTGTCCCACCTAGTCTATGGTGTGGGATGGTGAGTAGTGTGTAGGCCTAAGTCTGACCCTACTGCTGATCAGGTATCTTGTGTAAGGTTTGCTGTGTATGTGGGTCCCTGATCACTTGCTATTGCTTCTGGAAACCCCATATCTGCACACTATTTTTGAGAGTAGCTTCTTTGCATTAGTCTTCGCCAACTGGTTCCTTACTGGGAAGTATTCAGGCCAGACGATGTGTGGGAACTTTTCCCGCTTGTCCGATGTTAAATTTGTCGGTGACCGAACAGCTGCTGGGAATCTTCGCTGTTGAGGTGTGAGTTGAGTCCAATCAGGTCATTCATCTGTGTCTTCAATTCTGTGTGGGGGCCATGTGCCCATTGAACCACCGTAGGGTACACACTTTGAGATAGACTGGGTCTGTCTTGAGGTAGACGTTTTGAGGTAGACGTTTTCTTGGAGCAAAGTGCTTTTGGCCTTCAGCATCCAGCTTTTCTTCTCCTCCTTCCGAGTCTGATCCTGTTACTTCTTGCACAGGTTTCAGGAAGTCATTTTGTCAGGTTTAGTGACTAGGTTGTGGTAATTGACATTCTCTGAGCTGATTGTGGGATTTTAGCTGAGGTTTCGTCTCTGTCAGCGCCTCCCTCTGTATGAAGACTCGGGTTAGACTGTGTCAGAGGAGGACTTGGGACTCTTTGCATTGGTACCGATCCACCCGACATTCTCCGGGGATGAGGTGGAAGGTCAAACTGTTGTAGCCTTGGGATGCCTTCGGACTCATGCAGCTCGTCTCGGGGAGTGTTGCCGTGGACTGCCAATTGTAGGACTGTGCTGGAGAAGAAGCTTCCCCATGAGAGGGTGGTGGAGGACAATCTTCTGGAATGTTCTCCATCAAATACGTCCTATCTGGAAAGGTGGGCACCATTCTTCTGCCTCAGAATTCATATCCACGTCAGAGTCTTCATCCTGGAAGTGATTCAGCTTGTTGGCTGGTGGAGGAGGAGGCAGCACTTCTGTCCAATTCAGAGATGGCATCTTCAACGGTTTTCCCATTGACTTCTGTTTGCCAGGTTTTCTCATCTTCAGTCGTCATGTAGTAGCCATCCGGCTCTACGACCTCTCCCATTTTCCATATTGTCTTCCTCCGGCTGCTTTTTTGGCTGCCACGTCTGCCATGTTGATACCCCGTGTCTCTACTGTGTTCAGTTTTCCGTGTGCCTTGATCTTCAACACTGCCACCACTTTTAGTAGTTGAAGAGTGTCCAGCAGGTCTCTGATGGCTCCATGGTGCTTCACAGTCGATCCGCTTGCTGTGATGAAGTTTCTTGCAGCCCAGATGGGTCCGAAGTCGGGTGCCATGTCATGCGAGTACCTGGAAGTTTTTGTTCTTCGCAATCTGGCAGGTCTTTTCATCAGCTCTATCAGCTCCGTTTCTTGGGCTCTTGGGCTGACAACCTTCTGGACCATAGAATGTCTTGATTGCTGGTCGCTGCACATCCTGTGTGGAACTTTTCTTCATCATTTGCAAGACTGGAGCCATGTACGGTATCTTGCAGACTTTTCATCTGAGGGTCCGTATCCGCATCCCCCCTTGGGAGTGGGAGTAGAGACAGGTAACGGCTGAGAGCACTGAAGAGTGGTGGAGAGCAGCCTTGTCAGGAGGGCGTGTGCTGCGGGTATTGTTTTCATGCAGGAGGGCCCCCCCTTGCAACTGGATCCAGGCCGGCTGAGAGGTAGTCTAGAGGCCTCTGGTTTTCCTCCGTGGGTCTGTTTTAAGCCTGGCCAGTAGCATGACCTTCTCCATCTTGGTCCTTCTTTTTCCGTTTGGTCAGGACGGGATGGCTTCTCGTACTCAGTGAGGCCTAGAGTTGGCACAGAGACTATGAAATCTTTCAGTTTCCTGTACGAGATGAAGGTTGCAATGCATTGATGCAATTGTACCGAGGCTGCATTAAGTCTGGAGCACCAGGGATCCAAGTTCTGCAGTATGAGACTAGACTAAGGAAGGCCTGCATCTTCGGAGTTGTTGAGGGAGCCATCTTCTCCGCGGTCTTCCGGTCATCTGTCATGTGTTTCGTCCAGTGGGCGATACGGTGTCTTCAGGAACTTGCTTTTGACACCACTGGACTCTGTTTTGCAGAACATACATTGCTGCTCCGTCAGGCAGAGTAGAGGAGACATGGAAAGGCTGTGCGGGTAGCGGTGTCGATGACTTCTGCTTGCTCCGCAATCCAGTTGGTGGGGACGGAGGGCAATGCTCTGGTGAGCTGTGAAAGGCTGCTCCGGGCTCTCTTGGGCCTCATTGTCCATTTGTTCCGCACCCCCCTTGTGCGTTTTCAGGAACTGGTCATCCAGGTGAGGGGGAACATTGAGGGAAGCTTCGGGCAGATCCATTGCCATGAGCACCGTTGCTGTGGCTGGCACATTTGTCAGCAGAGTGTGCAGATCTAGCACAACTGGGGTTTCAAACACGGTTGCTTCGCTCACAGTCCTCAGGTTATGCACCATTCAATCTGCTCTGGTTCTCCTTTCACAGTCTTCCTCTTGATCGAGAGAAGATGGGACTGCATGATGATTCCCATGGGTGAGGCGGCTCAATCTGGCCTTGCTCTTCACAGTGTCGTGAGTGACTCACAACTTCTGGCACAGGGCCAGTAGGAAAACTATTTGCTGGGGTCCTTTTTTCGTCAGAGGTGATGTTCAGCTGAGCTTTCTTGCTCTCACAGGGGGTCTTCTTGCTGGGGCGTCTTCTTTACCAGCCAGCAGCAGTTCCTTTCACCCAGCTTGATTTCAGGTCAGCATCTTGTTAACCAATTTGAAGAGCTGAGTGGCTGTCTTCTGGTCCAGGGCCTGAATTAACTTCAGGGAGCACCTTCAGAATCTTGTCCAAGATGATCCTCTGACGCTGGAGCCGGAAGCAGTGCAGCCATTTCACGAAGCGGGTGTGGTCTCTCTGGGTTGAGAGTTTTCCTGGCCCATGCCAAAGTTCTTAGGCCGTTTCTTGAACAGCAGTTCCACTTAGACCTCCAGCTGGTCAGAGTCAGTTTAGCTCTGGGTGATGAGCTGCGGATGCTGGGCCTTCGGAGCGTCCGGGGTTCCAGACTAGAGTGACACCCGCACTGGCGCAACTTGAAGTCTCCCTTGGGCCATAGGCTTCTGGGTGCTATGTCCAGCACCTCCTTGGGTAGGCTTGCACCGGTTATTCGAGCGAGGCTCTTGTAGGGCCACCAGCATGGGCATGATTGATTCTTCTTAGGTCTGAGGTGGAGAAGAGGTCAGGTTTAGTCAAGGTCACATCTTCATGGGACACTTCGGTCACGTTCAGTTCCTGCAGTAGGTCTGCTCTCATCAGGTGTGGTGAGCAGGTCTCCACCATAAACTGGAACAGGATGGAGTGGCCTGGCTGTGTCCACATGCTCAGGGGCTTGCAAGCTGGGGAACATCTGTCTTGACCTTTAATCCCCATACAAGTCAATTCTGACTGCACCAGTGTCCACAAGGAAAGATATGACATCCCCCAGTGATTTGAGGTATTGGGTCCGCTGATGGGGCTTCACATGTCAGGGACGTGACGTCTAGCGGACCTGGTTTTCCTCTGTCCTATGGACAGGGTTCTTCATTGTCTTCTGTGTTTCTCTCTTGGCCTATTCCTCTGCGTGATGACCTGGGTTGCCGGGGTGCTGTGCACTGGTTCCGGAAATGGCCAAAGTTGCCACAGTTAAAACACCTGACAGGTCTTCTGTCTCTGCAGGGTGGTTGCTCCTCCACGTCAGTGGCCATCACGGGAGGGCCTGTCCTCCGTACTCCTGGGAGGGACTCAATTCTTCTGGCTACTGTAAGCAGAACATCTACTGCTATTGTCCTGTACTCAGGCCTGGCCACTATCAGTAGTTTCTTGATTGGTTCTCTTAGTCCATGCACAAAGGCCTGTGCCAACATTTGTCCGTGTACCTGATCATGAATAGTGAAGCCTAAAATTTGGAATACTTGCCTCACTCTGCCATGAAACTCGTCTACAGACTCTGTCTCGGCTTGGCTCATGTTATGCAGGCTGAGTGCTTGTCTGGCGTTGGCCCACTCTCTCAGCTGTTCAATTAACTTTGATCCTGATTCCCAGTGTCACGCGGCAGCTGTCGCGCACTCCTTCCCTTACCTCCCCCCGGCCCCAGCTCACCCGCTCGCCGGTGGCCTCCTCGCTTCGGCGCCCTCCTCGCTTCGGCGCCGGCTGCTGCGGTCCATGGCGCGGTCTCTCCCTGCCATCCTTCCTCGGCCGGCGACCGCCTCTGTCCGGCCCTCTGGATCGCGCCAGGTGCGCGCCCCCGCTCCTCCTCCTCGGCGGGCGCGCGTCCACTCTATGGCCGGGCGCGCGCTCTCCTCCTCCTGAGGACGCGCGCCTCCTCCTCCAACTGGAGGTCACGACCCGGAAGGCCTCCCACTTCCCTATATCAGGCCGCCTCCTCCTGCTGGCGATGCCTGACTATCACTAGACCTTGCTAGTGACTCTGGCCCGCTCTCCTTGTGCTTCCCAGCCTCCTGACCTTCTGTTACTCATTCCTCCTTGTTCTCTCTCCTAGGCTCAGTGTCTCCAAGCCGTGCCCGTCACTTCAGTGTCTCCAAGCCGTGCCCGTCACTTCAGTGTCTCCAAGCCGTGCCCGTCACTTCAGTGTCTCCAAGCCGTGCCCGCCACTTCGGTGTCTCCAAGCCTTGCCCGTCACTCCTGTGTCTCCAAGCCGTGCCGTCTCTCCTTTGTCTCCTAGCCGTGCCCGTCTTTTCTGTGCCGCCAAGCCGTGCCGTCTGTCCAGTGTCTCCAATTCGGATCTACCTGTCTGTCCGCTGATACGTTCCCTGGGTACCAGCTGCCGTGGTGATAGTTACCCGCGGGCTTGCCCCATACACTCCCTGTATAGGGGGTGGTCCACCTGGTCAGCTCGCCTTCGGGAGGTTCGTTGCCACGGTCTAGTGGGTCCACCCCAGGAGTACCTTACAGTATAGTCAGGCCATGGATCCCGCTGGTACCTCGACCCCGACCCAAAAGGAACTTTTGTTCCTTCGTGAGAACCAGGCGAGGATCATGTCGTTCCTCAAATCGATGGAGTCCCGACTGTCGTCTTTGCAGACCTCCGATCCGGGAATTGCCTCCCAAATCTCCGGCTTACAGCAGGAACTGGCTCAGCAGCGCGACACCCAGGCCCATATTTTGAATTATATAGCCTCTGTAGATAACCGCTTACTAGCTCTACAGACGGCAGCCGCTGTCCCGGCGCCTGTGGCAGTTCCACACTCCTCCCCCCGGTTGGCCAAACCCCCACGCTATAGCGGAGATCCCAAACTCTGTCGGGGGTTCATTAACCAGTGCCAGTTGCATTTCGAAGTTGGCACCCCTACAGTATCCCTCCGACCGGGCCAAGGTGGCCTTTATGATTTCCCACTTTGAGGGTGAGGCACTGGCCTGGGTAAATCCCTTGTGGGAGCGTGATGACCCGATAGTCTCCCAGCTCGCGACCTTCTTGGAGACCTTTCGTAAGGTCTTCGATGAGCCCGGTCGCCTGGTCTCCGCCACCGAGTCTTTATTTTGCCTTCGCCAGGGTACCCTCTCGGTGGGACAGTACGCCATCCAGTTCCGTACGTTATCCTCTGAGCTTGGGTGGAACAATGAAGCCCTGGTAGGGGCTTTTTGGCGTGGCTTGTCGGTCCGAATCAAGGACGAGTTGGCAGGCAGGGATACACCCACGTCTTTGGAGGATCTCATCTCGCTGGCAACACGAATTGATCTGTGTTTCCGGGAGCGTTCCCGCGAGGTCGCCAGGGAGAGAAGGCCCACTCGTTTTTCCTCTCCGACACACAGCCCTCCACGCTTGCGGTCCTCCGACTCGGCCACAGCTCCCGAACCCATGCAAGTGGACCGACTCAGGCCCGCGGAGCTACGCCGCCAGGAGAGACTCGCTCACGGTCTTTGTCTTTATTGTGGCAGCGCCTCCCATCTCCTGCGTTCCTGTCCTGTGAGGCCAGGAAACTCCTCCGCCTAGGACAGGTAAGAGAGGCCTCCCTAGGTGTCGTTGATACCCCTCTACCCCTGACCCTTTCTGTTTTGTTTCTCCTGGGCTCCAAACGTTTTTCGGAGATAGCCTATATTGACTCAGGGGCTGATGGAAATTTTATCCAACTCGAGGCAGTGAAGAGATTAGGGATACCTGTCAGGTCCTTGGAGGTTCCCCGGCAGTTAGCCTCTGTCGACGGCGTTCCCTTGCGTGAGGCCGTTACCCTGGTCACTGAAGAGCTGGAGTTACAGATCGGGGTTCTGCACCGTGAAAGGATAGCCTTCTTCGTGCTGCCGTCTTTGTCCCACACCGTGCTCCTGGGCCTTCCGTGGTTGCGGATGCATGAACCTGTCCTGGATTGGCGGTCCGGAGACGTTCTTCGCTGGGGCCGCTTCTGCCAGACTAGATGTCTCCGTCCAGTACAACCCCTCAAATGCTCGTCTCCTGTCTCGGGCCCTGAGGAGTTGCCTTCGGCTTGCTGGGCCTTTGCGGACGTCTTCGATAAGAAGGAGGCAGAGGTCCTTCCACCGCACCGGCAATATGATTGTCCTATCGAGCTTGTTCCTGGTTCAACCCCGCCCCGGGGGCGGATCTATCCGTTGAGTCCACTCGAGTCCCAGGCCATGACCGAATATGTACAGGAGAATTTGGCCAGGGGCTTCATCCGGAAGTCATCTTCTCCCGCTGGAGCTGGGTTCTTTTTTGTCAAAAAGAAAGACGGGTCTCTGCGCCCCTGTATTGACTATCGAGGTCTCAACGAGATTACTGTTAAGAATAGATATCCTCTACCTCTCATCCCCGAGTTGTTCGACCGGCTACGTGGGGCACGAATCTTTTCTAAATTGGATCTCCGTGGAGCCTACAATCTCATCCGTATTCGCTCCGGAGATGAGTGGAAGACCGCCTTCAACACCAGGGATGGACACTACGAGTATCTCGTCATGCCCTTTGGGTTATGCAACGCTCCCGCGGTCTTTCAGGAATTTGTGAACGACATTTTCCGAGACCTTCTGTATTCCTGTGTGGTCGTGTACCTCGACGATATCCTTGTCTTCTCTCCTGATCTGTCCATCCACAGAAGAGATGTCCGCCGAGTACTGTTCCGTTTGAGGGAGAATCGCCTGTACGCCAAATTGGAGAAGTGCGCCTTTGAACAGTCTTCTCTTCCATTTCTAGGCTATATCATCTCCGACTCTGGCCTGCGTATGGATCCTGAGAAGGTCTCTGCCGTGCTTAACTGGCCACGTCCTCAAGGGGTGAAAGCCATTCAGCGCTTTCTCGGCTTCGCAAACTACTATCGGCAGTTCATCCCCCATTTTTCCTCTTTGACTGGCTCTATCTCGTCTTTGATCCGTAAAGGAGCCAACCCGCACGTCTGGACCCCTGAAGCAGAGGGAGCCTTTCTATCTCTGAAACGAGCATTTGCCACGGCTCCCGTACTCCATCGCCCTGAGGTCAACAAACCATTCGTCCTCGAAGTAGATGCATCCGCGACTGGAGCTGGAGCGGTTTTGTCTCAAAAGTCTTCCTCTGGTAGGCTCGTTACGTGCGGTTTCTTTTCCAAATCATTCTCCACCCCAGAGCGGAATTATTCCATCGGAGACCGAGAACTGCTTGCCATCAAGTTAGCCCTAGAGGAGTGGAGATACTTACTGGATGGCGCCGCACATCCCTTCACAATCTTCACAGACCATAAAAATCTAGCTTACCTTCGGTCTGCACAAAGACTCAACCCTCGGCAAGCCAGGTGGTCTCTGTTCTTCGGTCGATTTGATTTTGACCTGCATTTTCGTCCAGATAACAAGAATCTCAAAGCCGACGCCTTGTCCAGGTCCTCTCTTTCCGCAGATGTCGAGGAAGAACCCGCGCATATCTTGGACCCATCCAGGTTCATCACCGTGGCACCGCTTTCTCTCCTCGCAACCCCACCAGGCAAGACTTTTGTTCCGGAGAAGGACCGAAGACGAATCCTCCACTGGGGTCATGCTTCCAAGCTGGCTGGTCATCTCGGCCATAAAAAGACACTTCTCCTGGTGTCCCGCTATTACTGGTGGCCGACTCTTTCCCAGGATGTCCGGGATTTCGTCGCCTCCTGCCTCTCGTGTGCCAAGATCAAGGTGCCTAGGCAGCTGCCTTCTGGTCTTCTACATCCGCTTCCAGTACCCTCGTCTCCTTGGCAACACATTGCCATGGACTTTATTACGGACCTACCCTCGTCTGCCAACTGTACTGTCGTCTTAGTGGTGGTAGATAGGTTTTCTAAGATGGCACACTTCATCCCTCTTCCCGGCTTGCCATCGGCCCCAGCCTTGGCGAAGATTTTCGTTCAGCACATCTTCCGTCTTCATGGACTGCCCCAACATATTGTTTCAGACAGAGGAGTCCAGTTCACCTCTCGCTTCTGGAGAGCCCTATGCAGATCGATGCATGTCACCCTCGACTTCTCCTCTTCTTACCACCCACAGTCCAACGGTCAGGCAGAACGAACGAATCAAAGTTTGGTGAATTACCTCCGGCATCTTTCTAACATCCACCAAGATGACTGGTCTGAACTACTCCCGTGGGCTGAGTTCGCCTATAATAATCACGTCAATGAGTCTTCTGGCAAATCCCCTTTCTTTGTCGTCTACGGTCAACATCCTGGTGTACCTCTACCGGTTCCTCCCGCCTCGGGTGTACCGGCGGCTGATCTTCTGTCCGGTGAATTCTCCAGGATCTGGCAGGAGACCAAGACCGCTCTCGAGTTGGTACGTAACAGGGTTAAGAGACACGCAGACAAGAGGCGCCTGGATGTCCCGCCATATCACCCAGGTGATAAAGTTTGGCTAGCCTCCAAGTTTATTCACCTCAAAATCCCGTCCCATAAGCTGGGTCCCCGCTATATTGGACCTTTTGAGGTCTTGTCCCGTATTAATGATGTCTCCTACAAACTACGGCTTCCCGCCTCTCTCCGCATCCCTAATGCTTTTCATGTGACTTTGCTTAAGCCAGTCATCTTCAATCGTTTCCTTTCTAAGGCCCCTCACTCACCTCCGCCTGCCTCCGCAGACGATGTATTTGAGGTTAGAGATATTTTGGCCATGAGAAAGCAAAAAGGGAAAACCTTTTTTTTGGTTGAATGGAAGGGCTTTGGCCCTGAGGAGAGGTCCTGGGAGCCCCAGGAGAATATCCAAGCTCCTCGAATCTTGGCTAAATTTTTTTCCGGTCTGCGGAGGGGGGCGCGTAAGGAGGGGGGTACTGTCACGCGGCGGCTGCCGCACACTCCTTCCCTTACCTCCCCCCGGCCCCAGCTCACCCGCTCGCCGGTGGCCTCCTCGCTTCGGCGCCGGCTGCTGCGGTCCACGGCGCGGTCTCTCCCGGCCATCCTTCCTCGGCCGGCGACCGCCTCCGTCCGGCCCTCTGGATCGAGCCAGGTGCGCGCCCCCGCTCCTCCTCCTCGGGGGCCGCGCGTCCACTCTATGGCCGGGCGCGCGCTCTCCTCCTCCTGAGGACGCGCGCCTCCTCCTCCAACTGGAGGTCACGACCCGGAAGGCCTCCTACTTCCCTATATCAGGCCGCCTCCTACAGCTGGCGATGCCTGACTATCACTAGACCTTGCTAGTGACTCTGGCCCGCTCTCCTTGTGCTTCCCAGCCTCCTGACCTTCCGTTACTCATTCCTCCTTGTTCTCTCTCCTAGGCTCAGTGTCTCCAAGCCTTGCCCGTCACTTCAGTGTCTCCAAGCCGTGCCCGTCACTTCAGTCTCTCCAAGCCGTGCCCGCCACTTCAGTGTCTACAAGCCGTGCCCGCCACTTCGGTGTCTCCAAGCCTTGCCCGTCACTCCTGTGTCTCCAAGCTGTGCCGTCTCTCCTTTGTCTCCTAGCCGTGCCCGTCTTTTCTGTGCCGCCAAGCCGTGCCGTCTGTCCAGTGTCTCCAATCCGGATCTACCTGTCTGTCCGCTGATACGTTCCCTGGGTACCAGCTGCCGTGGTGATAGTTACCCGCGGGCTTGCTACATACACTCCCTGTATAGGGGGTGGTCCACCTGGTCAGCTCGCCCTCGGGAGGTTCGTTGCCACGGTCTAGTGGGTCCACCCCAGGAGTACCTTACACCCAGGAATGCACATCTAATTCTGATGGAAGCTTGAAGTGTTCCTTCAAGATTTTAGAATACTGAACACCTGACTAAGGGTGAAGGGCACATAGTGTAAGAGTTCTGGCTCTATCTGCCCCTAGTACTATGCAGCATAATCTCCTCTTCATGTTCATCAGAGGAGGAACTGTGCCACTGTGTGATCTGTCTTTCTGTGTGTGTGTACTCCCCCCCCCCCGAGACTGGAGCTCCGGTGTGGCACATAGGATCTTCAGTCTCAGCAAGTGCAGTGTCTGATGGCCCACACCTCCCTTCTGCTATCTGTTGTATCGGGAGGGAACCTGTGTTGTCATGTGTGGGGAGTGATTCACTTTCTTCTCCCGGTGTTATAACTGTCTCTTTAGAGAGAGTGCTCTGTGGAACTAGGGACACCTCATTGTCTAGATCTGGCACTGGACCAGCGGCTGACGATGAACTGAGAGGTGGGTGAGAAAAAGAAAGAGAGAAGGGTGGAGGAGAGTGGGGAGGAGACAAAAAGGGAGGAGATGGTGAAGACAAGGAGGAGGGAAGAGGAGAGGGATGAGAGGTGGACGTTGGTGATGAAGATGGAGAGGGAAGAGTGATAGGAGAGAGAAAAGGAGGAGGAGGAGGAAGGATAGGAGGAGATATAGATGAGAGAGGGGAGGAGATTGTGAGAATAGCAGAGATAGAGGGAGGAGAGGGATGGGAGGAGGGAAGAGTGAGGAGAGAGGAGAAGGCATTCTTAGACCTGTGGTCCTTCTCAGACGGCACAGATTAGTATGAAAACACTTTTTCCTACACGTAAAACAAAAAAACAATCCTGTCTTATTCTCACTATCTGCTATCATCTTCTGCGCTGTTAAAATCCTTTGTCACTTTAAGAAATGCAGACGGCAATTACTAGCTACTTCCCTTTTTCCTTTCAATACATCATGTCATGCTACAGCTTAAAGAAAAAAAACTGTTCTTGCAAAAAAAAAAAAAACACGTACTATGTCTTTTTTAAAACTGAAAAAGGGTGATTAAAACTTTGAACACTTTGCAACCCCTTTTAACCTGCTTAAAAGGGAAAGAAAAAGAAAACAAGAATATTTAGTGAATAACCCAACGCAGGTAAAAATTCTCTTTTTAACAAAACTGAAAGAAAGAGGTGAAAACTAAACCTAAAAAACTGACAAAATGTCACAAAAAGTGGAAGAAAACTAAAAAGAGATAAAAAGGGAAAAATGATTTTTCTTTCTTTTTTTTTCCTTAAAAAGATTTTTAGAGGATGAAACCCAAAAATAATTGATAAAATCAAAAAGTATATAGTATATAAACTTTGAAAAAAGAATCCACGCAGAAAAACCTTGGTAAAACGCTGCAAAAATAAAAATTAAAATCTAAAAATTAATACAGCCTCCAACAATAAAAAGTGTTAATTCAGAATGCAGGCACTCAACTTCCTCTTTTTTATGCCTGCGTCTCTGTAAAATCTGAGAACAATGTAATGAGAGGGAGGGGTGAAGTGCCCACAGACTCAGCTTTCCCAAAACTTCTAACAGTACAGTAACAAGAATGAAAATCTCCACCAAAAATGCAAGATAAAACATAAAATAGGGAGAAGCAGAGTCCAGAATATAACAATATGTAAAAAAAAAAAAGAAAAATATATCAGGGGCACACCCTGTAAGCAAAAAAGGACGTTTACAATAAAAAAAAGCAAAACTCTTTCTGCTTCAGATCTTCGCGGAAACCTGCAATGAATTCACATATAGACGTCCAGGGAGAGAGATCGAAAGCCTTTGTCTTGTGACACGTATGTGAAACAGCTGCTGGTAACCGATAACTGCCAACCACACTGGGTGCACTGCGCTGGTGACCCGGGAATGTTAACACGCTGTACCGGACGTCCTGACTGGCTCGTCAGTATCAGTAATGTGATAACTCCCACTATGTTGCCACCAACTGATGCCTGGGCCGGCTTCTCCTGTCCTTCCCTGTGACCAGGTGTGTTGGTGGCAACCTGTCAAGTGGTTTGGCTCGCAATATCTCCCCTAAGCTAACACCACCGCGTGGCCTGGCGTGGGCGCTGTTGTCCCTTCCTGTGAACGGGTGTTTGTTGTGATAGCTTGATGTGAGATTTGCCTTGTGATATCTCCGTAAGGCCCCCCACCACCTATCCCTGGGCGAGGCTTCACCTGTCCTCCCCCTGTGTCCAGGTGTATTTGTGAGGACCTATCTGAGTGGGTCAAACTCCCCCGTTATCGGTCTACCATCAACCATAAACACAAATCTGTCACAATTTCCCACCAACTCTCCCACCTGAATCTTAGACACACAGGACCACAGTAGACACTTAGCTTATCCCTGGGTTTGGATTTGCGCGTGGCCTTTTTAACACTACCTAGGTTTGGTGACCACACTGACCGGCTAGAGTTGCTGACCCGGACTGGGCACAGGGAACATTCAGGTAAGATAACTAGATTTTCTTACCTTACTTATGGAGTTGCGCAAATCTCCGTTCCCATGAGCCAAGACCTTGGCCGACACCTCTGCCCTCTCCGGTCAGCAGGATCCCCGTGTGTTTTCGTCCACGGCCCCACGTTGGGCATTTGTGCTGAGGTTCAGCAAATTCCTAAATATTCAACACACATTTGATTCACAGCTAAATGGTTTATGCTTCTCTACCTGCCACCTCTCAATTCCCAACAATCGGAAATTTCTCTATAATGAAAGTTGTAGGTCTGTATGTAAAACTTGCTTTTTTCACACCTTTATGACTTATCCTGTGAATAGGACATACAGTGGGGAAAAAAGTATTTGGTCAGCCACCAATTTTGCAAGTTCTCCCACTTAAAAAGGTGAGAGATGCCTGTAATTGACATCATAGGTGGACTGCAACTAGTCAAAATAAGAAAACAAATCCAGAAAATCACCTTTTCTGATTTGGCAAGATTTATTTTTCAAGTTATGGTGGAAAATAAGTCTTTGGTCACCTAAAAACATGCAAAATTTCTGGCTCTCACAGACCTGTAACTTCTTTAAGAGGCTCCTCTGTCCTCCACTCATTACGTGTAGTAATGGCACTTGTTTGAACTTGTTATCAGTATGAAAGTCACCTGTCCACAACCTCAAACAGTCACACTCCAAACTCCATTATGGTGAAGACCAAAAAGCTGTCGAAGGACACGAGAAACAAAATTGTAGCCCTGCACCAGGCTGGTAAGACTGAACCTATAATAGGAAAGCATCTTGGTGTGATGAAATCAACTGTGAGAGCAATAATAAGAAAATAGAAGACATACAAGACCCTCGATCTGGGGCTCCACACAAGATCTCACCCCGCGGGGTCAAAATGATCTCAAGAACGGTTGGCAAAAACCCAGAACCACATGTGGGGACCTAGTGAATGACCTGCATAGAGCTGGGACCACCGTAACAAAGGCTACCATCAGTAACATACTACTCTGCCAGGGATTCAGATCCTGCAGTGCCAGACGTGTTATGTGGATTTATTTTTGATTTGGGTAGATTTACCCCTGTGCGTACTGTGGCCTGTCCTGATTAGGCAGAGTCTTATTGAGCGCTCAAAGAAGGAAAGACGCCACACAATGGTTAGCAGCAATACCTTCCAGCAAAAACTCTGGAAATTTATTGAATATACTTGGTTTTATCAGTTGTACAGAAAGGAGTGGTTACTCATTAACATAAAGGCTTTACTTCTTAGCTAATTGGTCAGTTTAAATGCATAAACATATATGGGCATCCGACCTAAGGTGACTTAAGCATCAGATGATATACTGCCCTTTGTCTTACAATGTCAGCAATGTTCTGATATCGGCTGGCACATCTGGCCTAACTTCCTCTTTCTATGTCTGGGACAAATATCACAAGACAATGCTATCATAAGATACCATCTGCACCCCAGACTCTCTCATGGGGGGGGCAGGAGGTCATTTCCACCAACTAGTTACAAGGTTCAAACTGTGAATATATATCTGTGTGTATATGAGTATTAAGAATACATGAGTATATAGCAGTATATGGAGTATATAGCCTATAGCAGGCAAGTGAGATCTATATGAAATACATATACATATATATTTCCATAACACGTGTCCCCCTGCTTAAGCCAGTACATGTCTGGGCCCGTCTGAAGTTTGCTAGAAAGAATTTGGATTATCCAGAAGAGTATTGGGAGAATGTCATATGGTCTGATGAAACCAAAGAAGAACTGTTTGGTAGAAACAAAACTCGTGTTTGGAGGAGACAGAATGCTGAATTACATCAAAAGAACACCTTACCTACTCTGAAACATGGGAGTGGCAACATCATACTTTGGGACTGTTTCTCTGCAAAGGGACCAGGATGACTGAACCGTGCACATGAAAGAATGAATGGGGCCATGTATCATGAATTTTTGAGCGCAAACCTCCTTCCATCAGCAAGATCATTGAAGATGAAATGTGCTTGGGTCTTTCAACATGATAATGATCCCAGGCACACCAGCAGGGCAACAAAGGAGTGGCTTCGTAAGAAGCACATGAAGGTCCTGAAGTGGCCTAGCCAGTCTCCAGATATCAACCCAATAGAAAACCTTTGGTGGGATTTGAAAGTCCGTGATGCCCAGCGACAGGCCTAAAACATCACTGCTCTAGAGGAGATCTGCATGGAGGAATGTGCCAACATACCACCAACAGTGTGTGCCAAACTTGTGAAGACTTACAGAAAATGTTTGACCTCTGTCATTGCCAACAAAGGATATATAACAAAATATTGAGATGAACTTTGGTTAATAACCAAATACTTATTTTCTACCATAATTTGAAAAATAAAGCTTTCCAAATCAGACAAGGTGATTTTCTGGATTTGTTTTCTCATTTTGACTCTCATAGTTGTGGTCTACATATGATGTAAATTACAGGTCTCTCTTATCTTTTTAAGTGGGAGAACTTGCACAATTAGTTGCTGACTAAATACTTCTTACCCCCTGTACATGTCTGAGATTGGAATACCCCATATAAAGCTTTAACAGGTTTGTCTTCTATCATATATAAAGCTCAATGTGGGTGTGTATGTATGTATGTATGTATGTCCGGGATTGGCATCCGCACCGTCGCAGCTACAGCCACAAAATTTGGCACAGTCACACATCTGGACCCTGAGAGCGTCATAGACTTTGTTGTGAGGCAAAATTTTAACCCCACATGTTCCAATTCACCAAACAATTTTGCCCCTATCTACATAATGGGGAAAAAGTGTACATATTGGCATCTGCACCGTCGTAGCTACAGCCACAAAATTTTGCAGTCACACGTCTGGACCCCGAGAGCGTCATAGGCTATGTTGTGAGGCAAAATTTTAACCCCGCGCGTTCCAATTCACCAAACAATTTTGCCCCTATCTACATAATGGGGAAAAGTGCATATATGTATTGGTATCTGCACCGTCATAGCTACAGCCACAAAATTTTGCACAGTCACACGTCTGGACCCCGAGAGCGTCATAGGCTATGTGATGTGAGGTGAAATTTTAACCCTTCGCGTTCCAATTCACCAAACAATTTTGCCCCTATCTACATAATGAGGGAAAAGTGAAAGGAAAAGTGTTGGAGGCAAATTGACAGCTGCCAGATGTGAACAAGGGGGACTGAAAGAATGAGAGTGATGGCGCCAAAGAGTATATACCATACATTTGCTAAGGTGGGGCCCTGACATGGGATACTCACCACACACGGGGATATGAACACATACACAAAATGCGCCACACACTACCATGTGCTTCAACACATATACCACCCTCAGCACACATTTCACCACACATACACCAACCTCGCCACATAAAAGTCAAAACACAGAAGTCGCCACTCAAAAACTCGCCACGCTGTCCCAGAGCTGTTTAAAAGATGAAAAATGAGCTGTGATTGGTTGCTATCAGCAACAGTTTTCTTTGTAGACAGTTGTGGTAACTGAGGCCTATTATTCTTATCATTTCTATGGTGTTATCGTCCTTCTGTAAAGCTGGAAATAACACAATTTATTACCGTGCCAACACAGACCACCCTCTGACACAGACTGCAAGGGGAGCCCAGTATCACACAGGATAGGATTAGATACACGGCTCAGCAGTCAGTATCACACAGGAGAGGATTAGATACACGGCTCAGCAGTCAGTATCACACAGGATAGGATTAGATACACGCCTCAGCGTCAGTAACACACAGGATAGGATTAGATACACGCCTCAGCAGTCAGTATCATACAGGATAGGATTAGATGCATGGTTTTTATGTGCAATATAATCATTATAATGTGTTATAACTATCCACAGTTGGTTACAATGCCCAGGCAACGCCGGGCTCTTCAGCTAGTTATAATATAAAACAATATTAAGACCAACTAATATTCCTATAGCTATAGTTGTCTGGCAAAAAAGATAGCATCAATAGATAAACCCAAAAAAGAAAAATACAAAATATTTCAAATTTTATTAAATCTAAAAAAACTGACAAAGAATTTTATAAAGATTAAAACAGAGTAACCCAACGGAGGGCTAACAACAAACTACACAAGGCTTATAAATAGTATACAAATAGTGTTTCTACATAGTCATAGCAGTACATATCCTTGAGGGCTGCATATATGTCAATGGGAAGAATACTAAATACAAGCTTACATGACAATAGTCAATGGCCCTGTTAGGTTTGTAGTCCTGAGCCCCAACATGCATTTCACCCAGCTTTGTCAGGGAAAATGTCTATGTTGCACATGCCCCCTGATGAAGCTGGGTGAAACACATGTTGGAGCACAGGGCTCCACACCTAACAGGGCCATTCACTATTGTCATACTGTATAAGCTTGTATTTAATATTCTATTTATTGACATATATGTAACCCACTAGCGTATGTACAGCTATAGCTATGTGGATGCACTGTTTGTATACTATTTATAATCTTTGGGTGGTTTCCTGTTAGCCCTCCAACGGATTACTCTATTTTAATCTTTATAAAAGTCTTTGTGAATTTTTTATACTTAATAGAGTATGAAATATTTGTGAGACATTTAAAGCACCATCTTTTTTGTTTTTTGGTTTATCTATTACAAAATAATACATTGAGAAGAGAAATGAGCGAATCGATTTGCAGGACTCAGGTCCAGTATCCATTTTAGTGGCACCTGGCAGCTAGATGGGAGACTCAGGAATCTTTTACCTTCCAGCATCCTCAATGCAATATTTAATTTGTTGATGATGGCATGATGTCATCTGTGGGATGTGATGTACAGATTAGGTCACTTCAGTGCTGGCTAATCTAAAGCTGCACAGGGAACTCCAGAAGATAAGAGATTTGCGGGTCTCCAGTCTAGCTGACAGGTTTCTGAGTCTAAGAACACCTGCTGTTCAAAACGTGTCCAGTCTCCCAGTTGCAACCTTCCCTCCGGTCATACCAATTAGTGCAGACCCATCGATCATTCATACTGCTGAGAAGCTTACGCCTTCACATGAGCTATAAACTATTGGAGATAGACACGCGTCATTTTATAACTAATATAAACACTTGAAAATAATCACTGCCTTATATAAATGGGTGATTTTGGCTCTCAAATGACATAGTAATATCAGGGAACCTCTAATCATGTAATGACATGATGTCTAAATAAACAATCAGCATTAGATGAATTAGACATACAGATGGATAGCAGCTAGACAAAGAACAGTGGAGCACGTGTGCTACAGCGTCTGGTGCATTATAATTCACAGAATTCTCTTTTTTGTTTTTGGTCCTATTATGTTACAAGTATAGAATAGGTTTTTTTCCTATCCCTCTATTATGAGTGTATCCTCTTTGTGTGTGGTATATTGACGACGTAATTTTATTCTGGTCTGGCGCAAGTGGTAAATTTACTCAGTTTAAAGCTGAGTCAGAAAAAAATTCAGAGGAACTAAAATGACAAAATGTTAAGGGTACAGGTACGAATTCAATATTTTAAAATGAAATACCTAAATGTCTAAAAAAGTATATACAGTGGCATGTAAAAGTCTGGGCACCCCTGGTCAAAATTACTGTTATTGTGAACAGTTAATTAAGTTAAAAGATGAAAAGATCTCTAAAATGCCTAAAGTTAAAAGATGACACATTTCCTTTGTATTTTAGGCAAAAATATATATATATATATATTTATTTCTTATATAAAGCTCAATGTGGGTGTGTATGTATGTATGTATGTCCGGGATTGGCATCCGCACCGTCGCAGCTACAGCCACAAAATTTGGCACAGTCACAAGTCTGGACCCCGAGAGCGTCATGGGCTTTGTTGTGAGGCAAAATTTTAACCCCGTGCATTCCAATTCACCAAACAATTTTGCCCCTATCTACATAATGGGGAAAAAGTGTATGTATTGGCATCTGCACCGTCATAGCTACAGCCACAAAATTTGGCACAGTCACACGTCTGGACCCCGAGAGCGTCATAGGCTATGTTGTGAGGTGAAATTTTAACCCCGCATGTTCCAATTCACCAAAAAATTTTGCCCCTATCTGTGACGTCCGCCTGCGGTTCTGGGCTGCAGCCAGACAACACCCCGAGAAACACTGATACCCTTTACCCCTATACAGGGATCTGGATTTACAACAGAGCCCAGGAGGTAGCTGTCTGAATATGAGCAGCAGCCAGAGCAGGACGGTCGTCAGAGAGGGGTTAAAAAACGGGACCAAAAGCGTAGTCAGGAATCCGAGTCTTAACCAGGGAAACAGCAGAAGTACAAAAACAGCGGGCAGTAGCAGAGTCAAATTCAGGCCAAGGTCAGAGTCATAAACCAGGAGGACGGCAGAGGTACAGAATCGTTAGGCAGTAGCAGAGTCAGAATATCCAGGCCAAGGTCACAAACCGGGAGAATAGCAGAAGTACAAAATCGTCAGGCAATAGAGGGGTCAGAAATCCAGGCTGAGGTGAGTCAAACAATAGTCAATCACCAAGTAGCGCACAGGGGAACCAAGAATATATCCAGCGGCTTGCAAGACCAGTCCCAAGGTATTTGAGGGATCAGGTCACCCCTCACAGGTTCCTGGACTGATGATGTCATCAGTACCGCCCCCAGGACCAGGCCAGATGATGATGCAGTAACCTTCTGATGACTGACAGAGGGGCGGAGCCTGCGCCCACCAGATACCTGTGCAGGTGCCCTTACTCTGTCAGCACCATAACTCACGGGCGAGCCATGGCGCCTCCTAGTGACCGCGACCGGAACAGCAGGCCCCGAATTTAAAGGCAACATGACAGACCGGCGCCTCCTAGAGGCTAAAGTCGGGACAGTAGGCCCTGAGTCTGATGTGACGGAACCACGGCCCCTCCCAGTGGCCAAGGCAGGAACAGCCATCCCTGAGTCTGATGACAAAGTGGCAGTCCGGCGCCTCCTAGTGGCCGCGACCGGAACAGCAGGCCCCAAGTCTGACGGCGACGTGACAGTACCCCCCCTCCAAGAGGGGCCTCCGGACCCTCAAAACCTGGTTTGTCAAGGTGAAGGAGGTGAAACCTTCTAATCAACCCCTTGGCATGGATGTCACTAGCGGGGACCCAGGACCTCTCCTCCGGGCCGTAGCCCTTCCAATGCACCAAATATTGCACAGACTTTCTCACTAAACGGGAATCAAGGATACCCTGGACTTCGTACTCCAAGGCACCCTTGACCAAAACTGGAGGAGGAGGGGACTGGATGAATTGGGGAGCGGTACACCTTGAGGAGGGATTTGTGGAAAACATTAGGTATTTTAAATGACTGTGGGAGCTTTAAACGAAAGGCTACCGGATTAATTACCTCTAAAATCTCATAGGGACCAATAAACCTGGGGCCCAGTTTGGCAGATGGCACCTTAAGCTTAATGTTTTTGGTAGACAGCCAAACTTTGTCCCCAACTCCTAGGTGCGGCCCCGAGGACCTCCGTTTATTTGCGGCCGAAGCCTACCTGACCTGGGACCCTTTCAAGTTTGTGTTCACCTCTGACCAGATTGTACTTAAGTGACGTATGGAATTCTCTACTCCCGGGAGCTCCGACATCTTGGCCGAAAATGAACAAAAACGTGGGTGCAAACCATGATTGCAGAAGACCGGGGTGGTTTTGATAGATTCCTGGTATTGGTTATTTAGAGCGAATTCAGCTAATTGGAGATGTTCCGCCCAATCGGACTGATGTTCCGAGACATAGCAGCGAAGATATTGCTCTAGAGCCTGGTTGGTACGCTCCATTTGACCATTGGTCTCAGGGTGGTAAGCGGAGGAGAAGGATAATTCAATACCAATACGTTTGCAGAATGCCCTCCAGAATCTAGAAACAAACTGGGCACCTCGGTCGGACACGATATTCTCTGGAGCGCCATGCAGTCGTATTACATGAACAATAAACAACTTACTCAAAGTTTCTGAATTAGGTAATCCAGAGAGGGGCACGAAATGACATTGCTTACTGAACCTGTCCACCACCACCCAGATTCATGTCTTCCCTTCTGAGGGTGGTAGGTCAGTAATGAAGTCCATGGACTCTCTGGAGCGGGCAAGGACTGGAGCCAGCCGGCAGGCCGATTATGAGGGGACTTGGCGCGAGCACAGATTTCACAAGCTAGTACATAATCCTTACAGTCCTTAACTACCATTGGCCACCAAAAATTCCTAGTCACAAGTCTGACGGTATTATTGACACCAGGATGGCCTGCCAGGACAGAGTCGTGCGACTCCTTCAGAACTTGTAGGCGAAATGGTGCTGGAACAAACAACTTCTGGGGGGGTGTCGAGTCAGGGGCTGGTTCTGGGGATCTACGGATCTCCTCCAGAAGGTCCAAAGACACGGCCGACACAACAATCCCATTGGCCAGTATTGGAACTGGCTCCGAGTCCTCAGCCTGTGAGGGGCAGAAGCTTCGAGAGAGAGCATCAGCCCTCGCGTTTTTAGTACCAGGACAAAAGGTGATTAAAAAATCAAACCTAGAGAAGAACAAGGCCCACCTCGCTTGTCTAGGATTTAATCTTTTAGCTGACTCCAGGTAAGTCAGATTCTTGTGATCTGTAATCACAGTGATCTTATGTTTGGCGCCTTCGAGGAAGTGGCGCCATTCCTCGAAGGCCCATTTGATCGCCAATAATTCCCGATTACCTATATCGTAATTTTTCTCAGTGGCAGAGAATTTGCAGGAGAAAAAGGCACATGGGCGAAGCCGAGTGAGTGATGCAGTGCCTTGCGACAGCACTGCTCCCACTCCGACCTCAGAGGAATCCACCTCTACAATAAACGGGTGGTCCAGATCAGGCTGAACCAAAACTGGGTTGGCTACAAAGCACTCTTTTAACGTAGCAAAAGCCTGAATTGCCTCAGGGTTCCAATTGGTCAAATTTTCGGGTCAAATCCGTGCGTGGTTTAGCAATTTCGGAGAAACCCCTGATGAATTTTCGGTAATAGTTTGCAAACCCTAAAAATCGCTGCAGCGCTTTTAGCGACTTGGGTTGCACCCAAGCTTTAATAGGTAGGATTTTGGCAGGATCCATACGGAAGCCTTTGCTTGAAACCATGTATCCTAAAAATTGTACCTCCTCTGCAAAAAAAAACACATTTCTCCAGTTTAGCAAACAGGGAGTGTTCTCGCAGTCTCTGCAGTACAGAGCGAACGTGTTGAGCATGTGTCACAGGGTCAGCAGAGTAAATCAAAATGTCATCTAAATACACGACGACATACACCCCACAAATGTCCCTGAAAATGTCATTTACAAAGTGCTGGATCACGGCAGGTGCATTACTGAGACCGAACGGCATTACCAGGTACTCAAAGTGGCCAAGGAGTGTATTAAAGGCCTTTTTCCACTCATCACCATTTCTTATGCGGACTAGATTGTATGCCCCCCGGAGGTCAAGTTTAGTAAACCAACGGGCTCCCATTAACTGATTAAAAAGATCAGGGATGAGTGGAAGCGGATACTGGTTCTTTATGGTGATTGCATTCAATTCCCGGTAATCAATGCAGGGTCTGAGACCTCCATCTTTCTTTTCTAAAAAGAAGAAGCCAGCTCCAACTGGCGAAATGGACGGTCTAATAAACCCTTTTTTTAAGCTATCTGCTATGTACTCGTTCATTGCCTGACGCTCTGGACCTGAGAGATTAAATATTCTTCCCTTAGGGAGACAGGCATCCGGAATCAGGTCTATGGGGCAATCATACTCTCTGTGAGGGGGTAGCTTTTCAGATTCTGCAATAGAAAAGACATCCTCAAAATCTCTGAAGACAAACGGTATGCAGGGAGGTTTAACCTTAACTTGGTTCACTGCTAGGGATATGCAATTTTCCTGACACTGTGGACTCCAGCGTACAACGTCACCCAAGTGCCAGTCGATGACAGGATTATGCTGGTGTAGCCATGGCATACCCAGAATAACTGCAGAGGATAAATTGTCCATCACAAAAAATGACACAAGCTCAGTATGTAAGGCTCCCACAGATATAGCAACTTTGGCAGTAACAAACTTAACCCCCTCCTGAATAATAGACGTGCCATTAATAGCCATGGTTTTAATAGGGGCGTTAAGTTTTAGTAATGGTACACCCAGATACCTAGCAGTCAAAGAATCCATAAAATTTCCTTCAGACCCACTATCCACATACGCGTTTAAACAGAGAGTTTTCTGACCAAATAAAACTGAGATAGGTAATAAAACTTTCGCCGCATCTGCGGGCAATACCTGAGCCTCTGGACAACCATAGCCAGAGTAGTTGCCCAGAGGCCGACGTGCCAGGAGCATGGATCTCTGACGTGCAGCTCTCTCCCTGAGGACTCCAGACTGCAGCATGCTTGTGCAGGAGAATGAGAGTGATCTTCCAGGCTGTGCAATGCAACAGGTGTTCAGGCCAAAAATCAGCTCAGTCAGGAGAAAGAAAAAAAAAAGTTCAGGGAAACTGCCTTTACATATGTTAGGAATATACATAAGAAGCAGTTTTATTTTATGGCCGGATATAATGTGACGTCCGTCTGCGGTTCTGGGCTGCAGCCAGACAACACCCCGAGAAACACTGATACCCTTTACCCCTATACAGGGATCTGGATTTACAACAGAGCCCAGGAGGTAGCTGTCTGAATATGAGCAGCAGCCAGAGCAGGACGGTCGTCAGAGAGGGGTTAAAAAACGGGACCAAAAGCGTTGTCAGGAATCCGAGTCTTAACCAGGGAAACAGCAGAAGTACAAAAACAGCGGGCAGTAGCAGAGTCAAATTCAGGCCAAGGTCAGAGTCATAAACCAGGAGGACGGCAGAGGTACAGAATCGTTAGGCAGTAGCAGAGTCAGAATATCTAGGCCAAGGTCACAAACCGGGAGAATAGCAGAAGTACAAAATCGTCAGGCAATAGAGGGGTCAGAAATCCAGGCTGAGGTCAGAGTTAGGGATGGGCGAGTCTACTCGCTAGGACTCGTTACTCGGCGAATAGTAAGGGACTCGCTAGGACTCGTTACTCGGCGAATAGTAAGGGACTCGCTGGACTCGTTATCGGCGAGTCTCCCAGTGATTACTCGCACAGTAACGAGTCCAATGCAAGTCAATGGCAATCCTAGTTTTGTCAGAGTTTTTTTTCTCACTCGCTAGACTCGCTATATCACATCGCTGTCAACAGCGAGTCTGAGCGAGTCTACGATTCCGAGTCCTGTATACTGGATTCGGGACTCACTTATACAGAATCTGTTATGTTCCTACAAGTTTCCAAGACAGCCTATGTCAACACACAGCGATTGTGAGCGAGTCTGAGCGAGTCTACGAATCCCGAGTCCTGTATACTGGATTCGGGACTCGCAAATTTAGAATCTGTTATGTTCCTACAAAGCTTCCGAGACAGCCTAGCGTGTTAGGTCAGAAAACTTTTTTAGATGGACCAGCATATTAGCCAATCATATTCAGTAATGTTGGTTGTGGCAGGACTATGATTGGCTTCTGTCCATCGTGATGCCTATGTCATGTATGAGAGGCGAGGCTATATATAAGCCTTTTCCACCGCCATTTCCTCTACATTCCTGAGAGATCTGAGATAGAGCAGGGTGAGGTAGATGCTTGAGCAGATCATAGTGATTGTCAGTTAGTGTAGGGAAACTTCAAGATTCCTTATATTAAACCCAAACAGCTCTTCTGAGAGCTACCAGGAGGACAGAGGAGTACTGTGTAGACTGTAGGCAGGCAGGCAGGGAGGATCAAGCCTTACAGTGCAGTGCACAGTGCAGGGACTAGTGTGCAGCTTCACTGCTAGGTGTCAGCACACACACTTACCCCGCCAGCAAGTGACGCCTACAGCACCACCTAACTCCATCTCGGTGACTGTGCATTTGTCAACAATGTCACAAAAACCACAATTTCCCAAAAAAGAGGTTGCAAAGGGACGAGGTCGTGGCCGTAGCAGTGCAGGGAACATCACTTGAGCGATCTCCCTCCAGGCTGTAGTCCGCTGGATGTTATGCCCATAGGCAGGGTCAGTGGGGAGCCAAAGCAGGGGCCGAGCCTCCACCAGATCAATCAACTGCAGCGTGTTGACAGTGACACGGGCCATGATTGCTCTGTATTGCTCTGTGTGTGTGTGCGTATGTCAACTCGACTCGGATTATTTCCTGTTTGCTCAAAGCATGGTGTGTGCTAGAGAAAATCGCTTCCCTCGCCTCATCGGCGCTAAATAAGACAAACAAATGCGAATTTGGACTCGGACACAGCAGCAACAAACTGTTGCGAGTGGGGTTTACAAATCGCCAATGCAAGCGCTTTCCGAGACACATCTGCGATTTGTAAATCGCACATTACTCGCTAAGACTCGCTTCCCCATTCATTAACATTGGACTCGCTAGACTCGCAACGAGTAGCGAGTCCCGGGCTCGGACTCGCTAGAGTCAAGCGATTGAGTAATTTAGGACTTGCCCATCACTAGTCAGAGTCAAACAATAGTCAATCACCAAGTAGCACACAGGGGAACCAAGAATATATCCGGCGGCTTGCAAGACCAGTCCCAAGGTATTTGAGGGATCAGGTCACCCCTCACAGGTTCCTGGACTGATGATGTGATCAGTATCGCCCCTAGGACCAGGCCAGATGATGCTGCAGTAACCTTCTGATGACTGACAGAGGGGCGGAGCCTGCACCCACCAGATGTCTGTGCAGGTGCCCTTACTCTGTCAGCACCATAACTCACGGGCGAGCCATGGCGCCTCCTAGTGACCGTGACCGGAACAGCAGGCCCCGAATTTAAAGGCAACGAGACAGACCGGCGCCTCCTAGAGGCTAAAGTCGGGACAGTAGGCCCTGAGTCTGATGTGAAGGAACCACGGCCCCTCCCAGTGGCCAAGGCAGGAACAGCCGTCCCTGAGTCTGACGACAAAGTGGCGGTCCGGCGCCTCCTAGTGGCCGCGACCGGAACAGCAGGCCCCAAGTCTGACGGCGACGTGACACTATCTACAAAATGAGGAAAAAGTGAAAGGAAAAGTGTTGGAGGCAAATTGACAGCTGCCAGATGTGAACAAGGGGGACTTAAAGAATGAGAGCGATGGCGCCAAAGAGTATATACCGTACAGTTGCTTAGGTGGGGCCCTGACATGGGATGCTCACCACACACGGGGATATGAACACACACACAAAATGCGCCACACACTACCACGTGCTTCCACACATATACCACCCTCAGCACACATTTCACCACACATACACCAAACTCGCCACATAAAAGTCGAAACACAAAAGTCGCCACTCAAAACTCGCCACGCTGTCCCAGAGCTGTTTAAAAGATGAAAAATGAGCTGTGATTGGTTGCTATCAGCAACAGTTTTCTTTGTAGACAGTTGTGGTAACTGAGGCCTATTATTCTTATCATTTCTATGGTGTTATCGTCCTTCTGTAAAGCTGGAAGTAACACAATTTATTACAGTGCCAACACGGACCACCCTCTGACACAGACTGCAGGGGGAGCCCAGTATCACACTGGATAGGATTAGGTAAACGGCTCAGCAGTCAGTATCACACAGGACAGGATTAGATACAAGGCTCAGCAGTCAGTATCACACAGGAGAGGATTAGATACACGGCTGAGCAGTCAGTATCACACAGGATAGGATTAGATGCACAGCTCAGCAGTCAGTATCACACATGGTAGGATTAGATACACGCCTCAGCAGTCAGTATCACACAGGATAGCATTAGATACACAGCTCAGCAGTCAGTATCACACAGGATAGGATTAGATACGCAGCTCAGCACACAGTATCACCCAGAAAGGTATTAGATACATGGCTCAGCAGTCAGTATCACACAGGATAGGATTAGATACACCACTCAGCAGTCAGTATCGCACAGGATAGGATTAGATGCACGGTTTTTATGTGCAATATAATCATTATAATTTGTTATAACTAACCACAGTTGGTTACTATGCCCAGGCAATCTCGGGCTCTTCAGCTAGTATATATATATATATATATATATATATATATATATATACATACACTGCTCAAAAAAATAAAGGGAACACTTAAACAACAGACTATAACTCCAAGTAAATCAACTTCTGTGAAATTAAACTGTCCACTTAGGAAGCAAAACTGATTGACAATCAATTTCCCATGCTGTTGTGCAAATGGAATAAACAACAGATGGAAATTATTGGAGTGGTTCTGCAGGTGGGGACCACAGACCACATCTCAGTACCAATGCATTCTGGCTGATGTTTTGGTCACTTTTGAATGTTTGTTGTGCTTTCACACTCGTGGTAGCATGAGACGGACTCTACCACCCACACAAGTGGCTCAGGTAGTGCAGCTCATCCAGGATGGCACATCAATAGTAGCTGTGGCAAGAAGGTTTGCTGTGTATGTCTGCGTAGTTTCCAGAGGCTGGAGGCGCTACTAGGAGACAGGCCAGTACACCTGTACATGTGGAGGGGGCCGTAGGAGGGCAACAACCCAGCAGCAGGACCACTATCTCAGCCTTTGTGCAAGAAGGAACAGGAGGAGCACTGCCAGAGCCCTGCAAAATGACCTCCACTAGGCCACAAATGTGCATGTGTCTGCACAAATGGTTAGAAGCCGACTCCATGAGGATGGTCTGAGTGCCCGGCGTCCACAGATGAGGGTTGTGCTCACATCCCAACACCGTCCAGGACGCTTGACATTTGCCACAGAACACCAGGATTGGCAAATTCGCCACTGTGCTCTGTACAGATGAAAGCATGTTCAAACTGAGCACATGTGACAGACGTGACAGAGTCTGGAGACGCCGGGGAGAGCGATCTGCTGCCTGCAACATCCTTCAGCATGACGTATTTAGCAGTGGGTCAGTAATGGTGTGGGGTGGCATTTGTTTGGAGGGCCGCACAGCCCTCCATGTGCTTGCCAAAGGTTGTCTGACCACCATTAGGTACCAAGATGAGATCCTCAGACCCCTTGTGAGACCATATGCTGGTGCGGTTGGCCCTAGGTTCCTCTTAATGCAAGACAATGCCAGACCTCATGTGGAGTGGGTCAGAAGTTCCTGCAAGATGAAGGCATTGAAGCTATGGACTGGCCCGCCCGTTCCCCAGACCTGAATCCAATTGAACGCATCTGGGACATCTTGTGTCTCTCAATCCACCAATGTCACGCTGCAATGCAGGCTGTCCATGAGTTGGCGGATGCTTTAGTCCAGGTCTAGGAGGAGATCCCTCATGGCAACATCCTCTTATTCATCAGGAGCATGCCCAGCTGTCGTAGGGAGGTCAAAGAGGCACGTTGAGGCCACACACACTACTGAGCATCATTTCCTTGGGTCTTGAGGCATTTCCACTGAAGTTGGATCAGCCTGTAATTTGATTTTCCACTTTGATTTTGGGTATCCTTCCAAATCCAGACATCCATGGGATATTAATTTTGATTTACATTGATCATTTTTATGTTTTTTTTGTTCTCAACACATGCCACTATATAATGAATAAAGATTTGCAGCTGCGATATTTCATTCAGTAATATCTACGATGCGGCATCTTAGTATTCCCTTTATTTTTTTGAGCAGTGTATATAAAGTATACAGTATATATATATATATATATATATATAGTCTTTTTTTTTTTCATTTTTAAAAGTTTTAAAAAGGAAAATGGGCTTATAGTTAAATTTGGGCACCCTTGGATATTTGTGTGCTCAGATAACATTGACCAAGGTTTTAGACCTTAATTAGCCTGTTACGCTTATGGCTTGTCCACTATCATTGTTAGGAAAGTCTGGGTGATGCAAATTTCCCAGCTTTTTAAAAACCCAACCTCCTCTAACATTGTGCCAAAAAAAAGCAGCCATGGGTTCTAAGCAGCTGCATAGCACTCTAGAAATGAAAATGGTGGAGGCCCACAAAGCAGGAGAAGGCTATAAGAAGAGTGCAAAGTGTTTTCAAGTTGCCCTTTCCTCAGTTCGAAATGTAATTAAGAAATGACAGTTACCAGGAATAGGTGACCAAGCAAAATTTCAGTGAGAGCTGCTCATAAAGTTGCTTGAGAGACAAATTAGAACCCCACTTGACTGCAAAAGATTTTCAGGACTGTTCAGAGACATCTGCACAAATATGGCCTTCATGAAAGCTTCATCTGAAGAAAACCTCTCCTGCATCCTCACCATAAAATTCAGCGTTAGAAGTATGCAAAAGAACATCTAAACAAGCATGATGCATTTTGGAAACAAGTCCTGTGGACTGAGGAGGTTCAAATAGAACTCATTGACCACAATGATCAAAGGTATGTCTGGAGAAAAAAGGACACAGAATTTCTGTGAAAGAACATCTCACCAACCATTAAGCATGGGGGTGGATCAATCATATTTTATGTTACAGTCAGTGGCATGGGGAACATTTCATGGGTAGAGGGAAGAATGGATTCAAAGAAATTTCAACAAATTATTGATGCAAACATAACACCATCTGTAAAAGCAGCAGCTGAAAAGAGGATGGCTTCTACAAATGGATAATGATCCTAAACAAACATCAAAATCCACAATAGATGAACTCAAAAGGCGCAAGCTGGAGGTCTTACAATGGCCCTTACAGTCCTCTGATCTGAACATCACTGAAAATCTGTGGCTAGACCTCAAAATAGCAGAGGATGTAAGACAACCGGTTCAGGAATCTCACAGAACTGGCAGAATTTTCCAAGGAAGAATGGATGAAAATCCCTCAAACAATAATTAAAAGATTGTTGTCTGGCTATAAAAAGCATTTACAAGCTGTGATACTTTCAAAATAGGGTGCTAAGGTACTAACATGCAGGGTGCCCAAATTTTTGCATCGGCCCATTTTCCTTATTTTAATTTTCAAAATGTAAAAGATTAAAATATATACATTTTTTGCCTAAATACAAAGGAAATTTGTCATCTTAAGGCCTTTTAGAGATCATTTCATCTTCAACTTGCTTAAAAGGGTACCTGTCACCAGAAATAACACTGTTAACTTCCAGATTAACGGCATACCTGCAGGTTAACAGCATTATGATGCTATGCGGCAGCTGCATGCAGCAGAATGCAGAGGGGAGAAAATTATCTTTATTTTCCCCGCCATCATTTGGTTTCAGTCATAGGGGTGGAGTGGGCACTGATACAGTCACTCTCTGAGTGTACAGAGCGGCCGCTGTAACCGCACACCCAGCCCTGACTGACAGCCAGCCTAAATGAAGAGCCAGTGTCAGTCAGGGCTGGGGGCGCAACTACAGTGGCTCTGCCCCCCACCCCATGACTGAATACCAAAGGCTGGCGGGGAGAATAAAGATCATTCTCTACCCGTTGCATTCGGCTACATGCAGGCACTGGACAACATCATAATATTGTTAGCCTGCAAATATGCAGTTAATCTGACAGTTAACAACGTTATTTCTGGTGACAGGTTCCCTTTACCTGTTCACAATAATAGTAATTTTGACCAGGGGTGGCCAAACTTTTACATGCCACAGTAAAAGCTTAAAACACTGGGCATACTAAGCCAGAACACCAATTTGCCCCAAACACAATTGTAGAGAAACATATAACCAATTAGTAAAAAAAAAATGTAGATGCTTTATTGATTCTGCAAATTAATTATGCACAAATTGGAAACGTCAATACAATACAATGGCATGGTCTATGAGGACCAGTACACCCTGGCATTGCTAACTGTACAGTGGGATAAATAGTAAACACCTATCAAATCCTGCTAGTGAAGATGAATTGCTCGTTTAGACCATCTGGACTCATAGATTCAAGCCAAAAAATCCATCTGGTTTCTCTTTGGATAATTTTTTGTCCCAATCGCCCAATCTCTTGGATTGTGGTATAACGTCAATGACACTAAATGAGAATTACTTCATATGGAGTGTTAAGGGAGTGTTCCTTTTATGGTTAATATCGCCAATATGTTCGCCTATTCTTACCCTAAGTTGTCTTCTAGTTTTTCCCACGTAATTTGAAGGACAAGTGCATGTACATAGACATATAACTCCTACAGTTTTAATGTTACTATTTCTATAGGTCCTTCCAGTGACCACTCTCGAAAATTGTTTAGAAGTGTTGACGTACCGACAAAAACTGGATTTAAATGTACCCGTCTAACCAAGTGACTGTTGGTTTTGGGGCACTATAGTGTCTATTCATTACATGGTCCCGAACATACCTTCCTCTCCTAAATGTGGCTGATGTTGGAGAGATGAGGTCTGAGACATCTGGATCTGCCCTTAAAATATTCCAATGCTTCTTCAAGTTGTTCATGATTTCATCATTTTGATCATCATAAGTTCCAATCAGTTGCGTAATTTCTTTTAATGTATCTTTTATTTTAGGAGTAAGACATTCCATTTGATTACTTCTTAATGCATGCACTTGTGATGGATAGCCTCTATTAAGGAATCTCCTCTTTGCGTTATTCACTTGTATTTCAAAATCCCTTAGAGAAGAACAATTTCTTCTAAGCCTCAAAAAATTTTCCCTTAGGTATCCCTTTCTTGAAGCTTGGGGTATGACAGCTTTCCCATCATGGCAAACTGTTAGATGCCATGGATTTTCAAAAAATAAAGGTCCTAACATAGCCCTCCGCACCCCTTGTGATCGATATCCAGGACTATAATCCTGTCCCCACCCACCTCACATGTAAAGCTTAGGCCAAGGTTATTAACATTCAGATGTGCCACAAATGTATTTTTTATTTTTTTTGCTCTGCTGTCCTGATTTTGCAGTGAGGGTAATCAATGAGTGGAACAGGCGGCTATGAGAGGTGGTGAGTTCTCCTTCAATGGAAGTCTTCAAATAGAGGCTGATCAGACATCTGAAGGGACCTCAAGGGCCATCGTGCCCAACTCCCTGCTCAATGTAGAAGTCCCTAAACCATCTCAGACAGATGTCTGTCCAGCCTCTTTTTGAAGACTTCCATTGAAGGAGAACTCACCACCTCTCATTTTATTTAGATTCTTTAAAAATTATGCATAACAACCTAAAATATTTTTTAATGAATCTAAATAAAGATTATTTTCTAAGGTTTTTTTTTTTAGGCTACCTAACTGATGCAGGCCACAGAACAGATAAAACAACATACAATGCAGGTCAATGCATTATATTGCTATACTTCAGGGTGGGCCATTTATAAGGTTAGACCTGGGTGGGCCATTAATATGGATACACCTGAATAAAATGGGAATATGGTTGGTGATATCAACTTCCTGTTTTTGACACATTGGTATATGGGAGGTGGAAAACTTGTCAAGATGGGTGGTGACCATTTTGAAGTAGGCCCACCCAGGTGTATCCATATAAATGGCCCACCTTGTAGTTTCATAAAGGGTGAAGACCAGCTTCTCCACTCCTTTCTTCGTAAATGAGTAATTTTCCTTGTTGGGACAACCCTTTTAAGTAGTGCCTGCAGGTATTCCGAGTTGTATTGTTTGCCTTTACATCAAAGTGTTAAAAGCTGGACATTCACTTTAAGATTTCTAAAAGTTTATTATCACCTTTGTACACGCTCTGGATATTAATTGCCTGAGATAAAAGCAGAAGATACGCTGCACGGTGTGTTGCCTGTTTCTGCTTTTTTCTTTTATCTTAAAATAAAAATCCTTTAGAACTGTAGAGAACTTATTCCTGGCACTTAAGAGCTCATGTCGAGGATCTACAGCATCAAAACAAATCATTCTAAGATGGATTAGGAGCGGAATACAGCTTCCTTACTGCAAGCGGTGTATTTCTCTCTCTTAAGGTACATCAAAGCCCATTCCTCGGTGTTGGCGGTAGTAGCGTCATCTGCCAAGGGCAAAAGCCACACTCCTACAAATTTGCAGGACTTCTACCTAGTGGATTGCACACTTTTCATTTTTTTTCCTCTGTGTGGGAGTTAGAAACTGTAACTCGTAATGTAGAAATAATTCTATATCGAAACACAACTTCGCTACAAGATGTCACCTACTAGTACAGGATTGAAGTATCTACTACATATTATTTTGCAAATGGGTCCATGATGCCCTTGACCCCTTCTGGACATATGACGACATATAGCCGGCATTCATAGATCATGATTTTCACTATACTTAGTAGTGCTGAAGCCCTGCTATGTACAGCACAAGCGATCAGATGACCGCAGCATCAAGTCCCCTAAGGGGACTATTTAATGGACTACTAAAGAAGGTAAAAAGTGAGAAAAATATTTTAAAAAATATGAAAAAAGTAGAAAAGTTCAAATGAGCTAAAAAATAACAATCATTAACAAAAATACACATATTTGGCATCGCTGTGTTCGCAAAAGTCTGGTCCAGATCGGAGAATGGCGTAACGAGAAAAAAAAAATCAAAATGGCAGAGTTACAGTTTTTTGGCCGCTTCAATATTGAAATAAGATAGAACATCGCATCTATACCAAAATAGTATTAATAAAAACATCAGCTCAGAGCACAAAAAATAAGCCCTCACCAGCCCCTGATCCCAAAAAATTAAAACGTTACAAGTCTCAGAAATTGGCGACACAAGCTTTTTTTTTTTTTTTTTTTTTACAAATTTTCACATTTTTTTCACCATGTAAATAAAAAATATATACATATTTAGTATCTCTATACTCCTACTGATTGTCATGTCGGACACTGTTCGCACCAGGGTGTCCGGCAGACAGCGGTAATACCCCATCCTACCACTTGGTTCTCAGCGGCGCTGCTTGGTCTTCTGATCCGGCTTGGATTAGGTTAACCAGGTTGTCATTCTGGCTGAGGGCTTAGCCATGCCCTCTGTCTTTAAATTGTCCTGCGTGACTATGGGCATCGCCGACTATAGCTCATGTCTTGTGCTAGCGATACTGGTCTAGAGTGGTGGTCTAAGGAGCATACGGTTTCTGATGTAGTATATTCCGTTGTTGCCATTTTGCCTCCCTGTGTTGTATTTTTTGGTTGCCCTTGCACATTATTGTATTCTCCTGTGTGTGCGCGGTGTGGTGCGTTTCCTTTATCCCTGTCCATACTTATTTGTGGGGTCTGGTGTTTGATCTCCTCACTGGGTGGAGGGTGGTGGGTTCAGCTTAGGGCTGGACAGGAGCCAGGCCAGTGAGGCATGGGAACAGAGAGGGTCTGGGAGGGGGTTGTTTTATGTTTATTAAAGTCCACCATGGGCACATTTTGTAGTGGTTAAAACCCTTTAAAACTCCTTTATAGGTATTAGAGGACCCTTGGAAACAAATATGGTGGGGGTCACTTTTTTTAAAGGTAAACATTAAACAACTCACAAGAAAAGCAAATTCCTAAATGTTGCTGTCCATAATTATGCAGTACATTGGTAATTGTACTGCGCTCCGAGCAACGAGCATTTCTGCACAGACCAGTCCTGGAGAATAAATGTGCCACTTGTCCCCTCTTTTTCATCACATAGAGCTCAGTGCTCGGTGCAGACTCTATGGATTTTAGAAGAATAACAACTAGTGTTTAGCATTCCGATACTGCAAATATCGGGTATTGGCCGATATTCGCTGTATCGGAGTTCTGATACCGAGTTCCGATATTTTTACAATATCGAATACCGGAATCGGAAGTTCCCATAATGCAATGAGCCAGTTGTCTTAGCCATGTTAACTAATGGCATGGCTATGATTGGCTGCTGAAATTATGTCATCATGATGCGCGGTCTGTACGGGCCTGCCGGGGGTCTGTGCGGGCCTGCCGGGGGTCTGTACGGGCCTCCGGGAGTCTGTACGGGCTGCCGGGGGTCTGTGCGGGCTGCTGGGGGTTTGTACAGGCCTGCCGGGGGTCTGTGCGGGCTGCCGGGGGTCTGTGCGGGCCTGCCAGGGGTCTGTGCGGGCTGCTGGGGGTCTGTACGGGCCTGCCGGGGGTCTGTGTGGGCTGCCGGGGGTTGTGTGTGTGTGCAGGCATCGTCCGATGGGACTACAAGTCCAATCGGGCTATGCCTGCTACAATGACAGTGATTGACACATTAGCCAATGATGGGACAGTAGTAGTCCCATCATCCGGCTAATGTGTTGAATGTAAAAAAAAAAAAAAACATACATACTACATACATACTACATACATACTACATATATACAACATTCATACAACATACATAAATACATACTACATACATACTACATATATACTACATTCATACAGCATACATACATACTACATAATACATACATGCTACATATATACTACATTCATACAACATACATACTACATATATACTACATTCATACAACATACATACATACTACATACATACTACATGTATACTACATTCATACAACATACCTACATACTACGTAATACATACATACTACATATATACTACATTCATACAACATACATACATACTACATACATACTTCATATATACTACATTCATACAACATACATACATTCTACATACATACTACACATATACTACATTCATACAACATACATACATACATACTACATACTTAGTACATACATACAACATGCTACATACATACATACATACAACATACATACTACATACAATACATTCATACAATACATACATATAGACATACAGTACATATAACATAGAGTACATACTCACCATCACTTGTCACTTTGATCCCCGAAGCCAGTGTCATCTCACTGTAAAAAATATTAATATAACAAACAACCAATATACTCCCTGATCCACAGAAATCCACAAGTGTCCATGACGATCTCCTGCAGTGCATCACTGAGAGGTTACTATAGTTCACTGGTCTCACTTTATGGCAAAATCTGCGTGGGAACTTTCTCACACAGCAATGCCAAAAGTGAGACTAGGGACTATTTTTTTACAGTGGCGGAGGAATACAGTGCGGAAGGATACCTACCTCCCGTCATTCTATTCCTGGAGCCCCTAGAGAGCGGTTGCATCAGCTGATGCTGCTGTTCTCCCCGGGAGATCGTCGTGGGACACTCGTGGATTTCTGTGGATCAGGGAGTATATTGGTTGTTATTTTAATATTTTTTACAGACGACACTGGCTTCGGGGATCAAAGTGACAAGTGATGGGGAGTATGTACTCTATGTTATATGTACTGTATTTCTATATATATATGTATTGTATGAATGTATGAATGTAGTATATATGTAGTATGTATGTATTATGTAGTATGTATGTATGTTGTATGAATGTAGTATATATGTAGTATGTATGTAGTATATATGCATGTTGTATGAATGTAGTATATATGAAGTATGTATGTAGTATGTATGAATGTTGTATGAATGTTGTATATATGTAGTATGTATGTAGTATGTATGTTTTTTTTTTTTGTTTTTACATTCAACACATTAGCCGGATGATGGGACTACTACTGTCCCATCATTGGCTAATGTGTCAATCACTGTCATTGTAGCAGGCAGTCCCGGAATGTAGCAGGTTGTCAGCAGTGGTGTTTGAAGATTGCTTCATTATTCAGCTTTTGTCAATAGTTATGCTTATTTTTTTCTAGTTTCTCGCTTTTCTTTTTGTTCTCTTCTATTTCTTGTTAACATTTCTTCTCTACTCCTTATTGATTAGAAAGCTTAAGGATGAGAATTTTTACACATTTTAGCAGTTTTAAAAAATAGATTTGGCCTCTGTCACAGGAGCCCCGGGCAGATAAAGAAGAAACTAATTACAAAAGTTCAAATTAGTTGTGACACAAAACCCAAATCAATCTTTATTTTATGTCATATCGAGATCAGTTGTGTTCCTGGTTGGGAATAAACATCCTCTCTACAAGCTATTCTAAAAATATGAATTCATTATTTACTAATATCTATTTCTTATGTATCTCTTATGATCTATCTTTTATCTATCATCTACATATCTCACAACTATCTATGTATATAATATTTATCAAACATCTATATCATATCTATCTAATATCTATCTATTATGTATCTATCTATTATCTATCTATCTATCTATCATCTATCGATCTATCTATTATCTGTCTATTATCTTTCTATCTATCCATCTATCTGTCTATCTGACTATCTATCTTTTTATCTATTATCTATCTATCTATCTATCTATCTATCTATCGATCTATCGATCTGTACATCTATTATCTATCTATTATCTGTCTATCTATTTTCTATCTATCTATTATCTATCTATTATCTATATATTTATTATCTATCTATCTATGAACTACTAGATGGTGGCCCGATTCTAACGTATCGGGTATTCTAGAATATGTATGTAGTTTATTTATGAAGTTTTATTAATAATGCAATAATGGACACCCCAATCCTTGTATGCATGGTCCTCTCACCCCCCAATCCTGATATGCATGGTACCCCTCACCCCCCCAATCATGGTAAGCATGGTCCCCTCACCCTCCAATCCTGGAATGCATGGTCCTCTCACCCCTCTTTCCTGGTAAGCATGGTCCCCTCACCCCCCTTTCCTGGTATGCATAGTCCTCTCACCCCCCTATCCTGGTATGCATGGTCCCATCACCCTCCTTTCCTGGCATGCATGGTCCCCCTTCACCCCCCTTTCCTGGTATGCATGGTCCCTGCAGCTCCCTTTCCCGGTATGCATGGTCCCCCTCACCCCCCTTTTCTGGTATGCATGGTCACCCTCACCCCCTTTCCTGGTATGCATGGTCCTCTCACCCCTCTTTGCAGCTATGTATGGTCACCCTCACCCCCCTTTCCTGGTATGCAGGGTCACCTTCACCCCCCTTTCCTGGTATGCATGGCCCCCTCACCCCCTTTCCTGGTATCCATGGTCACCCTTCCCCCCTTTTCTGGTATGCATGGTCCCCCTCACCCCCCTTTGCTGGTATGTATGGTCCCCTCACCCCCCTATCCTGGTATGCATGGCCCCCTCACCCCCCTTTCCTGGTATCCATGTTCCCCCTCACCCCCCCTTTGCTGGTATGTATGGTCACCCTCATCCCCTTTTCCTGGTATGCATGGTCCCCTCACCTCCCTTTCCTGGTATGCATGGTCACCCTCACCCCCCCTTTCCTGGTATGCATGGTCCCATCACCCCCCTTTCCTGGTATGCATGGCCCCCTCACCCTCCTTTCCTGTTATCCATGGTCCCCCTCCCCCCCTTTGCTGGTATGCATGGTCCCCCTAACCCCTCCTTTGCTGGTATGCATGGTCCCCCTCACCCCCCTTTGCTGGTATGTATGGTCACCCTCATCCCCTTTTCCTGGTATGCATGGTCCCCTCACCTCCCTTTACTGGTATGCATGGTCACCCTCACCCCCCTTTCCTGGTATGCATGGTCCCATCACCCCCCTTTCCTGGTATGCATGGCCCCCTCACCCTCCTTTCCTGTTATCCATGGTTCCCCTCCCCCCTTTGCTGGTATGCATGGTCCCCCTAACCCCCATTTGCTGGTATGTATGGTCCCCTCACTCCCCTATCCTAGTATTCATGGCTAGAGTTGAGCGACTTTTGTTTTTTTATGGTCGAGTTTCGTTTCGTGAAACCCGACTTTTCCAAAAGTCGGGTCGAGCAAGATCGGCCGATTATAGGGAAAAGTCGGGGTCGTCCCGAAACACGAAACCCAATGTAAGTCAATGGGGAATAAAAGTCGGCAGTGAGAGGAGGACAGGAAACACACCTACAGTGCTCATTTGAATGCCAAAAGCATCAATTCTTCTTACTTAAGCTGGTCAACCTTAATTAACTTCATAATACAAGTTACGCACTGAAAAATGGGGGTTATTTGGCTAAAGTTGTGGGGGGGTAGGGCTGGCTCCAGGTTTTCATGTGCCCTGGGCGAAAGAGCGCCCCTTTAACACATAATACCACAACTCATCAGGCTCCCATACGGCAGAGAAATAGCGGTATAGTACAATGAAAAATACTTCACTTTTTACATCTCATGACGAGGCCCATCTATTTCTCCATACAGAATCATTGGTCCCATATAATGTTTGAAACAGTATATGATGAGCTCCACATAATGCTACAGTATATGTTGGTCCCCATGGATGAAGATCCACTGTCTTATGGGCCCAAATAATGCTCCAAACATAATGGGCCCCATTTCTAATGCTCTAGTGTATAATGGGCCCTGTAAATGCTGCTCCAGTGTCTGATGTCCACCTTTGGAATGTTCCAGTGTATGGTGGGCCCCATCTATCATTCTCCAGAGTATAGTGCTCCCCAAAAATTGCTGTCCCAACATTGAAAACAATGAAATAAGTCTCCTCGCTAGGGAATCCCTGTACTAGTCTGGACTCCTCGTCGTCCCCATCTTCCATCTCACTGCACAGTATTTCAACCTTGCAAGTGCTGTGATCCTGAGCAAGCAGGGGGGGCCCACTCGTTGGCGACGGCACTGGCACAGGGCCCCTGATAGTATAGTGGTGTGTCTGATGGCAGGTGGGCCGAACCTGCACTTTCATCTGCAGCTTCCTCTTTGTCACCGTGTAAGATGGAACTGTATATGGGAAGGGTAACCTGAGTTTCATCAGGGTCAGATTCAGGCCGGGTAGCGTGCGAGGGGAATGTAGTGGTCTGGGTCAATGTACCAGCAGATTCATCGAGCAGTGGCTGGGCATCAGTGCACTTGTGCCGCCCCCAGGAGTACGGTTGCCACAGTGGCATTACCTTCCTCCTAGGGAGTGTGATGTCATGCTTGGGAGCAACGAAGGATCTATCTAGCAGGTTAACTGATTGGGCGGCGTTATTCCCACGAGTCATGACCCTCCAAACAGCGTTCATGAAGGCAAAGTGTTTGTTTTACGTGGGCAGTATGGTTGCAAAGCTGAACCTTAAAGGAATGTCCAGAAGGGCACCACCAGGAGTGGAGCCTACGGCGTAATTTGACTCAACACGGGCAACCTCAACCATGCCAGCTACAGAACAGATGCACACATTGCAAGCTTAATTCCGTTAACGAACGAGACTCCGTCATGCTCCGCGGTCCGAGTCCGGCTTACTAGAGGGACACGTGAGGCTCTGGCACATGAGATTGGCCAATAACTGGTGTGTCATGCCCTTACATGTCCGTGGCTGCATGTGCGCTACACTGAAAAGGCCAGCGTTTGTCGCTTACAGGTGCAGATAACCCGCTGAACAACGTTAGTGATGGGGATCACTGATTACAATTATTACTCGCGAACGATGATTTCCCAGTAAGTGCAGGTCAACCGCAGTTCCGGAATTAGGCCTAACCGTCATTCCTGAAAAAAATGAAAAACTTACGTGTGCAAACCACAGGTGCTGTAGCTTACTTAACAGCTCGCCAGCCATTCTCACGCCCAGTATGGGTTACACGTGATTGCACAAAGGTGAGAAAGGGTACCGTATCCCCAGATAACATGTATGGATAGCGTACACATTCAAAAGATATGTCTATACATCAGGAGGCAGGCTCAGACGGTGTTAGGCCCAGTATGGCTTGCACGTGATTGCACAAAGGTGAGAAAGGGTACCGTATCCCCGGATAACATGTATGGATAGCGTACACATTCAAAAGATATGTCTATACATCAGGAGGCAGGCTCAGATGGTGTAAGGCCCAGTATGGATTGCAAGTGATTGCACAAAGGTGAGAAAGGGTACCGTATTCCCGGATAACATGTATGGATAGCGTACACATTCAAAAGATATGTCTATACATCAGGAGGCAGGCTCAGACGGTGTAAGGCCCAGTATGGCTTGCAAGTGATTGCACAAAGGTGAGAAAGGGTACCGTATCCCCGGATAACATGTATGGATAGCGTACACATTCAAAAGATATGTCTATACATCAGGAGGCAGGCTCAGACGGTGTAAGGCCCAGTATGGCTTGCAAGTGATTGCACAAAGGTGAGAAAGGGTACCGTATCCCCGCATAACATGTATGGATAGCGTACACATTCAAAATATATGTCTATACATCAGGAGGCAGGCTCAGACGGTGTAAGGCCCAGTATGGATTGCAAGTGATTGCACAAAGGTGAGAAAGGGTACCGTATCCCCGGATAACATGTATGGATAGCGTACACATTCAAAAGATATGTCTATACATCAGGAGGCAGGCTCAGACGGTGTAAGGCCCAGTATGGCTTGCAAGTGATTGCACAAAGGTGAGAAAGGGTACCGTATCCCCGGATAACATGTATGGATAGCGTACACATTCAAAAGATATGTCTATACATCAGGAGGCAGGCTCAGACGGTGTAAGGCCCAGTATGGCTTGCAAGTGATTGCACAAAGGTGAGAAAGGGTACCGTATCCCCGGATAACATGTATGGATAGCGTACACATTCAAAAGATATGTCTATACATCAGGAGGCAGGCTCAGACGGTGTCAGGCACAGTATGGATTTGACGGCCCAGACTACACAGCGGAGGAGCAGGGAGAGGTAAAGATTGCAAATGCTGGGGCCCTGCCCAAGCAAGGGGGGCCCACTCGTGGGCGTCGGTACGGGCACTTGGCCCCTCATAGTACGGCGGTGTGTCTGACGGCGGGTGTGCACCACCACCGTCAGAGACACTTGATTGCACTATGAGGGACCCTGTGCCAGTGCCCGCGCCCAAGAGTCGGCCTACCCACCTGTCCAGGGCAACGGCACTCGCACGGTGTCGTGTGCTAGGTGGTGACCCCGGCCATGGGGGAGGGAGGCAGCACAGATAGGGAGTTTTAGAAAGTGGCATATGTTGATGTTGGACATTCAGCTGATGCAAAAGGCGAAATAGGTCAAGTCCCAGGAAGAGGTGGACCAAAGCAAGCCATTTTTCTGTCACCCTATGTGTCATCAGGGGAAGGTGGGACAAAATCCTTGGAAACCCATGCTTGGTTCATTTTAATGAAGGTTAGATCATCCACATTTTGGGTTGACAGACGGGTCCTTTTTTCTGTCAGGATTGATCCAGCTGCACTGAAGACTCTTTCCGATAGCACACTTGCAGCTGGGCAAGCGAGCTCCTGTAAGGCATATTGTGCCAATTCAGGCCTGGTGTCCAGTTTAGCAGCCCAATAGTCAAAGGGGAATGACCTGTGTGGGAGAACATCGATATGGGAGGAAAAGTAGTTTGTAACCATAGTTGACAACTGCTGTCTCCTGTCACTTTCCATCGATGCAGTATTACCAGTTGTGTGAGCGGTACTTGAAAAATCAGTCCACAACATTGTCATGAAACCCCTGTCTCCAACGCCACTTCTGCTGTGTGCACCATGAACACCTCTGCCAAGCTGCCCCCGGCCCGTACGGCTCGTGTGAGAACCATCACCGCTGCTGTGTGCTGGGAATGCCTCAAGCAACCGATTTACCAGAGTTGCTTGTTTATTAGCCAATATTAGGTCAAGGTTCTCCTGTGGCATGATGTTTTGTAATTTGCCTTTATAGCGTGGATCCAGGATGCTGGCCAACCAGTAGTCGTCATCGTTCATCATTTTGGCAATGCGGGGGTCCCTTTTTAGGATCTGCAAGGCATAATCTGACATGTGGGCCAATGTTCCCGGTGTCAATGATGCACTGCGAGTGCTGGTTGGAGGAGCACTTTCTGGCAAATCCACATCCCTCCAGTCACGCACAAACCCTGTACCAGACCTTGCCACGCCAACATTTTCACTTGCCCCACGAGATGCATCCTCCTCCCCTAAGTAATCATCCCCATCATCATCCTCCTCCTCCTCTTCTTCCTCCAACTCGTCCAGTAGAGGTCCCTGAGCAGACAATGGCTGAATGTCATCAAAGATTCCCTCCACCTCTTCCTCCTCGTCAACATTGGCTGCAGACGCCTGCTCCTTAAGGTGCGTCAAAGTTTGCATGAGCAGACGCATAAGTGGGATGCTCATGCTTAGGATGGCGTCGTCTGCGCTTACCAGCCGTGTGCATTCCTCAAAACACTGAAGGACTTTACAGAGGTCTTTCAGCTTCGACCACTGCACACCTGTCAACTCCATGTCTGCTCTCAAAGTGCCTGGCCGTGTATCCTCCCACAAATGCATTATGGCCTGCCTCTGCTCGCACAGCCACTCCACCATGTGCAGGGTGGAGTTCCACCTTGTTGCAATGTCGATAATGAGGCGGTGGTTGGGAAGGTGGAGCAATCGCTGCAGCTTCTGCATACGAACGGAGTGTACAGGCGACCGGCGGGTGTGCGCGCACAGTCTTCGCACCTTATGGAGCAGGGCTGTTAACTCCGGATAATTTTTGAGGAAGCACTGCACCACCAGGTTCAAGGTGTGAGCCAAGCAAGGTATGTGGCTGAGTTTTGAAAGGGCTATGGCTGCCACAAAATTACGCCCGTTATCACTAACTACCTTGCCTGCCTCAAGATGTACACTGCCCAGCCATGACTCAGTTTGTCGCTTCAAGTACTCGGCCAGCACCTCGGCGGTGTGTCTGTCGCCCAAACACATCATCTGCAACACAGCCTGCTGACGCTTTCCACTAGCTGCTCGATAGGGGGACACCTCGTGTGCAACAGTGGCAGCTGCAGATGGAGTGCTCGTACGACTGCGCTCTGTGGACGAGCTTTCGCTTCTGGAGGAGGAGGAGGGCGGAACGCCTACAGCCAACTGTTTCCTATACCGTGGGCTAGGCAGCACTGTCCCACCACCGCTGTCCCCTGTGGACCCTGCATCCACCACATTAACCCAGTGCGCAGTGATGGACACGTAACGGCCCTGGCCATGCCGACTGGACCATGCATCAGTTGTGAGGTGCACCTTTCCACTCACTGACTGAATCATAGAATCATAGAATCATAGAATCGTAGAGTTGGAAGGGAACTCCTGGGCCATCTGGTCCAACCCCCTGCTCAAAGCAGGATTCGCTAAATCATCCCAGTTAGATGTCTGTCCAGCCTCTGTTTGAAGACTTCCATTGAAGGAGAACTCACCACTTCTCGTGGCAGCCTGTTCCACTCATTGATCACTCTAACTGTCAAAAAGTTTTTTCTAATATCTAATCTGTGTCTCCTCCCATTCAGCTTCATCCCTTTGCTTCTAGTCTTTCCTTGTGCAAATGAGAATAAAGTTGATCCTTCTACAATGTGACAGCCCTTTAGATATTTGTAGACAGCTATTAAGTCTCCTCTCAGTCTTCTCTTTTGCAAACTAAACATTCCCAAATCCTGCAACCTTTCCTCATAAGACAGGGTTTGCAGACCGGTCACCATTCTGGTCTTTCTTTTCTGAACTTGCTCCAGTTTGTTGATGTCTTTTTTAAAATGTGGTGCCCAAAATTGGACACAATATTCCAGATGAGGTCTGACCAAAGAGGAGTAGAGGGAAATAATTACTTCACGTGATCTAGACTGTATGCTTCTGTTAATACATCCTAGAATTGCATTTGCCTTTTTTGCTGCTGCATCACACTGTTGACTCATATTCAGTCTGTGATCTATTAGTATACCCAAGTCTTTTTCACATGTGCTGTCACTTAGCCCTATTCCTCCCATTCTATATATGCTTTTTTCATTTTTATTGCCCAGATGTAGTACTTTGCATTTCTTCCTGTTAAAAACCATTCTGTTAGTTGCTGCCCACTTCTCCAGTTTATTTAAATCTTTTTGAATCCTCTCTCTCTCTTCTCTAGTGTTAGCTATCCCTCCTAGCTTTGTGTCATCAGCAAATTTAATCAGTTTACCCTCAATTCCTTCATCTAAATCGTTGATAAAGATGTTGAACAATACAGGGCCCAGGACAGAGCCCTGTGGTACCCCACTTGAGACATTCTTCCAACTGGATGTGCAGCCATTTACGACCACTCTTTGGGTCCGATCACTAAGCCAGTTATGAATCCACCTAACAGTTGCCTTGTCCATTCCATACTTAGTCATTTTTTCAATAAGGATTGTATGAGAGACTTTGTCAAATGCTTTGCTGAAGTCAAGATATACTATATCTACAGCATTTCCTTGATCCACCCAATCAGTAATACCGTCATAGAAGGAAATTAAATTAGTCTGACATGACTTATTAGTTACAAACCCATGCTGACTCTGTTTAATCACTTCATTCATATCCAGGTATTGACATACATGTTGTTTAATAATTTGTTCAAAGATCTTTCCTGGTATAGAAGTCAGACTCACCGGCCTATAGTTGCCTGGGTCCACCTTCTTCCCCTTTTTGAAGATAGGAACAACATTTGCTCTTCTCCAGTCTTCTGGCACTTCTCCTGTTCTCCAAGAATTTTCAAAGATTATGGAGAGGGGTTCAAAAATTTCTTCTGCTATCTCCTTCAGTACTCTGGGGTGTAATTCATCTGGACCTGGAGACTTGAATTCATTTAGGTTAGCTAAGTGTTTCCTCACTATCTTTCTGTTTATAGATATCCTGGATTCTTCTATTCCCTTAATAGGACAGTGAATAACAGTTGATGTTACATTTCCTTTCTGAGAGAAAACAGATGCAAAATAGGAATTTAAAAGTTCAGCCTTCTCAACATCCTGTCTTACCATTTCATCATTTTCATCCTGTAAAAATCCTATAGCATCTTTGACTTTTCTTTTACTTTTGACATATCCCCAAAATCCTTTATTATTGCTTTTGACATCTCTTGCAAGCCTCAATTCATTTTCAGCTTTAGATAATCTGATTTGTGCCCTGCAGGTTCTGCAGACAGCATTATATTCTTCTTTAGATATGCCTCCTTCTTTCCATTTTATAAACATTTTTTTCTTCCTTTTTAGCATGTGCTTAAGTTCTGTGTTCATCCATCCTGGTTTCCTTAAATGCTTCCTATTCTTCCCTCTTTTCGGAATTGTTAACAACTGTGCTTTGAGAATTTCATTTTTCAAGATTTCCCATCCTTCCTGGACATTTTTGTCTTTAAGGATATCCAGCCATTGGATCCCTCCAATTCTCTTTCTGAATCCCTTAAAATCTGCCTTTCTGAAATCTAACCTTGACGTCTGAGTCTTCACAGGTCTTCCGCCTCTAGTTATCCAAAATTCTAAAATAGCATGGTCGCTACCTCCTAGGGTCCCAGCCACTTTTACCTCCTGAACCATTTCCTCCCTGTTTATAAGGATTAGATCCAAGGTAGCAGTTCCCCTTGTTTTCTCCTTTACCTTTTGGAAGATAAAGTTGTCAGCAAGAGAGGATAAGAATTTCCTTGACCTGTTAGTTTTGCCTGAGAGAGATTCCCAACAAATGTCTGGATAGTTGAAATCTCCCATGACAACTATGTCATATTTTTTGGAGAACTTGGCCATTTGATGCATAAAGAGTTCATCCATATCTTCAGCTTGCACAGGTGGCCTGTAGTAAATGCCTACAATGGTGTCCTTTCCATTGTTCTGTCCTTGTATTCTTACCCAAACAGTTTCCACAGAACTCCCAGTCTCTGAAGCTTCAATCTCTGTGCAGATATACGCATTTCTAACATACAATGCGACACCCCCTCCTCGTTTATCAAGTCTGTTTCTTGCAAATAAGTTGTATCCTTCTAGTCTTGTATTCCAATCATGTGTATTGTCCCACCAAGTTTCAGTGATTCCAATGACATCATATTTCTTTTCCTGTGTTAGTAGTTCCAATTCTCCTTGTTTGTTGCCCATGCTTTGTGCATTAGTATAGAAACATTTTAGTTTGTGATTGGTTTCTCTTTCTCCAATATTTTTATTAATTAGATTCTTTCGTCTTTGTTCTTCCTTTCCACTTCTAATAGCAGAGTTCTCAATAGCATTTGCCAGGTGTATGGCTTTTTCTGGTCTTTTGCTTCCCTTCCCATGTTGTTCTAGTTTAAAGCTCTCCTTACAAGTGTAGCAAGGCGACTTCCAAATACCTGCTTTCCAGTCTTCGTAAGGTGCACCCCATCTCTAGCAAGTAGTCCATCGTATAAGTAGTTCACTCCGTGATCCAGAAATCCAAATCGTTGCTGACGGCACCATCGACGTAGCCAGTTGTTCACCTGCAGAATCTTATTCCACCTCCTTGTTCCATGGCCATCCACTGGGAGGATGGAAAAGAAGACCACCTGCGCTCCCAGTTCTTTCACTTTCTTGCCTAAGTCTTCAATGTCTCTGCAGATGGTTTCCAGGTCGTTTCTTGCGGTGTCATTTGTCCCCACATGTAGTAGCAGGAATGGGTAGTCATCTGTAGGTCTGAAGAGTCCTGATATCCTGTCAGACACATCTTTAATTTTTGCACCTGGACTGCTTGAGTGCATGGACAATGCGGTCTTTCACATGATGGTGGAGGGCTGGGATGGCTTTGCGAGAGAAGAAGTGGCGACTGGATAGGTCATAGCGTGGTACTGCATAGGCCATGAGTTCGCGGAAAGCTGCGCTTTCCACCAACCGATAGGGCATCATCTCAAACGAGATTAGTTTGGCAATGTGGGCGTTCAAACCCAGTGTACGCGGATGAGAGACTGAGTACTTTCTTGACCTACTCATAGTGTCTGGGAGGGTGAGCTGGACTTGAGAGTTGCATATGGTGGAAGTAGCGGTGGACAGGGCGGACTGAGAGAGGGTTGATGATGGTGATGGAGTTGGTGTTCTTTCTGATGGCCTAGATTCAGTATTTCGTTGATAAAACAGTGGGATTCCCTGACTGCTGTGGCCTTGCAACGACACCTCAACATTTGCTGCTGTGCTAACCGGTGGGTTTACAGTGGGGGAAACAATGTAGCGTTGCTGACTACCTTCTTTGTGATCAGTTGCACATGTGGCACTTGAGGTTTGGTGTTGTGTCCACGCTTGCAAGTCCATGCTGGTTAAATGTCTAAGCATGCAACTGGTATTCAAATTTTTCAGATTTTTCCCTCGGCTAAAGGTCTTTGCGCACTTCTTACAGATAACCTTGGCCTGATCATGAGGATTTTGTTCAAAAAAGTGCCACACTGCACTCTTCCTACTTTGGCAGACATTTTGCGGCCTAGCACGCTGTGATGTTTTGACCCTCTGGACAAGCTGTCCAGCAACTCTTTTGATGTTTGGAACCTGTCTTTGGAGGGCTCCGGGCCTGCCAGATAACAGCTGTTGCGATGTTGATGTCTGCTGTGGATGCTCCTCATCTGAGCTATTGGAAGCAGCACCCTCTTCCCCCAATGGATGCCAATCTGGGTCAACAACTGGGTCATCCATCACCTCCTCTTCAATGTCATGTGCACCTTCCTCTGTGTCACCGTGTATGGTGGTATAGTGTGCGGGAAGGGGCACCTGAGTCTCATCAGGGTCAGAATCTGGCTCTGTACACTGCGAGGACAATGTAGTGCTCTGAGTGAATATACCAGCAGAATCATCCATCAGCGGCTGTGCATCAGTGCACTCCATGTCAGATTCATCTTGGCCTGGGTAATTCACCATTTCACTTGATAATCCAGGCATGGTATGTGAAAACAGCTCCATGGAGTAATCAGTAGTATGGCCTGCGTCATCCTTCAATCTTGGTTGTGGTGAAGGACACAAGGAAAGGTGTGGTTCATGAACATGAGCCTCCAATGACAACTCAGTGCTTTTACTTTTTACTTTTTACAACTTCAGAAGAGGAGGCGATAGAGCTGGAGGCTGAGTCAGCAATGTAAGACAAAACTTTTTCCTGATGCTCTGGCGTTAAAAGCGGTTTGCCAACTCCTAGAAAACTAAGCATTCGAAGCCTTATGGAGCCAGACGATGACGCAGGCTCAACACCTCCTGCATTCGGTCCTATTTTGCTTTTGCCACTACCATCAGATCCACCACCAACACCATCATTACCAGCTGCCAACCCCCGCCCAATTCCACGGCCTCTTCCACCAGCCTTCCTCATTTTTGGTAGAAATGCAGACAAAATCCTACAAACTATATACTGATATACTGATTTGGCTTGTATCCTAAGTCATACTACAAGACTCGTTAAACGGTTGATTGTGACTTGTAGGATCGCTACTACCAATAGGTGGCGCTGTAGAGTAAAAGTCCTCTTTCTTTCTGAAGAGGCAATTTGCATACAAACTATATAGTAATGTAAAACAAGGTACAAGGTGTCTATAGGACAGGGGAGATTTAGATTTTCTGCAGACACTTGTGGACACTGGACACTTGGATTGTGTGAGGCCCACTGAATATCACAGCGCTATGTCACAGGCTCGATGGCACAGGTGTGAAAAAAGTGACTACAGGATAAGGGAGATTTTGAATTTCTGGGAGATTTTGAATTTCTGCAGACACTTGTGGACACTGGACACTTGGATTGTGTGAGGCCCACTGAATATCACAGCGCTATGTCACAGGCTCGATGGCACAGGTGTGAAAAAAGTGACTACAGGATAAGGGAGATTTTGAATTTCTGCAGACACTTGTGGACACTGGACACTTGGATTGTGTGAGGCCCACTGAATATCACAGTGCTATGTCACAGGCTCGATGGCACAGGTGTGAAAAAAGTGACTACAGGATAAGGGAGATTTTGAATTTCTGGGAGATTTTGAATTTCTGCAGACACTTGTGGACACTGGACACTTGGATTGTGTGAGGCCCACTGAATATCACAGCGCTATGTCACAGGCTCGATGGCACAGGTGTGAAAAAAGTGACTACAGGATAAGGGAGATTTTGAATTTCTGCAGACACTTGTGGACACTGGACACTTGGATTGTGTGAGGCCCACTGAATATCACAGTGCTATGTCACAGGCTCGATGACACAGGTGTGAAAAAAGTGACTACAGGATAAGGGAGATTTTGAATTTCTGGGAGATTTTGAATTTCTGCAGACACTTGTGGACACTGGACACTTGGATTGTGTGAGGCCCACTGAATATCACAGCGCTATGTCACAGGCTCGATGGCACAGGTGTGAAAAAAGTCACTACAGGATAAGGGAGATTTTAAATTTCTGCAGACACTTGTGAACACTGGACACTTGGATTGTGTGAGGCCCACTGAATATCACAGCGTTATGTCACAGGCTCAATGGCACAGGTGTGAAAAAAGTGACTACAGGATAAGGGAGATTTTGAATTTCTGCAGACACTTGTGGACACTGGACACTTTTGGATTGTGTGAGGCCCAATGAATATCAGAGCGCTATGTCACAGGCTCGATGCAGCAGGTGTGAAAAAAGTGACTACAGGATAAGGGAGATTTTGAATTTCTGCAGACACTGGACACTTTTGGATTGTGTGAGGCCCAATGAATATCAGAGCGCTATGTCACAGGCTCGATGCAGCAGGTGTAAAAAAAGTGACTACAGGATAAGGGAGATTTTGAATTTCTGCAGACACTTGTGGACACTGGACACTTTTGGATTGTGTGAGGCCCACTGAATATCAGAGCGCTATGTCACAGGCTCGATGGCACAGGTGTGAAAAAAGTGAATTGTAGAATTGGGCAGATTAGGAATCTCCATATAGTGTAGGTCTGTAAGAACGGAACAAGTCCTCCACTTATCCTTCCACAGTGACACACAGATAGCTTCACTGTGGCTGTGATAACAGCCATTACATGGTACTGTGTGAGGAGCGTACACCGCTGTATGGTGTGAATAAATGCACGCTCAGTACCTTAGCAGGACAAAAAAAAAATTGGGATTGCTTTTAAAAAAGCAGTTTGCAGAGCAGTGGGGAAACAGCAATGCAGCTGTCAGGAAGCCTTAGAAGGCAGCCTAACAACCAACACCGCTGATCCACCACAATATAGCCTCCCCTTGCACTGCACACACAGTGACTGGTGTGTTGCACAGGCAAAATCGCTAGCAGCAGAAGCAGTTTTTTTGTCTTCTTCCCTGCCTAATGCTCTCCCTACAGAATCAGCAACCTCTCTCTATGCTAAGATCGGCAGAAGTAAGATGGCGGTCGGCGTGCACGCCCTTTTATAACCCCTGTGACGCCCACCAAAGCAAGCCAATCACTTGCATGCCCTTCTGAAAGATGGTGGCGACCCCTGCCTATGTCATCACGTTGCCCACAGTGTCCGTGGATCCTGATTGGCTGGAAAAGAGCGCTAAACAAACTTTTGAAACGCGACTTTGGCGCGTAAGTCGCCGACTTCGTGGCCAACCTCATCCTAGGGTCGGGTTTCGTTTCATGAAACCCAACTTTGCCAAAAGTCGGCGACTAGAGTTGAGCGAAACGGGTCGAAAAAATTCAAAAGTCGCCGACTTTTGGCAAAGTCGGGTTTCATGAAACGAAACCCGACCCTAGGATGAGGTCGGCCACGAGGTCGGCGACTTACGTGCCAAAGTCGCGTTTCAAAAGTTTGTTTTGCGCTCTTTTTCAGCCAATCAGGATCCACGGACACTGTGGGCAACGTGATGACATAGGCACGGGTCACCACCATCTTTCAGAAGGGCATGCAAGTGATTGGCTTGCTTTGGTGGGTGTCACAGGGGGTATAAAAGGGCGTGCACGCCGACCACCATCTTACTTCTGCCGATCTTAGTATAGGGAGAGGTTGCTGCTGATTCTGTAGGGAGAGCGTTAGGCAGGGAAGAAGACAAAAAAACTGCTTCTGCTGCTAGCGATTTGGCCTGCACAACACACCAGTCACTGTGTTTGCAGTGCAAGGGGAGGCTATATAGTGGTGTATCAGTGGTGTTGGTTGTTGGGCTGCCTTTTAAGGCTTCCTGACAGGCTGGCATTGCTGTTTACCCACTGCTCCGCAAACTGCTTTTTTAAAAGCAATCCCAATTTTTTTTTTTTGTCCTGCTGAGAAGAAAAAAAAACTGCTTCTGCTGCTAGCAATTTGGCCTGCACAACACACCAGTCACTGTGTGTGCAGTGCAAGGGGAGGCTATATAGTGGTGTATCAGTGGTGTTGGTTGTTGGGCTGCCTTCTAAGGCTTCCTGACAGGCTGGCATTGCTGTTTACCCACTGCTCCGCAAACTGCTTTTTTAAAAGCAATCCAATCTCCCTTATCCTCTAGTCACTTTTGTCACAGCTGTGCCATCGAGCCTGTCACATAGCGCTCAGATATTCAATGGGCCTCACACAATCCAAAAGTGTCCAGTGTCCAAAAGTGTGTGCAGAGATTCAAAATCTCCCTTATCCTCTAGTCACTTTGGTCACAGCTGTGCCATCGAGCCTGTCACATAGCGCTCAGATATCAGTGGGCCTCACACAATCCAAATGTGCCCACTGTCCACAAGTGTGTGCAGAAATTCAAAATCTCCCTTATCCTCTAGTCACTTTTGTCACAGCTGTGCCATCGAGCCTGTCACATAGCGCTCAGATATCAGTGGGCCTCACACAATCCAAAAGTGTCCACTGTCCACAAGTGTGTGCAGAAATTCAAAATCTCCCTTATCCTCTAGTCACTTTTGTCACAGCTGTGCCATCGAGCCTGTCACATAGCACTCAGATATTCATTGGGCCTCACACAATCCAAAAGTGTTCACTGTCCACAAGTGTGTGCAGAAATTCAAAATCTCCCTTATCCTCTAGTCACTTTTGTCACAGCTGTGCCATCGAGCCTGTCACATAGCGCTCAGATATCATTGGGCCTCACACAATCCAAAAGTGTTCACTGTCCACAAGTGTGTGCAGAAATTCAAAATCTCCCTTATCCTCTAGTCACTTTTGTCACAGCTGTGCCATCGAGCCTGTCACATAGCGCTCAGATATCAGTGGGCCTCACACAATCCAAAAGTGTCCACTGTCCACAAGTGTGTGCAGAAATTCAAAATCTCCCTTATCCTCTAGTCACTTTTGTCACAGCTGTGCCATCGAGCCTGTCACATAGCGCTCAGATATCAGTGGGCCTCACACAATCCAAAAGTGTCCACTGTCCACAAGTGTGTGCAGAAATTCAAAATCTCCCTTATCCTCTAGTCACTTTTGTCACAGCTGTGCCATCGAGCCTGTCACATAGCGCTCAGATATCAGTGGGCCTCACACAATCCAAAAGTGTCCACTGTCCACAAGTGTGTGCAGAAATTCAAAATCTCCCTTATCCTCTAGTCACTTTTGTCACAGCTGTGCCATCGAGCCTGTCACATAGCGCTCAGATATCAGTGGGCCTCACACAATCCAAAAGTGTCCACTGTCCACAAGTGTGTGCAGAAATTCAAAATCTCCCTTATCCTGTAGTCACTTTTGTCACAGCTGTGCCATCGAGCCTGTCACATAGCGCTCAGATATCAGTGGGCCTCACACAATCCAAAAGTGTCCACTGTCCACAAGTGTGTGCAGAAATTCAAAATCTCCCTTATCCTCTAGTCACTTTTGTCACAGCTGTGCCATCGAGCCTGTCACATAGCGCTCAGATATCAGTGGGCCTCACACAATCCAAAAGTGTCCACTGTCCACAAGTGTGTGCAGAAATTCAAAATCTCCCTTATCCTCTAGTCACTTTTGTCACAGCAGTGCCATCGAGCCTGTCACATAGCGCTCAGATATCAGTGGGCCTCACACAATCCAAAAGTGTCCAGTGTCCAAAAGTGTGTGCAGATATTCAAAATCTCCCTTATCCTCTAGTCACTTTTGTCACAGCAGTGCCATCGAGCCTGTCACATAGCGCTCAGATATCAGTGGGCCTCACACAATCCAAAAGTGTCCAGTGTCCAAAAGTGTGTGCAGATATTCAAAATCTCCCTTATCCTCTAGTCACTTTTGTCACAGCAGTGCCATCGAGCCTGTCACATAGCGCTCAGATATCAGTGGGCCTCACACAATCCAAAAGTGTCCACTGTCCACAAGTGTGTGCAGAAATTCAAAATCTCCCTTATCCTCTAGTCACTTTTGTCACAGCAGTGCCATAGAGCCTGTCACATAGCGCTCAGATATCAGTGGGCCTCACACAATCCAAAAGTGTCCAGTGTCCAAAAGTGTGTGCAGATATTCAAAATCTCCCTTATCCTCTAGTCACTTTTGTCACAGCAGTGCCATCGAGCCTGTCACATAGCGCTCAGGTATCAGTGGGCCTCACACAATCCAAAAGTGTCCAGTGTCCAAAAGTGTGTGCAGATATTCAAAATCTCCCTTATCCTCTAGTCACTTTTGTCACAGCAGTGCCATCGAGCCTGTCACATAGCGCTCAGATATCAGTGGGCCTCACACAATCCAAAAGTGTCCACTGTCCACAAGTGTGTGCAGAAATTCAAAATCTCCCTTATCCTCTAGTCACTTTTGTCACAGCAGTGCCATTGAGCCTGTCACATAGCGCTCAGATATCAGTGGGCCTCACACAATCCAAAAGTGTCCAGTGTCCAAAAGTGTGTGCAGATATTCAAAATCTCCCTTATCCTCTAGTCACTTTTGTCACAGCAGTGCCATCGAGCCTGTCACATAGCGCTCAGATATCAGTGGGCCTCACACAATCCAAAAGTGTCCACTGTCCACAAGTGTGTGCAGAAATTCAAAATCTCCCCTGTCCTATAGACACCTTGTACCTTGTTTTACATTACTATATAGTTTGTTGGATTTTGTCTACATTTCTACCAAAAATGAGGAAGGCTGGTGGAAGAGGCCGTGGAATTGGGCGGGGGTTGGCAGCTGGTAATGATGGTGTTGGTGGTGGATCTGATGGTAGTGGCAAGAGCAAAATAGGACCGAATGCAGGAGGTGCTGACCCTGCGTCATCGTCTGGCTACATAAGGCCTCGAATGCTTAGTTTTCTAGGAGTTGGCAAACCGCTTTTAAAGCCAGAGCATCAGGAAAAAGTTTTGTCTTACATTGCTGACTCAGCCTCCAGCTCTATCGCCTCCTCTTATTCAGTTGTAAAAAGTAAAAGCACTGAGTCGTCATTGGAGGCTCATGTTCATGAACCACACCTTTCCTTGTGTCCTTCACCCCAACCAAGATTGAAGGATGACGCAGGCCATACTACTGATTACTCCATGGAGCTGTTTTCACATACCATGCCTGGATTATCAATTCAAATGGTGAATTACCCAGGCCAAGATGAATCTGACATGGAGTGCACTGATGCACAGCCGCTGATGGATGATTCTGCTGGTACATTCACTCAGAGCACTACATTGTCCTCGCAGTGTACAGAGCCAGATTCTGACCCTGATGAGACTCAGGTGCCCCTTCCCGCACACTATACCACCATACACGGTGACACAGAGGAAGGTGCACATGACATTGAAGAGGAGGTGATGGATGACCCAGTTGTTGACCCAGATTGGCATCCATTGGGGGAAGAGGGTGCTGCTTCCAATAGCTCAGATGAGGAGCATCCACAGCAGACATCGACATCGCAACAGCTGTTATCTGGCAGGCCCGGAGCACTCCAAAGACAGGTTCCAAACATCAAAAGAGTTGCTGGACAGCTTGTCCAGAGGGTCAAAAGATCACAGCGTGCTAGGCCGCAAAATGTCTGCCAAAGTAGGAAGAGTGCAGTGTGGCAGTTTTTTTAACAAAATCCTCATGATCAGGCCAAGGTTATCTGTAAGAAGTGCGCAAAGACCTTTAGCCGAGGGAAAAATCTGAAAAATTTGAATACCAGTTGCATGCTTAGACATTTAACCAGCATGCACTTGCAAGCATGGACACAACACCAAACCTCAAGTGCCACATGTGCAACTGATCACAACGAAGGTAGTCAGCAACGCTACATTGTTTCCCCCACTGTAAGCCCACCGGTTAGCACAGCAGCAAATGTTGAGGTGTCGTTGCAAGACCACAGCAGTCAGGGAATCCCACTGTTATATCAACGAAATACTGATTCTAGGCCATCAGAAAGAACACCAACTCCATCACCATCATCAACCCTCTCTCAGTCCGCCCTGTCCACCGCTACTTCCACCATATGCAGCTATCAAGTCCAGCTCACCCTCCCAGACACTATGAGTAGGTCAAGAAAGTACTCAGTCTCTCATCCGCGTACACTGGGTTTGAACACCCACATTGCCAAACTAATCTCGTTTGAGATGATGCCCTTTCGGTTGGTGGAAAGCACAGCTTTCCGCGAACTCATGGCCTATGCAGTACCACGCTATGACCTACCCAGTCGCCACTTCTTCTCTCGCAAAGCCAGCCCAGCCCTCCACCATCATGTGAAAGACCGCATTGTCCATGCACTCAAGCAGTCAGTGAGCGGAAAGGTGCACCTCACAACTGATGCATGGTCCAGTCGGCATGGCCAGGGCCGTTACGTGTCCATCACTGCGCACTGGGTTAATGTGGTGGATGCAGGGTCCACAGGGGACAGCGGTGGTGGGACAGTGCTGCTTGGCCACGGTATAGGAAACAGTTGGCTGTAGGCGTTCGACCCTCCTCCTCCTCCACCTCCTCCAGAAGCGAAAGCTCGTCCACAGAGCGCAGTCGTACGAGCACTCCATCTGCAGCTGCCACTGTTGCACACGATGTGTCCCCCTATCGAGCAGCTAGTGGAAAGCGTCAGCAGGCTGTGTTGCAGATGATGTGTTTGGGCGACAGACACACCGCCGAGGTGCTGGCCGAGTACTTGAAGCGACAAACTGAGTCATGGCTGGGCAGTGTACATCTTGAGGCAGGCAAGGTAGTTAGTGATAACGGCCGTAATTTTGTGGCAGCCATAGCCCTTTCAAAACTCAGCCACATACCTTGCTTGGCTCACACCTTGAACCTGGTGGTGCAGTGCTTCCTCAAAAATTATCCGGAGTTAACAGCCCTGCTCCAGAAGGTGCGAAGACTGTGCGCGCACATCCGCCGGTCGCCTGTACACTCCGTTCGTATGCAGAAGCTGCAGCGATTGCTCCACCTTCCCAACCACCGCATCATTATCGACATTGCAACAAGGTGGAACTCCACCCTGCACATGGTGGAGCGGCTGTGCGAGCAGAGGCAGGCCATAATGCATTTGTGGGAGGATGCACGGCCAGGCACTTTGAGAGCAGACATGGAGTTGACAGGTGTGCAGTGGTCGAAGCTGAAAGACCTTTGTAAAGTCCTTCAGTGTTTTGAGCAATGCACACGGCTGGTAAGCGCAGACGACGCCATCCTAAGCATGAGCATCCCACTTATGCGTCTGCTCATGCAAACTTTGACGCACCTTAAGGAGCAGGCGTCTGCAGCCAATGTTGATGAGGAGGAAGAGGAGGAGGGAATCCTTGATGACATTCAGCCATTGTCTGCTCAGGGACCTCTCCTGGACGAGGTGGAGGAAGAAGAAGAGGAGGAGGAGGATGATGGGGATGATTACTTAGGGGAGGAGGATGCATCTCGTGGGGCAAGTGAAAATGTTGGCGTGGCAAGGTCTGGTACAGGGTTTGTGCGTGACTGGAGGGATGTGGATTTGCCAGAAAGTGCTCCTCCACCCAGCACTCGCAGTGCATTATTGACACCGGGAACATTGGCCCACATGTCAGATTATGCCTTGCGGATCCTAAAAAGGGACCCCCGCATTGCCAAAATGATGAACGATGACGACTACTGGTTGGCCAGCATCCTGGATCCATGCTATAAAGGCAAATTACAAAACATCATGCCACAGGAGAACCTTGACCTAATATTGGCTAATAAACAAGCAACGCTGGTAAATCGGTTGCTTGAGGCATTCCCAGCACACAGCAGCGGTGATGGTTCTCACACGAGCCGTACGGGCCGGGTGCAGCTTGGCAGAGGTGTTCGTGGTGCACACAGCAGAAGTGGCGTTGGAGACAGGGGTTTCATGACAATGTTGTGGACTGATTTTTCAAATACCGCTCACACAACTGGTAATACTGCATCGATGGAAAGTGACAGGAGACAGCAGTTGTCAACTATGGTAACAAACTACTTTTCCTCCCATATCGATGTTCTCCCACACAGGTCATTCCCCTTTGACTATTGGGCCGCTAAACTGGACACCTGGCCTGAATTGGCCCAATATGCCTTACAGGAGCTCGCTTGCCCAGCTGCAAGTGTGCTATCGGAAAGAGTCTTCAGTGCAGCTGGATCAATCCTGACAGAAAAAAGGACCCGTCTGTCAACCCAAAATATGGATGATCTAACCTTCATTAAAATGAACCATGCATGGGTTTCCAAGGATTTTGTCCCACCTTCCCCTGATGACACATAGGGTGACAGAAAAATGGCTTGCTTTGGTCCACCTCTTCCTGGTACTTCACCTATTTCGCCTTTTGCATCAGCTGAATGTCCAACATCAACATATGCCACTTTCTAAAACTCCCTAACTGTGCTGCCTCCCCCCCATGGCCAGGGTCACCACCTACAGCATGACACCGTGCGAGTGCCGTTGCCCTGGACAGGTGGGTAGGCCAACTCTTGGGCGCGGGCACTGGCACAGGGTCCCTCATAGTGCAATCAAGTGTCTCTGACGGTGGTGGTGCACACCCGCCGTCAGACACACCGCTGTACTATGAGGGGCCCAGTGCCAGTACCGACGCCCACGAGTGGGCCCCCCTTGCTTGGGCAGGGCCCCAGCATTTGCAATCTTTACCTCTCCCTGCTCCTCCGCTGTGTAATCTGGGCCGTCAAATCCATACTGTGCCTGACACCGTCTGAGCCTGCCTCCTGAGACATATATTTTGAATGTGTACGCTATCCATACATGTTATCCATGGATACGGTACCCTTTCTAACCTTTGTGCAATCACGTGCAATCCATACTGGGCCTAACACCGTCTGAGCCTGCCTCATGCTGTATAGACATATATTTTGAATGTGTACGCTATCCATACATGTTATCCAGGGATACGGTACCCTTTCTAACCTTTGTGCAATCACGTGCAATCCATACTGGGCCTAACACCGTCTGAGCCTGCCTCATGCTGTATAGACATATATTTTGAATGTGTACGCTATCCATACATGTTATCCAGGGATACGGTACCCTTTCTAACCTTTGTGCAATCACGTGCAATCCATACTGGGCCTAACACCGTCTGAGCCTGCCTCATGCTGTATAGACATATATTTTGAATGTGTACGCTATCCATACATGTTATCCAGGGATACGGTACCCTTTCTAACCTTTGTGCAATCACGTGCAATCCATACTGGGCCTAACACCGTCTGAGCCTGCCTCATGCTGTATAGACATATATTTTGAATGTGTACGCTATCCATACATGTTATCCAGGGATACGGTACCCTTTCTAACCTTTGTGCAATCACGTGCAATCCATACTGGGCCTAACACCGTCTGAGCCTGCCTCATGCTGTATAGACATATATTTTGAATGTGTACACTATCCATACATGTTATCCAGGGATACGGTACCCTTTCTAACCTTTGTGCAATCACGTGCAATCCATACTGGGCCTAACACCGTCTGAGCCTGCCTCATGCTGTATAGACATATATTTTGAATGTGTACGCTATCCATACATGTTATCCAGGGATACGGTACCCTTTCTAACCTTTGTGCAATCACGTGCAATCCATACTGGGCCTAACACCGTCTGAGCCTGCCTCATGCTGTATAGACATATATTTTGAATGTGTACGCTATCCATACATGTTATCCAGGGATACGGTACCCTTTCTAACCTTTGTGCAATCACGTGCAATCCATACTGGGCCTAACACCGTCTGAGCCTGCCTCCTGAGACATATATTTTGAATGTGTACGCTATCCATACATGTTATCCAGGGATACGGTACCCTTTCTAACCTTTGTGCAATCATGTGCAATCCATACTGGGCCTAACACCATCTGAGCCTGCCTCATGCTGTATAGACATATATTTTGAATGTGTACGCTATCCATACATGTTATCCAGGGATACGGTACCCTTTCTAACCTTTGTGCAATCACGTGCAATCCATACTGGGCCTAACACCGTCTGAGCCTGCCTCATGCTGTATAGACATATATTTTGAATGTGTACGCTATCCATACATGTTATCCGGGGATACGGTACCCTTTCTAACCTTTGTGCAATCACGTGCAATCCATACTGGGCCTAACACCGTCTGAGCCTGCCTCCTGAGACATATATTTTGAATGTGTACGCTATCCATACATGTTATCTGGGGATACGGTACCCTTTCTCACCTTTGTGCAATCACTTGTAATCCATACTGGGCGTGAGAACGGCTGGCGAGCTGTTAAGCAAGCTACAGCACCTGTCCAGACAAGTACAGGGATTCCCTAGCGAGGAGACTTATTTGATTGTTTTCAATGTTGGGACAGCAATTTTTGGGGAGCACTATACTCTGGAGAATGATAGATGGGGCCCACCATACACTGGAACATTCCAAAGGTGGACATCAGACACTGGAGCAGCATTTACAGGGCCCATTATACACTAGAGCATTAGAAATGGGGCCCATTATGTTTGGAGCATTATTTGGGCCCATAAGACAGTGGAGCTTCATCCATGGGGACCAACATATACTGTAGCATTATGTGGAGCTCATCATATACTGTTTCAAACATTATATGGGACCAATGATTCTGTATGGAGAAATAGATGGGCCTCGTCATGAGATGTAAAAAGTGAGGTATTTTTCATTGTACTATACCGCTATTTCTCTGCCGTATCGGAGCATGATGAGTTGTGGTATGTGTTAAAGGGGCGCTCTTTCACCCAGTGCACATGAAAACCTGGAGCCAGCCCTCCCCCCCCACAATTTGTAGCCAAATAACCCCCATTTTTCAGTGCGTAACTTGTATTATGAAGTTAATTAAGGTTGACAAGCTTAAGAAAGAAGAATTGATGCTTTTGGCATTCAAATGGGCACTGTAGGTGTGTTTCCTGTCCTCCTCTCACTGCCGACTTTTATTCCCCATTGACTTACATTGGGTTTCGTGTTTCGGGACGACCCCGACTTTTCCCTATAATCGGACGATCTTGCTCGACCCGACTTTTGGAAAAGTCGGGTTTCACGAAACGAAACGCGACCCTAAAAAAACAAAAGTCGCTCAACTCTATCGGCGACTTTTGAAATTGTTCGACCCGTTTCGCTAAACTCTATTCATGGCCCCTGCTTTGGGCGAAACACCGCTGATGACGTCGCACTCTCGCGAGAGTGACATCATCTCCGGCCCTTCACGCAAAGCATTACTGGAACCGGAAGGTGCCGGGCGCTTGGACCGTGGAGTGGAGATCGCGGGCTGTCGGAAAGTGAGTATATAACCATTTTTTATTTTAATTCTAGTTTTTACATATTTCCATGCGCCCAGCCTCGCGGTCCCAGTAATGCTTTGCGGCTTAGACCACTGATGACGTCGCGCTCTCGCAAGAGTGACGTCATCTCCGGTCTAAGGCGCAAAGCATTACTGGGACCGCAAGGCCGGGCACATGGAAAGGAGATCGGAGGCCGTCGGAAGGTGAGAATAACCTTTTTTATTTTATTTCTCTTTTTTACAGATTAAGCCCTGCGCCCGATTAAGCGCTGCGCCTGACTGCGCCTGCCGCTAGTGGCCGCAACCAGTCAGCGGCAGGCGCAGCTTACCGCTACAAACAGCTGCACTTGTCGCTGGTTTCAGTTACAGACAGACAGACATGATAAGACAATTATATATATAGATTATCTATCTGTCTAGCTATTATGTATTATCTATCTATTATCTATCTATCTATTATCTATCTATCTATCTTTTTATCTATTATATATCTATCTACTTTATTATCTATCTATTATCTAAATATTTATTATCTATCTATCTATTATCTATCTGTCTAGCTATTATCTATTATCTATCATCTATCTATCGATCTATTTATCTATTATCTATCTATCTATTATCTATCTTTTTATCTATTATCCATTCATCTTTTATCTATCTATCTATCTATCTATCTATCTATCTATCTATTATCTATATATTCATTATCTATCTATCTATCTATCTATCTATCTATCTATCTATTAACTATCTATCTATTATCTATCTTTTATCCATTATCTATTTATCTATTATCTATCTATTATCTATCTTTTTATATATTATCTATTTATCTATTATATATATATATATATATATATATATTATCTATCATCTATTATCTATCTTTTTATATATTATCTATTTATCTATTATCTATCTTTTTATATATTATCTATTTATCTATTTTTATATATATATATATATATATATATATTATCTATCATCTATTATCTATCTTTTTATATATTATCTATGCATCTATTATCTATCTATCTATCTATCTATCTATCTATTATCTATCTTTTTATATATTATCTATTTATCTGTTATATATATATATTATCTATCTATCATCTATTATCTATCTTTTTATATATTATCTATTATACACTCACTGGCCACTTTATTAGGTACACCTGTCCAACTGTGTGTTAAGACTTAATTTCTAATCAGCCAATCACATGGCGGCAACTCAGTGCATTTAGGCATGTAGACATGGTCAAGACAATCTCCTGCAGTTCAAACCGAGCATCAGTATGGGGAAGAAAGGTGATTTGAGTGCCTTTGAACGTGGCATGATTGTTGGTGCCAGAAGGGCTGGTCTGAGAATTTCAGAAACTGCTGATCTACTGGGATTTTCACGCACAACCATCTCTAGGGTTTACAGAGAATGGTCCGAAAAAGAAAAAAAATCCAGTGAGCGGCAGTTCTGTGGCCGGAAATGCCATGTTGATGCCAGAGGTCAGAGGAGAATGGGCAGACTGGTTCGAGCTGATAGAAAGGCAACAGTGACTCAAATTGCCACCCGTTACAACCAAGGTAGGCAGAAGAGCATCTCTGAACGCACAGTGCGTCGAACTTTGAGGCAGATGGGCTACAGCAGCAGAAGACCACACTGGGTACCACTCCTCTCAGCTAAGAACAGGAAACTGAGGCTACAATTTGCACAAGCTCATCGAAATTGGACAGTAGAAGATTGGAAAAACGTTGCCTGGTCTGATGAGTCTCGATTTCTGCTGCGACATTCGGATGGTAGGGTCAGAATTTGGCGTAAACAACATGAAAGCATGGATCCATCCTGCCTTGTATCAACGGTTCAGGCTGGTGGTGGTGGTGTCATGGTGTGGGGAATTTTTTCTGGGCACTCTTTGGGCCCCTTGGTACCAATTGAGCATCGTTGCAACGCCACAGCCTACCTGAGTATTGTTGCTGACCATGTCCATCCCTTTATGACCACAATGTACCCAACATCTGATGGCTACTTTCAGCAGGATAATGCGCCATGTCATAAAGCTCGAATCATCTCAGATTGGTTTCTTGAACATGACAATGAGTTTACTGTACTCAAATGGCCTCCTCAGTCACCAGATCTCAATCCAATAGAGCATCTTTGGGATGTGGTGGAACGGGAGATTCGCATCAGGGATGTGCAGCCGACAAATCTGCGCCAACTGTGTGATGCCATCATGTCAATATGGTCCAAAATCTCTGAGGAATGCTTCCAGCACCTTGTTGAATCTCTGCCACGAAGAATTGAGGCAGTTCTGAAGGCAAAAGGGGGTCCAACCCCTTACTAGCATGGTGTACCTAATAAAGTGGCCAGTGAGTGTATATCTATCTAGCTATCTATTCAAAGAAACTCTATTGACAGGATTAGTTTTGCCAAAGCAAGTGTACAATAAGAAACAGGAACTGTAGGAACGATGGATAGGGCACATCCAGGGTCTGGGAATAGATCGCAGAGTCTCCTGAAGTGAGTGTCCCTCACTGCTGAGGATTTGGTGCAGTGTCTTAGGAGGTGGTGGTCTCATTCTCATTGGCCTCCAGTTTGGGGTTTTTACACGTGGTCCACCAGTACCGAATCTGTGGTATGTCTGCCTAAAGCTTATAGGTGTCTTGTGGTGAGGGCTACTCTGCACTATTTCAGCATCTTTATAATGCAGTTTGCACTTTAAAATAATTATTTTTGTGATGCGCCTTATTGCTATCTAATCATGGTTATATATGCTTACTAAATAGTGTCAGGTACCCTCCACAAAACACATATAAGGAACTTCCGTGGGGATCCAGGTGGGAATTGCTCTAAATATTAGTTCTAATAGGATACCATTCCATTAATTGCCACTAGATTGTGGTTTAATAAATAAACAGTATATGAATATCAAATGTATCTCTGAGCATAATTGACACACTCACATGGATCCCACCAACTGAGACATATAAAATTTCCCTTTTTCCTTCCACATTAAAATTTCCTTTTTTGGTACGATCAGGTTCCCAATTTTATATGAATTATTTTCCATTATGAACTTTGGTTATGATTTTTGTTTGGGGATTCTATATGACCTAAATATATAGTTTTTATGAGGAGAATTTCCTGTTTCTAGAATGTAATAAAAAATCTTTGACATTGTATGAATTGATTCCACGTCTTTACTTAAGTGTACCATGTGTTGTCTCATAGCCTTAGAATTATGCTTTTATGAAAATGAATTGTTTTTGTGTGTAGGAAAGATGTATTAATTCTCCTTATAAATCGAGTTCACCAGTTTTATTGATAGGATGAGTTAGTAACTGGATAGGAGATATGGTACTCTTGCTCAACTATCGGATATTTATTAAGAACTTGTAGATTCGCTCTTCTCTAATCATAGCCTTCAGGTCTCAATTTATTACCAGTATTCGACGTGTCTAATGATTTTTCTGAAACTGATCCTACTTCTTATGTATTTGTGTTACATTGTATCAGGGTTTACGTGTGACCTGTGATGTGTCGCATTATCTAATGTTACTTATTGATGACGCTGGAAGTCAGCCAGATTCATTCTTACAGAAGGAAAAAAGTAGATATGTATCCACATCAGTATTTTCTATTGCACAAGTCTTACATACTGTATATATGTGTTATTGTAAATACTCCTGGAGTGAAAATTAGCATCAGATAGTCGGATCATGTTGCAGTAATGTGGAAATGCACAGAACATCTCACTTGTCATTACTTAAAGGGGAACCTCTGGGTCTGATGGTGGATCTTGTACTTTTAATCTTACACAAAATTGGCATCAAGGATGTGCATTGCCCACCCATGACAACCTGAGGCCAATCACTGGCCTTAGCAATGGAAGAGAGCAGGAGAAAAACCAAAGACAAGTGCAGAGGACCAAGGAGCCATGGAGGACAGGTGGTGGCCTTAGAACCCATGGAAATTCAGGTTCTGGTACCTGACCCAAACTTTACTCCAAAGTTTAGTTTGAGTACCATAACTTTACCAAAACTTGAACTTGAAACCGAACCCCATTTAAATATATGATGACTCTAACTTTGGAGTTGAAAAAATATTCTCTCTCGCTCTCTGCCATGAACTTCCTCCAGAGCTCCAAACTTTGCACTGGAGATCCAGGAGAAGTTCGTGTTCAGTGTTTAGCACCGGACACTAACTGCCCGGTAGGAACCCTGAACTTTTAACTTCGGGTTCGCTCATCTCTATAGATGGTCATATTGTATCTTATCATTCTAACTTCTACAAGGCCCTCAAAAAGCAGCAAAATTCCAGCCTGATAGCCGCCATTTTGTTGGATTTGTGTGATTCGAATGCCAAAATTTCAGATTCCCCAGAATCCTCAGAATCCAATATTTTTACGAAATCTGTAATAAACTCGATCTGTTCCAGATAAATTTGCTCATCGATCAACTTTTATATCGCCGATTGGAGTGTTTCATGGATATCTTATCTCTAAAACTCACATGGCTATATAATGGATTTGTGTTGAGTAAAGCTGTAAAACAAAACCAACTGAATCTAGGGGCCCATATGGATGTCATATGTAAGAAAAAAAATCAGGGCATGTTCCATCAGCTCTAAGCGGAAATACATTGCCCTATAGAGGCGCCATATGGTAGCCACATGGAATGCACTCAGCTTCACGGCTCATGCAGATGACCATAGCTCCAGTCCGAGCACAATCCGTCAAAATATTGGATCGCACTTAGAATGTGCATTTATCTGATTTTTTTTCCTCGATCCGACTGGTCCAAGGAAAAAATAAATGGTAGCATGCAAGATTTGCCTCTGATAATCGGATCACACTCAACCATTCATGTCTATGGGTCCATGGGAAAAAAATTGAACCAGACTCGGATCATATCCGAGTGCAGTCCAATCTTTCACCGGTCAAAAAAATAGAGAAGATAGAGAAACTTTTGTTTTCTATTCTCCAGTTCCGAAAAAAAATGGATCACATTCTGATCAAACTCTTGTTTTTATCGAGGTTTTTAATATTAGAGTTAGCACTGTCCCAATTACGGTCACCGTGAAGTGGTGGGATGGCTTTCACATTTTTTTATCAAAAACAAATATGTTAACTAAATACCGTATATTATTTTCCTGCACTATGCTTTTTATTTATTTACTGCAGGGTATTCAATCACTATGTTTATGTCTTGCTTTTTTTCTGTTCAGTGGCCAGTGTGAACGAGCACTTACACACTGCATGCACACCAATTTATATCCCAGTACATATCTTTGGATTTTTCTCGAATGGAGAACATACAGGCCTGTGACCCCGACCTTGGAGTAAGACTTCTACTCACTCAAAATATACAGGTTTTGGTCTTTTTTAAGTCTTGCAAATTTTGAGCATGTAATAACCAAAAATCTGCCTAGGAGGCGGAGAGCCAAGAGAGCCTGTGAGACAGCCTGCTGGTGTAAAAAAGGTTAATAATGTAAAAATTACAGTTTTAAAGTAGCCACCAAAATTATTTTTTGGTTTGGGGTCACCGCAACATGAGGAACTGTATTGTGGGGTCACGGCTTTAGAAAGGTTGAGAACCACTGTGTTAAATGGATTGATTTGGATATTGCACTACCGTTAGGACAGAAATTTACATATCATATCAGTGCAGGTCTGACATTCTGTACACCCACCAATCAGCTGGTAGCAAAAGTCAGTGTTTGGAGCACAGCTCCATACACCATGTAGTGGCCATTCTCAGGTACTGCAGATCAGCTTTCATTAAAATGTGATCAAAGCTGCAGTACCTGAAATGGCCATTATGCTTTGTACACTGTATATGTTTGCAAATTAAAATAAAAAAAAATATTTAATGTTCCCCTTACAGCACACTTCTCCAGCTCCTCCACCTCTGAACGTCACCCATCTGGCACTCACCACATCTTCTGATCACCGCTACTAAAATCCCAAGACTTGAAAAAGCCATGATTTCAGGCTCTGATCAGGACTTGGACAGTTCTGCATATGAAGTTCAAGTCTAGCATGAAAAACCCAGGGAATTTAGTGCAAGCCATGGTGATCAGAAGATGCGTCAAAGATCAGACGGGTGACAGTGACAAGTCGAGGGGCCTGAGCTGTGAACATAGTATAAAGATTTTGTTTTTCTTTATTACAGCTTACGTTTATTATTTTCTGACTTCTGTATAGACCCCATAATGGGGACATTACATTTGTGGAAAATAACTTTTCCTGGGGAAAAAATGAACATAAAAGCTCATTCACATTTTTCCCGATCTGTTCATCCCTAGTTGTAATTTATTTTATAAAACAAATGGCTTCTTTCTCCACTTGTAATCTCACCAACTACTTTGAAATCCAGTTTAAATTAGTCTTGGTCAAAACAAAATTATCATACAAAATTCTTCTAGCTAATTTGTAGCAGAAAAAGACAACGAGTATTTAGGAAAAATATAGAAATAATTTTATTAGAATACATTAAAAATACATATTAAACAGAGTTTCCCACTATGCAAGGTACCAAGGGGTTAATCCTAAATTAGACAATGTAAACAATGAAGAGCTAGCTGAAAATATATAATATCAGCTACAAGCATCCTCCAATATTTTCAATGTTTGGTATATAAAGTACAAAATCTCCACTATACAGAAGCTTTTTACATAATAGGGCCATATTAAAAGTGCCTAAAGTGCTAGTGAAAAAATGGAGCTAATCACTATACTAATAGTGGCATCTCAAACTGTCCTCCAGTGCTGGCAAAAAAAAACATACAAACTGGATAGTACAATCTAAACACGCCCATTTAAAAGTAAACAGCGATATGCCACTACCAGTACTAAGACTGTGGCCCAAATGAAAATGCATATAAATGTGCGAATGCACTGTACTTACAAGTTACATGCAATGGAGGATTCCCCAGACCTGCCGCCCCAACGCGCGTTTCACCGCTTCTTCCTCAGGAGGCGTGGCCAATAGCGGCCTCGGTGTTAATATTTATAGGAAATGATGTCACAGATGCTAATAGGCAATCCAAGCCAGGTCGTGTAGCGGCGCATGCGCAGATTCGGGGCCGTCATAAACCTGGGACACTCTCTCAGCGCTCATGGAACGCAAGCAACCAGGTGCCGCTTAGCAACCTGAGTCGCCCACAATTCCCGTCGAGCGCACCGAGAGATCCCTGACAGAGCCAGCTCTGGGCATGCGCACCAGACCACCTTAGATAACTACACACTGCAGATGCCAATAGTCTAAAGATGAGCGGTCTTTTTGAATGTGTGAGTGAAACAAAATAAATCATAATAGTGAAATCACAATTTTATCGGCCGCGAACAGCTGATTTTTAAACTAATCATAAACATAGAAAAGGACTATAGAGATATAAAAAATTATACCCCATCAAGTCATACTACATAATACAAAAACATAATAATAATTGAATTATACAGATATCATATATGCAAACACAGTTTTTTAAAGCAAAGAAATAAAAAATATTTTTGGATATATATCAAGTTTAGTTATTATTTGTGTACTACAATATTTTGCACCAATGAAAAAGTGCAGATAATGACATAGCAATCAGTCCAAAACAATTTCCCCTATGGAAGAAATCCAGATAAGAAAATCCATTCTTCTCTCTCTCCAAATAATGGGGATTCATCTGCAAGGTCGCAAGCACCGAAAAATGGGCATTGGAAAAATTGCTGTAATAAAAGTACAGAAATAGAAATTAGCAATTTAAAAAATAAAAATAAAAATAAAAACACCTAAACTAAAATTACCCAAGTACTTTAAAGAAAGGACCCAAACCCTTGACTCTCATTCAAACCTCCAGGGACCATCGAATTAAGTCAATAGATCCACATACTTTCAATTTGCGACAATTTTTTAAACAAATTTCCTCCCCTCATTCCCAACGATACCTGATCAATGGCCATTATCCGAAGGCCACTCGTATCCGAATTATGACACTTTTTAAAGTGTCGGGGTAGGGTTTTTAATTGTTCTCCCTCCTCAGATTCTTTGGACCTCTCAATGTCTCGAATATGTTCTCGTATTCGTATTCGCAGCTCTCTCGTTGTCATCCCGATATATATCTTATTGCAAGGGCATTTTGCCAAGTAGATAACTCCCCTCGAGGAGCAAGTCAAGCACTTTCTAATAGTAAATGTTCTGGTTTGATCCACATTTTGAAATTCTTTTCCTCTTATGGTATTGGTACAAGCCTTGCATTTCCTGCATGGAAAAAAGCCCTGAATATCACCTAAAAAACCTCTGTGTTCCTTTTTTGATGAAAAATAACTGTGGACTAATAGGTCTGATAAGTTTTTAGACCTTTTAGCAGTAATGCATGGCTTGTTTGATAAAGTCTTGTTCAAAATTGGATCAGTTAGTAAGATCTCCCAATGATTGTGAATAACATTAGAGAGTTGCTTCCACTGCTCATTAAAAGGTGTAATCAACCTAACTGTTTTACAGTCCACATCCCGAGCTTCTTTCTTTTTATACAGAAGTTGATTGCGTGACGTATTTTGTGCTCTTTTATAAGCATATCTTATTTGCCTATGACCATAAGCCCTTTCTCGGAACTTGGAGTATAAATCTTTGGACTGTTTTTGAAAGGCTTGTTCCGTAGAGCATATTCTCTTTGCCCTAAGATACTGACTTACCGGAATAGACCGAATAGTAGATTTTACATGAGACGATTCAGCATGAAGAATCGAATTAGTCGCTGTTGATTTACGATAGATATCAGTGAGGATAGATCCATCATCCTGTACCGTGATGTCTATATCCAAAAAATTGACTTTTCTTCCAAATGTATATGTTAAATGGATATTTAAATCATTTTTGTTTAATGTCGTCATTAACTCATGGAGTTCATCAACAGAACCATCCCAAACAAACATAACATCATCGATGTACCTTATCCAATCATGGATTTTTTCTATACCGGCAATGGGGGAGCTCTGAAAAATTTCTCTCTCCCAAAAACCCAAAAATAAATTGGCGTAGGAAGGGGCACAAGCCGCCCCCATTGCCGTACCCTGTAATTGGAGGTACACCTGATGATCAAAAACAAAACAGTTATGTGTTAGGATGAATTCTAGAAGATTCAAAATGAACCTTGACATTGAAGAATCCAAATTGCTATTGTCAAGAAACCATGCAATAGCTTTTAGACCCTGTGTATGGCGGATGGAGGTGTATAAAGCCTCAACATCCGCCGTGACTAGGATCATATCATCCCCAAGGTTCAATTGATCCAATCTCCTTAAGGCCGCAGTGGTGTCAAGGATATGAGAGGGTAGTGAATTAACAATTGGTTTTAAATAATGGTCAATAATTTGACATACCAATTCACTCAAGCCCTCATTACCTGAGACTATAGGGCGACCAGGGGGATCTAATACATTCTTATGGACCTTGGGAATGAGGTAAAATGCAGGTAGCTTAGGTTTTAAATTTTCAATGGTTTCTAACAATTTTTTTGGAATTAGTCCTTCCTCCCAGGCTTCCATCATAATATCAACTAGCTCATTTTGATATTGCACTAGTGGAATATGCGTTAATTTCTGATAACAATTGGAATCCATAAGCAATTTGTGGGCCTGTCGAACATACATGTCACGAGGCCAGATAACTAAATTGCCCCCTTTATCGGCCCTTTTGAATATCACATCATCCCAATTTTGCATTTCTTTTATAATATCTCTTTCTTTCTTACAGCTAGGACTAGGGTAAAAGTCATTTTTTATTTTTTCAATATCTCTTGTGAACAATTTCACAAAGACATCAACAGATGGACATGTGTTAATGCTAGGAAATTTTTTAGATTTATTAAACAAGTAAGAAGGGAATGAACTCACCACTTTTGATTCATGGTTTTCCTCAGCCAATCATTCAAGAATTGCAATAGCCTCCTTCTCCTCCTCCGTTTCCAGCGGTAACCCCAAATTCTTTTTTTCATGGAATCTCTTCAAGATTAACTTTCTCGCAAAGAGATGAACGTCCTTTATGGCCGTGAATGTATCTAAAGGTTGTGGAGGGGAAAAGGATAAACCTTTATCCAACAAATCAACCTGTTCATGCGATAATATACGAGAAGACAGATTGATTACCTTAGGGTGATCATTCCTCCTCTTTGAATTTTGCCAAGAAGTACTTCTATCTCTTGCCCCAAACCTAGTTTTCATCCGTTTGGGATTGAATCGTTCGGTCTCATAACTTGGGGTAGCTGCGCTGGAAACAGAGGATGCAGAAGATACCGAGGGACTTCGAGATGCAGGATATTTATTTTTACCAGGAACTCTAGTTTGCCAACGATAAACTTTTTTCTGGTCATAATCCTGTAAATCTCTCTGCAGCTTTTTTAGTTTTGCTGTACTGATTTGCTGCTCCCATTTTTCTAAATCCTGGTTCACACTCAAGAGGAACTTGTCAAATTGTTCCCCATTCATTTTAGCAGTCAAATCTTTTTGTAGCTGATTGAGTTCATTATCAATCTCATCTAATATAGAGATATTTTTTAAATTTATTATCTCCATAAAAGACAAAGAGCAGGTGGAGGAAGCTGCTTCCCATCTTGTCATAAGATCCGCATCATTCAGATCAAATGTGGGGTACAACTGTACTCTTAGACCACGAGGTACAATTTTTTGTTTAATATAATTATCCAAAGAGGCTTTGGTCCACCATATCCGAGTTTTTTTATGTACAAGATTTTTATATTTCAACATAAGATCCTTAGAGTCACCATGGGTAAGATTAAAATTAGTGGAAACACTCTGTTTGAATAGATCTGACGCTTTATCCTGCCAAGCCTTTTCCTTGGCCTTGAAATCCATATCCAGGGATCAACAACTGTTATAAAACAGAATACAATATTATCAAAAATTCCCAAAGGAAAATTATGGATACAACCAAATCACCTCTATAACTCTAGATACAATATTATCATACAAAATTCTTCTAGCTAATTTGTAGCAGAAAAAGACGAGTATTTAGGAAAAATATAGAAAGAATTTTATTAGACTACATTAAAAATACATATTAAACAGAGTTTCCCACTATGCAAGGTACCAAGGGGTTAATCCTAAATTAGACAATGTAAACAATGAAGAGCTAGCTGAAAATATATAATATCAGCTACAAGCATCCTCCAATATTTTCAATGTTTGGTATATAAAGTACAAAATCTCCACTATACAGAAGCTTTTTACATAATAGGGCCATATTAAAAGTGCCTAAAGTGCTAGTGAAAAAATGGAGCTAATCACTATACTAATAGTGGCATCTCAAACCGTCCTCCAGTGCTGGCAAAAAAACCCATACAAACTGGATAGTACAATCTAAACACGCCCATTTAAAAGTAAACAGCGATATGCCACTACCAGTACTAAGACTGTGGCCCAAATGAAAATGCATATAAATATGCGAATGCACTGTACTTACAAGTTACATGTAATGGAGGATTCCCCAGACCTGCTGCCCCAACGCGCGTTTCACCGCTTCTTCCTCAGGAGGCGTGGCCAATAGCGGCCTCGGTGTTAATATTTAAAGGAAATGATGTCACAGATGCTAATAGGCAATCCAAGCCAGGTCGTGTAGCGGCGCATGCGCAGATTCGGGGCCGTCATAAACCTGGGACACTCTCTCAGCGCTCATGGAACGCAAGCAACCAGGTGCCGCTTAGCAACCTGAGTCGCCCACAATTCCCGTCGAGCGCACCGAGAGATCCCTGACAGAGCCAGCTCTGGGCATGCGCACCAGACCGCCTTAGATAACTACACACTGCAGATGCCAATAGTCTAAAGATGAGCGGACTTTTTGAATGTGTGAGTGAAACAAAATAAATCATAATAGTGAAATCACAATTTTATCGGCCGCGAACAGCTGATTTTTAAACTAATCATAAACATAGAAAAGGACTATAGAGATATAAAAAATTATACCCCATCAAGTCATACTACATAATACAAAAACATAATAATAATTGAATTATACAGATATCATATATGCAAACACAGTTTTTTAAAGCAAAGAAATAAAAAATATTTTTGGATATATATCAAGTTTAGTTATTATTTGTGTACTACAATATTTTGCACCAATGAAAAAGTGCAGATAATGACATAGCAATCAGTCCAAAACAATTTCCCCTATGGAAGAAATCCAGATAAGAAAATCCATTCTTCTCTCTCTCCAAATAATGGGGATTCATCTGCAAGGTCGCAAGCACCGAAAAATGGGCATTGGAAAAATTGCTGTAATAAAAGTACAGAAATAGAAATTAGCAATTTAAAAAATAAAAATAAATATGGACAGTTCTGCATATGAAGTTCAAGTCTAGCATGAAAAACCCAGGGAATTTAGTGCAAGCCATGGTGATCAGAAGATGCGTCAAAGATCAGACGGGTGACAGTGACAAGTCGAGGGGCCTGAGCTGTGAACATAGTATAAAGATTTTGTTTTTCTTTATTACAGCTTACGTTTATTATTTTCTGACTTCTGTATAGACCCCATAATGGGGACATTACATTTGTGGAAAATAACTTTTCCTGGGGAAAAAATGAACATAAAAGCTCATTCACATTTTTCCCGATCTGTTCATCCCTAGTTGTAATTTATTTTATAAAACAAATGGCTTCTTTCTCCACTTGTAATCTCACCAACTACTTTGAAATCCAGTTTAAATTAGTCTTGGTCAAAATAAAATAGACGGCTCAATGAGGGATCAGATTACAGCTGCCTATCGAAGTCAATGGAGAAAGCAGGACTAGAGTAAGAGAGTTGGGTAGACACACATACCAGTGATGTTGATTTCTGTTAGGTTATATTTATTGCTGTGTTGCTTAATACTGCAGTATAGTTTCCTTTTTTTTTCTTTTTGTAAGTGTTTTATCTCACCCCAGGTCTGGAATCACATCTACAAGGATTATTGTAAGATTTTGTATTTTTTTTATCAGAAAAATATTATTTTTCTACCAACCCTTGATTTGCTATGAAAGCTCTCTGAAATTCATCTTGATCAAAATTGACCATCAGCTCATTGAAGGATCATATTATAGCTACTTGTTGAAGTCTATAAACTGTTGATGTGTGAGGATAAGGAAGGATCCAAGCAAAAAACAAAATTAAAAAGAGAGGCAGAAAGGCATATGAGTTTTATCTCACTCCAGTGCTCCAGCGATCACAGCTACACTGCTCAGTACTGCTGTATAATGTACAGCAAGCTGTTGCTCTTTAGTAAAAATTTTATCTCGTCCCATTCTACAAGGAATATTGTTATACTTTTGTAATTAATTTTATGAGACAAGCTTTTTCTACCCACCCTCCTTATCAACTCATCATATCTCTAAATTCCTTCTTGATCAAAGCAAAACAGACAGCCAACTCATTGAAAGATCAGATGATAGATGCTTGCTAAAGCCTATAAACAGGAGAAGTGGGAGGAGGGAGGAGAGAAACAGAATTAAAGAAAGAGGCAAAAACGTATATGCATTCTAGTAAGAGTTTTAGCTCTCCCCACTGCCAACTTCACAGCTACACTGCTCAGTACTGCTGCATAATGGTGCTGCTTCTGAAACTGTTCTACATAGATACAGTAGAGCAGGATTTCCTGATGTCTGTGTGTAACCTGCAGTAAAGATTAGAGGTGAGCGAACCTGAACTAGAAATATTTGGGGTTCATATCGGACAGCTAGTGGCCAGTGCTGAACTCCGAACATGGACTTCGAGAGAGGAAGAGAGAGAGAGACCATTTTACAGCACCTAAGTTCAGCTCTTCAGACACCATATAAGCTAGTCTTCACACAGATGCTGCAGAGAGGGAAAACTACTGAAAAATTAGAACGAAAAATTAGTGAAAAACGACGAAAACAAGTGATAAAATGGAGAGAAATAGTGCTGCTCTTCAAAACCAATTATATTTTATTAAAAATATCCAGTGTGTTACTATTACAACTAAATAACTAGTATATTTAAATGAAATATAGCAGAGTGACCCTGAAATAATGAAGATTTATTGAAATAATATATTTCTTTACTCTTCCAGAACAAGCTCAAAAACTGCTTCACGCTGCAAAAGTTCTACAGTTATTCACCAAGAAAAAAATAAACATATTATACTAGGTAAGATTATAAAGCCAATCTGCAGGAAACTGAAGTTAAAAAATAAAGTTTATGTAAAGAACTGTCACCCTTGTCAAGGTTTTATCCAAGTCAATTGAAACTCTGCAAATGGGTATCAAATGGCAATACACAGCAAATAAATAGATGGAGATATGGCTCTCGGAGAGATACAGGGAGGCATCATTCTCCAGAGGTCACATGTGAAGCAGACGCAATATAACTAGAAAGATATATTTAACAAGATGTTATGTCTTCATAAATAAAGATGAATGGCAATATTAAAATTGGAATCGCATAAACAGAAAGGAGATATTCATTCACAGAGTAATGTGCAAAAGAAGATACACAGATATTGAACTTGGTATGATGTCTACATTTATAGAGATCTTGAAAGATAGAATCATTAAAACCTTATTTGTTCAGTGGGTAACAGAAAATATGGAGAAGCAAAAATCCAATAGAAAGAATGTAGCAAACAGCACTGCGAGAATAACAAATGTAGACAGCTGAAGACTGAAGAGGGTCGGAGTGCTTAGTAATGAGGTGACACGAAACCTTAACATCTTCCTTGAATCTTCTGGATACATTGGCAGTTCAAACAGAAAAAAATGTTCTTCACTTCTTTTCATGAAATTTGGAGGCTAGTTTTGATTTTGAATAACCCCAATACTCATGCAATCTTGGAGCAATTAAAGTTCTAAATGTTCCTTTTATTTGGGATTGACACGTTTGATAAACTCATTTTAAAGGGAATCTGTGACAAGGTTTTAGCAATAGCATAATGTAGAGACAGAGAACTTAATTTCAGAAACGTGTCACCTGCTCGGCTGCTTGCTGCAGTTTTGATAATCTCCTGCTGATAAAACAGTGATTGTATCACTAGAGGTAACCCTGCTGCCAGGAAGTCCTCCATATTCCTGTTTGCACTGTGCATAAGCAGAAAGCTGCCAATCAGTGAAGGGTGCAGGATGATACAGAGATCAGTATTCAGAGAACAGAGCAAACTGTGATTTTATTAAAACTGCAGCAAGTAGACAAGTGACACATCACTGCTTTCTGCCCCACATAATGCTGCTCTCAAATGGGACAGCAAAACTTGGTCCTTGATTTTTTTATGTACAATATACAAAAACTATATTCCACTGTGAAGGACCCAACAAGCTTATAGACTAGATGGATTGACCATTGTTTTCATTAGTGTCTACTTAATGCTCTATTTCCCCATTGATAGAGTTGCAAAAAAGTTGAGCTTTTTCTTCATATATTCACTACAGATTACAGCTGATGGCTGGGGATCCCAACAGTTGGATACCATGTAATCAACTCTGCTCTCTAAATGGGTGTTATGCTACAGTAGCAACTCACTCAGGATAATAGGTAAAGTTAAAAAAAATGCAACTGACACTGCCAGTTCCTGTACAGACTAGAGATCCTGACCTCACAGTCCCTACTGGTAGCTGTGTGAGCTGAGATACCCCTAAGCACAGACTAGAAGATAGCAACTCGGACCTATACTGCCTGAAAGGCTGTCAAGTGCTTCACGTTCCTCTTAAAGATCCAGAGGGGTGAGTAGACTGTGAATTACCTACAAAAGGGAAAGTGTGCTGATAAAGGAAAGATCCCAGAGTGAGCAAAATAAATTACAAAATATAAAATAAATTCTAAATTACGTACTGTCAGATAATATGTAGCCTACTTCCTAAAAAGAAGATAGATGAAGAATAAATAATAAAATCTGGAAGGAGATAAACCCTAGATGAAATTTCACTGACAGGCTTTAAGCTACAGCAGAATAACAGATCATCCAAAGAGACTATCGCCAGCAGTGGGAGAGAATATAAAGCCGCACCTGAAATTTGATAGGGCAAACAAATGAAAACACTAGTGCTATGCTACACAGACTGCAGCCATAATGATAGAATCTAAAAACTCAGAAAAAGGTGTGTCTGCTGTGGCTCAGTGGATAGGGAAGCCAACTATAAAACACAAGCTCAAGGGTTTAGAACCCAAGAGCATGACAATGGGATTGTCCAAAGTGGATAAATGCTTTTAAGTTTACAGCTGAGAACACATGTTTTTTGGAAGCATATTTCTTAATGATTTCAGAACTTTCAGACAATCTAATTGGATATCATAGATAGTGTGATAAATAAAACACTGTAAAAATTACTTTTTTCTGAAATAATGTGTCATTCTCCAAAAAAATACTCAAAGTGCCCACCACAAGGAGTCAAACTTCTGTGGCCCGCTGCCTGTTGTCAAGTGTAATCTGTCTCTAGCACCAAAGACATTTAAGCTGAATCATTAGAGTGAGTCTTTGTCTCTCCAGGAAGTAGAGGCAGGTTTTGGTCTTTCTACAGGAAGTTTGGTTATGTCTTTGTTTTTCTACAGGAAGTAGAGATGGGTCTTTGGCTTTCTACAGGAAATGGAGGAGGGTCTTTGTATCGCTATAGGAAGTGGAGATTCGTCTTTGTCTTTCTACAGGAAGTGGGGGAGGGTCTTTGTATCTCTACAGGAAGTGGGGCAGGGTCTTTGTATCTCTATAGGAAGTGGAGATGGGTCTTTGTATTTCTACAGGAAGTGGGGGAGGGTCTTTGTGTCTCTACAGGAAGTGGAGATGGATGTTTGTCTTTCTACAAGAAGTGGGGGAGGGTCTTTGTGTCTCTACAGGAAGTGGGGGAGGGTCTTTGTATCTCTACAGGAAGTGGAGATGGGTCTTTGTCTATCTAAAGGAAGTGGGGGAGGGTCATTGTGTCTCTACAGGAAGTGGAGTAGGGTCTTTGTAGCTCTACAGGAAGTGGAGATGGGTCTTTGTCTTTCTAAAGGAAGTGGGGGAGGGTCATTGTGTCTCTACAGGAAGTGGAGGAGGGTCTTTGTATCTACAGGAAGTGGAGATGGGTCTTTGTCTTTTTACAAGAAGTGGAGAAGGGTCTTTGTGTCTCTACAGGAAGTGGAGATGGGTCTTTGCCTTTCTACAGGAAGTGGGGGAGGGTCTTTGTACCTCTATAGGAAGTGGAGATTCGTCTTTGTTTTTCTACAGGAAGTGGGGGAGGGTCATTGTATCTCTACAGGAAGTGGGGCAGGGTCTTTTTGTCTCTACAGGAAGTGGAGATGGATCTTTGTCTTTCTACAAGAAGTGAGGGAGGGTCTTTGTGTCTCTACAGGAAGTGGGGGAGGGTCTTTGTATCTTTACAGGAAGTGGAGATGGGTCTTTGTCTTTCTAAAGGAAGTGGGGGAGGGTCATTGTGTCTCTACAGGAAGTGGAGTAGGGTCTTTGTATCTCTACAGAAAGTGGAGATGGGTCTTTGTCTTTCTAAAGGAAGTGGGGGAGGGTCATTGTGTCTCTACAGGAAGTGGAGGAGGGTCTTTGTATCTATAGGAAGTGGAGATGGGTCTTTGTCTTTTTACAAGAAGTGGAGAAGGGTCTTTGTGTCTCTACAGGAAGTGGAGATGGGTTTTTGTCTTTCTACAGGAAGTGGGGGAGGGTCTTTGTGTCTCTACAGGAAGTGGAGATGGGTCTTTGTCTTTCTACAAGAAGTGGGAAGGGTCTTTGTGTCTCTACAGGAAGTGGGGGAGGGTCTTTGTATCTCTACAGGACGTGGAGATGGGTCTTTGCTTTGGTACAGGACGAGGTGGTGGGTCTTTGTTTCTCTATAAAAGGTGGGGGTAGATCTTTGTTGGAGCAGGTCTTTTCCATTCTAAAGGAAATTGTCATGGGTTTTTGCCTTTTTACAGAATGTGAAGGTGGGTTTTAGTTTCTTAACAAGGGCAGGAGTAGCACATAATGGAAAGTGAGAAAAAGTTATTGTTCCGATAGTGCTGTAAGAATGCTGATTAGGAAGAACTGCCAACTCAAAAATATTGGCTGGCAAGTTACACAGTGTAGGAATGGGGTAATTTCCTTGACATGTTAAAAATAAATGTGTGCCAAACACCGTTTTGACATGATGAGGATGCTGATGCAAACAGGGCCGTATGTATAGCTAGTCACAGAAGTGCACGTGCCTAGGGCAGAAGAGAGGAGGCAGTGGCACCTTATAGGTAATAAATAATTTATTTTCCTTTTAACACATAAGCACTGCAACCAGGTAACTGTTTTACTATCTGGCAGCAATGGGGAAGGAGGGGGGAGGACCTTAGCAGAGTCTGTAATGCAGAAGAAAGCCTGAGCTCAGGTCAGCACGAAGCTGCTGACAGGGAATGTCGGCACCTAGTCTGGCTGTGAGCAAGTGGAGCAAGCAACCTCTAAATCAGCACAGAGCTGATAAGTAGTGATGTACAGAATGTGCGGTCACAGAATTGGAGATAATGTCTGCAGAGGTCTGCACCACACAATGTATGCCCATCCTGCAAGAGCTACAGCGACCCCCAACCTGTCATCCTTCTCCAGTGAAGACCTTCTGCTATGATCTACAAAGATCCAGACCTCAGAAATCAGCAGGTACATTGTGTAAATGCAAAGTAGGTAAATGTATGGGTGCATTATGTATATGTTAGGAGACTAGGCAGACTTCGGTACAGGAGTGGGAGCTCCTGAAAGATGGACATTCACAGAGTGGAACAGTCCTGTAAATAGGTTATCATTAGTGTTGAGCATTCCAATACTGCAAATATCGGGTATCGGCCGATATTTGCTGTATCGGTATTCCGACACCGAGTACCAATATTTTTACAATATCGAATACCGGAATCGGAAGTTCCCATAATGCAATGAGCCAGTGTTGTGGCTGTGATTGGCTGCTGAAATGATGTCATCATGATGCGCGGTCTGTGCGCATCATGATGCGCTGTCTGCGTGGGCCTGCCGGGGTCTGTGCGGGCCTGCCGGGGGTCTGTGCGGGCTGCCGGGGGTCTGTGCGGACCTGCCGGGGGTCTGTACGGGCCTGCTGGGGGTCTGTGCGGCCTGCCGGGGGTCTGTACAGGCCTACCGGGGGTCTGTGCGGGCTGCCGGGGGTCTGTACGGGCCTGCCGGGGGTCTGTGCGGGCTGCCGAGGGTCTGTGCGGGCCTGCCGGGGGTTGTGTGTGTGTGCAGGCATCGTCCGATGGGACTACAAGTCCAATAGGGCTATGCCTGCTACAATGACAGTGATTGACACATTAGCCAATGATGGGGCAGTAGTAGTCCCATCATCCGGCTAATGTGTTGAATGTAAAAAAAACAAAAAAACATACATACTACATACATACTACATATATACAACATTACATACTACATACATACATACTTCATATATACTACATTCATACAACATACATACATACTACATACTACATACATGCTACATTCATACAACATACATACATACTACATACATACAACATACATCATACTACATACTTACTACATACATACAACATACATAAAACATGCTACAGACATACAACATACATACTACATACATACTACATACTACATACAATACATTCATACAATACATACATATAGACATACAGTACATATAACAGAGTACATACTCACCATCACTTTTCGCTTTGATCCCCGAAGCCAGTGTCATCTCACTATAAAAAATATTAAAATAACAACCAACCAATATACTCACTGATCCACAGAAATCCACGAGTGTCCCACGACGATCTCCTGCAGTGCATCACTGAGAGGGTACTATAGTTCACTGGTCTCACTTTATGGCAAAAGCTGCGTGGGAACTTTCTCACACAGCAATGCCAAAAGTGAGACTAGGGACTATTTTTATACAGTGGCGGAGGAATACAGTGCGGAAGGATAACTACCTCCCGTCATTGTATTCCTGGGGCCTCTAGAGAGCGGTGGCATCAGCTGATGCTGCTGTTCTCCACGGGAGATTGTCGTGGGGCACTCGTGGATTTCTGCGGATCAGGGAGTATATTGCTTGTTTGTTATTTTAATATTTTTTACAGATGACACTGGCTTGGGGGTTCAAAGTGACAAGTGATGGTGAGTATGTACTCTATGTTATATGTACTGTATTTCTATATGTATTGTATAAATGTATGAATGTATTGTATGTAGTATGTATGTAGTATGTATGTCTGTAGCATGTTTTATGTATGTTGCATGTATGTAGTATGTACTATGTATGTATGTATGTTGTATGAATGTAGTATATATGTAGTATATATGTAGTATGTATGTATGTTGTATGAATGTAGTATATATGTAGTATGTATGTATGTATGTTGTATGAATGTAGTATATATGTAGTATGTACTATGTATGTATGTATGTTGTATGAATGTAGTATATATGAAGTAAGTATGTAGTATGTATGTATGTTATATGAATGTAGTATACAGTCATGGCCAAAAGTATTGACACCCCTGCAATTCTGTCAGATAATACTCAGTTTCTTCCTGAAAATGATTGCAAACACAAATTCTTTGGTATTATTATCTTCATTTAATATGTCTTAAATGAAAAAACACAAAAAGAATTGGCCTAAAGCCAAATTGGATATAATTCCACACCAAACATAAAAAAGAGGGTGGACAAAAGTATTGGCACTGTGCGAAAAATCATGTGATGCTTCTCTAATTTGTGTAATTAACAGCACCTGTAACTTACCTGTGGCACCTAACAGGTGTTGGCAATAACTAAATCACACTTGCAGACAGTTGACATGGATTAAAGTTGACTCAACCTCTGTCCTGTGTCCTTGTGTGTACCACATTGAGCATTGAGAAAAGAAAGAAGACCAAAGAACTGTCTGAGGACTTGAGAAACCAAATTGTGAGGAAGCATGAGCAATCTCAAGGCTACAAGTCCATCTCCAAAGACCTGAATGTTCCTGTGTCTACCGTGCGCAGTGTCATCAAGAAGTTTAAAGCCCATGGCACTGTGGCTAACCTCCCTAGATGTGGCCGGAAAATAAAAATTGACAAGAGATTTCAACGCAAGATTGTGCGGATGTTGGATAAAGAACCTCGACTAACATCCAAACAAGTTCAAGCTGCCCTGCAGTCCGAGGGTACAACGGTGTCAACCCGTACTATCCGTCGGCATCTGAATGAAAAGGGAATGTATGGTAGGAGACCCAGGAAGACTCCACTTCTTACCCCGAGACAAAAAAAAGCCAGGCTGGAGTTTGCCAAAACTTACCTGAAAAAGCCTAAAACATTTTGGAAGAATGTTCTTTGGTCAGATTAGACAAAAGTAGAGCTTTTAGGGCAAAAGCATCAACATAGAGTTTACAGGAGAAAAAAGAGGCATTCAAAGAAAAGTACACGGTCCCTACTGTCAAACATGGCAGAGGTCCCCTGATGTTTTGGGGTTGCTTTGCTGCCTCTGGCACTGGACTGCTTGACCGTGTGCATGGCATTATGAAGTCAGAAGACTACCAACAAATTTTGCAGCATAATTTAGGGCCCAGTGTGAGAAAGCTGGGTCTACCTCAGAGGTCATGGGTCTTCCAGCAGGACAATAACCCAAAACACACTTCAAAAGCACTAGAAAATGGTTTGAGAGAAAGCACTGGAGACTTCTAAGGTGGCCAGCAATGAGTCCAGACCTGAATCCCATAGAACACCTGTGGAGAGATCTAAAAATGGCAGTTTGGAGAAGGCACCCTTCAAATATCAGGGACCTGGAGTAGTTTGCCAAAGAAGAATGGTCTAAAATTCCAGCAGAGCATTGTAAGAAACTCATTGATGGTTACCGGAAGCGGTTGGTCGCAGTTATTTTGGCTAAAGGTTGTGCAACCAAGTATTAGGCTGAGGATGCCAATACTTTTGTCCGGCCCATTTTTGGAGTTTTGTGTGAAATGATCAATGTTTTGCTTTTTGCTTCATTCTCTTTTGTGTTTTTTCATTTAAGACAAATTAAATGAAGATAATAATACCAAAGAATTTGTGATTGCAATCATTTTCAGGAAGAAACTGAATATTATCTGACAGAATTGCAGGGGTGTCAATACTTTTGGCCATGACTGTATATGTAGTATGTACTATGTATGTATGTATGTTGTATGAATGTAGTATATATGAAGTATGTATGTAGTATGTATGTAGTATATATGTAGTATGTATGTAGTATGTAGTATGTATGTATGTTGTATGAATGTAGTATATATGTAGTATGTACTATGTATGTACTGTATGTATGTTGTATGAATGTAGTATATATGAAGTATGTATGTAGTATGTATGTATGTTGTATGAATGTAGTATATATGTCGTATGTATGTAGTATGTATGTATGTTGTATGAATGCAGTATATATGAAGTATGTATGTAGTATGTAGTATGTATGTTGTATGAATGTTGTATATATGTTGTATGAATGTAGTATATATGTAGTATGTAGTATGTATGTTTTTTTTTTACATTCAACACATTAGCCAGATGATGGGACTACTACTGTCCCATCATTGGCTAATGTGTCAATCACTGTCATTGTAGCAGGCATAGCCCGATGGGACTTTTAGTCCCATCGGACGATGCCTGCACAAACACACAACCCCCGGCTGGCCCGCACAGACCCCCGGCAGCCCGCACAGACCCCCGGCAGGCCCGCACAGACCCCCAGCAGGCCCGCACAGACCCCGCCCACACACACAGACAGACACGCACAGTTTCCGCCCACACACTGCCCACACTCTTCCCCCCTCCCGAACTGGATGTGCAAGTGAAAAAAGGGGTTTTTTTAATTCCGATATTTCTGTCCCATTAACTTGCATGGGTTTCCAGTATCGGAATCGGCGATACCCGATATTTTTTGGGCATCGGTCCGATCCAATCCGATCCGATATTTCCCAATGTCGGAAAGTATCGCTCAACAGTGGTTATCATCACTTCTTCTGTGAATCAGAACAGAAGGCCCTGCTGAAGTAATGTGCACAATTAAACAGTGATATCTTATCTCTTCTGTGAAAGCTCTTCCACGCTGTACTGGGCATCAGCTGAATGCTTTCAGAATAGTACTGTACATAAACACACACTGCGCAGGTTGCACCATTGATGTGTCCATCTCTCCCCTATGCAAAAGTGTATATATAAACTATGGCATGGCGATTGGTCATGTGATTGATGGGCAGTATGTATCGCAGAAGTCAGTGGCCCTGTGATGGAAGCCTGGGCGTATTTTGCTCAGCAGATCTACTGCTGAGGGTATTGCTATACATTCGGAGGCTTCCAGGTTACTTGGAGAGACGGGTGGGTCCAGTCACCTACCTACCCACCCAAGGGGGTGTGTGTCTGAATACCTAATGAAGCCTCTATTTATGGTCGTGAGGTTCAGGACCTGCAGTGAAGTCATGACCATTTGACCAGCCCATGTGATCCATACCTCACCTGTGGGTGTGGTTACAAGTTATGTAATGGAGGTGTGTTTAGCACTTAGCAGTGAATGTGTGGGAAGTCTGTGAGAGTGGACAGACCTCCCTGTGTCCAGGCGGGATACTGCAGAGCGGTATGTGAGATACCTCTGAAGTGGACGGACTGAGAACCGTGAGTGAAAACTGACCAGGGTCAGTGAGAAATATTTGTGGGATACCTCTGAGGACAAAAGGTATCCAGGAACCTGTGTGGCATCAGTGCTATGCTGACCGGGGTCAGTGAGAGACTGTGTTTGGGCTATAGAGCCTGCATGCTGGACAAGGCACAGCCTGTGCGCTCACCGGTCTGAGAGAGCAGAGCTCTACTATGGACATTGAGGATTTATCTGTCTGATGTAAGACTGTTTGCCTTTGTTCATGCTTCCATGGTTTATGGAGAAAATAAACCACATAGACTGCTTTATGTGAAAGATCATTCATGTGTGCATGTTATATCTCTGCCAAGCGAGTACACTCCAACCCACTAGTGATTGCTACGTCACAGTACATACAGTGGGGGAGATAAGTATTTGATCCCTTGCTGATTTTGTAAGTTTACCCACTGACAAAGACATGAACAGTCTATTACTTTAAGGGTAGCTTAATTTTAAATTTGAGAAGTAGAATATCAAAAATAAAATCCAGAAAATCACATGGTATAAATTTATTTGCATTTTGCAGTGAGAAATAAGCGTTTGATACCTCTAGCAAACAAGACTTAATACTTGGTGGCAAAAGCCTTAATGGCAAGCATAGAAGTCAGACGATTTTTGTAGTTGATGATGAGATTTGTGCACATGTCAGGAGGAATTTTGGTCCACTCCTCTTTGCAGATGATCTCGAAATCATTAAGATTTTGAGGCAGTCATTTGGCAACTCGGAGCTTCAACTTCCTTCATAAGTTTTCTATGGGATTAATGTCTGGAGACTGGCTAGGCCACTCCATGACCTTAATGTGCTTCTTTTTCAGCCACTCCTTTGTTGCCTTGGCAGCACATTTTGGGTCATTGTGTTGCTGGAAGGCTTTCCAGACCGCAGCATGTCCATTTATCTTATGGAGACATGAGTTTAGGACGCAGTGATTCTGCACGATTCAATGAACACATGCGGAATCACCTGTGTTCAAAAGCCGGAAGCGCTTTGGACAGAGCAGACATGTGCTGCGTCTAAAGTGCTGCCGGTTACTGACCGTGGGAACATACCCTTAGGCTCTCCTAATCAACTCGTTACCTGCATTAAAGAAAGCTGTCTTACATACAGTAGTCACCTTTATAAAAGACTCCTGTCCACCTACCCAACTAATTAGTCAGACTCTAACCTCTACAATATGGGCAAGACGAAACAGCTTTATAAGGATGTCAGAGACATGATTATAGACATGCACAAAGCTGAAATGGGCTACAAAACCATAATGCACTATAGGATGCAGCCAGCCCATATAGCAGGATGTTGGCAACACAGATGCAAGATACTAAATAGACAGCCACTCACCACCTACCCATTCATGGAGGGGGTGACTGTTTAGTATACATTTGCACAATATTTATTTTTATATATTACTTTATTGTGCAAATGTATATGACGCACCCCAGGGGCCATGGGTTACTCGTTACCGGACCGGTTGTCTTAACCCCTTAGCGACAGAGCCAGTTTGCAGCTTAATGACCAGGCCAATTTTTACAATTCTGACCACTGTCCCTTTATGAGGTTATAACTCTGGAACGCTTTAATGGATCCCGCTGATTCTAAGACTGTTTTTTCGTGACATATTGTACTTCATATTAGTGGTACAATTTCTACGATAAGTCTTGTGTTTATTTATGAAAAAAATGGAAATATGGCGAAAATTTTTGAAAATTTTGCAATTTTAAAACTTTAAATTTTTATGCCCTCAAATCAGAGAGATGTGTCACACAAATTTCTTAATAAATAACATTTCCCACATGTCTACTTTACATCAGCACAATTTTGGAAGCAAAATTTTTTTTTGTTAGGAAGTTATAAGGGTTAAAAGTTGACCAGCGATTTCTCATTTTTACAACAAAATTTACAAAACCATTTTTTTTAGGGACCACATCATATTTAAAGTCATTTTGAGGGGTGTACATGACAGAAAATACCCAAAAGTGGCACCATTCTAAACACTAGACCCCTCAAGGTGCTCAAAACCACATTCAAAAAGTTTATTAACCCTTTAAGTGCTTCACAGGAACTAAAGCAATGTGGAAGGAAAAAATTAATATTTAACTTTTTTTTGCAAAAAATTTACTTCAGAACCAATTTTTTTTATTTTCACAAGTGTTAAAAGAGAAAATCAACCACAAAATTTGTTGTACAATTTCTCCTGAATACGCCGATACCCTATATGTGGGGGTAAACCACTATTTCAGCACACGGCAGAGCTCGCAAGGGATGGAGCGCCGTTTGACTTTTTCAACTCAGAATTGGCTGGAATTGAGATCGGATGCCATGTTGCGTTCTGAGAGCCCTTAATGTGCCTAAACAGTGGAAACCTCCAACAAGTGACCCCATTTTGGAAACTAGACCCATTAAGGAACTTATCTAGATGTGTGGTGAGCACTTTGAACCTTCAAGTGCTTCACAGAAGTTTATAACGTATAGCCGTGAAAATAAAAAATCCATTTTTTTTTTCACAAAAATGATCTTTTAGCCCCCAAATTTTTATTTTTACAAGGGTAACAGAAGAAATCATACCCGCACAGTTGTTATGCGATTTGTCCTGAGTACGCCGATACCCCATATGTGGGGGGGAACCACTGTTTGGGCGCATGGGAGAGCTCGGAAGGGAAGGAGTGCCATTTTGGAATGCAGACTTTGATGGAATGGTCTGCGGGCATCATGTTGTGCTTGCAGAGCCCCTGATGGGCCTAAACAGTGGAAACCCCCCACAAGTGACCCCATTTTGGAAACTAGACCCATTAAGGAACTCATCTAGATGTGTGGTGAGCACTTTGAACCTTCAAGTGCTTCACAGAAGTTTATAACGTAGAGCCGTGAAAATAAAAAATCCATTTTTTTTCCACAAAAATGATCTTTTCGCCCCTAAATTTTTATTTTTACAAGGGTAACGGGAGAAATCATACCCGCACAGTTGTTATGCGATTTGTCCTGAGTACGCCGATACCCCATATGTGGGGGGAACCACTGTCTGGGCGCATGGGAGAGCTCGGAAGGGAAGGAGTGCCATTTTGGAATGCAGACTTTGATGGAATGGTCTGCGGGCATCATGTTGCGCTTGCAGAGCCCCTGATGGGCCTAAACAGTGGAAACCCCCCCACAAGTGACCCCATTTTGGAAATTAGACCCCCTAATGAACTTATCTAGATGTGTGGTGAGCACTTTGAACCCCCAAGCGCTTCACAAAAGTTTATAAACGCAGAGCCGTGAAAATAAAAAGTCTTTTTTTATTTCCACAAAAGTGATTTTTTAGACCCCAATTTTTAGACCCCCAAAGTTGGCAAATAGTGGAAACCCCTCAATTCTTGCTCCAACCCTAACACCCAACACACTCCTAACCCTAATCCCAACCCTAACCCTAATCCCAACCCTAATCCCTAATCCTAATTCTAACCCTAATTCTAGTTCGCCCTAACCCTAATTCTAACCCTAGTCGTGACACGAGCCCTAACCCTAGCCCTAGCACATCCCTAACCCTAGCCCTAACCCTAGCCCTAACCCTAGCCCTAACCCTAGCCCTAACCCTAACCCTAACCCTAACCCTAACCCTAGCCTTAACCCTAGCCCAACCCTAACCCTAATGGAAAACTGAAAAAAAAAATATTTTCTTTATTTCATTATATTGGCCTATATAAGGAAGTGATAAACGGGGGGGGGTTATGTACTATTTTTTTTATTTTGATCACTATGATCGTTTATCATAGTGATCAAAATAATGAATGGAATCTGCCAGCCGGAGCCGGCAGATTCCCGGCGGGCGCACTGCGCATGCGCCCGCCATTTTCAAGATGGCGGCGCCCATCGGAGGATGCCGGCAGGACGTGGGACCACCGGGAGGGGACGGAGGGACACGGAGAGGTACCGGGGGGGATCGGGGACCCTATTTCTCTCTCCTCTGATGTGCGATCACATCAGAGGAGAGAGAAATTAAATGTAAAATCGCGGCTTTTTTTTGCAGGTTAGTAACGGCGATCGCAAAAGCGGGGGTCGGTAAAAACCGACCGATTCATGTTCTCTGGGGTCTCGGCTACCCCTGGCAGCCGAGACCCCGGAGAAAATCCGACACTGGGGGGCGCTATTCACTTAAATCACAGCGCCGTGAATTAACGGCGCTGTGGTTTTAGTACCCTTAATTACCGCCTTTAAAAGGCGTATCGGCGGTCGTTAAGGGGTTAAAGGGATGTGTCACAGTGGCAGTGACCCGGTCCGTAGCCCCAGGTATTCATGTAAAAGAGGTGGATTGAATAAGAATAGAGTTTGTATGTAATATTTGTGACGCCACCTGTGGTATTCTGGTTAGTGGTGACCAGCGCTGCAGTGTTGCTTCTCTGGGACAGTTGGTATAATGCAGCCAAGTTGGTAAAACTCTCCACCGGCAGAGCTGTAGTCCCAGAGCAGTTGTGATGAGTTTGGAGATGGTGATGTAGCGGAGTGAAGGATGCAGCAGTGCTGGGTGGAAGGCGCAGAAAGTAGGTAGATGACACAATTGCATGTAGTTCCAAGGCTTTACTTACAGTCTGGTGCACACAGATGCCCACTTCAGTGCTGCGTTCTCCAGGTGAGGGGTCCAGGCAACTTCCAGGTAAAATGAAGTACACCCTTCCAGCACTCCCTGTCAGTATGTACCCTTTCCTGGCCATCTCCACACAATATGCTGCTTTCCACTTTCCTTCCTTTCCAGCACTTCACAGTTATCGCTCCAGGCCAGCAGCTACAAATCCTGTCAGACAACGCATACCCTTCCATTTCTGTGATCCTATGTAGCTGCCTTACCGGTTGGAATAACTGCGGTAGGGAGCCGTGGTCCATAAAGTCACCACAGCTATCGGCTTGCTAGTAGCGCCCTGAAGTACGCTCACTAGACTAGGGGCCGTGACCCTTGGCGACCAAGTTTCTTCCTCCACCTGATGTCTGTCAGCGTGGAAACGAGCCCCACGGGGAGTACGCTCCATCCGTGTCTCAGAAGAACCATCTTTCCTTTTAGGGAGCTTTCTACATAAGCCAATCCGTCCAGCCACTCCTGCTGACTGGAGCTGCTACATACAATACATTCATTCTTGGACAGTGATGGAACTGCAGTGCGCGCCATGTTCTTTGACTTCTCTAGTGCTTTCAGTACCTTACAGCCACTCTTATTACGAAATAAGTTGACTTATATGGCAGTGGATGAGGGGATGGTGAACTGGATAAGCGACTACCTGACCGTCAGGCCACAGTTTGTAAGGATGGGGGAGGTGGTATCTGGCAGTGTACGGAGCAGTGTGGGAGCCCCTTAGGGTACAGTGCTGTCGCCCTTCCTCTTCACATTGTATACAGCTGACTTTCAGTATAAATCCGATTTCTGTCACATCCAAAAATTCTCAGATGACTCAATGATTGTAGGGGGCATTGTGGGGGACCGGGGTGAGGAGGAATATAGAAGGGTGGTTTCTGACTTTGTGGATTGGTGCCAAACTAACTGTCTAGAACTAAATGTAAAGAAAACCAAGGAGATGGTGGTGAGTTATAGAAGGAAAAAAGATGACTACTTACCGATCACTATTGCTGGCCAGGAGGTGGAGATGGTTGAGACCTACAAATATTTGGGGGTTCACCTTGACAGCAAACTTGATTGGAGGTGTCATACAGAGAAGATTCACAAGAAGGGAATGAGCAGACTGTACTTTCTGCGGAAGCTCATGTCATTCAATGTGTGCAGTAAAATGCTGGAAATGTTCTACCTGTCAGTTGTAGCAAGCACCATCTTTTTTGCTATCATTTGCTGGGGCAATAGTGTGCGAGTAGCTGATGCCAATAAGCTCAACAAACTTATCAAGAAGGCAAGCGCGGCTGTTGGCCTCCATCTTGACTCTTTTGAGGAGGTAGTGGAAGATAGAATTCAAAAGAAGTGCAGGGCCATAATGAACACTAATACACACCCACTATACGGGCTGTTCTTGAATCAGAAGAGCACATTTAGCAGCCGTCTAATCCTACTAAGGTGCAAGAAGGAGAAATTCAGGAAATCGTTTGTGCCTACTGCTATGGGGATGTAACAATTCACTAAGGGTGAAAGATGGCTATGACCAGGGCCGGCGCACTAATGTAAAGGATCAGAGACTTGTGTACCTTTGTTTGTTACGTATTGTGGTTAGTCATGTGCAAGATCTGTGTCTAGTAATTACTCTATGTAATGCTGTTTGTAATGTAATGTATTAATGCTGTTCGTAATGTTTTGTTTATAATGCTGTTGTGACGCTGTTGTGATACCATAATTTCCCTCGGGATCAATAAAGTGTATCGTATCGCATCGTAAGACACGTCCGTCTCCTTCCCTCCCTCTGAGGGAACCTGATCTAACTTCCTTGTAACCTACAATTCTCCCTCTCTTAAACTACGCTCCGCCCACCTCCCAGCGCTCTTCGTGTTCCAAAGCAGGGGCCATAAAGGGTGCTCTGCTACACTACGGGTGTGTGGGATGTGGGATGGAATGTGGTAGGGTGACTCCACCTTACATGGTTGTGTGATACCACATCTCTGGGTGAGGTACAGCATCTCTGTGGCGACTGGACCCTCAGGTGTGCCACATATACTAAGCAGTCACCCCCTTCATGAATGGGTAGGTGCTGAGGTGGCTGTCTATTTAGTATTTTGCACCTGTGTTGTCAACATCTTGCTATATGGGCTGGCTGCACCCTGTAGTGCATTTGCTCAAAGACCTGGGCAGGTGCTTTCTTTTTTTCTGATTTTTTTATTGAATTTTTGGAGAATTTAAGGTTCTCTTTTTGTGGCTTTGCTATTAGTTTAGTGATAGGATTTGCAAGTGTAGGGACCCGTGCTGTGGTTTGCAAGCTTGCATGTTTTGGCTAAAATATCAACCAATACCTCACTATTTTTATGCATTTTGTGCACTATATTTTTAGGGTGCAGACAAGCTCAGCACTTTTGGTCTTCTATACAGGGGTGTTCACACTGTGATGTATTGAGAGAGTGCTGGCCAACCCGCCTAATCAAATAGTAGGGACAAGACTAATAGGCTGAGAACCAAACACTATGCATTACATTTATGTGAACAGCGCCCTATATGGGCCTTTATTGTGCAAATATATACTAAGCAGTCACCCCCTCCATGAATGGGTACGTGGTGAGTGGCTGTCTATTTAGTATTATGCACCTGTGTTGCCAACATCTTGCTATATGGGCAGGCTGCATCCTGTAGTGCATTTGTTCAAAGACCTGGGCAGGTAAGCGGTGCTGACTTTTTTCTGCTGTTTTTTTTAAGTGAGCAATGACCAGCTAGGATGACTGTATTGGTGGTGTTGGGTCAGGAAGATAATTCACAGGTATTTCATAAGATATTCATAACTCTCCTTTCTGTATGAAAAAATGAAATCGAGACAACCCCACTAAAGGGGGTTTCCAATCAAAATGTTTCCACATATAAAACAATAACACCTATACTCATCTCTGGTGGCAGTGCCGTTCCTGTGACATTGGTACCTGGTTTCCCAGTGGCAGGGCTGCCACTAGGAATTTCAGGGCCCCATACTGTCAAAATTTTTGGGCCCCCTTCAGGCTCTGTCCAAGCTCTACCCTAGCTCTGCCTCCACCCTTCGAATCTTCCACAGTCCCACTGCACACTTTTGGAAAAACTCCACTTCTGCACCACATCCTCACTAGTGTTGATCGAATAGCATCGGTTAAGCACTTATCTGAATAGCTGCCTTGGGAACCCGGATACCTGGAGCACTCCCGATAATCAGCTGTTTGGCACCGCAGCTGCATCTGTTGCGTCTGCTACACACAGCGATGCTGCAGCCCTGCTCTATGTGGTAGAAATGCTCACTTTCTATGAGTGCTGACCACTGGGCGATGCTCATAGCAGAGCAGCAATGACAACCACAGGGGTCTGCTGCAGACCCCGGGTTGTCATGCCAACCCATCGGCAACCCACATTCATGTGACACGGGCACCAATAGGTGTGGTTTGCGTCGCGCTTCCTACGCGTGCATGTTAGGTGCCGCTGTCAGACATTGACAGCTGCATTTAATATGTTAACAGCCGCAGGTGGATCGTGATTCCACCCCCGTCTTTTAGGGGCACATGATACTGTAGCTGATGGATCAGCTGTCATGTGCCAGACGCCTGCACCAAACAGGGGGAAGACGGACACTGTACGTCATTGGGTGTTAAGGGGTTAATAAATGTAAACAGTGTATATTATTGCATATATATTCACCGATTATACACTACCAAAAAATCTATTTATTGGTATTGATTAAAAACCTATACATTCTAGAATATACTGTAAATGCACTTCAAAACATGAGAACTCAAAAAGTGATAACAGAAAAAAATATCAAGTAGTCAAGCGTAAGCATTTGTCAACTACTCTTGTTCCTACCTGTCCACGGAGGTTGAGCACCCTTTTAAAACGCAATTGGCATCGACTAGCCCTGGTCCTCCTCGCCACCGCCTCCTCAGCCTCACCCTGTTGCATGCAGGACGCAGACTCCCTTCAGCAGCTTCCCCCTGCTGGACGCAGACTTCCCTCAGCAGTTTCTCCTCACTCCCGTAAGCAGCCTGTTGGATGCAGGACGCAGACTCCCTTCAGCAGCTTTCCCCATGCCAGATGCAGAATGCCCTCAGCAGCCTCACCCTGCTAGAGACAGACTCACCTTAGCAGCCTCCTCTCTCCCCTCAGCAGCCTCCCCTCTCCTCATTCCTCTCAGCAGCCTAATTTCTCTTCACTCCTCTCAGCAGCCTCCCCTTTCCTCAGCAGCATTCTCTCTTCTCATTCCATTCTCCTCAGCAGCCTCCTCTTACCTCAACAGCCTGCCCTCTCCTTGGCAGCCTCCCCAGTCTTTTCAGCAGCCTCCCTAATCTTCTCAGCAGCCTCCCATCTCCTCACTCCCATCACCTCATTTCCCTCTGCAGCCTCTTCCAAGTCCTCACACACTGCCCGCCTCCTCTGCCTGCCTGCCACCGACTTCAATGCCTCCTGTCTCCCACAAATATGACATGCTGCTCTTCTCCAGAATGAAAAAGAGCACGCAGCATGTCACATGACCGGCGTCAGGACCATGATGCACTCGGGCCTAATGCTGCGGCTTATAGGTACAGCACCGATTTCTGTCTGCCGGATGCATTAACAACACTGTAGGTGTATCTTTAAATCACCACAGTGTTGTTATGTATCTGGCTTGCAGCGGCCCTGAACTATTGTGCCTGGGGCCCGATGAGCAGAAGCAAAAGAGGAGGGCCCGGGCTGCTAGTGTGTGCGGGCCCCTTTTTTTGCTACTGCTCACCGGTCCTCATACAGTAGTAAGGGGAGTAATGCACTGATGGCGGTCCTGCCCAGTGGTAGCATGACATTGTTATGTCAAGTGAGCACTGCAGCCAATCAGTGGCCTCTTTCTTCATCTCTGTTATATCAACGATCATTCTGCGTGCATAGAATTCTGATCAACCGGCTAAACAAGCCAATGAAAAACAGCCAACAGTGACCAGTCAAAATGGGATCTTGGTATGGAGTAATAACCGAACCTGCACTCACAGCCATGGGACCCCCATTCTTATGAATATTGGGGGTCACTCAGACACTTTTCTGTGGCTTCAAAAAAAAGAGAGGGAGAGAGGAAGTCAAATCCTCATTAGAGTTGAGCGAATTTTTCAAAATTCAGTTCCGATTATGAGCAACGGCGAATATTGTTTTTCCAATGTTCGCCGAACACAGCCCAACGTCATTATAGTCAGTAGGAGTAGAAATGATCGAATATGTTCGGAATCGATCATCAAACATAAATTTGGCACACATAGAGTACCGATATATAATAATAATAAATTTTATTTCTATAGCGCTGACATATTCCGCAGCACTTTACATTTCAGAGGGGATTTGTACAGACAATAGACATTACAGCATAACAATAATCACATAGATTATAACAAATACCCAGAGGAAAGAGGGCCCTGCTCGCAAGCTTACAGTCTATGAGAAAAGAGGTAGACACGAAAAGTGGGTGGTAACAGTTGCCCTGATTGTATGGACCAGCCATATGGCACGAATATGGCAAATTCCGATTCAGCGACTGATTCCAAACATATTCGCTCAACTCTACTCCTCATCCTCACTTGTTTAATCAATTCCCCATAATATGTAACAAAGCCTTTTACTCTGCTTTTCAGCCCTTGTTAAAGAAGACACATGGAATAAAAATGATACGGCAGTCATATTTCATCAAGTATCTTCATCTTTTGCACTTCTCTAGATTATTTACAGCCAAGAACGACGTTTTTGACCCTCGAGGAGTCCTAATCCATTTACATGTTGCAAATACACATCCCAGCATTTATATGTAAATTATTGAATAAGTACAGTAGTATGCATTTGGACATGGATATATGAATTGTGAATATGTATAGCATTGTTCCATATCTTAATACATCTAATGTTGTTCATAGACCCGCTGTTTAATATGGATGACAGAAAACTATTCACACATTCAACACAGGTCAACCAAAGTTCCATCAACAGTTGCATCCAGGCGCTACAGCTCATTGAATTATTTCCCACTAAGCCCCATGGCCTTATTTGATGTCAATTCTGCATTGTTACATAATATGTGGTGCAGAAGAAATATCAATCAAGTGCATGGTGGTGGTGCAAATCTGAAGAATCAATGCTGTTGGAATATGTTTGGTGCAACAGCTCCATTCCTGTCTGAGTGTTCAGTTGCTAGATTTATTTGCTGTTTATAAAGTTAAAAAAGAAATTCCCAGAGGCTCACACAGGGAGAGCTTGTGACTGTATTTCCTGTTTTTCCTGTGTCTGTGTATGAGAGAAGCAGCCTGCTGTAGATGCTGCACAGATAGAGACACACAAATGATTTATTCCTGATCTATTAAGCTTATCATATATTGTTCCTGTTTGTTCCTGAATAAAGAAACGCTGCCAACAAATGCACTAGGCAGGAATCGACCCACCCATGGAGCAATGCAGCCTCATTTATATAAAGATTCAAAGTTGATTTTCTAAGCAATAGAAAATCTTTTTATGGCCAGGAAAAGTTTTCTACTACTCTTTGTAATTGGTTTCGGTGACCTTAAATTTTCACAGTCATGTCAACAATCAGTAGCACAATGGAATATATGAAACTTTGTAATATATTTTATCAGATAACTATGCTTCCTTCTCCACTTATGAGCCACTTCATCTGAATTCATCATTCACTTTAAGTGACTGCCAGCTCGCTGAAGTATCAGGTTACAGAGCCTATTAAATTCTACTGAGAGAGGAGGAAGAAGAGGAATTATACACACTCAACACAGTGAGACAGTTGACTGACACATGTTAAAAAATAACGAACAGTTCCTGATGCATGTTCTATAAAATGTATTTCTGCTTAGTGCTGGAGTCACAGTCACACTGCTCTGTATGACTGTGTAATGTCCTCCGTGCTGCTGTTGCTACTGAACATGTGTTATACAGAGTTAGCAGAATTGGATTCCCTCATGTTTGTGTATGCTGTGTATGGGAGACATCATTGCAACTAGTGTCCACCCAATAGCTCAGAGACAAATTATATTTAGAAAATGTACTTTACTTTAGTGCTGGATCCAGAGCCACACTGCTCAATACTGCTGTGTAATGTCCTCCAAACTGTTGCTCATGCTTCAATGTACTACATAAAGACAGGAGAGCAGGAATAAATGTTTGTCCTGTGGATAGTAGATATCATAGCAGCTATTCTATACCCACTAACTCAGAGGCAACTAAAAACTAGAGATAAAGCCCGCACAAGCGAAAACTGGAGGTTACTAGTATATAATGGCCAGAAGTAAAGTTATTGCTCATGAACATATAAGCAGGTAGCGGGATGCAGTGACAAACAAGAGACAGAGCAAGGGTTAACAAATTTAACAGTTTTATCCAACAGGGTATTAAACTCCTCGCAGGGAGATAAATGATTAAAGGGTAGATAGCAGAAACAACAAAGGCAGAATAACAGCAGTCCATTTGTCAAACATATCGTGTCCTTTATGTTCCTTCTCAACAGATGATCCCGCAGGGGTTGCAGCACCGGCAATGGCCGGAATGATGTCCACCGGGGGGGTCCTTTAAACGATGATCCGTCTTCTGGCAGCCGCAGTTGGTCTCCGGTACCTTCCACTGAGCCCCTAGTCCATGAACTTGTGCAGCCAAAGCAAACCAGGCCGCAGCACTCTCGGCGTTAACCATGGGCTGGCGTAAGCAGATGACAGGGAAGGTTGCAAATGAATGTCCGCAACTGTGCCTTCTATAATCCAAACATGTGCAGTACTCACAGTCCCTGAATGCTCGGCACCTCTTTCTCTTACACTACCACTGATGGCGACGGGAGCCGGCAATCGCAGCCTACCGCAGCACCGGTGCTCAGGAGACGGAGCCCGCTGCTCAACCTGATGCGCGCCGTCTCTTCGCACCAAAAACCCCACCGCTGCACGCGTTTTTGTTTTTATAACGCCCCTCCTACCTGGGTCATGAGGTTGGTCCTGTCCCTCATTCCTTCCCCCGGGCACCATAGGAGTCAGCCTCAACAGTTCCGGACCCGGCTCAACACAGATAACCGCAGCCTTGGTTTCATACACACAAGAAAACTTGTTCTGAAAAATTATCTGAAATGATAGGAGGTAAAGGTCCTAACATGTTCCCTTTAATTTTAGATTTTTTTCCATTTATAGGGTATTTCTGGGATAACGGTAAGTATACTGTTTAGTTTCATGAAGCATTATTACTTATTTAGAAAATCTTCATCATAAGTGTAAAGCAAAAATAGTAGAGTTTCTCTCCAGTACACACACTTTCTTAAGGTTTATACTTCACGCTTACTCTGTACTCACTTATGAAGACGATCATTCCATAATGTCAGCTTGTTCCAGAAAAACTTCTTTACGCAGTACGCTCCAACATAAAGGTGAGATCTTAATGTGTTGGGCTTTTATGAAAATGACATTTTGCACCTGGCAGAAGCATGAAATGAATTCTTCTGATGGAGAAAACCAAGTGCCACCTAGCCGGAATGACAGGTGTGTTTCCTTCAGTTCACAGCACAATCTTAGCTAAAGATTTTTTTTGTTTTTCTAGGAAGGCGATGACTTTTTTATCTTACATAATAATAGCATTAAGATAATCTCTTTCCTATCCAGTAAACCTGAAAGCATTATGTCTGTATTTTACTTGCTGGTGTCGAAACTTCAGTTTTCTGCAATTCTTTCTCTTTTGTCATCCTTATTGCTACATAATTTCTGAGAAGATAGTACATTATTATTTCACTTCTGATCATCGCAGATCCTCTCTGGCGTCTCACTAGTGTTCTTATGGCAAAGAATGCAATTTTCTATGTAATGCTATTGTATGCACTTCCTTCAAAAGGGGGAGCACTCAAGTCATTACCCTTTAAATGGTCAATGTCATCTCAGCAAACTTTGGTCTAAATAGTACTAGTGAATATAACAAACTTTGTGATATGTATTATCCGATAAATACGCTTCTTTCTCCACTTATGAGACTCTTCTCACTATCCTTAAACTTGGATCTAAGGGGTAAAGTTTCTCCTTGTAAAGAGTGACATGCCAGGTTTGGCATGCCAGTATGAGGAGACTTAAACACCTTGCATGCTCTTCTGGGAAATTAAATATGCATATTGTCTCTTCAGAGAGGTAGAAGTCTTGAACTCTAGCGCCACCTACAGTGATCCTACAAGTCATTATCGACCCTTTAACGATCCTTGCAATATGATTTAGGAATTGGCTTTTATCTTAAGTCATATTTCAAGGCTCGTTAAAGGGTCAATAATGACTAGTAGGATTCCTAGTTCCAATAGGTGGCGCTAGAGTTCAAGTATTCTTCCTCTTTGAAGAGACAATTTGCATATAACCTTAATTAAACTTATCATTAATTCTTAAAAACTGCTCAAATATGTTTTAATTAAAAAAAATTATGCCTGCTCTTTGAGAGATCAGGTTACAGCTGTCTATTGAACTTAATAGAGATGGGAGGGCAAGAGAGAAGTTAAGAGAAACTGATTGGAGAGAGAGTTGGAGAGAAACATTCAGCTGTTTTACAGTAGATGTTTTATCTCACTGCAAAACTGGATTCACAGCTACACTGGTTAGTACTGCATTATAATGTCCTCCATACTTCTTTTCTGAACATGTTCTACACAGAGACAGGAGAGCAGGAATCAATCATATTGGTCTATGCAATGTATTGGAGGCATCATAGCAGCTAGTCTACACCACTAGCTCAGAGACAACTGAAAATTAGAGATAGAGCCTGCACACAGGCAAACAAATATGGAATACAAGTCATATAATACAGTAATAACTATATTACAAATGAGTTGTCGCTTACATTTCCTACTGGCTCAACAAATCCCAAGATAAGTGGATTGAGATGGCCAGCTTTGAAAAAGCTAACATGATTTTACGATACTCTGTTGAGGAATGTCTATGTTAGATACTTTTATATGCTGCCTTCTACTGGTTATGATTGGAATTACAGTTGGTCGAGAGTTTTACTAGCATGTTGTGACTTTGTGAGCCAAAGGTCATAAATATTTCTGCTTTCCTCTAGCTCTTTTTTTTTAATTATAGGCTCCAAAGTACAGTTCATGATCGATCTCTAGGTCAAAGTATGCCACAAATGACCATTAACCCCTTCCTGACATCCGACGTACTATCCCGTCCATGGGACCCGGGCCCCTATGCCCATGGACGGGATAGTACGTCTACCGCGATCAGCGGCGCCCACGTGGTGAGCGCCGCTGATCGCGGCCGGGTGTCAGCTGATTATCACGGACCGCCCCCGACACGTTAACCCCTTGCACACCGCGATCAAACATGATCGCGGTGTACCGGGGGTTAAAGGGAAGCATCGGCAGAGAGGGGGCTCCCTCCGTGCTTCCCTGAGCCCCCCACGGCAGCGCAATGTGCAGCGCTGCTGCGGGGGGCTCCTTTCCTGCAGGCCCCCGAATCCAAGATGTCGACGGGGGCCTTCGGGGGCCTGCAGGAAGCTGGCTTCCTCAGTGCCTGCAAAGCGCAGGCATGAGGAAGCCTTCTGCACTGCCTGTGACAGATCGCTGTCCCACCTGGGACTATTTAATAAAGTTAAAAAAAAATAAAAAAAAGTGTTAAAATAATTTAAAAAAAATCGCCAAATAAATTAGAAAAAAAAAAAATATTCCCCCAAATGAATCCATTTTTTGGAAATAAAAAAAAAAACAATAAAAGTACACATATTAGGTATCGCCGTGTCTGTAACGACCCACCCTATAAAACTGTCCCATTAGTTAACCCCTTTAGCGAACCCCTTAAAAAATAAAAAACGAAGCAAAAAATAATGATTTATTATCATACTGCCAAACAAAAAGTGTAATAACGCGCGATCAAAAAGACACATAAATATCCATGGTACTGCTGAAAACGTCATCTTGTCCCGCAAAAAACGAGCCGCCACACATTATCATCAGCGAAAAAATAAAAAAGTTATAGCTCGCAGAATAAAGCGATGCAAAAATAATTATCTTTTATATAAAATAGTTTTCATTGCATAAAACCGACAAAACGTAAAAAAACGACCTAAATGAGGTATCGCTGTAACCGTACTGACCCGAAGGATAAAACCGCTTTATCAATTTTACCGCCCGCAGAACAGTGTAAACGCACCCCCCCAAAAGAAATTCATGAAATGCTGGTTTTTGTTCATTCTGCGTCCCAAAACTCGGAATAAAAAGCGATCAAAAAATGTCACGTGCTCGAAAAGGGTAACAATAAAAACGTCAACTCGTCCCGCAAAAAATAAGACCTCACATGACTCAGTGGGTCAAAATACGGAAAAATTAGAGCTCTCAATATGTGGTGATGCAAAAACTATTTTTACAATAAAAAGCGTCTTTTAGCGTGCGACAGCCGCCAAACATAAAAACCGCCATAAATAGTAAATCAAACCCCACGTTATCACTCCCTTAGTTAGGTAAAAATAATAAAATAAAAAAAATGTATTTATTTCCATTTTTCCGCTAGGGCTAGGGCTAGGGTTAGGGTTAGGGTTAGGGTTAGGGTTAGGGTTAGGGTTAGGGTTAGGGATAGGGTTAGGGATAGGGTTAGGGCTGAGATTAGGGTTAGGGGTGTGTTGGGGGTTCGGGTTGGAGTTAGAATTGGGGGTTTCCACTGTTTGGGCACATCAGGGGCTCTCCAAATGCAACATGGCGTCTGATCTCAATTCCAGCCAATTCTGAGTTGAAAAAGTCAAATGGTGCTCCTTCCCTTCCAAGCTCTGCCATGCGCCAAACAGTGTTTTACCCCCACATGTAGGGTATCAGCCTACTCAGGACAAATTGCAAAACAATTTTTGGGGTCCAATTTCTCCTGTTACCCTTAGGAAAATAAAAAATTGGGGGCAAAAATAACATTTTTGTGGAAAAAAATGAATTTTTTATTTTCACATCCGAGCGTTATAAACTTCTGTGAAGCACTTGGGGGTTCAAAGTGCTCACCACACATCTAGATAAGTTCCGTGGGGGGTCTAGTGTCCAAAATGGGGTCACTTGTGGGGAGTTTCAATAGGCACATCAGGGGCTCTCCAAACGCACATGACACCCCCAGACCATTCCATCAAAGTCTGCATTCCAAAACATCACTGCTTCCCTTCCGAGCCCCGACGTGTGTCCATACAGTAGTTTTCTCCCACATATGGGGCGTCAGCGTACTCAGGACAAATTGGACAACAATTTTTGGGGTTCAATTTCGCCTGTTACCCTTTGGAAAATAAAAAAATTGGGGGCTAATTGATCATGTTTGTGGAAAAAATACGATTTTTTTTATTTTCATGCCCGGGCATTATAAACTTCTGTGAAGCCCTTTGGTGTTCAAATTGCTCACCTCAAATCTAGATAAGTTCCTTAGGGGGTCTAGTTTTCAAAATGGGGTCATTTGTGGGGAGTTTCTACTGTTTAGGTACATTAGGGGCTCTCCAAAGGCAACATGACACCCGCAGACCATTCCATCAAAGTCTGCATTCCAAAACGTCACTGCTTCCCTTCCGAGCCCTGACGTGTGTCCATACAGTAGTTTTCTCCCACATATGGGGTGTCAGTGTACTCAGGACAAATTGGACAACTTTTGGGGTTCAATTTCTCCTGTTACCCTTGGGAAAATAAAAAAATTGGGGACTAATTGATCATGTTTGTGGAAAAAATACGATTTCTTTATTTTCATGCCCTGGCATTATAAACTTCTGTGAAGCCCTTTGGGGTTCAAAGTGCTCACCACACATCTAGATAAGTTCCTTAGGGGGTCTCGTTTCCAAAATGGGGTCATTTGTGGGGGTTTCCACTCTTTAGGTACATTAGGGGCTCTCCAAAGGCAACATGACACCCGCAGACGATTCCATCATAGTCTGCATTCCAAAACGTTACTACTTCCCTTCCGAGCCCTGACGTGTGCCCATACAGTAGTTTTCTCCCACATATGGGGTATCAGCATACTCAGGACAAATTGGACAACAACTTTTTGGGTCCAATTTCTCCTGGTACCCTTGGGAAAATAAAAAAATGGTGACTAAAAGATCATGTTTGTGGAAAAAATACGAATTTTTTACTTTCACGCATGGGCGTTATAAACTTCTGTGAAGCACTGGGGGGTTCAAAGTGCTCACCACACATCTAGATAAGTTCCTTGGGGGGTCTAGTTTACAAAATGGTGTCATTTGTGGGGGGTTTCCACTGTTTAGGTACATCAGGGGTTTTCCAATCGCGACATGGTGTCCGATCTCAATTCCAGCCAAAAACGTCAAATGGCGCTGCTTCCCTTCCAAGCTCTGCCATGCGCCCAAATAGTGGTTTACCCCCACATTTGGGGTATCAGCATACTCAGGACAAATTGCTTTTAGGGTCCTGTTACCCTTGGGAAAATAAAAATTGGGGTGAAAAGATCATTTTTGTGGAAAAAATATGATTTTTTAATTGTACCGCTGTACGTTATAAACTTCTGTAAAGCCCTTGTGGGTTCAAAGTTCTCACCACATATCTAGATAAGTTCCTTGGGGGGTCTAGTTTCCAAAATGGGGTCACTTGTAGGGGGTTTCCACTGTTTAGGTACATCAGGGACTCTCCAAACGTGACATGGCGTCCGATCTGAATTCCAGCCAATTTTGCATTGAAAAAGTCAAACGTCGCTCCTTCCATTCTGAGCTCTGCCATGCGCCGAAACAGTCGTTCCCCCCACATATCAGGTATCAGCGTACTCAGGACAAACTGCACAATAACTTTTGCAGTCCAATTTCTACTGTTACCCTTGGTAAAATAAAAAAAATTGAACCTGAAGTATTTTTTTTGTGAAAAAAAGTTAGATGTTCATTTTTTTTAAATATTCAAAAAAATTCCTGTGACGCACCTAAAGGGTTAATAAACTTCTTGAATGTGGTTTCGAGCACCTTAAGGGGTGCAGTTTTTAGAATGGCATCACTTTTGGGTATTTTCTATCATATAGACCCCTCAAAGTGGCTTCAAACGTGATGTGGTCCTAAAAATAAAATGGTGCTGTAAAAATGAGAAATCGCTGGTCAACTTTTAACCCTTATAACTTCTTAACAAAAAAAAAATGTTGGTTACAAAATTGTGCTGATGTAAAGTAAACATGTGGGAAATGTTAGTTATCAAGTTTTTTGTGTGCCGTATCTCTGTGATTTAAGGGCATAAAAATTCAAATTTGGAAAATTGCAAAATTTTCAAAATTTTTGCCAAATTTCCGTTTTTCTCACAAATAAACGCAAGTTATTTGAATTAAATTTTACCACTAACATGAAGTACAAAATGTCACGAGAAAACAGTGTCAGAATCACCAGGATCCATGGAAGCGTTCCAGAGTTATGACCTCATAAAGTTACAGTGGTCAGAATTGTAAAAATTGGCCCGGTCATGAACGTGAAAACCACCCTTGGTGGTGAAGGGGTTAAGTCATCTGGCCCATCCCAAACTTTGACCATGATAAAAGGGAGATAATTGCTTCCTATCTCAGAGGAGACTACCAGAATGGCCTGTGCTGAAGTAATGGGGGGTTAGAGACATTAACAACTTATTCCCAAAATCACAAGTGATCCTCTACGAATAGGTCTCAAAATCTGGGTTCTGCGTTCCTGTCTTGAATGGAGCTGAGATGCGCATGCTAAGCCCATTGTCAAAGGGACTGGTGGAAATAGCCAAGTACAGCACTTTGCTTTCTCGGAAAAAGACATGGACCACACATCCAAATATTTTCGGGCAATTCCATGGAAAATGAGTGGAACAGAGGCCAAGTATATGAATCTCATCTCCATTCAAGACAGGGATGAAGAGCCCCATTCTCAGGATCGCAGTAGGATCTCAATGGTCAGACCTCCAGTGATCAACATGCTATCCCCTACCTTATCAATGGGGAATTAGTTATGATTTGGGGAATAACCTTTTAAGTATGTAAAACCACAGTTGGGGGGGTGGACACATAAGCACAATCCGTACTCACTGCGCTGTCTGTTGCTTCTTCCCTGGTGCATCCCACATTCTTCCTGGAATTCAAAGGATTGGAGACAGAGCCCAGGATAACTTCAAACAGTAAAGATTTATTTTCCTCAGGGCACAGCACATCTAATACACCATTAGCACGCTTGACACGGTACCAGCAATACATCTTCAGCTTTCCCTAGCTTCTTCAGCTACACCAGAATGGACCACAAAGTTACACCGGAACGAGGAGCCCGGTGAAAACGGAACTTCGACCTATCTCCCTGGAACCGACTTCAGTCCAGACACAGAAATAATCATCTACTAGGTCATCCACTCCCTTTTGGTTATCCTGCCCGAGCACTCTCTGGTGGCCAACTTGACTACTTCTTCAGCAACCAGACTTTTGCTGAAACTTCATCAGTGACTTCTTCACAGATCTCTTCAATACGTTGCTGCAGATACCATACACTTCACTTCTTCTCTGCTCTGCACAATTCTCCCACATCTACTATGGATGGCTAGGGATTCCACTTCACTTTTTTGTGTGGCAGCTACACAGCTCAGGAACAGGAACGTCTGATCAGCACCAGGGGTCCACCCCTGACTGACTATAAACCAGGAAATCTCTCACTAGTTCCCAGCTACCACTTCTATAATTAATTCTGATGTGTCCTACAACTGTGTTTCATTATGAGTATACTCAGTGCCCCATCTAGTGTCCATTCTACTAACTGCACTGTCCCTAACTTATAAATCATAATATGGCAATAAACACATATATACAGCTTACACATAATACAGAGATACATAAATACGAGAAATTCAAATATGGCAAACATATACAAGCAAACAATTGTACCAACATTTACAGGGATAGGCCCTGACCCTCTCACAGGTATGCCATATTTCACTATTTAAAGGGGTTGTCCACCCTTGAGTAAATTTTCCCCGAGCTGTGCATCTTGAAGAATCCTCAATATTCTACTAGAATCGGCAAGTGGAGCCAAATCAGAACGGTGAGACCATTACACAGGTATTCGGCAAACTGCATGGTGGCCAACCTCTTTAACAATGTTCAAAAACTTTCAAAAACTTTTTGGAAGTCATACAGAAACTTTTTCTTCCATAATACAATACGTTTCCTGAGCCCAAACAAGTATCAAACTGACAGTGCAAATTTTTTTTTTTTCCCATGGAGCGATTCTTCACAAATAAAAGCTGGGTTTGTATTATTGTCAGATGCTGCAAAAGGAAAGAGGTTCAGAAAAGGGGCAATGTGTTGATCATTATCTGAACAAAGCAGACACTCCATATTAAAGCTTCCTGTAATGAAAGATAATTATACGGTTGGGTAAGCCTGCTTTATTATTGCAGTTATTGTAAGGAGATAACTAGTCATCCTACATAATGGCACCCGTTTTTTTTTCCAGCTAGATTTTGGTAATGAGTATGCTGCTGCAGAGCATTCATTTCATATAAAGGAGATGTACACACATATCCTGTAAATGAATATATGCACATGAAAACACATAATAAAGGAAAGGAAAACATAAAATATTCATTAAATAAACCAGGAAGTTACAGTAAATACGATCTTATTGTATCCAGTATCAAGTAAATAAAAACACATAAAGAAGAGAACAATGAATCCTGCAGCATTCCGTCACACTACAGATGTTCCTGACATTCCGCCATAGACGAGTGGGAAAAAATAATTTTGGTAAACAGATAAACTAAAAAAAATAAATAAATAAAGTTATCCAACAAAAAAAATCCTAATAACAAGGACGGATAAAGTAAAGCGTAGAGATGAGCCAAACGATTTGCATTGCATGGAATTCATCACAAAATTTTTCAAAAATTCGATTAGCTCAAATTTGAACTTTTAGGGATTCGGTGTACACAAATTCCAGTAAGATGGTGGCCATCATTTTTGTTGGATTGTTTTGATGGCTGGGAAGAGGTTAAAAATGAAAGGATTGTACACACCTGTCCGGCTATCAAAGCTCCTCTAAGCGCTTCAGATTATTTTTTAGATTGTTCTTTGGTCTACGACTAACTAGGTTTTACGTGGTCACATGTGGCGCGGCTTACATCCAAGGATATCAATTCTGTGCATTGTGCCCCCTCGTGTTCATATGTGATGAATGCACCTCAGTGACCAGGTGAGGCCTTTGTCAGCGCCGGAAGATCCAGACCAAAGAGAAGGCAGAAGGGAATTTGCATTAGGGCTATTATCAAAGTCACAGTCTGATTATTTAAAAGTTGACCATCCCATATTGCCTATCATGCATCCTTTTCCAAAGGTCCATAAAGGGGTTTCACCTCCCCCTATGCGCCCCTTCATATCTGGCATTGGCTCAGTCACGGGACATCTGAGCCAGTTTTTAGATTTGTTGTTACAGCCATTATGTATAGGCAGGCCTGGATTCCTTAAAGACTCCAAAGAACAATTTTCTGATATCAAATGGCAGGAACATTTCTGCAGGCTCAGTTGTGATGTTACGGCATTGTACACCTCATTACCCCAGGATGTATTTATTATGGCCATAGAATATCATCTCGGAGAGTACAGCAGTTATACCCCTGATTTATGTCATTTTATTATCCAGGTTCTGCATTTCTTAATGAATCACAATTATTTTTGTTTTGACCAGAAATATTATCTCCAATCCAGAGGAGCACCAATGGGCGGTAAGCACTCACCTTCGGTTGTCAACTTGACTATGTCTTATTGGGAGGAAATGAGTGGTATTGTGGGTAAACCGATGGTCACATCTACTTATTCAAAACCATTATCGGGTAACAGTATTTTGCACGCCACTAGTAGCCACCCTCACCATGCTATTAAGTCTATCCCTGTAGATGAACTTACGAGAATAATGAGAAACTGCAATGATGAATCTATTTTGGATAAGGAGATTGAGACATGTTCACATAAAATGAAGTTACGGGGTTATCCCAAATGGACCCTGGATAGAACGACTTGGATTGTACATAACAAAAAGCGGTCTGATCTAATTGTTTCTAGACCATGTCCCTATAATAATTTAAATTTGAAGCCAGTATTGTCAATCCAATATAGCCCTCAATTTGGTAGAAGCAAATCTATTCTGCAAAAACATATACCAATATTATATGAGGATGAAACACATTCCTCAATATTAACTTCGGGATGTCATATTGTCTCTAAAAAAAGCTAAGACTATGGTCAATTTAATTTCCCCAAGTTTTTTCAATCTTAATAAACCTAATTACACATGGTTGTGAAATACAGGTTTTTACCACTGTGGCAGTGCCAGATGTAGAACCTGTTGCACATTCAGTTGTCATTCATAATTTTTAAAATAATGATGCTCCCAACCATCATAAAATAAAACAATATATTAATTGTAACTCCAGGAATGTGATCTATTTGATCAGATGTACAAGCAGCAAACTTACTCATGTGGGATGCACCACACGTAATTTCAAAGTGAGGAGCTTGGAGCACATTACCAATATAATTTCTACAACTAATATTAATCGTAATTTATCCTTTGCTTCCAAGCATTTTATTTCTCACCATCATAGGAGTACTGCATCTTTGAGCGTTACCGGCATTGGAAGACTGATGACATCAACAAGGGGTGGAGATATTCAAAATTATTAAGAACACGAGAAGCCTATTGGATTTTCTATCTCAGAACCTGCTCTCCTGCAGGTCTCAATGCATGCAGAGAGGTAACGTATCTTTACTAGTGTACAACTAGTACATATGTTTTTTGTCTTTTCATCTTTTATTTTTCCTGTTATGTTTTGTTGATTTTGTTTGTATTCTAAGTAGAGTTGAGCGACTTTTGGTTTTTTAGGGTCGAGTTTCGTTTCGTGAAACCCGACTTTTCCAAAAGTCAGGTCGAGCAAGATCGTCCGATTATAGGGAAAAGTCGGGGTCGTCCCGAAACACGAAACCCAATGTAAGTCAATGGGGAATAAAAGTCGGCAGTGAGAGGAGGACAGGAAACACACCTACAGTGCCCATTTGAATGCCAAAAGCATCAATTCTTCTTACTTAAGCTTGTCAACCTTAATTAACTTCATAATACAAGTTACGCACTGAAAAATGGGGGTTATTTGGCTAAAGTTGTGGGGGGGGAGGGCTGGCTGCAGGTTTTCATGTGCCCTGGGCGAAAGAGCGCCCCTTTAACACATACCACAACTCATCATGCTCCGATACGGCAGAGAAATAGCGGTATAGTACAATGAAAAATACTTCACTTTTTACATCTCATGACGAGGCCCATCTATTTCTCCATACAGAATCATTGGTCCCATATAATGTTTGAAACAGTATATGATGAGCTCCACATAATGCTACAGTATATGTTGGTCCCCATGGATGAAGCTCCACTGTCTTATGGGCCCAAATAATGCTCCAAACATAATGGGCCCCATTTCTAATGCTCTAGTGTATAATGGGCCCTGTAAATGCTGCTCCAGTGTCTGATGTCCACCTTTGGAATGTTCCAGTGTATGGTGGGCCCCATCTATCATTCTCCAGAGTATAGTGCTCCCCAAAAATTGCTGTCCCAACATTGAAAACAATCAAATAAGTTTCCTCGCTAGGGAATCCCTGTACTAGTCTGGACTCCTCGTCGTCCCCATCTTCCATCTCACTGCACAGTATTTCAACCTTGCAAGTGCTGTGATCCTGAGCAAGCAGGGGGGGCCCACTCGTTGGCGACGGCACTGGCACAGGGCCCCTGATAGTACGGTGGTGTGTCTGATGGCGGGTGGGCCGAACCTGCACTTTCATCTGCAGCTTCCTCTTTGTCACCGTGTAAGATGGAACTGTATATGGGAAGGGTAACCTGAGTTTCATCAGGGTCAGATTCAGGTCGTGTAGCGTGCGAGGGGAATGTAGTGGTCTGGGTCAATGTACCAGCAGATTCATCGAGCAGTGGCTGGGCATCAGTGCACTTGTGTCGCCCCCAGGAGTACGGTCGCCACAGTGGCATTACCTTCTTCCTAGGGAGTGTGATGTCATGCTTGGGAGCAACGAAGGATCTCTCTAGCAGGTTAACTGATTGGGCGGCGTTATTCCCACGAGTCATGACCCTCCAAACAGCGTTCATGAAGGCAAAGTGTTTGTTTTACGTGGGCAGTATGGTTGCAAAGCTGAACCTTAAAGGAATGTCCAGAAGGGCACCACCAGGAGTGGAGCCTACGGTTAAATTCGACTCCACCTGGGAAACCTCAACCATGCCAGCCACAGAACAGATGCACACATTGCAAGCTTAATTCCGTTAACGAACGAGACTCCGTCATGCCCCGCGGTCCGAGTCCGGCTTACTAGAGGGACACGTGAGGCTCTGGCACATGAGATTGGCCAATAACTGGTGTGTCATGCCCTTACATGTCCGTGGCTGCATGTGCGCTACACTGAAAAGGCCAGCGTTTGTCGCTTACAGGTGCAGATAACCCGCTGAACAACGTTAGTGATGGGGATCACTGATTACAATTATTACCCGCGAACAATGATTTCCCAGTAAGTGCAGGTCAACCGCAGTTCCGGAATTAGGCCTAACCGTCATTCCTGAAAAAATGAAAAACTTACGTGTGCAAACCACAGGTGCTGTAGCTTGCTTAACAGCTCGCCAGCCGTTTTCACGCCCAGTATGGATTGCACGTAATTGCACAAAGGTTAGAAAGGGTACCGTATCCCCATATAACATGTATGGATAGCGTACACATTCAAAATATATGTCTATACATCAGGAGGCAGGCTCAGACGGTGTAAGGCCCAGTATGGATTGCACGTGATTGCACAAAGGTTAGAAAGGGTACCGTTTCCCCGGATAACATGTATGGATAGCGTACACATTCAAAATATATGTCTATACATCAGGAGGCAGGCTCAGACGGTGTCAGGCACAGTATGGATTTGACGGCCCAGACTACACAGCGGAGGAACAGGGAGAGGTAAAGATTGCAAATGCTGGGGCCCTGCCCAAGCCAGGGGGGCCCACTCGTGGGCGTCGGTACTGGCACTGGGCCCCTCATAGTACGGCGGTGTGTCTGACGGGGGGTGTGCACCACCACCGTCAGAGACACTTGATTGCACTATGAAGGACCCTGTGCCAGTGCCCGCGCCCAAGAGTCGGCCTACCCACCTGTCCAGGGCAACGGCACTCGCACGGTGTCGTGCGCTAGGTGGTGACCCCGGCCATGGGGGGGGGAGGCAGCACAGTTAAGGAGTTTTAGAAAGTGGCATATGTTGATGTTGGACATTCAGCTGATGCAAAAGGTGAAATAGGTCAAGTCCCAGGAAGAGGTGGACCAAAGCAAGCCATTTTTCTGTCACCCTATGTGTCATCAGGGGAAGGTGGGACAAAATCCTTGGAAACCCATGCGTGGTTCATTTTAATGAAGGTTAGATCATCCACATTTTGGGTTGACAGACGGGTCCTTTTTTCTGTCAGGATTGATCCAGCTGCACTGAAGACTCTTTCCGATAGCACACTTGCAGCTGGGCAAGCGAGCTCCAGTAAGGCATATTGGGCCAATTCAGGCCAGGTGTCCAGTTTAGCGGCCCAATAGTCAAAGGGGAATGACCTGTGTGGGAGAACATCGATATGGGAGGAAAAGTAGTTTGTAACCATAGTTGACAACTGCTGTCTCCTGTCACTTTCCATCGATGCAGTATTACCAGTTGTGTGAGCGGTACTTGAAAAATCAGTCCACAACATTGTCATGAAACCCCTGTCTCCAACGCCACTTCTGCTGTGTGCACCAACAACACCTCTGCCAAGCTGCCCCCGGCCCGTACGGCTCGTGTGAGAACCATCACCGCTGCTGTGTGCTGGGAATGCCTCATGCAACCGATTTACCAGAGTTGCTTGTTTATTAGCCAATATTAGGTCAAGGTTCTCCTGTGGCATGATGTTTTGTAATTTGCCTTTATAGCATGGATCCAGGATGCTGGCCAGCCAGTAGTCGTCATCGTTCATCATTTTGGCAATGCGGGGGTCCCTTTTTAGGATCTGCAAGGCATAATCTGACATGTGGGCCAATGTTCCCGGTGTCAATGATGCACTGCGAGTGCTGGTTGGAGGAGCACTTTCTGGCAAATCCACATCCCTCCAGTCACGCACAAACCCTGTACCAGACCTTGCCACGCCAACATTTTCACTTGCCCCACGAGATGCATCCTCCTCCCCTAAGTAATCATCCCCATCATCCTCCTCCTCCTCCTCTTCTTCCTCCACCTCGTCCAGGAGAGGTCCCTGAGCAGACAATGGCTGAATGTCATCAAGGATTCCCTCCTCCTCTTCCTCCTCATCAACATTGGCTGCAGAAGCCTGCTCCTTAAGGTGCGTCAAAGTTTGCATGAGCAGACGCATAAGTGGGATGCTCATGCTTAGGATGGCGTCGTCTGCACTTACCAGCCGTGTGCATTCCTCAAAACACTGAAGGACTTTACAGAGGTCTTTCAGCTTCGACCACTGCACACCGGTCAACTCCATGTCTGCTCTCAAAGTGCCTGGCCGTGTATCCTCCCATAAATGCATTATGGCCTGCCTCTGCTCGCACAGCCGCTCCACCATGTGCAGGGTGGAGTTCCACCTTGTTGCAATGTCGATAATGAGGCGGTGGTTGGGAAGGTGGAGCAATCGCTGCAGCTTCTGCATACGAACGGAGTGTACAGGCGACCGGCGGATGTGCGCGCACAGTCTTCGCACCTTCTGGAGCAGGGCTGTTAACTCCGGATAATTTTTGAGGAAGCACTGCACCACCAGGTTCAAGGTGTGAGCCAAGCAAGGTATGTGGCTGAGTTTTGAAAGGGCTATGGCTGCCACAAAATTACGCCCGTTATCACTAACTACCTTGCCTGCCTCAAGATGTACACTGCCCAGCCATGACTCAGTTTGTCGCTGAAAGTACTCGGGCAGCACCTCGGCGGTGTGTCTGTCGCCCAAACACATCATCTGCAACACTGCCTGCTGACGCTTTCCACTAGCTGCTCGATAGGGGGACACCTCGTGTGCAACAGTGGCAGCTGCAGATGGTGTGCTCGTACGACTGCGCTCTGTGGACGAGCTTTCGCTTCTGGAGGAGGAGGAGGAGGAGGGTCGAACGCCTACAGCCAACTGTTTCCTATACCGTGGGCTAGGCAGCAGTGTCCCACCACCGCTGTCCCCTGTGGACCCTGCATCCACCACATTAACCCAGTGCGCAGTGATGGACACGTAACGGCCCTGGCCATGCCGACTGGACCATGCATCAGTTGTGAGGTGCACCTTTCCGCTCACTGACTGCTTGAGTGCATGGACAATGCGGTCTTTCACATGATGGTGGAGGGCTGGGATGGCTTTGCGAGAGAAGAAGTGGCGACTGGGTAGGTCATAGCGTGGTACTGCATAGGCCATGAGTTCGCGGAAAGCTGCGCTTTCCACCAACCGAAAGGGCATCATCTCAAACGAGATTAGTTTGGCAATGTGGGCGTTCAAACCCAGTGTACGCGGATGAGAGACTGAGTACTTTCTTGACCTACTCATAGTGTCTGGGAGGGTGAGCTGGACTTGAGAGCTGCATATGGTGGAAGTAGCGGTGGACAGGGCGGACTGAGAGAGGGTTGATGATGGTGATGGAGTTGGTGTTCTTTCTGATGGCCTAGAATCAGTCTTTCGTTGATATAACAGTGGGATTCCCTGACTGCTGTGGCCTTGCAACGACACCTCAACATTTGCTGCTGTGCTAACCGGTGGGCTTACAGTGGGGGAAACAATGTAGCGTTGCTGACTACCTTCGTTTATGATCAGTTGCACATGTGGCACTTGAGGTTTGGTGTTGTGTCCACGCTTGCAAGTGCATGCTGGTTAAATGTCTAAGCATGCAACTGGTATTCAAATTTTTCAGATTTTTCCCTCGGCTAAAGGTCTTTGCGCACTTCTTACAGATAACCTTGGCCTGATCATGAGGATTTTGTTCAAAAAAGTGCCACACTGCACTCTTCCTACTTTGGCAGACATTTTGCGGCCTAGCACACTGTGATCTTTTGACCCTCTGGACAAGCTGTCCAGCAACTCTTTTGATGTTTGGAACCTGTCTTTGGAGTGCTCCGGGCCTGCCAGATAACAGCTGTTGCGATGTCGATGTCTGCTGTGGATGCTCCTCATCTGAGCTATTGGAAGCAGCACCCTCTTCACCCAATGGATGCCAATCTGGGTCAACAACTGGGTCATCCATCACCTCCTCTTCTATGTCATGTGCACCTTCCTCTGTGTCACCGTGTATGGTGGTATAGTGTGCGGGAAGGGGCACCTGAGTCTCATCAGGGTCAGAATCTGGCTCTGTACACTGCGAGGACAATGTAGTGCTCTGAGTGAATGTACCAGCAGAATCATCCATCAGCGGCTGTGCATCAGTGCACTCCATGTCAGATTCATCTTGGCCTGGGTAATTCACCATTTCACTTGATAATCCAGGCAAGGTATGTGAAAACAGCTCCATGGAGTAATCAGTAGTATGGCCTGCGTCATCCTTCAATCTTGGTTGGGGTGAAGGACACAAGGAAAGGTGTGGTTCATGAACATGAGCCTCCAATGACGACTCAGTGCTTTTACTTTTTACAACTGAAGAAGAGGAGGCGATAGAGCTGGAGGCTGAGTCAGCAATGTAAGACAAAACTTTTTCCTGATGCTCTGGCTTTAAAAGCGGTTTGCCAACTCCTAGAAAACTAAGCCTTCGAGGCCTTATGTAGCCAGACAATGACGCAGGCTCAACACCTCCTGCATTCGGTCCTATTTTGCTCTTGCCACTACCATCAGATCCACCACCAACACCATCATTACCAGCTGCCAACCCCCGCCCAATTCCACGGCCTCTTCCACCAGCCTTCCTCATTTTTGGTAGAAATGTAGACAAAATCCAACAAACTCTATAGTAATGTAAAACAAGGTACAAGGTGTCTATAGGACAGGGGAGATTTTGAATTTCTGCAGACACTTGTGGACACTGGACACTTTTGGATTGTGTGAGGCCCAATGAATATCTGAGCGCTATGTGACAGGCTCGATGGCACAGCTGTGACAAAAGTGACTAGAGGATAAGGGAGATTTTGAATTTCAGCAGACACTTGTGGACACTGGACACTTTTGGATTGTGTGAGGCCCAATGAATATCTGAGCGCTATGTGACAGGCTCGATGGCACAGCTGTGACCAAAGTGACTAGAGGATAAGGGAGATTTTGAATTTCTGCACACACTTGTGGACACTGGACACTTTTGGATTGTGTGAGGCCCAATGAATATCTGAGCGCTATGTGACAGGCTCGATGGCACAGCTGTGACCAAAGTGACTAGAGGATAAGGGAGATTTTGAATTTCTGCACACACTTGTGGACACTGGACACTTTTGGATTGTGTGAGGCCCACTGATATCTGAGCGCTATGTGACAGGCTCGATGGCACAGCTGTGACCAAAGTGACTAGAGGATAAGGGAGATTTTGAATTTCTGCACACACTTGTGGACACTGGACACTTTTGGATTGTGTGAGGCCCACTGATATCTGAGCGCTATGTGACAGGCTCGATGGCACAGCTGTGACCAAAGTGACTAGAGGATAAGGGAGATTTTGAATCTCTGCACACACTTTTGGACACTGGATGGACACTTTTGGATTGTGTGAGGCCCACTGATATCTGAGCGCTATGTGACAGGCTCGATGGCACAGCTGTGACCAAAGTGACTAGAGGATAAGGGAGATTTTGAATTTCTGCACACACTTGTGGACACTGGACACTTTTGGATTGTGTGAGGCTCAATGAATATCACAGCGCTATGTCACAGGCAGAAATTGGCTAGTGTATCACAAACTACAAGGTGTATGTAGAATTGGGCAGAATAGGAATCTCCCTAGAGTGCAGGTCTGTAAGAACGGAACATGTCCTCGTTTTATTCTCACAGAGTGACACACTGATAGCTTCACTGTGGCTGTGATAACAGCCGTTACACGGTACTGTGTGAGGAGCGTACACCGCTGTATGGTGTGAAAAAATGCACGCTCAGTACCTCAGCAGGACAAAAAATTGGGACTGCTTTTAAAAAAGCAGTTTGCGGAGCAGTGGGTAAACAGCAATGCAGGAATGTCAGGAAGCCTTAGAAGGCAGCCCAACAACCAACACCACTGATACACCACTATATAGCCTCCCCTTGCACTGCACACACAGTGACTGATGTGTTGTACAGGCAAAATCGCTAGCAGCAGAAGCAGTTTTTTTTTTCTTCTCAGCAGGACAAAAAAAAAAATTGGGATTGCTTTTAAAAAAGCAGTTTGCGGAGCAGTGGGTAAACAGCAATGCAGGAATGTCAGGAAGCCTTAGAAGGCATCCCAACAACCAACACCACTGATACACCACTATATAGCCTCCCCTTGCACTGCACACACAGTGACTGATGTGTTGTACAGGCAAAATCGCTAACAGCAGAAGCAGTTTTTTTTTCTTCTCAGCAGGACAAAAATTTGGGATTGCTTTTAAAAAAGCAGTTTGCTGAGCAGTGGGTAAACAGCAATGCAGGAATGTCAGGAAGCCTTAGAAGGCAGCCCAACAACCAACACCACTGATACACCACTATATAGCCTCCCCTTGCACTGCACACACAGTGACTGGTGTGTTGTACAGGCAAAATCGCTAGCAGCAGAAGCAGTTTTTGGTGTCTTCTTCCCTGCCTAACGCTCTCCCTACAAAATCATCATCAGCAGCAGCTCTCCCTATTCTGAGATCAGCATGAGTAACATGGCGGTCGGCATGCACGCCCTTTTATACCCCCTGTGACGCCCCCCAAAGCAAGCCAATCACTTGCATGCCCTTCTGAAAGATGGTGGTGACCCGTGCCTATGTCATCACGTTGCCCTCAGTGTCCGTGTATCCTGATTGGCTGAAAAAGAGTGCAAAACAAACTTTTGAAACGAGACTTTGGTGCGTAAGTCGCCGACCTCGTGGCCGACCTCATCCTAGGGTCGGGTTTCGTTTCATGAAACCCGACTTTGCCAAAAGTCGGCGACTTTTGAAATTTTTCGACCCGTTTCGCTCAACTCTAATTCTAAGTTCTATCTTGCCTCATAATATTTTTTAATTATCTCGTCACATGACTAATTAATTTCATTGGTTGGCGTTGTATATAAAAATCCTATGCACCTTATGACATAATAATAAACCCGTCTGTTACACCACAACATCCTTAGGGGTGAACAAAAAACACAACTTCAGAAAAAATATATTTAACCCCTTACCTACAATGGACGTAATATTCCATCCATGTGACCCTGGACCTAATTACCATGGACGGAATATTACGTCCCAGCGATCAGCGGCGCCCACATGGTGAGCGCCGCTGATCGCGGCCGGGTGTCAGCTGATTATCACAGCTGACACCCGGCACAATGTGTCAGGGGCGGTCACGGACTGCCCCCGACATGTTAACCCCTTGAACACCGAGATCAAACGCGATCGCGGTGTACCGGGGGTTAAAGGGAAGCATAGGCAGGGAGGGGGCTCCCTCCTTGCTTCCCTGAGCCCCCACGGCAGCGCAATGTGCAGCGCTGCTGCGGGGGTCTCTTTCCCTACAGGCCCCCGGATCCAAGATGGCGACGGGGGCCTTCGGGGGCCTGTAGGGAGCTGACTTCCTCACTGCCTGCAAAGCGCAGGCATGAGGAAGTCTGCAGAACTGCCTGTGACAGATTGCTGATCTGTCACAGTGATCTGTGATGTGACAGATCAGCGATCTGTCACAGGACCGTGATGTCCCACCTGGGACAAGGTAATAAAGTAAAAAAAAAAAAAAAGTGTTAAAAATAATTTTTAAAAAATCGCTAAATAAATTAGTAAAAAAAGCAAAAATATTCCCCAATAAATCCATTTTTTTCAAAGTAATAAAAAAAACAATAAAAGTACACATATTTGGTATTGCCACATCCGAAGCGACCCGCCCTATAAAACTGTCCCATGAGTTAACCCCTTTAGCGAACCCCTTAAAAAATAAAAATAAAAAACGAAGCAAAAAATAATGATTTATTATCATACCACTGAACAAAAAGTGCAATAATACGCGATCAAAAAGACGCATATAAATATCCATGGTACCGCTGAAAACGTCATCTTGTCCCGCAAAAAAAACGAGCCACCATACAGTGTCATCCGCAAAAAAATAAAAAAGTTATAGCTCGCAGAATAAAGCGATGCAAAAATAATTATTTTTTATATAAAATAGTTTTCATTGCAAAAAACCGACAAAACATAAAAAAACGACCTAAATGAGGTATTGCTGTAACCGTACCGACCCGAAGAATAAAACCGCTTTATCAATTTTACCACACGCGTAACAGTGTAAACGCACCCCCCAAAAGAAATTCATGAAACGCTGGTTTTTGTTCATTCTGCGTCCCAAAAATCGGAATTCAAAAGCGATCAAAAAATGTCACGTGCCCAAAAATGGTACCAATGAAAACGTCAACTCGTCCCGCAAAAAATAAGACCTCACATGACTCGGTGGGTCAAAATACGGAAAAATTATAGCTCACAATATGTGGTGATTAGAGTTGAGCGAAATGGGTCGAAAAAATTCAAAAGTCGCCGACTTTTGGCAAAGTCGGGTTTCATGAAACGAAACCCGACCCTAGGATGAGGTCGGCCACGAGGTCGGCGACTTACGCGCCAAAGTCGCGTTTCAAAAGTTTGTTTTGCGCTCTTTTTCAGCCAATCAGGATCCACGGACACTGTGGGCAACGTGATGACATAGGCACGGTTTACCACCATCTTTCAGAAGGGCATGCAAGTGATTGGCTTGCTTTGGTGGGCGTCACAGGGGGTATAAAAGGGCGTGCACGCCGACCGCCATCTTACTTCTGCCGATCTTAGTATAGGGAGAGGTTGCTGCTGATTCTGTAGGGAGAGCGTTAGGCAGGGAAGAAGACAAAAAAACTGCTTCTGCTGCTAGCGATTTGGCCTGCACAACACACCAGTCACTGTGTGTGCAGTGCAAGGGTAGGCTATATAGTGGTGTATCAGTGGTGTTGGTTGTTGGGCTGCCTTCTAAGGCTTCCTGACATTCCTGCATTGCTGTTTACCCACTGCTCCGCAAACTGCTTTTTTAAAAGCAATCCCAATTTTTTTTTTTTTTGTCCTGCTGAGAAGAAAAAAAAACTGCTTCTGCTGCTAGCAATTTGGCCTGCACAACACACCAGTCAATGTGTGTGCAGTGCAAGGGGAGGCTATATAGTGGTGTATCAGTGGTGTTGGTTGTTGGGCTGCCTTCTAAGGCTTCCTGACATTCCTGCATTGCTGTTTACCCACTGCTCCGCAAACTGCTTTTTTAAAAGCAATCCAATCTCCCTTATCCTCTAGTCACTTTTGTCACAGTTGTGCCATCGAGCCTGTCACATAGCGCTCAGATATTCATTGGGCCTCACACAATCCAAAAGTGTCCAGTGTCCAAAAGTGTGTGCAGATATTCAAAATCTCCCTTATCCTCTAGTCACTTTGGTCACAGCTGTGCCATCGAGCCTGTCACATAGCGCTCAGATATCAGTGGGCCTCACACAATCCAAAAGTGTCCATCCAGTGTCCAAAAGTGTGTGCAGAGATTCAAAATCTCCCTTATCCTCTAGTCACTTTGGTCACAGCTGTGCCATCGAGCCTGTCACATAGCGCTCAGATATCAGTGGGCCTCACACAATCCAAAAGTGTCCATCCAGTGTCCAAAAGTGTGTGCAGAGATTCAAAATCTCCCTTATCCTCTAGTCACTTTGGTCACAGCTGTGCCATCGAGCCTGTCACATAGCGCTCAGATATCAGTGGGCCTCACACAATCCAAAAGTGTCCATCCAGTGTCCAAAAGTGTGTGCAGAGATTCAAAATCTCCCTTATCCTCTAGTCACTTTGGTCACAGCTGTGCCATCGAGCCTGTCACATAGCGCTCAGATATCAGTGGGCCTCACACAATCCAAAAGTGTCCATCCAGTGTCCAAAAGTGTGTGCAGAGATTCAAAATCTCCCTTATCCTCTAGTCACTTTGGTCACAGCTGTGCCATCGAGCCTGTCACATAGCGCTCAGATATCAGTGGGCCTCACACAATCCAAAAGTGTCCAGTGTCCAAAAGTGTGTGCAGAGATTCAAAATCTCCCTTATCCTCTAGTCACTTTGGTCACAGCTGTGCCATCGAGTCTGTCACATAGTGCTCAGATATCAGTGGGCCTCACACAATCCAAAAGTGTCCAGTGTCCACAAGTGTCTGCAGAAATTCAAACTCTCCCCTGTCCTATAGACACCTTGTACCTTGTTTTACATTACTATATAGTTTGTTGGATTTTGTCTACATTTCTACCAAAAATGAGGAAGGCTGATGGAAGAGGCCGTGGAATTGGGCGGGGGTTGGCAGCTGGTAATGATGGTGTTGGTGGTGGATCTGATGGTAGTGGCAAGAGCAAAATAGGACCGAATGCAGGAGGTGCTGATCCTGCGTCATCGTCTGGCTACATAAGGCCTCGAACGCTTAGTTTTCTAGGAGTTGGCAAACCGCTTTTAAAGCCAGAGCATCAGGAAAAAGTTTTGTCTTACATTGCTGACTCAGCCTCCAGCTCTATCGCCTCCTCTTCTTCAGTTGTAAAAATTAAAAGCACTGAGTCGTCATTGGAGGCTCATGTTCATGAACCACACCTTTCCTTGTGTCCTTCACCCCAACCAAGATTGAAGGATGACGCAGGCCATACTACTGATTACTCCATGGAGCTGTTTTCACATACCATGCCTGGATTATCAAGTGAAATGGTGAATTACCCAGGCCAAGATGAATCTGACATGGAGTGCACTGATGCACAGCCGCTGATGGATGATTCTGCTGGTACATTCATTCAGAGCACTACATTGTCCTCGCAGTGTACAGAGCCAGATTCTGACCCTGATGAGACTCAGGTGCCCCTTCCCGCACACTATACCACCATACACGGTGACACAGAGGAAGGTGCACATGACATAGAAGAGGAGGTGATGGATGACCCAGTTGTTGACCCAGATTGGCATCCATTGGGGGAAGAGGGTGCTGCTTCCAATAGCTCAGATGAGGAGCATCCACAGCAGACATCGACATCGCAACAGCTGTTATCTGGCAGGCCCGGAGCACTCCAAAGACAGGTTCCAAACATCAAAAGAGTTGCTGGACAGCTTGTCCAGAGGGTCAAAAGATCACAGCGTGCTAGGCCGCAAAATGTCTGCCAAAGTAGGAAGAGTGCAGTGTGGCACTTTTTTGACCAAAATCCTCATGATCAGGCCAAGGTTATCTGTAAGAAGTGCGCAAAGACCTTTAGCCGAGGGAAAAATCTGAAAAATTTGAATACCAGTTGCATGCTTAGACATTTAACCAGCATGCACTTGCAAGCATGGACACAACACCAAACCTCAAGTGCCACATGTGCAACTGATCACAACGAAGGTAGTCAGCAACGCTACATTGTTTCCCCCACTGTAAGCCCACCGGTTAGCACAGCAGAAAATGTTGAGGTGTCGTTGCAAGGCCACAGCAGTCAGGGAATCCCACTGTTAAATCAACGAAAGACTGATTCTAGGCCATCAGAAAGAACACCAACTCCATCACCATCATCAACCCTCTCTCAGTCCGCCCTGTCCACCGCTACTTCCACCATATGCAGCTCTCAAGTCCAGCTCACCCTCCCAGACACTATGAGTAGGTCAAGAAAGTACTCAGTCTCTCATCCGCGTACACTGGGTTTGAACGCCCACATTGCCAAACTAATCTCGTTTGAGATGATGCCCTTTCGGTTGGTGGAAAGCACAGCTTTCCGCGAACTCATGGCCTATGCAGTACCACGCTATGACCTACCCAGTCGCCACTTCTTCTCTCGCAAAGCCATCCCAGCCCTCCACCATCATGTGAAAGACCGCATTGTCCATGCACTCAAGCAGTCAGTGAGCGGAAAGGTGCACCTCACAACTGATGCATGGTCCAGTCGGCATGGCCAGGGCCGTTACGTGTCCATCACTGCGCACTGGGTTAATGTGGTGGATGCAGGGTCCACAGGGGACAGCGGTGGTGGGACAGTGCTGCCTAGCCCACGGTATAGGAAACAGTTGGCTGTAGGCGTTCGACCCTCCTCCTCCTCCTCCAAAAGCGAAAGCTCGTCCACAGAGCGCAGTCGTACGAGCACTCCATCTGCAGCTGCCACTGTTGCACACGATGTGTCCCCCTATCGAGCAGCTAGTGGAAAGCGTCAGCAGGCTGTGTTGCAGATGATGTGTTTGGGCGACAGACACACCGCCGAGGTGCTGGCCGAGTACTTGAAGCGAGTACTTGAAGCGACAACCCATGGCTGGGCAGTGTACATCTTGAGGCAGGCAAGGTAGTTAGTGATAACGGCTGTAATTTTGTGGCAGCCATAGCCCTTTCAAAACTCAGCCACATACCTTGCTTGGCTCACACCTTGAACCTGGTGGTGCAGTGCTTCCTCAAAAATTATCCGGAGTTAACAGCCCTGCTCCAGAAGGTGCGAAGACTGTGCGCGCACATCCGCCGGTCGCCTGTACACTCCGTTCGTATGCAGAAGCTGCAGCGATTGCTCCACCTTCCCAACCACCGCCTCATTATCGACATTGCAACAAGGTGGAACTCCACCCTGCACATGGTGGAGCGGCTGTGCGAGCAGAGGCAGGCCATAATGCATTTGTGGGAGGATACACGGCCAGGCACTTTGAGAGCAGACATGGAGTTGACAGGTGTGCAGTGGTCGAAGCTGAAAGACCTTTGTAAAGTCCTTCAGTGTTTTGAGGAATGCACACGGCTGGTAAGTGCAGACGACGCCATCCTAAGCATGAGCATCCCACTTATGCGTCTGCTCATGCAAACTTTGACGCACCTTAAGGAGCAGGCGTCTGCAGCCAATGTTGATGAGGAGGAAGAGGAGGAGGGAATCCTTGATGACATTCAGCCATTGTCTGCTCAGGGACCTCTCCTGGACGAGGTGGAGGAAGAAGAGGAGGAGGATGATGATGGGGATGATTACTTAGGGGAGGAGGATGCATCTCGTGGGGCAAGTGAAAATGTTGGCGTGGCAAGGTCTGGTACAGGGTTTGTGCGTGACTGGAGGGATGTGGATTTGCCAGAAAGTGTTCCTCCACCCAGCACTCGCAGTGCATCATTGACACCGGGAACATTGGCCCACATGTCAGATTATGCCTTGCGGATCCTAAAAAGGGACCCCGCATTGCCAAAATGATGAACGATGACGACTACTGGTTGGCCAGCATCCTGGATCCACGCTATAAAGGCAAATTACAAAACATCATGCCACAGGAGAACCTTGACCTAATATTGGCTAATAAACAAGCAACTCTGGTAAATCGGTTGCTTGAGGCATTCCCAGCACACAGCAGCGGTGATGGTTCTCACACGAGCCGTACGGGCCGGGGGCAGCTTGGCAGAGGTGTTTGTGGTGCACACAGCAGAAGTGGCGTTGGAGACAGGGGTTTCATGACAATGTTGTGGACTGATTTTTCAAGTACCGCTCACACAACTGGTAATACTGCATCGATGGAAAGTGACAGGAGACAGCAGTTGTCAACTATGGTTACAAACTACTTTTCCTCTCATATCGATGTTCTCCCACACAGGTCATTCCCCTTTGACTATTGGGCCGCTAAACTGGACACCTGGCCTGAATTGGCCCAATATGCCTTACAGGAGCTCGCTTGCCCAGCTGCAAGTGTGCTATCGGAAAGAGTCTTCAGTGCAGCTGGATCAATCCTGACAGACAAAAGGACCCGTCTGTCAACCCAAAATGTGGATGATCTAACCTTCATTAAAATGAACCACGCATGGGTTTCCAAGGATTTTGTCCCACCTTCCCCTGATGACACATAGGGTGACAGAAAAATGGCTTGCTTTGGTCCACCTCTTCCTGGTACTTCACCTATTTCGCCTTTTGCATCAGCTGAATGTCCAACATCAACATATGCCACTTTCTAAAACTCCCTAACTGTGCTGCCTCCCCCCCCATGGCCGGGGTCACCACCTAGCGCACGACACCGTGCGAGTGCCGTTGCCCTGGACAGGTGGGTAGGCCGACTCTTGGGCGCGGGCACTGGCACAGGGTCCCTCATAGTGCAAACAAGTGTCTCTGACGGTGGTGGTGCACACCCGCCGTCAGACACACCGCTGTACTATGAGGGGCCCAGTGCCAGTACCGACGCCCACGAGTGGGCCCCCCTTGCTTGGGCAGGGCCCCAGCATTTGCAATCTTTACCTCTCCCTGCTCCTCCGCTGTGTAATCTGGGCCGTCAAATCCATACTGTGCCTGACACCGTCTGAGCCTGCCTCCTGATGTATAGACATATATTTTGAATGTGTACGCTATCCATACATGTTATCCGGGGAAACGGTACCCTTTCTAACCTTTGTGCAATCACGTGCAATCCATACTGGGCCTAACACCGTCTGAGCCTGCCTCCTGAGACATATATTTTGAATGTGTACGCTATCCATACATGTTATCTGGGGATACGGTACCCTTTCTAACCTTTGTGCAATCACGTGCAATCCATACTGGGCCTGACACCGTCTGAGCCTGCCTCCTGAGACATATATTTTGAATGTGTACGCTATCCATACATGTTATCTGGGGATACGGTACCCTTTCTAACCTTTGTGCAATCACGTGCAATCCATACTGGGCCTGACACCATCTGAGCCTGCCTCCTGAGACATATATTTTGAATGTGTACGCTATCCATACATGTTATCCGGGGATACGGTACCCTTTCTAACCTTTGTGCAATCACGTGCAATCCATACTGGGCCTAACACCGTCTGAGCCTGCCTCCTGAGACATATATTTTGAATGTGTACGCTATCCATACATGTTATCTGGGGATACGGTACCCTTTCTAACCTTTGTGCAATCACGTGCAATCCATACTGGGCCTAACACCGTCTGAGCCTGCCTCCTGAGACATATATTTTGAATGTGTACGCTATCCATACATGTTATCTGGGGATACGGTACCCTTTCTAACCTTTGTGCAATCACGTGCAATCCATACTGGGCCTAACACCGTCTGAGCCTGCCTCCTGAGACATATATTTTGAATGTGTACGCTATCCATACATGTTATCTGGGGATACGGTACCCTTTCTAACCTTTGTGCAATCCATACTGGGCCTAACACCCTCTGAGCCTGCCTCCTGAGACATATATTTTGAATGTGTACGCTATCCATACATGTTATCTGGGGATACGGTACCCTTTCTAACCTTTGTGCAATCACGTGCAATCCATACTGGGCCTGACACCGTCTGAGCCTGCCTCCTGAGACATATATTTTGAATGTGTACGCTATCCATACATGTTATCCGGGGATACAGTACCCTTTCTAACCTTTGTGCAATCACGTGTAATCCATACTGGGCGTGAGAACGGCTGGCGAGCTGTTAAGCAAGCTACAGCACCTGTGGTTTGCACACGTAAGTTTTTCATTTTTTCAGGAATGACGGTTAGGCCTAATTCCGGAACTGCGGTTGACCTGCACTTACTGGGAAATCATTGTTCGCGGGTAATAATTGTAATCAGTGATCCCCATCACTAACGTTGTTCAGCGGGTTATCTGCACCTGTAAGCGACAAACGCTGGCCTTTTCAGTGTAGCGCACATGCAGCCACAGACATGTAAGGGCATGACACACCAGTTATTGGCCAATCTCATGTGCCAGAGCCTCACGTGTCCCTCTAGTAAGCCGGACTCGGACCGCGGGGCATGACGGAGTCTCGTTCGTTAACGGAATTAAGCTTGCAATGTGTGCATCTGTTCTGTGGCTGGCATGGTTGAGGTTTCCCAGGTGGAGTCGAATTTAACCGTAGGCTCCACTCCTTGTGGTGCCCTTCTGGACATTCCTTTAAGGTTCAGCTTTGCAACCATACTGCCCACGTAAAACAAACACTTTGCCTTCATGAACGCTGTTTGGAGGGTCATGACTCGTGGGAATAACGCCGCCCAATCAGTTAACCTGCTAGAGAGATCCTTCGTTGCTCCCAAGCATGACATCACACTCCCTAGGAAGAAGGTAATGCCACTGTGGCGACCGTACTCCTGGGGGCGACACAAGTGCACTGATGCCCAGCCACTGCTCGATGAATCTGCTGGTACATTGACCCAGACCACTACATTCCCCTCGCACGCTACACGACCTGAATCTGACCCTGATGAAACTCAGGTTACCCTTCCCATATACAGTTCCATCTTACACGGTGACAAAGAGGAAGCTGCAGATGAAAGTGCAGGTTCGGCCCACCCGCCATCAGACACACCACCGTACTATCAGGGGCCCTGTGCCAGTGCCGTCGCCAACGAGTGGGCCCCCCCCTGCTTGCCCAGGATCACAGCACTTGCAAAGTTGAAATACTGTGCAGTGAGATGGAAGATGGGGACGACGAGGAGTCCAGACAAGTACAGGGATTCCCTAGCGAGGAGACTTATTTGATTGTTTTCAATGTTGGGACAGCAATTTTTGGGGAGCACTATACTCTGGAGAATGATAGATGGGGCCCACCATACACTGGAACATTCCAAAGGTGGACATCAGACACTGGAGCAGCATTTACAGGGCCCATTATACACTAGAGCATTAGAAATGGGGCCCATTATGTTTGGAGCATTATTTGGGCCCATAAGACAGTGGAGCTTGATCCATGGGGACCAACATATACTGTAGCATTATGTGGAGCTCATCATATACTGTTTCAAACATTATATGGGACCAATGATTCTGTATGGAGAAATAGATGGGCCTCGTCATGAGATGTAAAAAGTGAGGTATTTTTCATTGTACTATACCGCTATTTCTCTGCCGTATCGGAGCATGATGAGTTGTGGTATGTGTTAAAGGGGCGCTCTTTCACCCAGGGCACATGAAAACCTGGAGCCAGCCCTCCCCACCACAGTCTGTAGCCAAATAACCCCCATTTTTCAGTGTGTAACTTGTATTATGAAGTTAATTAAGGTTGACAAGCTTAAGTAAGAAGAATTGATGCTTTTGGCATTCAAATGGGCACTGTTGGTGTGTTTCCTGTCCTCCTCTCACTGCCCACTTTTATTCCCCATTGACTTACATTGGGTTTCGTGTTTCGGGACGCCCCCGACTTTTCCCTATAATCGGACAATCTTGCTCGACCCGACTTTTGGAAAAGTCGGGTTTCACGAAACGAAACGCGACCCTAAAAAACCAAAAGTCGCTCAACTCTAGTGGTGATGCAAAAACTATTTTTACAATAAAAAGCGTCTTTTAGCGTGTGACAGCCGCCAAACATAAAAACCGCCATAAATAGTAAATCAAACCCCCCGTTATCACCCCCTTAGTTAGGGAAAAATAATAAAACTAAAAGAAAATGTATTTATTTCCATTTTCCCATTAGGGTTAGGGCTAGGGTTAGGGCTAGGGTTAGGGCTAGGGTTAGGTTTAGGGGTGTGTTGGGGTTAGGGTTGGAGTTATAATTGGGGGGTTTCCACAGTTTGGGCACATCAGGTGCTCTCCAAAGGCAACATCGCATCTGATCTCAATTCCAGCCAATTCTGCGTTGAAAAAGTCAAATGGTGCTCCTTCCCTTCCAAGCTCTGCCATGCGCCCAAACAGTGTTTTACTCCCACATATGGGTTATCAGCCTACTCAAGACAAATTACAAAACAACTTTTGGGGTCCAATTTCTCCTGTTACCCTTAGGAAAATAAAAAATTGGGGCAAAAATATCATTTTTGCGGAAAAAAATGATTCTTTTATTTTCACGCCCAGGCGTTATAAGCTTCTGTGAAGCACTTGGGGGTTGAAAGTGCTCACCACACATCTAGATAAGTTCTGTGGGGGTCTAGTTTCCAAAATGGGGTCACTTGTGGGGAGTTTCAATAGATTAGGTACATCAGGGGCTCTTCAAACGCACATGACACCCGCAGACCAATCCATCAAAGTCTGCATTCCAAAACGTCACTACTTCCCTTCCGAGCCCCGACGTGTGCCCATACAGTAGTTTTCTCCCACATATGAGGTATCAGCGTACTCAGGACAAATTGGACAACAACTTTTGGGGTCCAATTTCTCCTGTTACCCTTGGGAAAATAAAAAAAATGGGGACTAAAAGATGATGTTTGTTGAAAAAATATGATATTTTTATTTTCACGCCCGGTCGTTATAAACTTCTGTGAAGCACTGGGGGGTTCAAAGTGCTCACCACACATCTAGATAAGTTCATTAGGGGGTCTAGTTTCCAAAATGGGGTCACTTGTGGGGGGTTTCCACTGTTTAGGTACATCAGGGGCTCTCCAAAAGCAACATGACACCCGCAGACCATGCCATCAAAGTCTGCATTCCAAAACGTCACTACTTCCCTTCCGAGCCCCGACGTGTGCCCATACAGTAGTTTTCTCCCACATATGAGGTATCAGCGTACTCAGGACAAATTGGACAACAACTCTTGGGGTCCAATTTTGCCTGTTACCCTTGGGAAAATAAAAAAATTGGAGACTAATTGATCATGTTTGTGGAAAAAATACGATTTTTTTATTTTCATGCCTGGGCATTATAAACTTCTGTGAAGCCCTTGGGGGTTCAAAGTGCTCACCACACATCTAGATAAGTTCCTCAGGGAGTTTAGTTTCCAAAATGGGGTCATTTGTGGGGGGTTTCCACTGTTTAGGTACATTAAGGACTCTCCAAAGGCAACATGACACCCGCAGACCATGCCATCAAAGTCTGCATTCCAAAACGTCACTACTTCCCTTCCGAGCCCCGACGTGTCCCCATACAGTAGTTTTCTCCCACATATGGGGTGTCAGCGTACTCAGGACAAATTGGACAACAACTTTTGGGGTCCAATTTCTCCTGTTACCCTTGGGAAAATAAAAAAAATGGGGACTAAAAGATGATGTTTGTGGAAAAAATACGATTTTTTTATTTTCACGCCCGGGCGTTATAAACTTCTGGGAAGCACTGGTGGGTTCAAAGTTCTCACCACACATCTAGATAAGTTCCTTGGGGGGTCTAGATTCCAAAATGGTGTCATTTGTGGGGGGTTTCCACTGTTTTGGTACATTAGGGGTTTTCCAATCGCGACATGGTGTCCGATCTCAATTCTAGCCAAAAACATCAAATGGCGCTGCTTCCCTTCCGAGCTCTGCTATGCGCCCAAATAGTCATTTACACCCACATATGGGGTATCAGCGTACTGAGGACAAATTGCACAATAACTTTTAGGGTCCTGTTACCCTTGGAAAAATAAAAATTGGGGGTGAAAAGATCATTTTTGTGGAAAAAATATGATTTTTTAATTGTACCGCTGTACGTTAAAAACTTCTGTGAAGCCCTTGTGGGTTCAAAGTTCTCAACACATATCTAGATAAGTTCCTTGGGGGGTCTAGTTTCCAAAATGGGGTCACTTGGGGGGGTTTCCACTGTTTAGGTACATCAAATTGCAGAATAACTTTTGCAGTCCAATTTCTCCTGTTACCCTTGGTAAAATAAAGAAAATTGAACCTGAAGTATTTTTTTTGTGAAAAAAAGTTAAATGTTGTTTTTTTTTTTTTTAAATATTCAAAAAATTCCTGTGACGCACCTAAAGGGTTAATAAACTTCTTGAATGTGGTTTTAAGCATCTTAAGGGGTGCAGTTTTTAGAATGGTGTCACTTTTGGGTATTTTCTATCATATAGACCCCTCAAAGTGGCTACAAATGTGATGTGGTCCCTAAAAATAAAATGGTGTTGCAAAAATGAGAAATCGCTGGTCAATTTTTAACCCTTATAACTTCCTAACAAAAAAATATTTTGGTTCCAAAATTGTGCTGATGTAAAGTAAACATGTGGGAAATGTTATTTATTAAGTTTTTTGTGTGCCGTATTGCTGTGATTTAAGGGCATAAAAATTCAAAGTTGGAAAATTGCGAAATTTTCAAAATTTTTGCTAAATTTCCGTTTTTTTCACAAATAAACGCAAGTTATTTGAATGAAATTTTACCACTAACATGAAGTACAATATGTCACGAGAAAACAATGTCAGAATCACCGGGATCCATGGAAGAGTTTCAGAGTTATTACCTCATAAAGGGACAGTGGTCAGAATTGTAAAAATTGGCCCGGGAGTTAACGTGCAAACCACCCTTGGTAGTGAAGGGGTTAAAGTGTCATTTTATTATCCATTATTAAAATAAAAAAATAAATAGCAAAATAATAACACAAAAAGGTAACATCCGTTAAGGGACAAAATATAAGGCTAAAGACCCCTTTAAACACACGAATAATAAAGCACAATAAATAAAATTATCAAAACTTCAATCTATATATGTATAAGACTAAGTCAATTACAATCAAAGAAAGCTACTCTACAAAATATTAATGCTCACCCAAATCACATATGTGCCTAGAGCCTGGCAAATCCATAGCCCATACATTGCTATGCAAAGCAAGCGCAATAATACTGTCCCCAATATATGGTAATATATGATTGAAATAGAGCAAACTCTTAAACAATTACTCACATGTGTGAAGTCTATGCCGTGTCCCTCCACCCTGACGCGCATTTTGTCCACACTTCTTCAAGGGACTTTGAGGAAGAACACGGTGATGTGTTCAAAATGCGTAGCGCTGCTACCCTGTCCATGTGAATTGTTTTTACATGATTCCTTTTAAACAATAAATTTTGGATCAAACGAGAAGCTGGAGAACTTTCTTTTCCTTTTTTTCTATTTGTGACATGTGCAACTACAAGTCTCCTTGCTTCCACACGCCATGAACTGCTACAGGTGAGCTGGTTTATTTCCTTGGAGAAGGGAAGAGCAACCTGGGGCAAGCAGAGGAGTGAATGGTGAGCTATGGGGCAGGGAGCTCTGCCAAGAGGACAGGTGAGGGCCTAGGACAGGTGAGTATAGTCATTTAACCCCTTTCTAGCTCTATTTGTATTATGCTTTGGTGTCTATTTGAACCCTTTTGAGCAAATTTTCCCTCATCTCTAGTAAAATCTCATTTGCAGAATGCTGCATTACCCTGTTCCTCCTTTATCCACATGCCATTCAACTACGGCTTACAAGATTGTCGTCCCATTGGGAAAACTTCTGTCCATATGCCCTTACCTCGGACCCCTTCTCTTAGCCAAGAGTAGAGTGACTACTGCAAGACAAAATGTGCCGCTGTCCAGAGCGATCAACAGCAATTGCAGCTGACCACCAGAAACTCCTAACTTAGATAGTTGATTTGTTCTGTCAGGCCCTCATAAAAAAGCTTGATCTTGTAACTCATCTTCATAAGAATTCAAAACTGCTTTAAGCATACTAGTCTAATATGTCCAGGAACTGCCACAATTTTATTCTCTGTAATTTGCCATCTAGTTGCTTTCAGTAGGTTGTTCTTTTTCATTATCATTCTGCCGGCACTATAGGTGCAGGAAGTTTCTTTTCCTCATTTATTAGCATACATTGCATTTGCCATTGTCTAATGGTTTGCCCAATCTAAACTAAAACTACACCTCTTTTATGCATGGATTCAGTTTGAGATATATAAATATAAGAAACGCATCTGCTCCCACTTTCTGTAGAGAAACAAAAATCCTGTCCCCAATATACTGTAAAAGACAAAGACCTGCCCCCACTTCCTTTAATCCATGTCAGTGCTACTGCTGCTAGGCAAAGATCCTATATTATATTATGATCAAACCCTAAGATTGGAAGCGAAATTATCAAATCCCCTTCTGTAGGTAAGTAAAACGTAATAGTACATATAATTAACAAAGGGTACTTAGTAACACTTTTTACAAAAAAAAAGTGTAAAAACTATCCCACCGTCTCAAGGTGTACTCAAATCGGGAGGTCCTATATTGTCTTCAATATTAAAACCTCATTTTTCTCAGTTTGCATTATATGATGATCTAATAATGAGTCGAAGATTTTATATGACATTTCAGTGAGCTGGATTCATCTTTTGCTGATAAAAGGATGACACTTAACAACAGGCAGAGGACAGCAATTTACACAGAAGGAAGACACTGATGGACTGGCACTTTTGGAGGTGATTTTTCAGGGGTAAGACACTATCATTTTAAGGAAAAGTAATTTTCTGATTGATACGTTATCAAATGATATAACATTCTCGGAAAGTACAGGGACCATTAGGCACTGACTGCGCGCAGGACAATTACAGCTTTTAAGGGAAATAGAGGGTAATATGACTTTAATCAGCACAGAATTTGGAAATTCAGGAAAAAAAAGACATGACACATTTCAAGCAATGTATTTTCAGCAATACCTACCCTTAGAAAAAAAAAAATAATGTGGTCCCCAAAAGGTCATATTACTATGCAATGTCACAATTTACAATATTTCAGCTTATAAACACTTATATGCATATACTATATATTATACTTCTCATACTCATGATGAAACTAAATGTTACAACTACCCAATAACAAATTGTAAGTAAAAGTCTGCAGCGTTCTAAGCAGGCAGTTAATTCATCTAAGCGTTCAGTTATGAGATCGGTTTATAAATGGCTGTTCCCCAGAGACATCCTACTCCACAAATCTACATGCAGGCATTTCTTGTAGAATAATTGCAGAAATACAGGCAAGTATTTATAAATTGTATCAGTGTAATAAAGGAAAAACAAGTAGTGAGTCCACCAGGAAAACGGACAAAAAAAATGATGTGGGGAATTAAAACATTCTCACGCTTAACTTGTATTGATATCATCAAGCGCGATGGTGCATTTCAGATGGTTTTTCATCCGTTGCAGAACATATAACCCCATTTTCCCTTTTCAAAATGTTTGTTAACTAATTTCTGTTTTTTTTGTTTCAAAAATGTTTTTTTTTTACTTAAATATAAGGGATGAGGGAATGTGCTTGGCGATACTCGGATATTACTCAAGTGTCCGGGTGGTCGGATGAGCTCAGCACTCGACGAACATTGGGCAGTGCTAGGATTTTAAGCCTGAATCCTCACCTTTGCATATTTGATGCCTGTTACACAGCCAATAAACATGCGGGGATTGCCTGCCAGTCACTGTAATGACTGAGCCATTTTGGTTGTGGCATTACTGTGATTGGCTGGCCACATTACTGCATCAGAGGTTAGAAAACTACCGGCACTGCCGCACTCAGATCGCTGATGCCATTGCACAGCTCAGGGACAGTTAATATTTGGAGGGAGAGAGCAGTTATCCAGGCTGCTGTGTGCACAGTGTAGCTAATCAGAGTCCTCTAGTGCTGGTACTGATACTGAACCATCATACTAACAGTCCTTCTAAGGGCTAATCCTGTGCTTTTCTGTTTGTATCGGATACTTTCTGCATTTAGCCTATGAACAGTTGCAGGAGCAGGGAGAGTGGCAGAATACATCCTCTAGGCAGGGCTTAGGGCTTTGCACTCTGTTGCTAAATATATAGATGCTGCACATGACCACATTCTTTTTACTATATTGTCATCCATACAGTTTGACGTGGTTAGTTTTACATTACAGTGGTATATAAAACTCCAAAAGCACGTTCAAAAATTTTTTATGGATTCAATTAGCCATTCATATAGTTTAACATGGTTAGTGTTACATTACGGTGGTATGTTAAAATCCAAAGTAAAAAAAAAATCTGATTGAATTAGTCATCCATAGAGTTTAACATGGCTAGTGTTACATTAGAGTGGTATGTAGAACTAAAAAAAAATAAAAAATTATTTTCTGGTTTCAATTCGTCATCCATAGAGTTTAATGTGGTTAGTGTCACACTAGCGTGGTACACAAAACTCCCAAAAAAAGGTAACAAAAAAATTTCTGGATTCAATTAGTCATCCATAGAATTTATTGTGGTTAGTGTTACATTATGGTGGTGTCATGATCCAGGACGGGGTTTCGCTTTGGCCCGTCCTGATCAGACTGGGGGTTAATTGTTCTGCCTCTCTCTGGCAGAGAGCGGCTATTTAATGCCCACTGGACCTAGGTCCGGTGTCAGTTATACTCCTGCCCTCGGCTGAGTTAGTTGACCTTGTGCGTACGTGTGCCTTGTGCCTGATATCTTGCTTGCTTGTTTGGTTTTGATCCGGTTCTGTCCCTGTTACGAGTTCTGCCTGTCCCTCTTGTACGGCGCTACCTCTCGTGTATGACTCTCTGCTTGTGACCCGACTTCTCTCTGCTCGTCCCCTGGGTACCACGTCGCCCTCTTGTGTATGACATTTGGCTCTGTCTGACCACCCGTCTGTTTGTCCCTCCTGTGCCTCGTTTGCCCGTACTGTGTGTGACCTCCGTTTTGCCTGACTCTGAGTTGTTGTATGGTGTCCTGTCATCTCTGAAAGCAGGACGCTAAGCCCTGCCCCCTTGCAGTCACATGACCATAGGTCATGTGCTAGCTTGCTAACTTCAGCATCCTCAGGTCCTGTGCATCTTTACTTTCCGGCGCTGACAGGATCCTGACACCGATAGTTTGAAGCACGCATTGTCACCTCTGCTGCCCTGCTCCACAGGTATCTTTTAGCACGGTTTCTGTACTCAGGACACGCGCTCTGGCTCAGTGAGCGAGTGTAGTGTGGTGTTCCTGACATTATAACTGACCATTACCAATTTTTTTTCTCTGCTCCCCTTCTCCTGTGTATATGATGGATCCTATGCACGCTCTTTCTGAGCAGATAAAACAGCTGACTCAGATGTCTCAGAAACTCCTTGCAGAACAACGAGTCCTGCTCAGTCTCGGCAGCTGATCGCTGACACTGTGCAGGGGGTATTCTCATCGGGTGCTCGGGATGTTACATTAGTTTCCCCTGAGTCTCCGGTTAAATTAACGGATACCTTTTCTGGAGATAAAAAGAAGTTCAGAGTTTTCATGGAGGGCTGTAAGCTTTTTTTCATTGAGACCACACTTCTGGGGATGAAGGTCAGAGAGTGGGGGTCATTATGTCTCTGTTAAGGGGAGCCCCCCAAGCTTGGGCTTTCTCCCTTCCGACCACAGCCCCTGTGCGTATGAATGTGGATGGATACCTGTCCTTGGTATTTCCCTTGTCATATCAGTAAACTCGTAAAGAGCTGGATATTGACTTAAAGGGCCACTTAATATGGTGGTAATGGTGGTTTCCTTGGCTGAGTCCTTCCTTGGAGAAAGATCTGGCTAGTCCCGTGTTTGAGACTCTTAAATGAGGCTCCACGGACTTTATTTGCATATTTGTATTTCCCAGGGAGCAATGCGCCTAGGATTTCACTGATTGAGCACCTTTGCCGGCTGCCGCAGTGTTTTCTTTGACTGGTCTCCCTGAGGTCAGTTATAATGTTAGGAACACCGCACTACACTCGCTCACTGAGCCAGTGCGCGTGTCCTGAGTACAGAAACCACGCTAAAAGATACCTGTGGAGCAGGGCAGCAGAGGTGACAATGCGTGCTTCAAACTATCGGTGTCAGGATTCTGTCAGCGCCGGAAAGTAAAGATGCACAGGACCTGAGGATGCTGAAGTTAGCAAGCTGGCACAGGACCTATGGTCATGTGACTGCAAGGGGGCGGGGCTTAGCATCCTGCTTTCAGAGATGACAGGACACCATACAACAACTCAGAGTCAGGCAAAAGGTTGACTCCCAGACAGGCTAGATGGTCACTTTTTTTCCCGATTCAACTTCTCGATCACTTTTCGGCCAGGATCTAAAACAGTCAGAGTGGATGCCTTGTCACGCAGTCTAGATCCGGTGTCCCCCCCGGAACCTCCATCCTCCATTCTTCAGCCTGGGGTGGTGGTGGCAGATATTTCTAATATGTTGGAACGGGAGATTCGGGAAGCTCAGTCTCTTGCACCTCCAACTAAGCCGGTGGATAAACTTTTCTTGCCAGCTCAGTTTCGCCTCAAGGTCCTCCGGGAGTTCCATGACTCAGTTCTGGGTGGACATCCAGGGATCTTGGCTACCCGGAAGGCCATTGCTAGAGTATTCTGGTGGTCTGCTTTAGCCTCTGATGTTGGGGAATATGTGTCTGCTTGTGATGTTTGTGCCCGTGCAAAAAAACCCCAAAACCGGCCGGCCGGGGAATTGGTACCACTGCCAATTCCTGAGAGACCATGGACTCATTTGTCCATGGATTTCATCAACAACCTTCCCCCCTCCAAGGGTAATACCGTCGTTTGGGTTGTGGTGGACAAGTTTAGTAAGCAGGCACATTTTGTACCTTTGGCAGCTCTACCTAATGCGGAAACATTGTCCAGATTGTTCGCTTAGCATGTGGTGCGGTTGCATGGGGTACCCTTGAATGTGGTGTCTGATAGAGGAGTGCAATTTGTTTCCAGATTTTGGAGGGCTTTTTGTAAGAGGTTGGGTGTTGGTCTGTCCTTTTCATCCGCTTATCATATCATCCTGAAACTAGTGGGCAGACTAATGGGTTCGGGCCTTTCACGCCAAGTATCCTGAGAGACCTGGGGGTCCGGTGGCCCCCCATTGAGAGGAGGGTACTGTCATGATCCAGGAGGGGTTTCGCTTTGGCCCGTCCTGATCAGACTGGGGGTTAATTGTTCCACCTCTCTCTGGCAGAGGGCGGCTATTTAATGCTCACTGGACCTAGGTCCGATGTCAGTTATACTCCTGCCCTCAGCTGAGTTAGTTGACCTTGTGCGTACGTGTGCCTTGTGCCTGATATCTTGCTTGCTTGCTTGGTTTTGATCCGGTTCTGTCCCTGTTATGAGTTCTGCCTGTCCCTCTTGTACGGCGCTACCTCTAGTGTATGACTCTCTGCTTGTGACCCGACTTCTCTCTGCTCGTCCCCTTGGTACCACATCGCCCTCTTGTGTATGACCTTTGGCTCTGTCTGACCACCCGTCTGTTTGTCCCTCCTGTGCCTCGTTTGCCCGTACTGTGTGTGACCTCCGTTTTGCCTGACTGAGTTGTTGTATGGTTTCCTGTCATCTCTGAAAGCAGGACGCTAAGCCCTGCCCCCTTGCAGTCACATGACCATAGGTCCTGTGCCAGCTTGCTAACTTCAGTATCCTCAGGTCCTGTGCATCTTTACTTTCCGGCGCTGACAGGATCCTGACACCGATAGTTTGAAGCATGCATTGTCACCTCTGCTGCCCTGCTCCACAGGTATCTTTTAGCATGGTTTCTGTACTCAGGACATGCGCACTGGCTTAGTGAGCGAGTGTAGTGCCGTGTTCCTGACAGGTGGTATATATAACTCCAAAAAAAGTTTTTAAAAAATTCTCGCTTCAATTAGACATCCATAGAGTTTAATCTGGTTAATGTTACATTACATTAGTATATAAAACTAAAAGAAAACATTCAAAAATGTTTCTGGACTGAATTAGTCATCCAGAGAGTTTAACATGGTTAATATTACATTACAGCGGTATATAAAAATCGAAAAAAAATGTTCAATATTTATTTTCTGGATTCAGTTAGTCATCCATACAGTTTGAAGTGGTTAATGTTACATCACAATGGTATATGACTTTAAAAAAAGTTCACTTTTTTATGGATTGAAATAGTCATCCACAGAGTTAAACGGTGGTATATAACACTCGAAAATAAAATCTAAATTTGTTTCTGGATTCAATTAATCATCCATACAGTTTAACATGGTGAGTGTTACATTGTGATGGTATATAAAACTCAAAAAAAATGCCACCATGCTGCTTAGTTTTACATTATGGTGGTATATAAAACAAAAAAAGTCTCTTTTTCTGGATTCAATTATTCATCCATACATTTTTACATTTTACGCTTTGTGTTACATTTCGGTGGTATTAAACAAACAAAAAACGCTTTCTCTGCTGCGATGACCATATTTTTTATTAAAAAAAGTTTAGTTTCCAGAAACTTAGCAATTTGAAAATGAGTAAGGCGCGTGGTAAAGGATGGGGAATTGCAATTGCTAATGATGGTGCATGCAGATGTCAAGGACATGGGGCAGGTGTCACTACGCCTGTTGCTAGAGCACATGAAGCACGCCCGTCAACGACACAATGCTTCTTGTCTCACTTTGCAGGGAGGCACGAGACACCACTTCTGAAGCCAGACCAGTGCGAACAGGTGGTCAGTTGGATAGCTTCCATCAGGCTTGCCAGCACCACCCAGTCATCCACACAGTACAGTCTCACTAGCCGAAAGTCTGGATCACTTAATCCTCAGATACCCTATGAAAGGTCCTATATGGGATGTGTATGGGAGTACATAATACCAGAAAGCCGACAAAAATACTTTCATATTTATACAAATAATTCATTTATTGAAAATACAAACAATCACAGCAAACAGGAAAAAACAATTAAAAAAGAGTGGAACTGCAGAGAAAACAGGTAAGTGTAAGTGTTATGTCAGTACAAGAAAATGATGATCACAACAATCATAAGAATCACAATTGATCCTGATTAAAAACCCATGTGGAGAAAAAAATGCAATATAAATCACATATAGGTATTTCACAGGGGAGAAATGTATAACATCCCCACCTAGTGGTCAAATGAATATATGAAAATCAATGTATTTCAAAGGGGAAGAATGTTTAACATCACCATCTAGTGGTCGAGGCAATAAATGTATATAGATTCTGATAGAAAGCAATACTGAGAGGAGGCAGCTCGTCTAATAAACATTAGATACATGTCTCTGGGGCGTATAATGCACGATAAACATTAGATACATGTCTCTGGAGTGGATCACAAATGATCACTATTAGATACATGTCTTTGGAGCGTATCATGGTCAACATGATTGTAGGTGCTCTTTATATATTACCTGCTGATATTTATAACAAACTTATTGGTAGTGAAAACAATATACAATGTATTTATATTATTGAACATATTGTTATTATTAATAGCTTATTACACTGAAACAACCCCTAACAATTACACAAAGATCGCATTCCCTACACCACAATGATCGTCACTTTCCACTGGGGTGACGATAATTCACATCCAATTATTAAGTAAAACGTGCCGCACTTAATTTAATTATGATATTAACGTTTACATTACACATTTGGCTTTTCAATTATAAACTCTACTTTAGGTGATGACACAAACACCTATTCATTACCAGCGATCTCACCTGTGCCTATTACCGTGTCAAGTGCATACTAAGACATCCATCTCGTTCATCTTTCATTTAGAAGTGTGAAAGGGTCAGAAACATCCTGAATTAGAAACATAAAGTCGTCATATTCTAATAAACTGCATCAACCGTCAGAAGCGACAGAATATTGCCAGAATAATTGATGGGGGTCTCATCTCTAGAACATTGCTGATTACTTATAGGAGTTGCTTGATCACATTATATTGATGACCCATCCATAAAATAGGTCATCTATATCAGATCGATGGGGGACCGACACCGGGCAGCCCCGCCGATCAGCTGTTACAAGCTCCGGTGGCCGCTGGATGTATACAGTTTGAACAAAGTTGCAAAGTGCAACTCCATTCAATGTGTAGTGGCCGCTGTCGGAAAGAATAGTAGCTGTTCTGCAGCATCTGGCAGTGGCCACTACACAATGAATGGAACTGGGATTTGAAGATCCATTCAAAATTTTTACATCTGACAGCCACTACAGCAATTTACAGTGGATTAGTGAAAGTTTCGCGAATCAGTCCCCCACAGATCTCATATTAATGACCCATTCCGTGGATAATAGTAAGTACTAATATACGTCACTCTATGTTGATGAGATGGGTTCCAATCTGTGAAGATAAATATATGAAAAACTCATCACTTGAAGAAATAACGTGAAGTAAGTGAATATTTATTCATGAAATCAAATAAATCCAGATAATAAGTCCAGAACATTAACGTTTTGGCACTGAATCCGGACGTTCAACGAAAAAGTGTGAATTGCACCATTCTGATGAAGGTCTGGATTCAGGGCCAAAACGTTAATATTCAGGATTCTTCACCACAGAAGAAGCTAAGCTTCTTAAAAAGGCAATCTGGCCCTAATCCAATGGTGGTCATACACCCTTGATGGAGGTCAGCCAAAAACCCATTTAACCAACATCTTCCTCTCTCGATAACCCCAAGCACATGAACGCTCAGCGCAGCCAATGAGTTGTTCTCAATAAGGAGTGGAAAATAAGCTGCTGTTGGACACTTCGGTCAATGGTTCATCTCCTATTTCCCATGAGAACCTAAATAATAATAATATAAATAATCTTTATATAGCGTTAACATATTCCGCAGCGCTTTACAGTTTGCACACATTATCATCATTGTCCCCGATGGGGCTCACAATCTAAATTCCCTATCAGTATGTCTTTGGAGAGTGGGAGGAAACCGGAGTACCCGGAGGAAACCCACGCAAACACGGGGAGAACATACAAACTCCTTGCAGATGTTGTTCTTGGTGGGAATCAAACCCAGGACTAACCACTGAGCCACCGTACTGCCCTAAGGATCGACAAGTCAAAATCCAACATGCTGATCCTTCTTTCCCATGATCTGCCATCAGGGACTATTTGATGCCCACTATTCGCAATAGACAAACATAAAAATCAGCTGTTTCTGTTGACATCCATCTAATGAATATGGCCAACCCAAGTGTTCAATGTTGTTGCAGGAAACTTACAAATTTAAGTCTGAATAAGTCATAAATTAATAGTACAAATGAATATAACACATTTTGTAGCAATTCTTATAAAAAATATGCTTATTCGCCCCAGTGACCACATAAACTCATAATTTCTGCCTGAAACTCCCTAAAATCTATCTTGGCCAAAACATAAAAACAAGAATGCCAGCTCTTTGAGGGATCAGATTGTTGCGGTTTGGTGAAGTCTATGAAGAGTAAGAGGAGGAGACGGAAAGAGGAACAAAGAAAAGCAGAGCGAAGGAGGTGGCATCACATATGCCTTCTAGTAACAGTTCTATCTCACCGCAGAGCAGAATTCACAGCTTGATTGCTCAGAACTGCTAAATAATGTCCTCCATGCTGCTGCAAGAAGCATAGAGACCAGGATGACACAAGTGAAAAAAACAGAGTGACAGATCATTGAGGGATCAGATTGTGGTGGCTTGTTGCAGCCTATAAACTGTAAAAGTGTTAGAAGGAGGCAGGAGCAAAGAGAGAAGCAGAGTGAAAGAGAGATGGAAACACATATTGTAATAGGTTTATCTTATCCCTGAGCTGGATTCACAGCTAGACTGCTTAGTAGTGCTGTATAATGTCCTCCGTGTTGCTGCCTGAGAAGCACTCAGCATAGATAGAGACCAGGCTTACAGAACAACAGATACTGTAGTTCCTGCAGTAACTTCTACAAAATGTACTTAATATTAGTGCTGCATTCACAGCCACACAGTTCAATTCTGATGTGCAATATCCTCCATACTGCTGTTTCTTCTTAATATGTACTACATAGAGACAGGAAAGCAAGAATTCATAATGTCTTTGTGTGCTGTATGGGAGACATAATTACAGCTAGTCTACACCCACTAGCTCAGAGACAACTGAAATCTAAAGAAGCAGCGAGAAGGGACAATGGGGGGAAATGCAGAATACAAGTTATATAATGGACAGAAATAGTGTTATTCCTCATGTAAACATGACAGATTATTCTGAAAAATCACCTGAAACAACAGGAATGCTTCATCAAGAGATTAGTGACTGTGATTGGAAAATGACATGTAAATTCATTCCTATACTGTTATCAGGTGCTGAGTTCAGAATGTGACGCTCCTATCAATATTAATTAATGAGAATTCAGCAGGGAATTTTCATTGCCGTGTCATAAATGTTTAATAGATGTTTAAATTTCTTGTATTGTAGCAATGTGCTGGAATTTAGCCACAATGTAATGTCATGTAAGTTTTCATCTATTCTCCATTTGATCCCGCCCCTGGGATATTTTGGGCTCGTGGCCCGTAGAGGCATGGTGGACTCCTTTATGCTTCATCTTTTAGTCACACAGTAAGCTATGCAACATCCAGTTTTTGTTATGGTTTTTAGTAAAGATGTATTTTTCTGCTTAAAAAATACAAAAAAGTCCACTTCCTTTTGTCAGACTTCAGCCAGTTTTTAATCTATCTTTCAGTCTTACATACCTTCTGGTTTTGATCCTTCTTCCTGACCATTCTTTCTACCAGCCTGCACCATCGGCTGCGGTTACTCTAAGGATTTAGCTCACAGTCATTGTTAAAGCTCACTGCCTTGCAAACTAGTTAAAGATTGAAATCCAAGGTTTCCCATGTATTTGAAGGTATTTGATAGTAGCCAGCACAAAGCCTGTGTACAATGCCATTTTTAGAGTTGCCAAGGGCCCTGTAGCAATGTGTTAAATAGGGGAAGAAAAAACATTTTTTTTGTATGGGAACCTGTGAATCCTCTGTTGCACTAAAATCTATATCTCCATGGAGGGGAAGGGTCCTGCTGTGATTAAAAGTGCCTGAGGCTAAGAGGCAGAGTGCTTAGTCAGAAGGCTAATGAATATGTCTCGCCCAGAGCAGGGTACTCAGGTCGCCGTTCAGTGTTAGATTCAGGAGGTCACGGGGGTGGCAGCCGTGCCCGATGCCTGTACTCCAAGGACAGTGAAATGGGGGTTGAAAAATAAAGTAAAAATAGAAGAAATTTGAAAAAGAGCACGTGACGTCAGTTGGAGTGTTCGACTGTAGGATAGCCGGCAGTGCAGATGATCCCTGGGGGGGTAGATGGTGATGGCAGTGCAGATGTTTTACCCCCTCCAACCAGGGCTGACCCCCAGAGATTGTGATGGAAGTAGATGGCATGGAGTAATAAGGCAGGAGACAAGGAAAGTCACTTAATCATTTATTGAAGTTCAGATGCAGTTCAGAGGAGGAATTACAACTCTCACCAGGTTAACAGTCTGCTCTGCACGATGGGAGTTATCCTTCTTTCTGCTGAAACTCGGTGTAAACTTCCTGCTGTTCTAATCCCTTCAGGGATTAAGGCTTCCTGGAGTCTGAAACTTCCAGTACAGCCACTTACTCACTGTGTTTTCTCCCTCCGGCAACTTGCAGCTTGGATTCTGTGTGAAGCACAAGTTTCTTCTTGCACAATCCTTCACTGATCCTCGGTTGCTGTAGTTCTCCTGGGAGAAGACACTCTGCTGTTTGTTGTATGAACCTCACAGTCTCTCAGCTTGCCATCTGGCTCTAAAAGAAAAGATGTCCTAGGGGCTGAAGCCCTGATTCTCCTCAGCATTGTTCCTGGGGAGAGCGCATGTGGCTGCTCCCCTGAGCAATATCCATCTTGTGACACCGTCTTCTTCACAGAACAACAATTTGACTCCTCCCCCTCCCAGTTAGGGTAAGTCTCCAAAGCTCTAAGCTTCAGGGATGTAAGGGAGTGAGGTAAAATTGTGTGTGTGCAGTGGTATCTAGCAGAGAAAGCATAACTTCCATTTCTTGCAAAACACATACAAAACAGTACATATTTAACCATTTTGTGGCAGCAAAGACACAGGGCGCCACAAATAAAAAGCACAAAAAACTGACTATCAGATCCAAACATAGACTAGGTGTGAACAGGTGCTTACCTAGAGTCACCAACTCATATATAATCAAATAAATAAGGCAGCACTCTGTAGCGCCATAGCTTGCAAACATGAAATATGAAAATTGAACTGCATTACTGCACTAGAAATATGAAAAATTGAGAATGCTTAGTGCATAAATTGGCCAATTCATGTGTACCTGGAAGCCACATTAAGATGATTCTCATTTTACAGGACCTAACACTGCCAAACCTCTCTTAGACTAAAGTCTTCATCTGTATGAAGGGTCCACCATTGACTTTCGGGGCCCACTTTTCACCTGCATACAAATATTACACTACCCTCACTCACAAAATTACCTGTATCTCTATATAATAATAAACTGAGTAGTTTGTTTAATGAATGATGATATGCTGTTTTTTTCTGTACAGAGTGAATCAAGTAAATTATACAATGAATTGCCCATAAAATGGGGTTGGTGGCCCTAATCTGCACAGGGGTCCACCGGGGTATTCACCTGTTACCCTAAGGGCTAGTCCGAGCCTGGGAACAACCCTTCTCCAATCTGTAATAATTAGTAAACTAATACCAAGCTGATACTCATAGTGGAAGACCATTTCATTTTTAATATTGCTACCTCACCGCTTTCCCCTATCGGTGCCATTAAATTTGACTTGGTCAGTTTTTGACATTAGCAAGATAGAAATATGACAACAACTAAAATGAAGTTTTGTACCACTTGGCCTCGCCAGTCCTCTGTAAAATAAAGGTTAACAATATTTATAGCGGAGATGGGATATGTGACGTTTGGCTATTAATTCTACTGTCAAAAAGTGTCTCCCCAGCTCGGGAGGGCTGAACATATGTCATTTATGTTTGCCTTAACCTTTTCCATGTACAAAATGACAATCAGAAACACAACACAATTCCAGTGTGAATAACTCCTAGTCAGGTCAAGCAATGTGAAAAGGAGTGAGTTTATGAGGTTTAATAAATATCAAGGGTGAATCAGGCATTTTTATAAGGTTCCCACAAGGGTTGGTGTATGATTAAAGTGTCTAAGAAGAAGCCCTCAAGCAGAACTTCATATTAACCTTAGCCCGATATCTTCATCCTCGAATGAATGTGGAGTCCACATTGTGGACCCCAAGCACAAGACCCTCTACTCTGACCCCATGAATTTAGCGCCCATCTAATTCTAACTGGATGTAAATGTTCATGATTGTACCTTTGCACCTTTAACTCCATAACAACCAGGGGTATTTTTGGTTTTGCATTTTCATTTTTTTGCTCCCCTTCTTTCCATAGCAATAACTTTTTTATTTTTTGTGATCAAAATGGCCATATGAGGGCTTGTTTTTTGCGGGACGAGCTCTGTGTAGCAGAAATGCTCACTTGCTATGCGGCGCTCATATCGATCCAGCAATGACAACCACAGGGGTCTTCTCCTGTCATGCCAACCCATCGACAACCTGCGGTCATGTGACATGGGCACCAATGGGAGAAGGGAATGACGCGCTTCCTGCGATTGCATGTTAGATGCCGCTGTCAGAGTATGACAGCGACATTTAACATGTTAACAGCCGTGGGTGAATCGCAATTTCACCTGCGGCTGTTCCAGGCACATGTCAGCTGATCAGATCAGCTGTCATGTCCCGGAAAAGGTGCGGGCACATCGCCGGAGCCCGCACCAAACAGGGGAAGGCGTCCAATGAAGGACTCTCTCCATCATTTGACGATAAGGGGTTAAAGGTAACCTGTCATTAGTCTTTAGGTTTCTTGTCATGTTACAGAGCAGGAGGAGCTGAGCAGATCAATATATAGTTTTGTAGGAAGAGAATTGATTGATATTGTAACTTATTGATGTAAACTTCTGCTCTTTTGAGCTTAGGAGTCCAGTGAGAATGAGACCGCTTACCGGAATCCTACTGCCAGAATGAGCTGTGATTTCGATTAATAAATTGCAACTTATACTAAATCTTTTCCAACAAAACTACGATACATTTTGGACTATAAGACACACAGGACAATAAGTTGCACCTAGGTTTTGGAGGAGGAAAATAGAACAAAAAGAGATTGAAGCAAAAAATGTGGTCATGACGCACTGTTATTGGGGGATCGGCTGCTGACACTTATAGTTGTAACTAGATGGAGGCCCGATGCTATTGCATCGGGAGTGCAGTAATGTCACTATGAGGGCAGGCTTTGCAGTGTGGAGAATCTCTCCCCCCCTATGTGCTCACCCATCTATCCACTCTCTCTTTCCCCATGTGCTGACTTCTCCCGACTATGCTCTTCTTTGACCTGTCTACCCCATGTGCTATCCCCCTTGTCTGCTGTCTCTCTCCTTCTTGTGCTGTGTTCTTGCCTCATGTGCTGTCCCGTTTGAGCTGTCTCCCTCCTGTGCTGTCTCTCTCACCCCTGTGCGCTTTCTCGCTCCCCATCTGCTGTCTTCTCCTCTCATGTCATCTCTTCTTTGACCTGTGTACCCATGTGCTCTCCCCCTTGTCTGTTATCTCTCTCCACCACTGTGCTGTCTTCTTCCCTCATGTGTTTGAGCATAGCGGCAGTCACATTAAAACTGCGCATGCGCTCCTCCTATATACAAAGTTGGCGGTGGTCAGCGAATCATTCGGCTGATCCTGGCGGTGGCGTGTTCGCAACAGTGTTCCACTGGTGTACCACGCAAGAGGCTGCGTACGGCGCATACAGTGTGTGTGTGTGGTGCGTACGGCATATACAGTGTGTTTGTGTGTGTGGTGATTGCGGCGTATACAGTGTGTGTGTGTGGTCTGACAGTGTTCCTCTGGTGGTACCACGCAAGAGGCTGGTGCCACCAGCAGCTTCCATACTGAGACACCCATCACTTGGGTGTCAATATGGCGGTCGGTGAACTTCCGCCGCTTGGAATTCTGGGATCTGGACACATCTGGACAGAACAGGATGTGAAGACATTACAAGGTAATTATATATTAGAAGTCCTCCAATTCTATACTAATGCACCCCATCCTGGTATATATATTCCCCCATCCTGGTTTATATGCCCCCTATCCTGATATATTTGTCCTTATCCTGGTATACATGGCCCCCCATCCAGGTATGCATGGTCCCCCATCCAGGTATACATGGCCCCCATCTTGGAATAAATGGAACCCCATGATGGTATACATGAACCCCCATCCAGGTAATGTCTCCCAATTCTATACTAATCTACCCCATCTTGGTATATATGTCCCCATCCTGGTATATTTGCCCCTATCCTGATATACATGTCCCCATCCAGGTATATATGGCCCCCAATCCAGGTATACATGGCCCCCTATCCAGGTATACATTGTCCCCTATCCAGGTATACATGGCCCCCCATCTTGGGATAGATGAATCCCCATCATGGTACATGACCTCCCATCCAGGTATACATGGCTCCCCTTCTTGTTATACATGGCCCCCCATCCTGGTATACATGGCGTCCATCTCCTTCATGGTATACAGCGCTCCAATCCCCATCCTGGTATACCTAGCCCCCTCATCCCCATGCAGATATACATGGCCCCCATCCATGTATACATGGCCCTCATTCTGGTATACATGACCCCCCATCCCAATGCTGGAATACATGGCCCCATTGCAATCCTGGTATACATGGCCCCCATCCCCATCACGGTATACATGATCTCCATCCCCTTCCTAGTATACCTGGTCCCAATCCCCTTCCTGGCATATGTGGCCCCATCACCATCCTGGTATGCATGGCCCTCATCCTGGTGTACATGGTTCCCTCATCCCCATCCTGGCGTACATGGTTCCCTCATCCCCATCCTAGTATACATTGTCCCCTTGTAAGAGAGTGAACTGTATTAACCAGAGGTGTATCTAGGTTTTCTGGCACCCGGGGCAAGAATTCAGTTTGGCACCCCCCCATCAATACATATGCGATTTGCACACTTAGTCAAAGTGACAGCCGGCACAGAAATCAGACGACTCCTAGTCCGGAGGGCGGCAGAATTCAGCCGCCGGGGGAGACACTGCGGACCGCCGCATTAGGTGGCCTGACTGCATCTACCTGCTGGCTGCGCCCAGGGCACATGCCCTGGCTGCACACCCCAGATACACCTCTGGTAATAGGATGAGGAGAGCATTAGCACCGTGCGGTTTTTGCCTGCCTGAGAGCAGGGGCAGCTGGGAGAACCTGTGGGCAGAGAACCTGAAGCAAGGTCAGAAAATGGGTGGATTAGAGACTGCTGTGTGAGACGTAGGGAGAAGATGATGGTGAGAGATGAGAGGACTGAACTCTGTGAAGACAGTTCACTGCCATTGTTTTTCTGGGGGTTGCTAATCCCCTGCTCTGGTGAACTTGAGGTTCTGCTTTGGGACAAGTGCAGAGCACATGAGGACTGTGTGACTCTGGAGCTCTGTGAAGTCCATGCTGTGTTGGGCTAGAGACCTTGTGTTGAATGGGCCAGGTGGCCAGTAGCTGGGGAGCGACACAAGACATCTTTCCCGTGAAGAAGCAGGCGGTCTGCTCCAAGGGAAATTGTGAGTGATTGCTGGAGGAGAAACGGTATCCTGTACCATCCATATTGAGGATCCTGACAAGCCCCAGTGAAGTGTTCTCCCCAGACCATTTCCCAAGGCTACAGAACTGTAAGTCCCCGGCATGTGGGCTCGGCATCGGCTGACAAGACGCGGATCCTTGTTTTTGCTATTGTTGTTTTTTTGGTGCCGAAGATTTTTGGGACAGGCTGCAACCAATGCAAATTATAGGCCTGTGTGGAGAGTTACCAAAGGTTAACGGTACCGTAATGATAGATACCCAGGTATCCCTTGAATAGGGATATAAGAACGACTGTCATACTTTTATATTGTCGGTTTTGTTGTATTTATATTCAGTATGCCATCCCAGGGGTTCCCATAGTACCTCTTCACCAGATTTACACCTGTTTCTCATATAGTTTGTTTCAGATCTTGTTTGATATATTTAAGTAAGCTTCTTCCACAACCTTATATAAACCGGAAACTTAGGGATTGGCACATTGATTTCATCCCTTGCTAAGTGTAAATAATAGGGGACTCTAAGACTGTTTTATACAATACTGAATCTTACTCCAATCCCTATTTCAGTAAAGAAAGTGTTGCTATTTCTGCCTCCGTCTCAGCTTGTGACTCACTGGATCTTCTTCGGACCTCTTATTATTACACCCTCATACCCATCCTGGTATAGTGGTCCCTCTCATTTCCATCCTGGTATACTTGGCCCCCCCATCCATGGATACATGGCGGCAAACCAAGCTGGGACGAACGGTTCTCCACTTGGGAACCAAGTGGCCTTTTCTTATCAAGTATAGTTAACATTTGCTGTAGACCCACTTGCCTGAGATAAAGTCCTTCTACCACTTAGTCCTTGAATCCTTTATATGGTCTCCCTTCTTCACACACAAACCAGTTTCAACAGAGGTCTTCTACTGTACATTAGGACCATACAGTAAGTCTTTCTTCTCAATACTTTTCCCTTTCTGCCAGACAACAGGAGTTATTTTTGCCTATTTATCTCCTCCCACCATGAGCTGGCCTTAATAGTTAACACTGTCTTCAACTAACTAACTGTTTCGGGCCATATGAAAAATAAAACCTTCACGGGAGGGTGTCGACGGCTTCTCCACTCTTACACTATAATAAAAATGAGACCTCTTTTTAATACATCTATATAGCAATCATGTAACACTACATATCTGGTTGGAAACTACTGATCTTAAGAGGACCTGTCGCTTGCTATAAATATGTGGCGCGCTACATGTGGACACAACCGGTAACTGAAGCAGTATGTGTCTGCCATATGTCTGCCATGTGTTTTTATCATCTATCCGTCAATGCTACAGCATGACGGTCTTTGCACAATTAATTTTAGGTGACTAAGGCTAGTTTCACACTTGCTTTTTTTTGCAGCGCGTTTTTCCCGCAAAAAAACGCATTGAAAAAACGCATACATAAGCATACAACTGCTGCGTTTTTTTCAAGCATTTTTATGAGCATGCATGAAAAAAACGCAGCGTTTTTATGCGTTTGTATGTGTTTTTAGCGCGTTTTTACCGCGTTTGCGTTTTTTTCCAACATTTTTAGGTGGCCCCTCACACTACCCAAACCATGACTTTACTAACCCTAACCCTAACCCTAACCCTAACCCTAACCCTGACCCTAACCCTGACCCTAACCCAATCATACTTAACCCTAACCCAAACCCTAAACCCTAACTAACCCTAACCCTAACCCTAACCCTGACCCTAACCCTAACCCTAACCCTGACCCTAACCCTAACCCTAACCCTGACCCTAACCCTAACCCTAACCCTGACCCTAACCCTTAACAAAACCATACTTAACCCTAATCCTGACCCTAACCCTGACCCTAACCCTAACCCTAACCCTGACCCTAACCCTTAACAAAACCATACTTAACCCTAATCCTGACCCTAACCCTGACCCTAATCCTTAACAAAACCATACTTAACCCTAATCCTGACCCTAACCCTGACCCTAACCCTAACCCTAACCCTGACCCTAACCCTAACCCTGACCCTAACCCTTAACAAAACCATACTTAACCCTAATCCTGACCCTAACCCTGACCCTAATCCTTAACAAAACCATACTTAACCCTAACCCTAACCCTAACCCTGACCCTAACCCTAACCCTAACCCTGACCCTAACCCTTAACAAAACCATACTTAACCCTAATCCTGACCCTAACCATGACCCTAATCCTTAACAAAACCATACTTAACCCTAACCCTGACCCTAACCCTAACCCTGACCCTGACCATAACCCTAACCCTAAACCCCCTTAACTAACCCTAACTCTAACCCAAACCCCTAAATTCCATGGTTTAAAAAAAAAAACGCATATGCAAAAAAACGCATACATGAGCATGCCAGTGCGCACATATGCGCATCCATAGGCTATAATGGCCATTTTTAGCGCAAAACGTGCGCATATGTGCGCATGCGCTTTTTTGCAGGGCCAAAAAATGCAACATGCTGCGTCTGGAAAATCCCAACGCACACCCCAAAAAAACGCAGCGCATGAAAATCGCATACATGCGCTGACCAGTGCGCAGGTATGCGCACCCATGTTAAATATAGGGGAAAAAACGCATGCGCAGGTGTGCGTTTTTTTCCAGCGCTAAAAAACGCAAATGTGAAACCAGCCTAAGAATGTGGGGCAAGGTATCTCGGATCTAGATTAATGAACACATTCTGCAACTTTTTCCTCTTAAAGGTACAGGTCTAATATGTTATTTTTGAATTCCTATTTTTTTGTTTAATTATTTTAAATGTATCAATACATTACTAAATAATTGAACAAATTGCCAAAGTGAAACATTGCATCTCGCAGATACTGTAAATCCATTTCGGTAAAAAGATGGCCTCTGAAAAGCTTCAAGAATATGCAATCTAATTGAATCATTATTACATGGTGCCTCAAGCACATTTTAACAAATAGATTAGGCTGCATTGTAGTCTTTGGGAGAGCTTCATACTATTCTGGCCGGCTTTGAATTACAATTATATACAGAGAGAGAATCGTCTTTATTTAGAGACAAAATCCCCCTCTGCTTTGATGCCAGGCAGACTTCAAAGCGGGAAAAAAGTCTTAGATCTTAATTCAGGAGCGCCCTCTGCAGGTAAGGTTGAGTTATTGGCACCATAAAAATTTTGCCTTTTTTTAGTTGATTTTTCTTGGGCTTAGTCCACAAGAAAATGAATGTAAAAACACTTTCATGAGAAAAATACAGACTAAAACATTTCTGTTCAATGAGTGACACCGCCACAATGCTTTCATAATAAAGATTTGTAAACTTGTATTCTAAAAATTGATAGCATTTTCCAAAATTATAAAAAGAATGTAAGTACGGTATTACTCATTTCCCTAGTACTAAGCATAAAGGTTAAGGATCTCTGAAGTCAAGGATGAAAATGTGAAAAAAGGATTATCATCTGCTTCAATAATATCAAAATGATGTGAAAAATATGACTTTTATAAGTCAAAATCACTGGTTGTAAAACCTGATAGTCCTTCCAGATGATATCTGCAAGGGCTGATGAAACCTCGAGTTGATAAGTTTCCTAAGACCTGATGGCACCTGGCATTGATACCTACAATACAAGGCTAAGGTCTGATGGGACGTCCAGATAAAATCTACAATCACTGATTAGACCCAGAAGATGGTGGCTACAATTGCTTATTCAGGTCTGGTGGAACTTTGAGTTGATTTTGACAATCGCTAGTGAAAGTTTGATGATATTGTAATATTAGTTAATATTTAGAATCACTGATTAAAGTGAATTAATCATCAGAAAATTATCTATTGTTTCAATCACGTTTATGTGTTAATTTTTTTGTTAAATAGTAATGTTTTATTCCCTTCTGAATTTAAAGAAAAATTATACATCTTGCAATTTTCATAGACTCAGGATCACAGAAACCCCATTCACAATAGGTGATGTCAACGGAAACCTTCAAGAAGAACCTGAAGACCCACCTGTTCCAACAAGCCTACAGCCTGCAATGATCCTCAGTCTACTGAACCACCGCACAACCAGCTCTACCCTCTCCTAGTGTACCATCACCCATCCCTGTAGACTGTGAGCCCTTGTGGGCAGGGTCCCCTCTCCTTATGTACTTGTGTGTCCTTTGTCTTGCACATGTTTATTGTACTTGTCTATTTCCCCTTTTCACATGTAAAGCACCATGGAAAAAATGGCGCTATATAAATGTATAATAATAATAATAATAATGTCACAGCTCTCCTCCTCCTGTTCAATGACTGATAACTTATCTATAGTAGATAACACAGGATCCACCATTCACAATAGGCAATGTCACAGCTCACCTCCTCCTCCTGTACAATGACTGATAACACCTCTATATACAGTAGATAACACAGGATCCACCATTCACAATAGGTGATGTTACAGCTCACCTCGTCCTCCTCTACAATGACTTATAACACCTATATATACAGTAGATACCACAGGATCCACCATTCACAATAGGTGATGTCACAGCTCACCTCCTCCTCCTGTACAATGACGGCTAACACCTTTATATACAGTAGATAGCACAGGATCAACATTTACAATAGATGATATCACAGCTCACTTCCTCCTATACAATGACTGATACCTCTATTTATAGTAGATACCACAGGATCAACCATTCACAATAGCTGATGTCACAGCTTACCTCCTCCTCCTGTACAATGACTGATAACACCTCTATATACAGTAGATAACAAAGGATCCACCACTCACAATAGGTGATGTCACAGCACACCTCCTCCTCCGTTATCAATGCCCTTTGAACACATTTATTTGATGCTGCAGTACAATAGGTAGGGTCTGAGTTGTTCTGCTGCAGCTCTGACCTATGCATTTCTGCCTCCAATTTCTAGAATTTGATGTATCCTAATTTAATTTCAGTACATTTGTTGCTATCAGAGACTGACCTTGGAAATAGCAAACTGGCAATTCTCCACCACAAAGTGCAGATCAAGTGTAAAGATATTATAATATTGATGGTGGTTCACTGTATCCTTTTGATAGGAAATGATAACCTGCAGACACTCTACAAGACTCGCTGTATAACAGGAACAACCCATAAGACCTGCTGTATATTGGAAACAACTCATAAGACCCGCTGTATACCAGGAGCATCCCACGATACCAGCTGTATTTTGGGAACACCCCATAATATCCTTTGGAATAGCGGGAACACTCTACAAGACCCACTATATACCAGGAATAACCCACCAGACTCGCTGTATACTGGGAACATTCCAAAAAACCTGCTGCATAATGAGAAAGGCCTATAAGACCTGCCGTTTACTAAGAACACTTCACAAGTCCTTCTGTATACTGGGAATGACCCATAAGACCTCCCGAATACTGGGGACACTATACAAGACCCTTTATATCGAAATACCCCACAAGACCTGCTGTATACTGGAAACACCTCACAAGACCTGTTGTATACTGGGAAAACCCCTCAAGACCTGCTGTATACTGGGAAAACTCTACAAGACCAACTTTATACCGGGAACACCCCATAAGACCTGCTGTATACCGGGAACACCCAATAAGACCTACCGTATACTGAGAACACCCCACAAGACCTGCCGTATACCGGTAACACCCCACAAGACCCCTTTGTGGTGATATGAGGGTCAGTGGGTGCTCTTGTCCGCTGGCCTGGCTATCTTTAAAAAGACCACATGGATCAGAGCTCATCCCATTGAATGGCCATTCTCCTTTCTTCATGGACAGAATACTACTCAGATAACACAGGATGAGGGTAAAACAATGTGGTCATAGTTCACTGAATCAAAAACAGCCACTAACATTAAGAAAAGTCCCAGCAAATATACAACATGGTTCAAATTACAGAGTCTCACCCTTCTGTTGGCTCATTGAGATTGGAGTAGCTGTGACTTCAGGGCTTCCAGGGCTAACTACCCCCACTGCTTTTGGTGGCACCCACAGAGAAGAGATAATATCAAGCTTATGAGGTTAACTCTCTTTGTTCGAGTATTCAATCAATCAGCAGAGCTTATTCGTCAATGTTTGCAGGTCAACCAGCTGCATGGACTGGCACAATGAGTAATCAACATAGCAGCAAACATCGATTGTTCAATAATCCTGCATCCCTGTCCCCCAAGGATAGTAGGACAATAAGCTGCAAGGACTGATTCAATAAGAAAACAGCATTCATTCAACAATTAACAAACATCAAATAAATCTATAACAAGAGTCAACGTTCAGACTCATGAATAATAGCTCATGTCCCTGAGCCTTCTTAAATAGTAAGCCTGGCATAATTAACAATAAATGTGTGTCGTCACACCGCCGTATACTGGGAACACACCACAAGACATGTCGTATACCGGTAACACACCACAAGACATGATGTATACCTGGAAAGTCTCTCAGAATTTTACACACGTAAGAATTAATACTATTAACTTCACCTATCAGTGTCAAAGGATAGATAGATAGATAGATAGATAGATAGATAGATAGATAGATAAAAGATAGATAGATACAGTTGTGGCCAAAAGTATTGACACCCCTGCAATTTTGTCAGATAATACTCAGTTTCTTCCTGAAAATGATTGCAAACAGAAATTCTTTGGTATTATTATCTTCTTTTAATTTGTCTTAAATGAAAAACACAAAAGAATTGTCCTAAAACCAAATTGGATATAATTCCACACCAAACATAAAAAAGAGGGTGGACAAAAGTATTGGCACTGTTCGAAAAATCATGTGATGCTTCTCTATTTTGTGTAATTAGCAGCACCTGTACCTTACCTGTGGCACCTAACAGGTGTTGGTAATAACTAAATCACACTTGCAGCCAGTTGACATGGATTAAAGTTGACTCAACCTCTGTTCTGTGTCATTGTGTGTACCACATTGAGCATGGAGAAAAGAAAGAAGACCAAAGAACTGTCTGAGGACTTGAAAAACCAAATTGTGAGGAAGCATGAGCAATCTCAAGGCTACAAGTCCATCTCCAAAGACCTGAATGTTCCTGTGTCTACCGTGCGCAGTGTCATCAAGAAGTTTAAAGCCCATGGCACTGTGGCTAACCTTCCTAGATGTGGACAGAAAAGAAAAATTGACAAGAGATTTCAACGCAAGATTGTGCGGATGTTGGCTAAAGAACCTCGACTAACATCCAAACAAGTTCAAGCTGCCCTGCAGTCCGAGGGTACAACAGTGTCAACCCGCACTATCCGTCGGCGTCTGAATGAAAAGGGACTGTATGGTAGGAGACCCAGGAAGACCCCACTTCTTACCCTGAGACATAAAAAAGCCAGGCTGGAGTTTGCCAAAACTTACCTGAAAAAGCCTAAAACGTTTTGGAAGAATGTTCTTTAGTCAGATGAGACAAAAGTAGAGCTTTTTGGGAAAAGGCATCAACATAGAGTTTACAGGAGAAAAAAAAGAGGCATTCAAAGAAAAAAACACGGTCCCTACAGTCAAACATGGCGGAGGTTCCCTGATGTTTTGGGGTTGCTTTGCTGCCTCTGGCACTGGACTGCTTGACCCTGTGCATGGCATTATGAAGTCTGAAGACTACCAACAAATTTTGCAGCATAATGTAGGGCCCAGTGTGAGAAAGCTGGGTCTCCCTCAGAGGTCATGGGTCTTCCAGCAGGACAATGACCCAAAACACACTTCAAAAGCACTAGAAAATGGTTTGAGAGAAAGCACTGGAGACTTCTAAGGTGGCCAGCAATGAGTCCAGACCTGAATCCCATAGAACACCTGTGGAGAGATCTAAAAATGGCAGTTTGGAGAAGGCACCCTTGTAATATCAGGGACCTGGAGCAGTTTGCCAAAGAAGAATGGTCTAAAATTCCAGCAGAGCATTGTAAGAAACTCATTGATGGTTACCGGAAGCGGTTGGTCGCAGTTATTTTGGCTAAAGGTTGTGCAACCAAGTATTAGGCTGAGGGTGCCAATACTTTTGTCTGGCCCATTTTTGGAGTTTTGTGTGAAATGATCAATGTTTTGCTTTTTGCTTCATTCTCTTTTTTGTTTTTTCATTTAAGACATGTTAAATGAAGATAATAATACCAAAGAATTTGTGTTTACAAACATTTTCAGGAAGAAGCTGAGTATTATCTGAAAAAATTGCAGGGGTGTCAATACTTTTGGCCACAACTGTAGATAGATAGATAGATAGATAGATAGATAGATAGATAGATAGATAGATAATGTGGGTAGCACACTGTGCAGTGATGAGGCAGTGACTCAGCAAAGTTCAAAATAAAATGGCTAATGGTTCAACTCACAAAACAGCACACGATATCCTCCAGTTCACCACAGCCGGAGACATATCCTCTGGATTACAGGACAGTCTACCTCCGGTTCAAAGTTGGGCACAAAACAGTCCACCTGTGAGACTGGTTACTGTGGGCGACTTCACATAGAATCATAGAATCATAGAGCCATAGAATCGTAGAGTTGGAAGGGACCTCCTGGGCCATCTGGTCCAACCCCCTGCTCAAAGCAGGATTCGCTAAATCATCCCAGTCAGATGTCTGTCCAGCCTCTGTTTGAAGACTTCCATTGAAGGAGAACTCACCACTTCTCGTGGCAGCTTGTTCCACTCATTGATCACTCTAACTGTCAAAAAGTTTTTTCTAATATCTAATCTGTGTCTCCTCCCATTCAGTTTCATCCCATTGCTTCTAGTCTTTCCTTGTGCAAATGAGAATAAAGTTGATCCTTCTACAATGTGACAGCCCTTTAGATATTTGTAGACAGCTATTAAGTCTCCTCTCAGCCTTCTCTTTTGCAAACTAAACATTCCCAAATCCTGCAACCTTTCCTCATAAGACAGGGTTTGCAGACCGGTCACCATTCTGGACACTCTTTTCTGAACTTGCTCCAGTTTGTTGATGTCTTTTTTAAAATGTGGTGCCCAAAACTGGACACAATATTCCAGGTGAGGTCTGACCAAAGAGGAGTAGAGGGAAATAATGACTTCACATGATCTAGACTGTATGCTTCTGTTAATACATCCTAGAATTGCATTTGCCTTTTTTGCTGCTGCATCACACTGTTGACTCATATTCAGTCTGTGATCTATTAGTATACCCAAGTCTTTTTCACATGTGCTGTTGATTAGCCCTATTCCTCCCATTCTGTATATGCTTTTTCATTTTTATTGCCCAGATGTAGTACTTTGCATTTTTCCCTGTTAAAAACCATTCTGTTAGTTGCTGCCCACCTCTCCAGTTTATTTATATCTTTTTGAATCCTCTCTCTCTCTCTTCTCTAGTATTAGCTATCCCTCCTAGCTTTGTGTCATTAGCAAATTTAATCAGTTTACCCTCAATTCCTTCATCTAAATCATTGATAAAGATGTTAAACAATACAGGGCCCAGGACAGAGCCCTGTGGTACCCCACTTGAGACATTCTTCCAACTGGATGTGCAGCCATTTACGACCACTCTTTGGGTCCGATCACTAAGCCAGTTATGAATCCACCTAACAGTTGCCTTGTCCATTCCATACTTAGTCATTTTTTCAATAAGGATTGTATGACATACTTTGTCAAATGCTTTGCTGAAGTCAAGATATTCTACATCTACAGCATTTCCTTGATCCACCCAATCAGTGATTCCATCATAGAAGGAAATTAAGTTATTCTGACATGACTTATTAGTTACAAACCCATGCTGACTCTGTTTAATCACTTCATTCTTATCCAGGTACTGACATACATGTTGTTTAATAATTTGTTCAAAGATCTTTCCTGGTATAGAAATCAGACTCACCGGCCTATAGTTGCCTGGGTCCACCTTCTTCCCCTTTTTGAAGATAGGAACAACATTTGCTCTTCTCCAGTCTTCTGGGACTTCTCCTGTTCTCCAAGAATTTTCAAAGATTATGGAGAGGGGTTCAAAAATTTCTTCTGCTATCTCCTTCACTACTCTGGGGTGTAATTCATCTGGACCTGGAGACTTGAATTAATTTAGGTTAGCTAAGTGTTTCCTCACTATCTTTCTGTTTATAGATATCCTGGATTCTTCTATTCCCTTAATAGGACAGTGAAGAACAGTTGATGTTACATTTCCTTTCTGAGAGAAAACAGATGCAAAATAGGAATTTAAAAGTTCGGCCTTCTCAACATCCTGTCTTACCATTTCATCATTTTCATCCTGTAAAAATCCTATAGCATCTTTGACTTTTCTTTTACTTTTGACATATCCCCACAATCCTTTATTATTGCTTTTGACATCTCTTGCAAGCCTCAATTCATTGTCAGCTTTAGATAATCTGATTTGTGCCCTGCAGGTTCTGCAGACAGCATTATATTCTTCTTTAGAAATGCCTCCCTCTTTCCATTTTATAAACATTTTTTTTCTTCCTTTTTAGCATGTGCTTAAGTTCTGTGTTCATCCATCCTGGTTTCCTTAAATGCTTCCTATTCTTCCCTCTTTTCGGAATTGTTAACAATTGTGCTTTGAGAATTTCATTTTTCAAGATTTCCCATCCTTCCTGGACATTTTTGTCTTTAAGGATATCCAGCCATTGGATCCCTCCAATTCTCTTTCTGAATCCCTTAAAATCAGCCTTTCTGAAATCTAACCTTGACGTCTGAGTCTTCACAGGTCTTCCTCCTCTAGTTATCCAAAATTCTAAAATAGCATGGTCGCTACCTCCTAGGGTCCCAGCCACTTTTATCTCCTCAACCATTTCCTCCCTGTTTATAAGGATTAGATCCAAGGTAGCTGTTCCCCTTGTTTTCTCCCCTACCTTTTGGAAGATAAAGTTGTCAGCAAGAGAGGATAAGAATTTCCTTGACCTGTTAGTTTTGCCTGAGAGAGATTCCCAACAAATGTCTGGATAGTTGAAATCTCCCATGACAACTATGTCATATTTTTTGGAGAACTTGGCCATTTGATGCATAAAGAGTTCATCCATATCTTCAGCTTGCACAGGCGGCCTGTACTAAATGCCTACAATGGTGTCCTTTCCATTGTTCTGCCCTTGTATTCTTACCCAAACAGTTTCCACAGAACTCCCAGTCTCTGAAGCTTCAATCTCTGTGCAGATATACGTGTTTCTAACATACAATGCAACACCTCCTCCTCGTTTATCAAGTCTGTTTCTTGCAAATAAGTTGTATCCTTCTAGTCTTGTATTCCAATCATGTGTATTGTCCCACCAAGTTTCAGTGATTCCAATGACATCATATTTCTTTTCTTGCGTTAGTAGTTCCAATTCTCCTTGTTTGTTGCCCATGCTTTGTGCATTAGTATAGAAACATTTTAGTTTGTGATTGGTTTCTCTTTCCTTATATTTTTATTAATTAGATTCTTTTGTCTTTGTTCTTCCTTTCCACTTGTAATAGCAGAGTTCTCAATAGCATTTGTCAGGTGTATGGCTTTTTCTGGTCTTTTGCTTCTGTTCCCATGTTGTTCTAGTTTAAAGCTCTTCTTACAAGTGTAGCAAGGCGACTTCCAAATGCATGTTTTCCTGTCTTCGTAAGGTGCACCACATCTCTAGCAAGTAGTCCATCGTAAAGGTAATTCACTCCGTGATCCATAAATCCAAATCGTTGCTGATGGCACCATCGACGTAGCCAGTTGTTCACCTGCAGAATCTTATTCCACGTCCTTGTTCCATGGCCATCCACTGGGAGGATGGAAGAGAAGACCACCCAGTTCTTTCACTTTCTTGCCTAAGTCTTCAAAGTCTCTGCAGATGGTTTCCAGGTCGTTTCTTGCGGTGTCATTTGTCCCCACATGTAGTAGCAGGAATGGGTAGTCATCTGTAGGTCTGAAGAGTCCTGATATCCTGTCAGACACATCTTTAATTTTTGCACCTGGAAGACAGCACATTTCTCTTGAAGTTATATCCGGTCTGCAGATAGCGGCCTCTGTTCATCTCAACAGGGAATCCCCCATGACCACCACTCTCCGTTTCTTCTTCACAACATTTTTCTTTCTCCATCCAGGAGGACTCTGAAGGCGTACAAGGTTGCTGTTTGTGGGCAAAGTCTTATCCTGATGTATTTCTTCATCGTTTTCCTGCGTGAGAGCCTGGTACTGGTTTCTGAGCAGTATGGGTGCTGACTGCCTCCTGATTCTCCTGCTTCTCTGGGTCACATGTCTCCATTCCTCTGTTTCTTCAGGTGCACTTTGAATTTCTTCTCTTTCTGTAACATGAAGAGATAATTTTGCTCATTCTAAGAACTCTTCACCTTCCTTAATGATCTTCAACGTAGCTAAACTCTCTTCGAGATTTTGCAACTTTTCCTCCAACAGGGACACAAGCTTGCATTTGTGGCACGTGAAGTATGGCTTTTCCACTGGTAAGTCTGTGAACATGTAGCAAGAAATGCAGCTCACCAAATAGCCCCTGGCCTCTTCCATATTGAGATTTCTTAAAAACGATGAAAGATGAGCCAAAATTCTTTTCAGCTGCAACGGCCAAAACCCAGTGATCGTTGAGCTCGCGGAGACTCTTCACTTATCCCAGAAGGCACTGGGAATATGCAAATGATCTCCTCAAGACTCTTCCCCCTCTTCACCGTTGTGTACGCTGTGAGTGCCAGGCTTTTCAGCTGCCATGGCTGTTTGGCTCTGCAGACCTGTGTTCCCTTAAACAGGTGGAGCTCTGCAGAACCTTCTGCTCTATACTCCTCCAAACACCAGACTGACACTGATACTGAACCTGACACACCCAAACACTATACTACAGGGCTTTTAACTGGAATCTGTGGCCATGGGCCACGTGGACAACCCAGCCAGTAATGAAACAGACTGCAACACTACTATCTTGTAGTCCATTTCAATACATAAAACCCAGAGCAGGTTTTCCCTAAATCTGCCTTGGACAACCAACATGTCCAAGACCTATACTCACTTTAGTCTGCATTGCAACACAGCTATGCCTTTTACTGCAATGCCCTCTTATTGCCTCAATACGCCTCTGTGCGCATTCGGGGGGAACACCAGCAACCCCTACACGTAACACCAGTCACTGCCTCACATACCCCCTCCCTCTGTTCAAACATGTGGGGTTGAACACTTGTCACCCCACATAGGTGCTTGACAGGGCATCTGCATGACCCTGTGACACCCCCCAACTCTGTACTGAGAAACCAAAATAGGGACCGGAATCAGCGGTTGACACATGCAACTCTTTCCTTTGTGTTTCTCCTCCATACTTTGTTAAGTGGCCACCCACCTCCCCATTCTCCGTTACAGAAAACACTCTCACTTTCCTGACTAACAGTAGATTTGGTCCAGTTTTGGGTGGTCTCGACTTTATTTGGGGCTCCCTACCCCCACAGCTCATCTTCTCACCTAAGTACCTGTCTTCGGGCCCTTGGTACCGTTTCCTCTGTACCCTTATCCATGCCTCGATGACTACATCACGCTGAAACGCCACGGTCCACCCCGGCAACTATGGGCATACATCTGTACCACTTTAGGAGAAAAAAGGGAGCAAACGAATCCAAGTAGTGTAAAAATATCAAAATCCTTTACTAAATGCGAGCACAGACAATATATATAAATAACCAGCAAAGTTGCAGATGACAAGTAGACACCAATATTAAGAAGGCAGGTGGGGGTGAAAAAAAAAACAAACTGCACCTGTATATAACACTAGCTGAAGAGCCCGGCGCTGCCTAGGCATAGTAACTAACTGTGGTTAGTTATAGCAAATTATAATTATCCTCCATCCCATAGTCCCGTGCCCATATACCCATCATACATATCCACGATCCCATAGGCCCGTGCCCATATACCCATCATACATATCCTCCATCCCATAGTCGAGTGCCCATATACCCATCACACATCCTCCATCCCATAGTCACATGCCCATATACCCATCACACATCCTCCATCCCATAGTCCCATGCCCATATACTCATCATACATATTCGCCATCCCATAGTCGAGTGCCCATACACCCATCACACATCCTTCATCTCATAGTCCCATGCCCATATACCCATCATACATATCCTATAATCCCATAGTCCCGTGCCCATATACCCATCATACATATCCACGATCCCATAGTCCCGTGCCCATATACCCGTCATAGATATCCTCCATCCTATAGTCCAGTGCCCATATACCATCACACATCCTCCATCCCATAGTCCCGTGCCCATATACCTGTCATACATATCCTCCATCCCATAGTCCTGTGCCCATATACCCATCATACATATCCTCCATCCCATAGTCCAGTGCCCATATACCCATAATACATATCCTCCATCCCATAGTCCAGTGCCCATATACCCATCATACATATCCACGATCCCATAGGCCCGTGCCCATATACCCATCATACATATCCTCCATCCCATAGTCGAGTGCCCATATACCCATCACACATCCTCCATCCCATAGTCCCATGCCCATATACCCATCACACATCCTCCATCCCATAGTCCCATGCCCATATACCCATCATACACATTCGCCATCCCATAGTCGAGTGCCCATACACCCATCACACATCCTTCATCTCATAGTCCCATGCCCATATACCCATCATACATATCCTCCATCCCATAGTCCCGTGCCCATATACCCATCATACATATCCACCATCCCATAGTCCCGTGCCCATATACCTGTCATACATATCCTCCATCCCATAGTCCAGTGCCCATATACCCATCACACATCCTCCATCCCATAGTCAAACATTGTGACATCATAATGAGCTGCGGAGCTTCCAACCTATGATGACATCAGAGTCGCCATGGCAACCATTATGACATCATAATGAGGGGTGGGGCTTGATACACACACACTTTTTCCCCATTATGTAGATAGGGGCAAAATTGTTTGGTGAATTGGAACGCGCTGGGTTAAAATTTTGCCTCACAACATAGCCTAGGACGCTCTCGGGGTCCAGACGTGTGACTGCCAAATTTTGTGGCTGTAGCTGCGACGGTGCAGATGCCAATCCCGGACATACACACATGCATACATACACACACTTGAGCTTTATCTATAAGAATAAATGCGCTAAGCAGCTTCCGGGTTGTAACAACTTCCGTACAGTTGTAACTGGTGACGTCACAGCACACCTCTTTGCCATGTTAACCCTCAACACACCACTCCTCCTCAACACACACTCCTCTCACCTTTTACCATCTCCACTCACTCTTTCACTCCACATATGACCCTTTCTCTCACTCCGTCTCTCATACTCACGCCGTCATCGCCGCTGCTCCACGATCCCCGGCATCTTCTTCCGCCGGCGCCATCCTGGATCCCGACGTTGTCCACGCCGGCGACATGTTCTTGCGGCGACGCCATCTTGAGTATCGCGGGATTTCGCGATACTCAAGGTGGCATCGCCGCAAGAACATGTCGCCGGCGTGGACAACGTCGGGATCCAGGATGGCGCCGGCGGAAGATGTCAGGGATCGTGGAGCAGCGGCGATGATGGCGTGAGTATGAGAGACGGAGTGAGAGAAAGGGTCGTATGTGGAGTGAAAGGGGGGGGACGTGAGTGGAGATGGTGAAAGGTGAGAGGAGTGTGTGTTGAGGAGGTGTGTGTGTTGAGGGTTAACATGGCAAGAGGTGCGTCACTATCCTCCCGGTGCGATAGCATAGGGCCTTAATCTAGTATATTAGATTAGCCAGGATAGTTTGCAAAATATGCTGACACAAGGGCTGTTACAAATGCCAAATAATCGCCATATAGGCTGCACAAAATATCCTCAGGGCAACCAGCCGATGTGTGATCAGGCAATAGGGCTAATCCCTTGAGAAAGCGCCTCCTGAGCACGAAACGTACGTCAGAGGTTTGTTCCACGGCTGGGGGTAACTGTGCTCCACCTGGTAAGCTTTATCTATATGACTGTCGCTGATATATGATGTAACTTATGATGAATGTTATGGATTCTGCTTGCCGCCATTAGCCCTATTTCCTGATCACACATTGGCTGGTTACCCTGAGGATATTTTGTCCAGCCTATATGGCGATTATTTGGCATTTGTAACAGCCCTTGTGTCAGCATATTTTACAAACTATCCTGGCTAATGTTATACACAGGTGCAGTTTTTTTTTGTTTTTTTTTTCACCCCCACCTGCCTTCTTAATATTGGTGTCTATTTGTCATCTGCAACTTTGCTGGTTATTTATATATATTGTCTGTGCTCGCATTAAATAAAGGATTTTTATTTTTATACTACTTGGATTTGTTTGCTCCTTTTTTCACCTAAATTTGTATGTTTATGGAGCGGAACATAATATTATTATGGCGGCTTATTTCCATGGATTGCCACATTGTGCTTTGTTGAAAGTATTGGGCTCATGTTTATTTCTAATACATCTGTACCACGCTGCACCAGAACCTGGGCCTCCCGACACTGCTGTCTACCAAGAGTTCTATCCATTTTACCCTGACCCCCTGCCACATCCTTGGCCGGTGCACATATGCCCCTAGTCGCCTCCTCGACCACACCTTGGCCAATTTATGCGCTAAGAACCTTCGCTTTTTTTTGTAAGTACATCTTGCCATAGGGACAATGCAGTTGGAAGTTGTTATTTCCATTGACACTATACACTGGGTGCAGAATTATTAGGCAAATGAGTATTTTGATCAAATCATCCTTTTTATACATGTTGTCCAACTCCAAGCTGTCTAGGCTTGAAAGCCAACTGCCAATTATGTAAATCAGGTCATTTGCATCTCTGTAATGAGGAGGGGTGTGGTCTAATGACATCAACACCCTATTTAAGGTGTGCTTAATTATTAGGCAACTTCCTTTCCTTTGGCAAAATGGGTCTAAAGAAAGATTTGACGGACTCTGAAAAGTCAAAATTTGGGAGATGTCTTGCAGAGGGATGCAGCAGTCGTGAAACTGCCAAACTTTCGAAGTGTGATCACCAAACAATCAAGCGTTTCATGGCAAATATCCAACAGGGTCGCAAGAAGCCTGTTGATAAAAAAAGGTGCAAAATAACCGCCCATGAATTGAGGAAAATCAAGCATGAAGCTGCCAAGATGCCAGGCTGAAAAACGACCACCTTTCAACAAGAAACATAAGATAAAACGTCAAGACTGGGCCAAGAAATATCTTAAGACTGATTTTTCTAAGGTTTTATGGACTGATGAAATGAGAGCGACTCTTGATTGGCCAGATGGATGGGCCCAAGGCTGGATCAGTAAAGGGCAGAGAGCTCCACTCCGATTCAGACGCCAGCAAGGTGGAGGTGGGGTACTGGTATGGGCTGGTACCATCAAAGATGAACTTGTGGGACCTTTTCGGATTGAGGATGGAGTGAAGCTCAACTCCCAGACCTACTGGCAGTTTCTAGAAGACACCTTCTTCAAGCACTGGTACAGGGAGAAGTCGGTATCATTCAAGAAAAACATGATTTTCATGCAGGACAGTGCTCCATCACATGCATCCAAATACTCCACAGCGTGGCTGTCCAGTAAAGGTCTAAAAGAAGAAAAAATAATGACATGGCCCCCTTGTTGACCTTATCTGAACCCCATAGAGAACCTGTGGTCCCTCATAAAATGTGAGATCTACAGGGAGTGAAAACATTACACCTCTCCGAACAGTGTCTGGGAGGCTGTGGTGGCTGCGGCATGCAATGTTGATCGTAAAAAGATCAAGCAACTGACAGAATCTATGGATGGAAGGCTTTTGAGTGTCATCGTAAAGAAAGGTGGCTATGTTGGTCACTGATTTTCTTTGTTTTGTTTTTGAATGTCAGAAAAGTTTATTTCTAAATGTTGTGTTGCTCTATTGGTTTACCTGGTGAAAATAAACAAGTGTGATGGGTATATATTTGGTTTTTATTAAGTTGCCTAATAATTCTGCACTGTAATAGTTACCTGCACAAACAGATATCCTCTGTCATGATCTCAGTGTGGGTTTGACACGCACATGTGGGGTTAATGCCTGGAACCAGTGCTGATGACTGGCACTTCTGAGGTTAAAGGTTATGATCCCAGTGCAGGCTTACCTGCACACCTGGGGCTCATTATTGTGGCCTCTCCCTGGTTCTGGGAAGGCTTCCTATGGCCTCAGAAATCTCCTATCTCTGTCAGTTATACTTTCGCCCTTGGCAGAGTGTGTTGACCCCTGAGTGTGTTTGTGCTGTGTTCTTGTTTGCCTGATAACTTGGTGTACAACTCGGCCTGTTCTCTGGATACTGCTTGTTGGATTCTGCTTAGTACCTTCTATGTCTGTGTAGAGTTCTAGCAGGTTCTCAGGATGCAGTGACGAGACACGAGACAGGGTATGACTTGTATAATGAACTTTTATAAATTGAAGCCACTAGGGCTATACTGAACAGACAAAACGGGGGGACAAGCAATCTGTCCTCGCAGGGACTCAATGAACTAAACAGTACTTTTTGTGTAACTGCGAGTAACCCGGCTAGTCCGGGTGACGGAAACCAGACTATGGGCAAACTATAACACTTATTTTCTAGAGTCCTCTTATCCTTCCATGCGTCGCTCGGGATTGCAGATGCGGCCGCTTAGAGGTCGTTGATGCGGCTACCTTGACGCCTCGATCTTCCGGGAAGGTTTGGGCTCATCGGGCCCTGAAGAAACTATACCATGGGGCGTAACAGGCCCTGAAGAAACAATGCCGGTGGGGCACAACAGGCCCTGAGGAAACGGTGCCGATTGGGCGCAACAGGCCCTGAAGAAACAAGGCCAGTGGGGCACAACAGGCCCTGAAGAAACGGTGCTGGTGGGGCATAACAGGCCCTGAAGAAAACGGTGCCGGTGGGGCGCAACAGGCCCTGAAGAAACGATGTCGGTGGGGCACAACAGGCCCTGAAGAAGCGATGCCGGTGGGGCGCAACAGGCACTGAAGAAACGGTGTCGGTGGGGCACAACAGGCCCTGAAGGAGCGATGACGGTGGGGCGCAACAGGTCCTGAAGAAACGGTGCTGATGGGGCGCGATGATGACACAGTCTCTAAATATAACCATTCACCAACCTCTGCTCAGGGTCCCTTAGCAAACCAGACGGGGGCCTCTACTACCGCCTGTAGTGAGGTGGCACCCCCTGGGGCCGGTAATGACAGGGCCGCAGCTGTAGGCAAAGGCAGGGGGGCAGTGTCCTGACCGCTGTAAAGGAATGGTCTGTCGTCGCAGCGGTCGCCCGAGGTAGCCGCCTTGTCACAACAGGGTGGGAAGCAGCGGGAGTCGCTGTATGGGACCGTATGCGGGGAGTGGCCGCCGGTGCAAGTCTCTCACGTGTCACTAGTCGGTGAGTCCGCAGATTTCCTTTCACAGGCCCCTGTCGGTCTCTCCACAACACACCGTCTGCTCCCTCGGTCCTCTCTGTCTCACACGACTTCCTGTCTGTTGTCCTGCTCTCTGTCAACTGCCACTTCAGCGTGCCCCCAGCTCCTTTTAAGCTTGCCCCGCCCACTGTTTCCCTGACAACTTCAGTCAAGTCTTTCCTTTTACTGTCCTCCCAGTATCGTTCCCTCAGGAACCCTGATGATGGTCCCCTGGGTACCTGTCCTTTCTCTGTCTGGGAGTCCTCCTCCCCACATCTGTTTGGCTTTGACCACTGCCTGTCTCCGACTATCCGTTCTGTCTCATCCCTGTTACTTTACTGTTATTTATGTATGACCCGGTTTGTCTGACTTTGAGTATTCCTGTATAGTATTTTGCCTATCTCTGGCAGCATGACGTTAAGCCCCGCCCCCTTGCAGTCACATGACCGTATGTCCTTCACTGCTCACTGACTTCAGCTTCTCCAGGTCCTGTTTGCGTGAACTATCCGGCCGTGTCTGACCCCGGGCCCCTCTGCAGTGTGGGTGAGTCCTTGCTCAGCGGTGACTGCACGCCGACCCTAACAGGACCGTGACATCCTCCTAAGATAGCCAAATCTAAAAAAAAACCCACTCCAACTTCCAAAAATATTAAGCTTTGATATCTATGAGTCTTTTGGGTTGATTGAGAACATAGTTATTATTCAATAATAAAAAGAATCCTCTCAAATACAACTTGCCTAATAATTCTGAACACGGTGTATATCTTGGCATTCACAGAGTGCTGCTGTGTTTTTTATACATATTTTATACATAGATAGATGGATAAATAGATAGATAGATAGATAGATAAATAATGATAGATAGATAGATAGATAGATAGATAGATAGATAGATAGATAATCATCCCTTTGAGGATTCTCTTCCTGACATGCGCATTGTAAACTACATGACGCAGGTTTTAGGCGCATTGTGTCATGAATTGATGAGGTGAGTCGTACTGAAATCAATTACAAACAGCTTGTCTTAATGATCAACTATATTTTTTTACACGGTTATTATATCACACTATATATGACAACACTATTTTGCACTGTATAGATAGATAAATAGATAATAGATATATAATAATAAATAGATATATAATAATAATAGATAGATAGATAGATCGATCGATAGATCAATAGATATAGATAATAGATTGATTTAGTAAATTAAGAAAAAAAAAGTAGATATGTTTTGTCAGAGGAGGATCCTGGTGATAAAACCATTTAAACGTTTTTCTGCCTGTCGATCACTTACAGAATGTATCCCATTACATACATGAAACATATGGAAGCCTCTGGAATTATTTACTTGCTGTGCTGAGATGAAGTGAACCCTTCTGGGCGACCTCACATAATACTCTTCGTCTGGGTCAACTTTTCCACTCAGTAGATCAGTGATCTTCTCCTATATTTCTCAGCAACAAAAATTGAGATTGGTTTACAATGAAAGCAACCAAATCTGTCCGGTATGGGAATGGAAATGGGAGATGGAATAGTGACATATTTATTCATGAATATGGAAAACAATTCACTTCTTACATCATAAAATCATATTCAATCTTAGATATTTCTAAGTGTTCTCATAACAAGAAACATCCTCACTGCTTGTAACACTTCTAGAATGTGATATTATAAGAGATTATTTCTTGTTTTCACTACAATCCACGATTTTTGCAATGTTTCACAAATAAAATGTCAAGAATACATGATCCATGGTTCATCATGAATTCATTGATGATTTCCTGGTCTCATTTTCAAAAAACTATATTGATAGATCTAAATTGTGATCTCACAAAATCCCAGTCCATATACAGAATATATATAAATATATATTACAGGGGTTTAACAAGACAGGTTCCACTCAGAACTGGCCTTGCCATGGTCGACCAAAGAAGTTGAGTGAACAAGCTCAATGTCATATCTAGAGATTCTCAGTTCAAAATAGATGAATGAGTAGAGCCAGCAATGCTGCAGATGTTACAGGGGTGGAGGGTCTGCCTGTCAGTGCTCATACTCCTCACACTGCATCACATTGGTCTGCATGGCTGTCATCAGAGTAGGAAGCCTTTTCAAAAGATGATGCACAAGAAAGCCCACTAACCTATTGCTGAAGATAAGCAGACCAAGGGCATGGATTACTGGAACCATGTCCTATGGTCTGATGCCACCAAGATAAATTTATTTGTTTCAGAGGGTGTCACATGTGTGTGGCGACAACCATGTGAGGCGTAAAAAGACGAGTGTGTCCTGCCTACAGTCAAGCATGGTGATGGGCGTGTCATGGTTTGGGGCTGCATGAGTGCTGCTGGCTCTGGGGACCTACACTTCATTGAGGGAACCATGAACATCATCATGTACTGTACCATACTGAAGCAGATCCCCTTTCTATGGAAACTGAGCTTCAGGGCAGTATTCCAACATGATAATGACCCCAAACATACCTCCAAGACGACCACTGACTTGCTAAACAAACTGAGGGTAAATTTTCTGGAATGGACAAACATGTCTCCAGATCTAAACACTATTGAGCATCTGTGGGGCATCCTCAAATGGAAAGTGAAGGAGAGCAAGGTCTCCAACATCCACCAGCTCCGTGATATCGTCATGGTTGGAGGAGTGCAAGAGGATTCCAGTGCTAACCTGTGAAGCTCTAGTAAACTCCATGCCCAAGAAAGTTAAGGTAGCCCTAGAAAATAACATGGCATTACAACTAGCTCCACCATCTGCGCTGGAGTAGATGACTCTGGCCATATCCAGTTTTGGACGAGGTGCAGCAAATCAAACATTTGGAAGCGAGGAGGTTTGTCACGGTGATTTGCCCAATGGTGGACCCATTGTGCCCAGACACACATTGTCACCCCCAAGATCGCCAAAATTTCTGTTTTCAATTCATATTGTTTGGCATCCTGTAGGGTCAAATCATAGCAAGCCTTTTATGGCTCCCCCGTTAAGTATGGCGTATGAGTTTCTCCCTTTCGGCGACCCTTTTAAAAATGGGAAGATCTGGATTTACAATTGAAGTTGGCTGCTGCCTTTACTTTTGCTTGTCAAAAACACAGAAGAAGAGAAAGACTGAGAAGACATCATCATCGTCACTATTGGCAACACCCCATCTTTGAACTCCGAGAGAGCTGTGGAGCCTACCACTCTTTGTACAAGCTGCAGCAAAACCCGGGGAAGTTTTTTGACTACACAAGTTTTCTTCCGACAAGCCTACAACCTGCAGTGATGCTCAGTCTACTGAACCACCGCACGACCAGCTCTACCCTTTCCTAGTGTATCCTCACCCTTCCCCTGTCCACTGTGAGCCCTTGTGGGCAGGGTCCTCTCTCATTCTGTACTTGTGTGTGTCTTGTATTGCTCATGTTTATTGTACTTGTCTATATTTGCCCCTTTTCACATGTAAACCGCCATGGAATAAATGGCGCTATAAAAATGTATAATAATAATAATAACTACATGAGGATGTCACAGCAGAGCTTCCATGACTTGCTGCTACATGTCCAAGGATCCATTGCCAGGCAGGACACACAGCTCCGTCAAGCAATTCCTGCTGAGGTACGTCTCTTGGTCACCCTGAAGTACGTAGTGTTGAAAAAGAAACTCCTGTCACAAATAACCCTACCCTATCCCTAACCCTATCCTTAACCCTAAGCAGTGTACTCAGTTTTGTTTTTAATTTTCTTTTCAGCAGATTCCTGGCTACTGTAGAGATATTGCCTTCGTTACATTTCCAGTTTTGGATTGGAGTATCCACCCTTTCTGGGATTATTGTAGACACTTGTCATGCTTAGTTGGCATTCTGCAGCGAGAATTTCTCCCTCAACCCACAAAGGAACTCTGGATTGAAAATGCTTCCAAATTCCAGGAAATTTGCAATTTTACTAACTGTGTGGGGGCTGTGGATGGCAAACACATTAGGATTATGAAACCATCTGGAAGTGGAACAGAGTACTTCAATTATTAAAAATATTTTTCCATTGTTCTAATGGCTCTTGCGGATGCCAATTGTAGATTCGTTGCCGTGGACATTGGCTCAATTGGACGAGGCAATGACTCTCAGACGTTCAAAAGCTCAGACATGGGCCAACGTCTCTATGGGAATGATTTTAATTTTCCGCCACCACGACCTCTGTCCAAAACTGATGGACCGCCAATGCCTTTTGTTGTTGGTGATGAGGCATTCCAAATGTGTGCCAACCTGTTATGAATGGGTCACCGAGGAGGAAAAAACCTAAACATGCTAAGCCCAGAAAAACCAGAGAGGTTGGTAACTATGCAGATTGCAGATCCCTGATCCTACCACACAACTAGCAGCAGCCGTGGAGCGTGCCTACGATGAGCCTAGACGCCTCGTCACGGCCGGAGGACTAAATAAGCCTAAAGCAAGAAAAGGGAAAACTAACTGCCCCAGAGCAGACCCCAAAGGAATAGACAGCCCCCACACATGTATTGACGGTGAAACAAGATGAAAACACAAACACAGGTAGGAAAATAGGCTGAGCAAACGATGGGGCCCAAACTAACTAGAGGGGATAGGAAAGGAAAGACACTGTCTGCAATCTGCCCAAAACCCTACAAAATAATGTCCAACACTTCTGATAGCAAAATTAACCCTGAAGTGACTAGACTTCTCCCACTATATCAGCACTCTGAAATATTCTGAGACAGAGCAAAAAGAGGCCAATCTAATAAGGGACAAAAAGCAAATTGGCAAATACAGATAAATAAGAGTGGAAATTCAGCACAGCCCAAGCCGGGGCTGGCTGACCACACAAAAAACTGAATAGAACAACAAAATCAAGTGTGAATATTAGCAGAGAACTTAGCTTGAGCTGACTGGAACAGAGCTGAGAACCAAGACCTGACAAGCAGAAGGAATCACCAGCAAATGAATAGGGCGTCGGCTGTCTTAAATCCAATCTGAGCCTCCTGAGGTTCAATCGTCTTCCTCATTCTCAGGTGTCTGATCTCCACCGATCAAATCAGCCTCACTACCTCCTGTTACCACCAGAGGGAGTCTGAAAGGAGAACTCACAACTGGTGAACCAGAGAATGAACTCACAACACCAACCTCATTAAACCATACTCAAGTCGGAACTTAAATCACACAAAAAAATTTTCAACTACAGACTGACAAGGGCGCGAAGAACCGTGGAGTGTACATTTGGATTGCTGGTATCGAAATGGCGCATTTTGTGCACATCCATTAATCTAAAAATTGACACTATTGATAAGGTTGTGAAAGCATGTGTAGTTCTGCACAACTACATCATGGTAAAAGAGTGACCAAGCTTACAACCTGAGGAACCCATTACATTGCATGATTACCAATTTCACCCTCTGTGAACCACAGTGGAAGATACACAGGTGAAGGATGTTTGCCGCTTACTTTGTTTCAGATAATGGACGTGTGGCATGGCAAGACAAAATTATTTAAGCCACTAAGTTAAATGTACCTGTTATGTTTTGTACCTGTTATGTTTAAATGTACCTGTGATGTTACCATGTACATGAAATGCAATTTACCCCTAATGTTTTCTGAGTTAAATATAAACTACCTTCCCTCAAAAATAAAGTGTGTTTGTGCCATACCTTACCTCAAAAATATAGTGTTTGTGTCGCTGGTAGCACATAAAGATTAAAAAACACAAGATATAGTGCGAACAAAATACAAATTTTATTTTCAACACTTTTACAAAAAACTTTTCTTTTAAACCCTTTTAAAACAAAAAGTGTTAAAGTTGGGGTGATTTGTTTTTTAGTCGAGATTTACGTGTGGGTGAAATAGGGAGGACCTTAGGGGTGTGGAGCTGTGAGGATTGGGCGGTAGTTGATGAGGAAGGGGTTACAGGGGAAAGGTCTACAGGGAAAGGGGCAAAAAAAATTGAAGGATTGGATCAGGGATGGCAGTGGAGACATTGGGGATACATGACAAAGTGGAATCATGGAAATTGATAGACAAACTGGAAGGAACAGACATAGACACAAGGGAAGGTAGTGACAAACTGGTATGTGAGGGTGGAGGTGGTGGGTTCACGGTGGGCAGATAGTTTGGCTCCTGGTTTTGGTCCAGATGCCAAGATTTTTTTTTTTTGGACCTCACTTTTCTTGGCCGAGTGGGAGTGCTGGGCTCTGTAGCAGTCATCTGGCATGGTGCTGGATTGGGCCGCATTGTGGATACTGCTGGCTGCAGGGGTGCAGTGGAGGGAAAGGGGTGCTGGAATGGGCAGGGGTGCTGGAATGGGCAGGGGTGCTGCACTGGGCATGGGTGCTGGACTGGGCAGGGGTGCTGGACTGGGCCGCATTGTGAATACTGCTGACTGCATGGATGCTGGTCTCTGGAGCATGGTGGATGCTGCCGGCTGCAGGGTTAATACACTTGGCAGCGTGGTCGCTCGGTGAACTGGAGGCGGTGGTGTTGGCGGATAGTTCGGTGCTATAGTAGTAGATTGGCAGCTGGTAGTATCCTCCGGCCTGTTGATTGTAGGATTCTGACTGCTGCTGCCACTGCTGTAATGCATGGCTGTAAGCAACCTGGCAGGCCTGTGGGTCGCCCTCCCAGGGCTGTGGGGTACTCGGTACCGGGCCGATCTCTCAGAGGGGATTGTCACAGCAGCGGTGACCCGGTCCGTGGCCCTGGGCGCCCATGTAAAAGGGGTTGAGTTGGGAATAAAGTTTATAAGTGATTCATGACGCCACCTGTGGTGTTCGGCAAGGGAGGTGTTAAGCCGACGCTGCAGACAGATTCTCTGGGACAGAGGGTTTGGTGCAGCAATCATGTTGTAGCCCTCCACAGGTAGGGCTGTTGGTCCCAGGATAGTGTAGCAGAATGTTTAGGAAGAGGGTGCAGTGTTTGGCACAGAGATGTAGCAGTGCCGAGGATGTTGCAGGAAGCAGTCAAGGACACAACAGGGTGTAGTTTCTTTACCTTTACTTGGCAAACGCAGTCCAGGGTCCTGATTACAGATGGCACAGGAGCAGGCTAGCCTGGAAGCAACTCAGGGATCTCTCTATCAGATGGGTTGTGTAGTCTCCTTCCTAGCGCTGGCTTGAGGTACATGCAGTACTTTGTTACACTGAAGTTCCTCCTTCTTATCTTCTCTTACAACTACCTCGTATGGCAGACAGCTGTAGCCCTCTATCGCTCTTGGCTCACCCGTCGCTGTTGTGCCTCCGAGTCTTAGTTGGGAATAAAGCATTTACAGCTTCCTATTCCTCTGGTTTCTGTTGCAGGACCTTCAGTATCCATACAACCGTGGAGACCAGGCTCCAGATCATGCGCTTTCACTGTGAGGGAGCTCTCTATCCTCAGCTTGACCTCCAGCTTCTCACCACATGTCTACACATGTTGCCCTCCTCACATTAACTGACTAATTTCCCTTCGTGGCCCTCAGCGAGCACTCCTTCAATTCTGGTTCAGAGCTCCCTCTGCTGGCCTGGAGTGGGAACTGTGTTGCATGACATGGTTAACTGTTAGAGAGACCCTTCATTGCTTCCAAGCATGACATCACCCTCCTAGGAGGAAGGCAATGCCATTGTAGCGACCATACTCCTGGGGGCGCCACATTCCCCCCTAGTGCAAGTCAGCACTCCTGGGCTGATAAAAGAAAACATGAATAACATATAAGCATATGACAAATATACAATTATGGAGGTTACAAGATTTTGAAAAATGAAAAATGTACAAAAACCAAAAGCTTCAAAAATAGTCCTATAATGATAAATCCAAGCATCAATGTCCATGGGCCATTCCTGGGCAAATGGTGAACTATTTACAAGTTGGTGACCACACAAGTCCTGTGGTCCAATGTCCATAAAACAAAACTGGCGAATTCAAAGGAAACTCTTACAGATTACCTGTAGGCACAAAACTTGAGAACAGTTACATATATACACAATTTGAACATTACCATAAACTTAGCTAGATACGATATCTGATGGGTGGTATACCTTGTGTAGTACGGGTAGACCTGCGCAACACTGGTGTGACTGGGGATCTTACTGGTTGTCTAGTGCTCACTACTGGTGTAGTTAAACTAGGCAGTATCCTCCTACTGACTCTTAGTCTCACCATGGGTATGACAGACTCACCATTGGCAGAGCGAGGGTTCTCTGGCTCCACTGCTGGTATGGCATCTGCTACCTGAACTTCCCGATTTTCAGAGTTCTCATGAGTCACTTCTTCTTGTACTACCAGTTGGGGAAATGTCAACACTGGCACCACTATAGCACCATTTACTTTAGTCAAATTTGCAGGGAATTCTCCAAGTATGGTGCTGACCTTTTCTTCTTCCATGGGTTGGATGTTATTTTGTTCTTCCATTCTTTCTTTTAGCTGGTCAGGGCATAATTTCAAATGATCCCTTGATACTGCTGCTGAGGTTTCTTCTCCACCTTTACTAATAAGGCACACCTTGGTATTGTCAAAGTTTGAGGGTAGAATGGTGTAGGGTTCAGCTTCACATTGGTCATCCAGCTTATGCAGTCTTCTTTTCATCTTGAGGACTTGTTCTCCTGGTGACAAGGGAACTGTTGTGAGTTCATTTTCCCCTTCCTCACTGAGGTCAGGTGAACTCCCTATTCTGGTAAAGGAAGGTAATGAGCCTGATTATCAGGCACCTGAGTCTAATGAGGATGACTGGCTAAGTGGAGTCACTGACTGGATATAAGGCTGCCGACGCCCTTCTGCCCTGTGGGTGACTTCTCTGTGGACTTCTAGGACACCAGTCTGATGCCTGCTTCCCTAAAGCTAAGTTTCTGCTTTGCCTGTTTGCATTTATGTTTTGTGTTTGTTTTCCTTGCTTTTCTGGATTCTGCCATTCCCTGCTGGGATGAGCTGAATCTCCTTTTGTCGGTTGCTCTGTCTTCAGAATATTCCTGAGTACTGACATAGCTTTTTTGAAGCCTAGCGTCTTCAGGGCCTTTTTCACTGTCAGTCTGTTGGCTCTTATTTTCATAGGGTTTTTCACGGATTGCAGACAGCAGCGTTCCTGTCCTTTCCTATCTAGGTAGTTTGGGCCCCGTCTTTGCTCAGTCTATCTTTCTGTCTGTGTTAGTGTTTTCATCTTGCTTCACCGTCATTATATGTTGGGGGCTGCCTATTGCTTTGGGGTCTGCTCTGGGGCAGTTTAGATTTCCCCTTTCTTTCTTTAGGCCTATTTAATTCTCCGGCTGTGATTGAGGGGTCTAGGGCATCGTAGGAACCCCCCACGGCTACTGTTAGTTGTTGTGATAGGATCAGGGGTCTGCAATCCGATAGCTACCAACCTCTCTGGTTTTCTGGACTTAGCTAGCATTTTTGTTTTTGCCTCCTACGGTGACTCAATCATAACAGGGAACTGCAGGGGCATGCTGATTGTAGTTCCTCTCTTGTTTTTGTCTTGCCTGAGCTAGACTCTTTTCCACACACTCTTGTACTCTTCTGTACTGTTTCTGACTCTCTGTGTCCCAGTCAGCATCTGGTGACGTCACCTCAGGTGTCAGGACTCCCCTATCCAAATCAATAGGCAGTTTACCAGGCCTCGCTCTCATTAGGTAGGCTGGAGTGCAGTTGGTGGAATTCACAGGAATGTGGTTGTAGAGGTCTACCAGATCTGGCAACTTTTCTGGCCACAGATTCCTCTCTTCCAAAGGCAAGGTCTTCAGTAGGTCAATCACTACCTGGTTCATCTTTTCACACATGCCATTGGTCTGTGGATGGAATGGTGTTGTCCGGATCTTCTTACAACCATACAAATTACAGAATTCCTGGAACACTTCTGCCTCAAAAGCGGGACCTTGATCTGTAAGTACTCGCTCAGGATACCCATGTGGTCTATAGAAGTGCTGTTGAAAGGCTCTGGCTGCTGTCCTGGCTGTTTGATCTTTGACAGGCACAACTACCAGGAATCTTGAGTAGTGGTCCACGATGGTAAGAGCATAGATGTAGCCCGACCGGTTTGGGACCAACTTCATATAGTCCAGGGCAACCAACTCGAGTGGCTGCTTGGTCACTATTGGCTGCAGAGGAGCTCTCTGGCTGTTTCGATCCTGTCTGCGCAGGTTACATTGTCCACACTCCCGGCACCACTTTTCAATGGCTTTCCTCATACCAGCCCAGTAGAACCTCTCCCGGAGCAATGCTTCCAACTTCTTCCATCCGAAGTGGCCAGCTCCATTGTGGTATGCTTCCAGGACCATTGATGCCTCTCTCTTTGGGACTATCACCTGCCAAACCAGCTCATGAGTGCGGGCATTGATACTCCTCCAACACAGCTTTCCTTCATAAATGAACAGCCGACCTCTTTCCTTCCACAACTGCTGGGTTTCTTCAGGAGCATCCGACTCTGGGCGTGAGTCAGCTTGCAACAGTAGCTCCTTCACCAGGTGGACTGCGGGGTCACTATCCTGCGTTTCTGCCCAATCTTGATGGGGCAATGGATTTAGGGTGACCTCTTTCAAGCCAGACCATCTGTTTCTCACTCCTTGAGCACGTTGGGGCGCAATTGGCCGGTGGAAGGGAGGTAACTCTATTTCTTCAAGAGCTTCAGGGTCTTCTCCTGCATCTGGCAGATTAGGCATTCTGGACAGCGTATCAGCATTGGCATTCTTGTGCCCTGCTCGGTACTTGATGGTAAACTCATAGTTAGACAGCCGAGCCATCCATCGCTGCTCCAGTGCATCAAGCTTTATAGTGTCCAAGTGAGTCAACGGGTTGTTGTCCATGAAAATGGTAAACTTGGCTGAAGCTAGGTAATGCTTGAATCTTTCAGTCACAGCCCAGACTATGGCGAGGAACTCCAGCTTGAAGGAACTGTAGTTGTCAGGGTTCCTTTCAGTGGGACGAAGCTTCCTGCTTCTTTGCCATTCTGTACCTGTGACATTACTGCTCCCAGTCCCACGTTGCTGGCATCAATATACAACACAAAGGGTTTGTCATATTCTGGGTAGGCCAGAACTTCATCTCCTGTGAGAGCCATCTTCAGTCGGGTGAAGGACCTCTCCAACTCCTCAGTCCATTCAAATGTGGAATTCTTCTGTTTGGCTTTCTTGGACTGCCCCACCAGAATATTTTGCATAGGAGTGGCTATTTCAGTGAAGCCTTTGATGAACCTATGGTAGTAGCCTACCAACCCGAGGAATTGGCGTACTTCATGGAGGTTGCTGGGCTTCGGCCAGTCCCGGATGACTGTGACTTTGTCAGGATCTGGTGCCACACCTTCTGCACTCACTACATGACCGAGGTACTGTACCTTGGGCTTCAGGAGGTGGCATTTGGAAGGCTTCACCTTCAGGCCAAAGTTGGACAAGGCTTCAAACACCTCAGCCAGGTGCTCCAGATGGTCTTCATAAGTCTTGGAGAAAACAATGACATCATCAAGGTACAACAGGACTGTCTCAAAGTTCATGTGTTCCAGACAGCACTCCATCAGCCGTTGAAATGTTCCTGGGGCGGTGCAGAGCCCAAATGGCATATAATTGAACTCACAGAGACCCATTGGGGTGGTAAATGCTGTTTTCTCCTTGTCTGCCTCTGACACGGGAACCTGCCAATACCCACTAGTGAGATCTAAGGTGGAAAAATAGTTAGCAGTTTTAAGTGCAGCTAATGACTCTTCGATTCTGGGTAATGGGTAGGCATCCTTATGTGTAATGCTGTTAATTTTCCTGTAATCAACACACATTCTCATGGTACCATCCTTTTTCTTTACAAAAACTATTGGGGCTGCCCAGGGGCTACAACTGTCTCTGATAACCCCAGCTTCCTTCATCTCTCTCAACATACCTTTAACACATTGGTATTGTGTTGGGGGTATAGGCCGGTACCTTTCTCTAATGGGTGGATGATCTCCAGTGGGGATATGATGTTGAACCCCTTTTGCCTTCCCAAAATCTAGAGGGTTCTTACTGAATACCCGCTCATACTCCTGGGTCACCCTGTAAACCCCATTTTTCTGGAATGAAGGTGTAGAGTCAGTCCCCACCTGCAGTTGATGGCACCACTCCTCCAGCTGCTTTACAGAGCCATTGTCCTCCACCTGGTCGGATGAGACCAAGGGCTCTGCTGCCTGCATTGCATTATTACTGACAGTGAGCAGCTTAGCAACTGTGGCATACCGAGGTATTGTGGCCTCCTCCTCCCCACAATTCAAAAGGCATACAGGTACTATCCCCTTTCGTACATCAACTACCCCTCTGGCTGTCAGGACAGTGGGCCTGCTATCAGAGTATACTGGCTCTACCAATGCCTGCTAATCCTTTCCTCTGAGACCTATAGCTGCCCGACACCAAATCAACATTTCACATCTGGGGGGTATTGCAATGGGAAAAGCATCACTCACTCTGACGCTGCCAATTTCTCCACCAGAGAGTTCTACCTGCTGTCTTTGCATCAGGGCCTTGATCTCCTTCTGCAGGACTCATTGTTCACTGGAACCAGCAGTCTCAGCCACCTGTTGCAACAAGACAATAACCTCGGAAAGACAATTTTCAATTACATTTGTACCAAGAGTCATCATGAGATTACATTCACGTCGATCAATATCCACCACTATCAGACCTTGAGATTTTAACTCCACCTTCCCCACTTTAACAGTAATTTCTTTACATCCCACTTGTGGTAAAGACTGACCATTACTTGCAACTACTGTTAGTTCATCAGTTGGGCCACGGGTGAGTTCAGAGTCAGCCCAATACCGCTTGTAGAGGATATAGGGCATAGTAGTCACGTGGGAGCCAGTATCTAGCAAAGCGTTCATGGGGATACCGTCAATCACCACTGGAAGGATCGGTCTCCCTCCCACATACTTGGCTCGCCAGTTCCTTGGGCCTTGTGGTCCTACTCCTGGGGGTTGGCCCTCTGCCTCAGGGGTTACTCGTTTAAAGGACAGAATCTCGCAAGATGGCCTGCCTTGTGGCAGCGACGACAGATGGGACGTCCGTCCTGATCATAGCGGTCGTTGTTCCTCCCTCAGAGTGGTGGGGTTCTCCTCTTCCGGAGCCACGGGACATCCTCTGGACTGGAAGCAGGCTGGATCTTCTCCTTGGAGGACACCTGCAGAGACTGCACCATTTTAGTAAGTGCAGTCATACCTTTGGTTAACTCCTGTACTTGAAGACGCAGCTCTTCTGTTGGATCTTTATCCAGAGTCTGTGCATCAGCCTCCACAGGGATGGAAGGGAAAGATGTTGCTTCCTGGTGGTAGGTGATCGCTGGGCGCCTGGGGGGCACTGGACGGCTGACAGTTGGTTCCTGCGGTACCAGAATAGCCCTGTCCTTAAAATCAGCAAAGTCCAGATCAGGGTTTTGTAGGGTTATGATGCGCAGCTGCGCCCTGTGGGTACTGGATAGGAGTCCTTCAATGAACTGCTCTTTTAACAGTTTGTCTTCCTCACACTGTCAGGATCAATTTGCTTGACGGCTTGCAGCGCCTCCTGCAGGTTAACAGCATAGTCCCTTTTACTGTCCTGCACATTCTGTTTACATCCAAAGAATCTCATCTTGATTTCAGCGGCAGTGCGGGTGTCAAAGGTGCTCCTTAGCTTGGCCAAAATCTTTTTAACAGTCTCTTTGTCAATGTCCTGCCAGGCTTTTACTTCTCTCTGTGCTGCACCTGTTAGCTGCCCAATCAGGATGTTCACCTTCTGGCTTTCAGATAGAGGATACACCTCAAACAAACTGCACAGTCTCTCTTTAAATTCACTCAGGGTATGTGACTCACCCGAGTACTGCGGTAGCCAGGCCGCTTCCGGTATATAGGGCATAGACAGCGGCATTATGGGGACCGCTGCGGTGGGTGCTACTGGAGCCGCAGCCACGTTGGGCACTGCATCTTGCGGCGCTGAGGGGCTGGCGGGGGTGTCCGCCGCTGCATTTGCGCTTGCCTGAGACATTCTCCTTCCCCCCTAGTTAACGGTTGCCAGGCCCCGGGGTTGAGCGGCTTACCGGCTGTAGGCCTCAGCTCCTACCCTTCTCGCGCGCTGTCCTCTCTTCCTGTGCGGCACTTCACTTCTTCGCGCTCTTCGACAGGCTCCGCCCACGAAGGCCTGCCCCTTTTTCTTCCCGCGCGCACCAATCAACGGAATAATGGTGGCAATGGCGCCAATTTCGCACACAGTCTATAGCACACAACAGTCTCTGGCACACAGGATCCGGGGATACCTGGCTCCGTAATCCTGTTCGTGATGCCAAAAATGGATCGCCCTCCCAGGGCTGTGGGGTACTCGGTACCGGGCCGGTCTCTCAGAGGGGATTGTCACAGCAGCGGTGATCTGGTCCATGGCCCTGGGCACCCATGTAAAAGGGGTTGAGTTTTGAATAAAGTTTATAAGTGATTCATGACGCCGCCTGTGGTGTTCGGCAAGGGAGGTGTTAAGCCGACGCTGCAGACAGATCCTCTGGGACAGATGGTGTGGTGCAGCAATGATGTTGTAGCCCTCCACAAGTAGGGCTGTTGGTCCCAGGGCAGTGTAGCGGAATGTTTATGAAGAGGGTGCAGTGTTTGGCACAGAGATGTAGCAGTGCTGAGGATGTTGCAGGAAGGAGGCAAGGACACAACAGGGTGCAGTTTCTTTACCTTTACTTGGCAAACGCAGTCCAGGGTCCTGATTACAGATGGCACAGGAGCAGGCTAGCCTGGAAGCAACTCAGGGATCTCTCTATCAGATGGGTTGTGTTGTCTCCTTCCTAGCGCTGGCTTGAGGTACATGCAGTACTTTGTTACACTGAAGTTCCTCCTTCTTATCTTCTCTTAGAACTACCTCGTATGGCAGACAGCTGTAGCCCTCTATCACTCTTGGCTCACCCGTCGCTGTTGTGCCTCCAAGTCTTAGTTGGGAATAGAGCATTTACAGCTTCCTATTCCTCTGGTTTCTGTTGCAGGACCTTCAGTATCCATACAACCGTGGAGACCAGGCTCCAGATCATACACTTTCACTGTGAGGGATCTCTCTCCTCAGCTCGACCTCCAGCTTCTTTCCACATGTCTACACAAGTTGCCCTCCTCACACTAACTGACTAAATTCCCTTCCTGGCACTCAGAGAGCACTCCTCCCCAATTCTGGTTCAGAGCTCCCTTTGTTGGCCTGGAGCGGGAACTGTGTTGCATGACATGGTTAGCTGTTAGAGAGACCCTTCATTGCTTCCAAGCATGACATCACCCTCCCAGGAGGAAGGCAATGTCATTGTGGCGACCATACTCCAGGGGGCGCCACACCTGCATGATGGTCAGCTGGAATTGAGGCGTAAGGTTTTCCGACACGCTGCGCTCAATTGCAGAAAAAAAATGTTTCGCCAGTCTATTAAGGTCGGCTTCCAGGCAGTTAAGGCGATTGTTGACTTCCTTGAACCAATCCTTCACTGTGTCAGCAATTAGCCTAACCCAATCCTGAAGACCAAGCTTAATTGCATAAACTAGGGCATGCCTGACCTCTCCCAGCAAAAGCAGAGGCAGAGGGCTGGGATAGGGCAAAACCTGATGGACCAGCTGCCTCTTCCCCAGCCTGTGAAGCCTGCAAGGTTGCTCCATCGCTGGTGGATGACTCGGACTGTGTCTGTTCAGTGGCTGGTTGATGAGGGGCCGCTTCAACCGAGAATGATCCGGGTTGTGTGGTGCTGCACCAGGTTCTGTGTGGAAAAGAGAAAAACATCAGTGCAAAAATCAAGTTTGTGTTGTGCTGCTACTGGTTCTATGTGTGGAAAAAAATTAAACATTAGTAAAAAAAAGAAAAAAAAAAAAAAATTCTATACTTACGTTTGCTGTGCAAGCGCAGGCCTCAGAAAGGCAAGGTCCCAGTGGTATTTGTATTTTCTGAACCTTGCAGCAGAACCACTTTGAACCCAAAGCTCCTCTCTCATGTCCTTGTTGAAGCGGTCCTTCATCGAGCGCCAACGGATTTCGATTCGCTTCACTGTGAAGGGGGAAAATAAAAAAACTAGAAACCAATGCACATCCATTCACAGGTTCACTGCAGTTTCAGACCACATTGCAATAATTACCAAAATCTGTTCTGGCATGTGGCGTGGCACGGTCCCAACCAGGCAACAGCAATGTTGACACTTCTTCCCAGAGCCGTCGAATCACCCTCACTGTCGGAGTGCTGATGGTCACGGGTGTCCCACAATGGTACTTGCTGTTGCACAAGGTGGATGAGTTGTTCATTATCTATATCCAGTGTGGCTTCTTCCCTTTGTGAAACCTATAGATAAAATCGAAAAAAAGAATTTTGAGTAAAACTAAAAAAAAAATTGTATTTCAACTCTGATGAAAGGATTACTTACACTCCGTCTTTCCTCCTGAGACACATGAGCCCGACGACCCTGGGAAGAGTCCTCTCCACTGGACTGCTCCTGCTTTTCATCACTGCCAGGTACCTGTAAAGAAATTAAATGATTGGAGTATCGCCAGTCAACACATACCAATCAGTATAGCAAATGTGATTACATAGTCTTTGTCTGATCCACCCTTGGAAGTCTTTTCTTCACTTGACAACATTTTGAAGAGCAGGCAGCAGCCAAGAGAAAAAAACAGACAAAAACTTTAACTTGTAAAGATCCAAAAACAATATAGACCAAAAAAAAAGGACAACAATACTTACATTACAAGCAGTAGTCAAACACCACAGCAGCACAGGCCAGGGACAGACGGCAGCAACAGGAGCCAACCACAGCACCAGGAGATGACCACGAGAAAACCGCTGCACCAGGAGAGACACCCACTGCGCCAGAGAGAATTGTCCAGTCTACAAGGAACAGAAAAAGCATTCAGAGAGACAGACATTTCCAAAGCTTCTATACTTACATAGACAGTGTTGTCCTCATCACGACAGAAAGCAGCACCAGGAGACAAACTGGAGAAACCCGCTTCACCAGGAGCCCACCAGGAGGCAACCACTGCACCAGGCCAGTCGACACGTCTAAAAGTAAACAGAAAAAAAAATTAGTTCAAAGTGAAAAAAGCAGTGAGAGACAGACATTTTCTAAGGTTGTATACTTACATGGCCAGTGTTGTGGTATTGTCCAGAGTCCAGAGAGTTATGGCCTTGCTGTGTCTACACTTCCTTTTATAGAGCTCTCAATTACCAGGTGGATGAATCACTTCCTGGATCAACTCATTAAAAAAATGCACGTGTATAGAACGCATATGCGTACACATGTCCTTGCGTGCACATGCGTTCCCATAGACAGTAATGCGTGTATTTGACGCACTCATCCGCATGCGCATATTTGACGGATTTTTGCAGCTTCCAAAAATCCAACATGAATGATGCGTTCGCCGGACCCCGCTGCACACCGAAAAACAACGCATACATACGCTGACACATGCGAACTGATACAAATGCATGCCCCTGCGTACACCATGTTAAAGATAGGGAAACATGATGCATATGGATTGTTGCGGATGAAACGCTGTGAAAATAGATGCTAATGTGAAAGTGTGGGAGGAACGGCCTTTGTCGAGTGTCCGGGCCGGAACCAAAGGAGCCGTCATCTGGGTTCCGCGGGAAACTGTCCCCGGAGGACAGAATTTGGGGACGGACAGTTCTGACAGACAGATGGGCTGGGGGAGGGACCAGTATAAAGGAGGCGGGGAATTCCCCGTACGATGAGTCAGCAGACCGGGACAGAGACTGCAGGAGAGCGTGGGAGCGACTGGAAGCTAGAACGACCCACCAGTGCCAGAGAGGACGCTCACCGAGGACTCCAGAGGGACGGTGCCAAGGCGACCGGCCGAGACCTGCTTCCCCGCTCCAGCCCACGGCCACTGCGGCCTCAGTTCAACCCGCGGCTGCTGCCGCCTCCTCTCAGCCCGCGGCTGCAGCCTACCCGCGGTCACCCGTGACCGCTGCTGCCTCCCCTCAGCCTGCGGCTGCGGCCTGTTCCCCGCCACCCACAGCCGCCCCACTCTTGCCCGTGGTCACAGCAAGTACCGTGCCATCGGCGGCCACCACTGTCCCGCTCCGGTCCGCAGCAGGGGCCGGGCTTCTGCTGACCGCGGACTCCCCGTAGCAGCCGCTAGCTGCGCAGGTGGCCTGTCATTCGCCTCCACTCATCGCTACCACTTGCCCCAGTCCGGGGCCTGCGGCCCACCCGTCCAAGGACTCCACCAGGGCCTGTGGGGCTCCAGTGTCACCAGCTGGCCGGAGGGTGCGAAGACTCCATCAACGCCTCAGCAACTGGGCCCAGCAACTACTACGCCGAAAGACCACCAACCCGAACGGCGAGGGACGTCTGGACAGTTAAGTTGACTTTACAATTAAGGACCCGTAGTCGGCCATACCGCGGCCCTATAGCGACCGGCTATTGCCGGAAGTAGTCGTGTTCTACTCATTTGTGTTTGCTTGTCTAGAGCCCCTGCGAGGGCAACCTGTGTTACCCCTGTTGGTGATCAGGCCGTGACTGAGGAAAGTTTCCTCTAGTCTTATAAACGTTATTTTAGAAAGCACCAAATTGTCTCGCGACTCGTCACTGCATCCTGCGTACCTGCAAGTACCACAAAAGCAGCCTAAACATGGCTGATTAACCATTCTTAGCACTTAGTGTGCTGGAATATTTTTCCTAGGTTTATATTACTGAAGCTAACAACCTCAGTGCTACATAGTACTGTGCCATTGACTTTGTCACAATGTATATACCTGCATAGTGTGTATGTATACTTGTATATGTACGTGTATGAGTGTGTGCATTTTTATGTATATGTATGTGTATACATATTTATGTATAGTCTTTGAAAAAGAGAAAAAGTGAACTGCACCAGAAAGGTCTTATTCACACTTTGAATTTAATGCTGGATCCTCTTTAAACTGAATGTATATGTAAGGGGGTGAGGCACCGAAGGAGCCGAGGGGGAGTTGCCTTCCCAGCTCCGTGCCCGGAACCAGCGTCGGACTGGAACACCTTGGGCCCACCAGAGAAAATCATTCTTGGGGCCCACTACGTAGCTGCATAGAGTTAAAAACCAGACCACCAATTATGCGGTAAAACACGCTAATATCCGGGTATAATATAAGGTTGTACATGTCTTAATTATGTAGCAGGAGTTGGGGTAGCCCCCTCATATAATATAAAGCAGCCCCCTCACATAGTATAATGAAGCCATCTAATAGAATATAATGCAGCCATCTCATAGAATATAATACTGCCCCCCTCATAGGGTATAATACTGCCCCCCTCATAGGGTATAATGCACCCCCTCATAGGGTATAATACTGCCCCCCTCATAGGGTATAATACTGCCCCCCTCATAGGGTATAATGCACCCCCTCATAGGGTATAATACTGCCCCCCTCATAGGGTATAATACTGCCCCCCTCATAGGGTATAATACTGCCCCCCTCATAGGGTATAATGCACCCCCTCATAGGGAATAACGCACCCCCTCATAGGGTATAATGCTGCCCCCTCATAGGGTATAATACTGCCCCCCTCATAGGGAATAATGCTGCCCTCCTCATAGGGTATAATGCTGCCTCCTCATAGGGTATAATGCTGCCTCCTCATAGGGTATAATACTGCCCCCCTCATAGGGTATAATGCTGCCCCCTCATAGGGTATAATGCTGCCCCCTCATAGGGTATAATGCTGCCCCCTCATAGGGTATAATACTGCCCCCCTCATAGGGTATAATGCTATATAGATATAGAGTTAGATAGATATAGATAGAAAGATAGATGTAGAGATAGATAGTAGATAATGGATAGAAAGTAGATAATGGATAGATATAGATAGAAAGATTCATAGAGATAGAGATAGATAGAGATAGATATAAAGATAGATATAGAAAGAAATATAGATAGATAGATAGATAGATCGATAGGTAGATAGATCTAGAGACAGATAGAAAATAGATAATGGATAGATAGATAGATATAGAGATAGATAGCTATAGATAGAAAGATATAGAGATAGATAGAGATAGATAATAGATAGAGATATACAGATATAATAATAATAATAATAATAATAATAATAATAATAATATAGACATATATAGGTAGATATAGAGATAAATATATATAGATAGATGGCTATAAATAAAAATAGATATAGAGATATATATAGAGATAATAGATATAGAGATAATAGATATAGAGATAGATAGATAGATATAGAGACAGATAGCTATAGAAAGATAGATATAGAGATAGATATAGAGATAATATCTAGATATAGAGATATGTATAGAGATAGATAGATATAGAGTTAGAAAGATAGATCGATATAGAGAGAGATATAGATAGAGATAGCTAGATAGATAGATATAAATAATAGAGATAATAGATAGATATAATAGATATAGAGATAGATGGATAGATCAATAGATAGATAGATAAAGAGAGAGAGATAGAGATAGATAGATAATGAGATATAGAGATAGATATAGAGATATAGTGTTAGATAGAAAGATAGATATAGAGATAGATAGATATAGAGATAGATATGGATATAGAGATAACAGATAGATATAGAGATAGATAGATAGATATAGAGATAATATATAGATAGATAGATATAGAGATAGCTATAGAGAGAAACAGATATAGATATAGAGATAGATATAGAGATAGATAGGTAGATAGATATAGAGATAATAGATAGATATAGAGATAGATAGATATAGATATAAAGATAGAGATAGAGAGAGCGGTAGATAGAGAGAGAGATAGAGAGAGATAGATACAGAGATCGATAAATATATAGAGAGATAGATATAGATATAGATAATAGATAGAGATAGATAGATAGATAGATAAAGATAGATAATAAATATAGAGATAACAGATAGATATAGAGATAGAGTAAGATAAAGATATAGAGATAGGTAGATATAGATAATAGAGATAGATAGATAGATAGACATAATAGATAGATAGAAAGATAGATATAGAGATAGATGTAGAGATAGAAAGATAGATATAGAGCGATAGATAGATAGAGATAGATATAGATAATAGATAGAGATAAATAGATGGATAGATAGAGAAAGATAGATAGATATAGAGATAGATATAGAGATAGAAAGAAAGATAGATAGATAGATAGATAGATAGATAGATAGATAGATATACAGAGAGATAGAGATAGAGATAGAGATAAATAGATAGATAGATAGATAGATATAGAGAGAGATATAGAGAGAAATAGATATAGATATAGAGATAATAGATATCGAGATAGATAGATATAGCTATAGAGAGAGATAGATACTGAGAAAAGATATAGAGATAAATAGATAGAGAAAGATAGATAGATAGATAGATAGATATATAGATAGAAAGATAGATATAGAGATAGAGCGATAGATAGATATACAGAGAGATAGATATAGAGATAGATAGAGATATATAGATAGATAGCTATAGAGAGAGATAGAGATAGATATAGAGAGAAATATATATAGATATAGAGATAGATAAAGATAGATATATATATAGATATAGATATAAAGATAGATATAGAGATAGATATAGATATAGAGATAGAGCGATAGATAGCGAGAGATATAGATATAGAGATAGATAGATACAGAGAAAAGATATAGAGATAGATAATGGATAGATAAATAGATAGATAGGTATAGAGATAGATAGATATAGATATTAGATAGAGATATATATAGATAAAGATAGATAGATATAGATGGTAGCTAGATAGATAATAAATATAGAAATAATAGATATAGAGATAAATAGACATAATAGATAGATATAGAGATATATATAGAAAGATATAGAGATAGATATAGAGATATATATAGAAAGATATAGAGATAGATAGATATAGAGATAGATGTAGAGATAGAAAGATAGATATAAACATAGAGCGATAGATAGAGATAGATATAGAGATAGATAGATATAGATAATAGATAGAGATAGATAGAAAGATAGATAGATAGATATGAGAGATATATAGAGATAGATAGATAGATAGATAGATGGATAGATAGAGAAAGATAGATAGATATAGAGATAGATATAGAGATAGAAAGAAAGATAGATAGATAGATAGATAGATATACAGAGAGATAGAGATAGAGATAGAGATAAATAGATAGATAGATAGATAGATATAGAGAGAGATATAGAGAGAAATAGATATAGATATAGAGATAATAGATATCGAGATAGATAGATATAGCTATAGAGAGAGATAGATACTGAGAAAAGATATAGAGATAAATAGATAGAGAAAGATAGATAGATAGATAGATATATAGATAGAAAGATAGATATAGAGATAGAGCGATAGATAGATATACAGAGAGATAGATATAGAGATAGATAGAGATATATAGATAGATAGCTATAGAGAGAGATAGAGATAGATATAGAGAGAAATATATATAGATATAGAGATAGATAAAGATAGATATATATAGATATAGATATAAAGATAGATATAGAGATAGATATAGATATAGAGATAGAGCGATAGATAGCGAGAGATATAGATATAGAGATAGATAGATACAGAGAAAAGATATAGAGATAGATAATGGATAGATAAATAGATAGATAGGTATAGAGATAGATAGATATAGATATTAGATAGAGATATATATAGATAAAGATAGATAGATATAGATGGTAGCTAGATAGATAATAAATATAGAAATAATAGATATAGAGATAAATAGACATAATAGATAGATATAGAGATATATATAGAAAGATATAGAGATAGATATAGAGATATATATAGAAAGATATAGAGATAGATAGATATAGAGATAGATAGATATAGAGATAGATGTAGAGATAGAAAGATAGATATAAACATAGAGCGATAGATAGAGATAGATATAGAGATAGATAGATATAGATAATAGATAGAGATAGATAGAAAGATAGATAGATAGATATGAGAGATATATAGAGATAGATAGATAGATAGAGACAGATAGAGAGAGCGAGAGAGATATAAAAAACAAACAAAACACAATACTCACCTCTCCTCCTCGCTCCCACGCTGATTCCGGCTTCAGTGTCAGGAGCTGCCCCCTCTGCCAGACACACAGCGGGTGCGCGATGTAGTGACGTCATCGCGCACTGGCTGTGAGCCAGGAGCAGAGAGGACTGAGGGCGGCGCCGGCCCTGATTTACAGCTGTAGTCTGCAGAGCGGCTTACTGGGCTGGGGGCGGGGCCTCTGGGGGTGGAGACCTGAAATGATATTCACTGCTTCGCAGTGAATATTCATTTCTCTTTAGCAGCGGGGACAGGGGCTCCTGCCTCCTGACACCCGCTGCTGCTCCGCTGGCAGGGGCCCCCATAGCAGCTGCATGGTGTGCGACACACCACTGGCTGGGGGCCCCTGGAGCAGCGGGGGCCCTAGGCAACTGCTGGCCCTGTATGCCTGCAGGTGCCAGGGCCCACCAGATGCCAGGGCCCACCGGAGAATCCACCGGTTCCCCGGTGGGCCAGTCCGACGCTGCCCGGAACCATTGAGCAGGGCATTAGGTTTCCCAGGGGACGCTTTAGGCGACTGGTCTGTAACCAGGAACAGGAAGAGGGCAGGACAGGGAGCGGGAAAACTGTGCACGCTTTCAGCAGAGCAGCACAGAGACCAGAGGAGAGAGGACGCTGACGCAGGGGAGGAGAGGAAACGGGTACAGCTGCAGCAGACAGAGAGACCGCGGAAACAGGTGGTGGGCAGTGAGTATGAGAAGCCTGTCACTGCACTGCCAGGAAGGCTGCTGACTCTCCTCCTCTATGAGACTTTGCCTGACAGAGAGACTGCGTACCTTCAACCCGACGCTTCCCCGCAGAGAGACCGGGTTATGTGCTGAGACGCTCCCCTGTAACCAAGGGGCATTCAGTGACAGGACAGTGACCAGTAAAGAGAGGCTGTGTAAGGCAGAGCCCCTGACCTTGGTGGGAGAACTCCACTGCCGTGGCAGATTTGAAGCACAGGGGGATATCGTCAGCCTCATACCCCTTTGGCTCCCACGTTGACCCCTCATACTCCAGCTGGACTATACTAAGGACCCCAGAGACAGAGGACATCAAGCATCGCTGGTGCCTTGGTGCCAACGTTGGACAAGAGTGATTCCCTCCAATCAAGACCCCTGAGGACTGATAAGTTTGTCTCATAGCAGAATACCTTTTCTACTGATTGAACCCCATATATGTCTCTCTGCTGTTGATATAATCTGTTACATCTCATTCTCTCTTATACTGTATGTTTTACCAGTATTAACCCCTGTAAATAAACCTCCCCTTTTACTGTGGGTCTGCCTGTTCCGTGGTGACATATACCTCTCCTGCACGTTATTACATTTACACAGCATATTCGCTGGTGTTCGGTGCTCAGCAAAGAAAGAACATTACTATAGTCAATACAAAAAAGAAGAAAGGCTTGCTGCACTCACCACGTTGGGAAGGATATCAAAGTTGTTTTGTTTTATCTGTGTGACAAACAACTTTGAGGACATGCAGGCTAAGGAGGCATGCAGGGAGTGCAAGGATGGACGACTGTTGTTTTGCGCAAATCGCCTGTTGAAGCAACTTGTGCAAAATGGCCGTCATTCGTCCTTGCACTCCCTGCATGCCTTAGTCTGCATGTCCTCAAAGTTTTTTGTCGCACAGATGAAACAAAACAACTTTGATATCCATCTGAACATGGTGAGTGCAACAAGCCTTTCTTCTTTTTTGTATTGACATGTATATGTATGTTTATGTGTTTGTGTGTATATATTTACCTGCATAGTGTGTAAGGGTATGTGCACACGTAGTTTTTAGTCTCTGCGGATTTTGTAGAGAAAACCGCAGGAAATCCGCAGGACAAAGTGCTGCGGTTTTTCTGCGGTTTATCTGCGGATTATCTGCGTTTTTTCTGCGGTTTTGCCCTGCGGTTTTACACCTCATAATGGATGAGGTGTAAAACTGCAGCGTTTCTGCACCAAACAATTGACATGCTGCGGATTGTAAACCGCAGCAAAACCGCGCGGAAAAAAACGCAGCATGTGCACAGCTTTTTTTTATTTCCATAGGAAATAAAGGTACTGTACAACGCAGCAAAATCTGCTGTGTTTCTGCAGAGCCAGAAACGCAGCAGAATCCGCAGCGTGTGCACATACCCTTAGTGTATGTTGTGTATGTTTATTCTTTTGTGTATTTGTATGTGTATTTGTATACCTGCATTGAGTGTATGAATGTATATGTACTGTATGTGTTTTTATGTATAATATGTGTGTGCTTTTATGTATGTATGTGTTTTCATGTATATGTATGTGTTTTTATGTATGTGTGTGTTTTTATCTGTGTGTGTGCTTATATATGTACTGTATGTGTGTTGTTATGTATGTGTGTTCTTTTTTGCTTGTGTGTGTTTTTATGCATATGTATGTGTGTGTTTTTGTGTGTGTGGGTGTTTATGTATGTGTGTGTTTTTATGTACCGGTATGTGTGTACTTTTATGTATGTGTGGGTGAGTTTTTGTATGTGTGTGTTTTTATGTATATGCATGTGTGTTTTTATGTGTGTTTCTATGTATGTGTGTGTGTGTTTATGTATGTGAAAGTGTGTGTTGCCTGTATATATCGTCCTCTTTGTGTCTATGCACCACTCCTCCCCTTAGCATTTAGCTGCCGGTGTCACTCATGTGAAGCGCTGACTGTACGCTTGTGTGGGGTGGGGTGTTACTAAGCAGCACTGCCTTTGTCTCTTATATCTATTGGATTCTCCTCTGCTATTCCCTGCATTAAATAACTACTACTCCCATGGTCTTCACACAGTGAATACGAAGAGCTATTCCAGCCCCCGATACGACAAATGGTCTGTAAACGCATTTTAATGATTTGTGCCGTTGTCGGTTCTTGCATGCTTCTGTACGTGGCATCGAGCCCCAGTGCTGCAATGTGTGGGCTGTGGGAGCTGCCAGCAATCATTATCCCCATCTCACTGTTTCTGCAGCTTTACAGTAGGATCTCGAGTCACTGTACATTTCATTTACAGATATTGTCAGTCTTGCATCACGCGGAGCATTGATCAGTATAATGACCCCCCATTACATGATCCTGCAGCAGATTCCTTCCCAAAAGCCTCCTCACATGAGCTGTGCACAGACCCCGCTCCCAGCCCCAGGTAATTGTTCTAAGGAGGTACTCAGGGTGGGGAACGCCTGCGTAAGGCAGCTCCTGTGGGGAAAAGGATTTCAATTTTGGGTCTAATTTCCGTGTGATATTTTGATTATTGATTTATTTTTATAGTTTTTTCTACATATTATACGATGATATGTGGCTTTCATGCTTCAGTTGTGGTCTTTTACATGGTGATGTTTCGCCCTGGTGAAGATTTCGCAAGTTTTATGTAAATATGAAACATTCAGCTCCTCACCCATAACGCTGACTTAGGTATTACATTGGGGTGTCTACTATGTAAATGGGGAGCACTGGCTAGTAACATGCTACCGGAAAAGTAGAGGTGGGGCACATGAGCAACATTCGTTCATGGTGAATGCCAGTTTTATGCTCTTGCAGTTGTTGTGGCCTTTTACATGGTGACGTTTCGCCCTGGTGAAGATTTCACAAGGTTTATGTAAATATGAAACATCCAGCTCCCCATGCATGAAGCTGCCTCAGATCTTATATTGGGGTGTCTGCTATGTAAATGGGGGGCACTGGCTACCGGAAATGTTGGGGTGAGGTGCATAAGCAATATTCATTCATGGTAAATGTCAGTTTTATGGTCTTGTGCTCTTGCAGCCACTGCCAAAGAAATGTACAAACAGCCATAGATTTCTCATCAGTTAACAGGTGCTAACTTGTGGGTCAGTGGGGGGTCTGACGGCTGAGACCACCACCACTAATCCCAAGAAGGGGGCTCTTAAATCACCATGAAGCTCCTCCATTCATTGTCTACTGCAGGGTTCCCTAACTCCAGTCCTCAAGGCCCACCAACAGGTCATGTTTTCAGGATTCCCCTTGTATTGTACAGGTGATGAAATTATCACCTGGGCAATACTAAGGAAATCCTGAAAGCATGACCTGTTGGTGGGCCTTGAGGACTGGAGGGGGAACCCTGGTCTACTGAACTGACGATTAAGTCGAGCGCTCTACTCTGTTATCTCCATCAGTCCCATGCTTGGACAGCGCTCTATTCTAGTTTTTGGGATTGAGCTGGACCCAACAATTGGACCCCCACCATACCCAAGTCATCACGTATCCTGTGGCCCTTTATATGTTAGGAATAACTCTTGAACTGCTGCTGGTGGATCCACAGTAAAGCCGGCCATGTTCTTTCCCATATATATGCATGCACACTCATAGCGAGTGTGCATATGTTCTAAATGGGAATAGAGGAGTATGCCGTGGCTTAAAACCTTTGATGGTGGCACATCTCTCCGAAATAAAAGGAAAGTCCATATAATCCTTTACGCTGACATCCTCTATTAGGTGAGCGTTAGGAGACCCCCATCAGCTGGTCCTGCTAATATCGGTGGGTTCATCTGACTTTTATCCTATGTACATTAGATGCTTAGATCCAGCTGTTTTACTACGATCCAAAAGATTTGGGCTCCCTGACCCTGTACAATGAATTTATCTAGGTCCTCAGCCGCGGCCCCACTAATTTGCTCGATTGACCTTCGCATCTCCGTAGTGTTCGCTTATCCCAACTTCTTTAAGTGAAATTTTCTTGCCCACAATACACATGAAGTTTGCAGAAAATCTGATAATTACTGGACTCCCATAAAGCCTTTTGGATTGGTTCATACGTGAAGAATAATTTCGCCAACAATTTCCTGTAAATGCCACTAAAATACCATGGCTATTTTATTTTCTGTAACCCATAGATGGGGCAGTCAGCGAGCAAAAATGAGAAATGTAACATTTCCTGATATTTAGAACAGTTGCGGTGGTTACATTGTGTCCTGTTTTCCCTCTGACAGAGGCTGATGGAAGCTGCTGTTTTTCTGATGGCTGTGTGACAGAAGCGGTAATGCTGATTTCATGTCGCACAGACCGGGCTGAGGCATGTTTGTCTCTTTTTGCTTTTTAAGTAGATGACCGAGAGTAAAATAATAGAAAAGCATTTTGATCTGGGCAGGTTATAAGATGCATTAATGCAAGAAACTGATATTTATAGTCACAGCAATGACATGCAATAATTTCATCAGGAGGTAGGTAAGCATAGGGTCTGACCCCTTACCTACCTCCTGATGAAACTGCAGAGGTGGTGAAACGCGCGTCGGGGTGTGTCATAGGTCTTCATATCCAGTTAACCAGATGGCAATATGACTCCAGTTAAACTGGCTTAATATTGACCACTATGTATATTTTCTATCCGCTTTGACTATAATGGATAGTTATATATCAAGCCGTTTTCACTAAATATTGTGCATTGAATGGCATAGTCAGTGATTGTTTGTTAATATCTTTACCATTGTAATCATTGGGGGTTCAGATATGGGGCATTGGTCCCCGTTATGTGACATATAGTGTGAATAATACCCCAACAATTTATTACTGCCTAATGGTCTGGTCTATGCGACCTTTTACAGTTGTCAGGTATTCACAGCTATGATTAACTAATTAGGGTTAGGTATTTACCACCCCTTATGTATTCTGTATCTCATAGAGTGGTATTGTGTTGCTATGATATGCTTTTTAAAAAATTTTTGTATGAATAAAATTGTATTTTTTTGATCTATTTGTTCGTTCGTTGTTTCTCTTTTGGTGTTATGATCTGATTTTTGAAGGGATCATTACTGGTGATTTGAGGTAGAAATTGTTTGGATTGGTTTAAGTACTGGCAAATGCCTGGAAACAATACCCCGTACACTTCAGGGGTGCTCAGCGATCGTATAAGAAAAGTTCAGAGACCTATTGCACAGCATAAAGAGTGGCATAAATTGTGGCACTTACCGGTATATACTTTAAAGTTGCAGCAGACTTTATTCAGAAAACATAAAATTACAGGATAGAAGCATGTAGAATACAGAGAATAGTGACAACAGCCGTTTCGCCCGATTCACGCTTCTTCCTGGTCCCAAGGAGAAGCACAGATCAGAATTAATGCATTTTTTAATTGTTTTCATTGGAGACCTTTTGACTCTGGCAAAATGGCAACTGACTGGTACTAGTTTTTGCTAGACTTGTGCAAAGCAATTTATAAAAAATCCTGATTCCCACAAAGCCAAATTGTTTTTGAAATTTTAGGCAAATTTCAACCACCTTGGCTCGGAATAATGGGTGGAGGAACCGGAATGGACAAGGCAGCCAAATTACAACTTTACTGTAAAGTTGGGTCTCTTTCTTGGCCTAACTTCTTCAATAGTTCTTCCCCAAGTGCATGAATGGATTGCAGAGTCTCCACCATGGGCAACGCTAAGTTATTGCCTTCATTTTTCAAATCTGCTCTGGTAGGAAGTAGAGCAAAGTCCTCACTGCCGGCACCAACCGGTCTTATGTATGAGGTCCTTACGCTGCACTGAGCGTATCACTGATTGTGAGAATAAAGGGGTAACAACAATCCATATTTTAATTTTTCCTTGCATTCCCACTAAGGATTTACTTGGATGGGGCCATCACAGAAAGTGATCAAGGAGCCAATGTGCAGGAAAAAAAAAATGGGGCACAACACCAGTGCTATGGCTTCTTTACTTTCAGCATCAGTAGTGGATCAGCTCTGATCATAAAGAGATGACACCAATAATATTCAGTTACTCTATAAAATGTGATGACTTCTCTAAGGCTGCATTCACATGTCCAGAAATCATCTGATAGAACGGATCCAGCAGAAATCTGTGCAGACATAACTTTTTTCTGTTGTTTTTTTTAAACTGATTTCAGCTCTATCCGTTTTTTTTTTAACATTGAAGTTTATGGAAAATGGATCCGTTAATTAGCCATCCATTCTGCATTCATTTCATTCATTCATTTCATTTGCTTATTGGATCAGTTTCACATGGAAGAAAACGGATGACTATTTAACCGATCTGCTTTCCATAGACTTCAATTGTAAAAAATAATAATTTTTTTAAAAAACGTACAAAAAATTGTGTCTGCACAACTTTTTTTGCCAACAGATTTCTGCTGGATCAATTCTAACGGATGATTATGGGACATGTGAATGAAGCCTAAGGGGAAACTAATTGAAAACGTACTTAAGGCCAGTTTCACATGTTCTGATATTTCCGGTACCTAAAAAACTGGTATCGGACATATTAGTGTCCGTGTGTCTGTGTGTGTACGACGTGCGGCACACATGTGGCAACCATGTGCCACCAGTGTGCTGCATCAGGGCCACACGGACGGACACAGGGGAAGAAGTGCCACTGTAAGCCGCTGTCCCCCGGCGGCTGGTGCTGGAGCCGGTTGTCATCCATTCTCCCCTGCTCTGCCGCAATCAGCGCGAGCAGAGAAGAATTAATGAATGAAAAACTGACCTGCTGTGACCTCAGGACCATGAGAGAATGCACGTGATGAAGTCACTTTGTCAGAGCATGAACTGCCGTGACCTCATCACTTGCATTCTTCCACGGTCCTGAGGTCACAACAAGTTAGTTTTTCATTCATTCATTCTCCTCTGTTCGCCGGCAGAGCAGGGGAGAATGGATTACAGCCACGATCAGCACCTGCTGCTGGGGAACAGTGGCTTACAGTAGCGCTACTTCCCCGGTGGCCGTCCGTGCACAAGGAGGACAGTGTGCACTGTTCTCCATGTGCATGTGTGCGGCATGTTTTGCGGCTCGTGAGTCCGGGTACAGACATGTCTGCGTGTTTTGCACACGGACATACGGTCAGTGAAAACATGCTGACATGTGGATAGACCCATCCATTTGAAGGGGTCTACGTGTGTCAGTGTCTCCGGTACGTGAGAAAACTGTCATCACACGTACCGGAGACACTTACGTGTGAAACTGGCCTTAGATTGTCGTTTTCTCTTTGAGTTTTCATAAAAAGTAATTGCGCCAATGTTCTTATTATTGCAGAAATTAGACGATGGCGTCAATGAAATCCGGCAGAACTTGGGTGGATATCCAAGAAAGGTAATGGCTTATAGCATGTAGATATAATACTTACGTGTTCACAAGATTTATTTTGCTTTTCCATTTTTTTTTTTTTTCTACCTGGTTAAAGTAAGAAAAGTGTCAGTATCATAATTTCTGAGTGCATAAAGCTCCGTCCTTCATCAAATCTGATCACGGATCAGAAACTTCTCATAAGAGCTTTGCTAGTTATCATCAGTTACTGTATCCAGACTTAAGCCTCATCCATATGGCGGTATTATGACCAAGCAGTATCTACAAGTTGTAGAAACCCATAATAATGCATCCATAGGAGTCTTTTGGGTTCTGCTGGAGATCTTTTTTGCCTGTGTGCATACGGAATTATTTCTGCAGGATACATCTAAATCCAAATTGCTCTTTGTTCTATGGGGTTCTGTTATATGGAGATATTGTCTTCTGTTTCTAAAAAAGAGAACGTCAGTATTACGCTACCATATGGAGGCACCATATGGCAGAACATGGGAGACGTCTCCATAGTATGACTCCATGTGCTGCCAATCAGGCTCCATTGTGTGCATGAGGCATCATATTTTCTCCAGTTCATAAATTACTACCATACAATATTAAGTATTTGCTACATCTGTTTATGCTGGAATTTATTCTTTTTTAAGGAGTTTTGGTTTTTTTTGGAGAAGATCCTCTCCAATATAAAGTACTCTTCAAAAACTCTTCCAATTCATTTCTATGGAAAATCCACTTTTCTGTTGATAAAAGGAGGTTTTTAAGCTTTATTTTTTTTGACAATGTTTTGATAAATGACGAATGGAAAAGAAAAAGATATGAAATGGTTGCAAAGAATGTTACAAAAAAAAAAACTATTCCAAAAACTCTTCAAAACCATTTAAGGAGAATAAAAAGTCCTTCAAAACTTCCAGAAAACAGAAATGTACTGAAATGGTTTCTACGTGGAAAACACAAGGTTTTTTCCCTCCTAAAAAAAACTATCATGAGTTTTGCAATGGAAACCACTTCAGGAAATTTAAATTTTTGGTGAGATTTTTTTTAGAAGCCTATTATTTCATGAAGCATTTTTTTCAGTTTTTATTCTTCTTAGGGCTCATACTCACTTACGAGAGACTTTCATGATCCTCGTGCGGTCTCTCGGAGGAAAACCTGGCACTGCCGCCGGCACTCGGACTGGAGCGTGCGGAAACATATATTTCTATGCAGCCGCATGCTTCGGTCCGAGTGCCGGTGGCAGTGCCAGGTTTTCATGCGAGAGACCGCACGAGAATCATGAAAGTCTCTCACAAGTGAGTATGAGCCCTTAGAGTGTTTGTTGCAGCTTTCTGATTATACGGTGCCTAGTTATAAAAGTTTTTAAGCAGGAGGCATTTTCAAAGGTACTAGCACGTTCTTTTCTCCCACCAGGTGTTTTTTCGAACCTGAAGTGGAAGAAAATCCATCAAAAGACTGAACATATGAACAACGTGGTTTTACAATAGAAATGAATAGAGTCTTTCAGGGATTGTGCACACAGAGGAGATTTCAATGAAGAAATTGAGCGGAAACTTTACAAATCCCATTCAAAAATTGAAAACTTTTCAAAAACATAGAGGTTCAGCTCAGTTTCTGCTCCGAAAAGTCTGCAACAAGACGTTGTGTGCACATAGCACAAGCGTGGGGTGTGACACGGAGTTGTCGAAGTAGTGGAAAACTTCTCCAAGTCTTAGCCTTTAATCATATGGGATAACGAAAAGTGAGAGAATGTGCCCATGTTAAAAAAAAGCATAATTATTGCGCGTTTCGGGTAAAAACCAAAACGCGTCAGCACTATGGTTTGTATATTAATATGAGCACATTCTCCCATTTTTTTCATCCTATATTATTAAAGGCTGTTTTTAATACTTCCCTTTGGTGCTGGTAACTTCCCCCTTTGGACCCTTGCAAAATATGTGTCTACTGGGCTCAGTAGATAATGTTAAGAAAATGTCAGTAAACAAGATAAAATAAAGAGAAACTGATTTATGTCCCCTGTAGTGAGATCATTTCTGTCTTTCCAACTTTCTGACTCATCAACAACAGAGCGTTCTGCATTTACATATTAGATTTTCAGCTTTTCCTGATGTTGTGGAATGGATAAGGATGATGATGAGGATGAGGATGATGATGAGGATGATAATGATGAGGAGGATGATGATGATGAGGACAATGATGAGGAGAAGGATGAGGATGATGATGAAGAGGATGAGGGGGAGGAGGATGATGATGAGGAGTATTATGAGTCAGAGGATGATGAGGATGAGAAGTATGATGAGGATGAGGAGGTGGAAGAAGATGTTGAGGAGGACGATGATGAGGAGGATGATGAAAATGATGCTGATGAGAAGGAGGATGAGGATGAAGATGATGACGATGCTGTTGAGGATGAGGAAGAGGAGATGATGATGAAAATGTTGTGGATGAGGAGGAGGATGAGGAGGATAGTGAGGAGGATGATTATGACAAGGAGGAGGAGGAGGACGATGAGGATGATGATGAGGACAATGATGAGGAGGATGATGGTGAGAAGGATGAGGATGATGATGAAGAGGATGATGAGGCAGAGGATGATGATGATGAGGAGGAGTATGATGAGGATGAGGAGGTGGAAGAAGATGTTGAGAAGGAAGATAATGAGGAGGATGATAAAAATAATGATGAGGAGGAGGAGGATGAGGAAGAAGATGATGACGATGCTGTTGAGGATGAGGAAGAGGATGATGAAAATGTTGAGGATGAGGAGGAGGATGGTGAGGAGGATGATGATGAGGAGAAGGATGAGGAGGAGGATGATAATGAGGATAGTGAGGAAGAGGAGGATGATGAGAGGATGATGATGAGATGGAAGATGATGAGGAGGATAAGGAGGAGGAAGAAGAGGATGATGATGATGATGAGGAGGAGGATGATAAGGAGGATGATGATGATGATGATGATGATGATGAGGAGAATGAGGATGAGGAGGATGAAAAGGAAGATGATGAGGAGGAGGAAGAGGATAATGATGAAGAAGATAAGGATGATGATGAGGATTATGAAAATGAGGATGATGATGATGGATGATGATGATGATGATGATGATGATGAATATTATTCAATGTTTTTAGACAGCCTTTCTAATACTTCCATCATCTAGAGACACCCTTTTCCCAGGATGGCATCTGTTACTCTTATCTTACCTAGAAGTAATAAATACACATAACGTCTCTTTTGTACTTTGCAGCTTGAGCCGTGTAAGACAACAATACGGCCTTTTACCGCGAGCAGAATGGGATGACCTCATCGCCGTGACCTCGTATGAAAAAGCCATGTCAGCGAAACAGAAAAACAAGAGTCTGCCAAGGCTGTTGCTGCCGAGGTAGGGCGAAATTACTAATATACGTCCTTCGTTAGGATTATGGCTCTGTTCACACAGACGAATGACACCAAGTAAAACATTTCTTATGTTGCAAAAGAATCATCTCATTTGTATGAACATTTTGCATTTTACTTGAGGAACGGCTCAGTCTTATTGACATTTAGAGTATACCTGTCCTTTCAGATAACACCTGTTGACCCTTATAGTCTGGCTGTCTTCACTCCCAACAACTTAATTTAAAACTGATTTTAGTACATGTACCAGTCTAAGGTGGCCAGCATCTGTCAGGTTTTGTAACTCATCATCTTTTCCTCTTTTAGTGGGAAGTTTTTCTTCAATAGCATTCTGTCAGCACTATCGGTGCAGGAACCTCCTATCACTTTTTGTTTTCACTCCCCAGCATGCATAGCTCTTGTTATTGTTCAATTGCTTGCCTCCCTGGAACTGAAAGTCGCCTCTTTGCTATGGCTCTATTAAGCTGTGAATTAGTAAGGTTTATTTGTGTTGTCTCAATAACAATGTATTTCTTGGCATGACTACAATTGCAAAGAGCCAAGCTACACAGTTAGCACATGCACATTCGCACTATAAAAGGGAATCTGTTAGCATTTTTTTGCTATGAAATCTGAGAGAAGCATAATGTAGGGGCAGAGAACCTGATTCCAATGATGTATCAGTTACTGAGCTGCTTGCTGCAGTTTGGATAGAATCCCTATATCTGCTGTAGATGTATCAGAGCTCTGAATGTTGAGTTGTGTATAACCCCGCCCACACCCCTGATTGGCAACTTCCTGTGTACACTCTACATTGTCAGCCTATTAGAAGTGATGTTTCACTGATTAGCTGGACTGGCTTGCATGTGAGACCTAGTCCTGCAGTGATAATCTCCTGTTGATAAAACCACTGTATTGAAACTACAACACCCAATATAATAAGTGACACATCCCTAGAATTAGGCTCTCTACCCCTAATTGATGATACTCTTAGATTAAATAGTCGTTGACAGATTCCTGTTAAAGAGGTGCAGTGTGACATCTGTATCTGAAGCTAATGCAGCAGCTATGGTGGCCATGCATGTTTAAAGGGTTATGCTAAACATCGAAGGTTATTACTTCTTCACTGTGACCCCACAGATCCCGCAAACAGGATCTCTGAAATGCCCCATCTGTAATTCTCCATGTGACTGCAGGAAACAGTTGAGCAAATTGTTTGGCATTGTTCTGCACTTGCTTAGAAAATGAATGGAGCTGTGGAGGTATTGCACACATCTGACCATCACCAATTTAAAAAGCTATACCTGTCAGTGTTGTGAAAAGCCCTTTAAAAGCTGCTAAGCAAATGCTGTTAAAGCTGACTGCTATTTGTCCCCACCTGCCCACACACGTGCATGCTTCATTTGGCTAAGTGTGCATGTGTCAGGTGAAAAGAGGAATAACTTGCAGCAGCTTGTCTCCCTTAAAAACAAATCTTTAAGACTTTTTCCCCCATATTTTCCAAATAAACATCAGCCAAACACCCTACATTTAGTGGATAGTATGCGTGTTACACCAAAGTCAGTGGTTTCTACAGAGAAGAGTCATTGTATGACTAGCAACACCTACAGAACAGTACAGCAACACTTACAGCAACAGCTTTAGCAACACCTACAGCAACAGTCCAGCAACAGTCCAGCAACAGCTACAGCAACAGTACAGAAACACTTACAGCAACAGCTTTAGCAACACCTACAGCAACAGTCCAGCAAAAGCTACAGCTACAGCAACAGTACAGCAACAGCTACAGCAACAGTACAGCAACAGCTACAGCAACAGTACAGAAACACCTACAGCAACAGCTACAGCAACAGTACAGAAACACTTACAGCAACAGCTTTAGCAACACCTACAGCAACAGAATAGCAAAAGCTACAGCTACAGCAACAATACAGCAACAGTACAGCAACACTTACAGCAACAGTACAACAACACCTACAGCAACAGTACAGCAAAAGCTACAGCTACAGCTACAGCAACAGTACAGCAACAGTACAGCAAAAGCTACAGCTACAGCTACAGCAACAGTACAGCAACACTTACAGCAACAGTACAACAACACCTACAGCAACAGTACAGCAAAAGCTACAGCAACAGTACAGCAACACTTACAGCAGCAGTACAACAACACCTACAGCAACAGTACAGCAAAAGCTACAGCAACAATACAGCAAAGGCTACAGCTACAGCAACAGTACAACAACAGCTACAGCAACAGTACAGCAATAGCTACAGCAACAGTACAGCAACACTTACAGCAAAAGCTACAGCAACACCTACAGCAACACCTACAGTAACAGTACACAGCTACAGCAACAGTACAGCAACAGCTACAGCAACAGTACAGCAACACTTACAGCAAAAGCTACAGCAACACCTACAGCAACAGCTACAGTACAGCAAAAGCTACAGCAACAGTACAGCAACGTCTACAGCAACAGTATCATCAAAAGTACAAAACAGCAATATTATTACATGCAACCAGACAAAGACATGTAACCAAAGCCAAATCTCTCCATGTTTCAGAAGCTGAGTAAAATCTCACATCTCTACATAGCGTACAATCTCCAATTCTAGGCTCCGAATGGCACATTTAGCTTTGATGGGAAGGTGGTGCCGTCAGCTTCCTATCTCATATGCAGAAATAAAAAAATAAGCAATTGAAGAGTTAAATCCCGGTGGACTATTACAGTTCACTATATCCTAATATTCAGTTTTGCTCTTTTTTATGTCAGGCCCTTTTAAACATTTATCACTGAGACAGGATGGAGCGCGCACGTTGGTCTGAGTCTGAATCTATCCTTTAAATCTGTATCTGGGTTTGATAGTTTGCAAAGTTTCCCCCTGCTGTTTTTTTATATACCGTAGTGAACTTTGAAGAGAAAATGTATTTTATTTGTATTGCTAAGCCGTCTGAGTACGTCTTGTCTGCACACTGACATCTGCGGAGAGGCGCACTCCCTCCTTTGTCTGACATTTTCATTATAGGGTCTCTCATATTGTGTAATTCTTTTACACAGCAACTTGTTGTTCTGTCTTTGTTAACTTCTTGGGAAACTGTATTTATTTTGCTGAAATTATATATCACAAGACAAAAAGTATGAAAGAAGCGTACAATAAACCAAGTGCACTTGCATAGTAACTATATCGGTGGGGTAATAATAACAGCAATATTGGCAGACTGATCATTCTCATGTGTGCGCATGTACAATGAATCCTTCCTACAAGCTCTTGTTACAAATTACTTGTCTCCAGAAGTATTGCTGGCTAGACATGGTCTAGTCATTTACAATCATTCTCTAAATGAAGAAGTTTGCAAAAAAGTAATTTTCATCCTAAATCCCTATCTATTTATTACCATAAACTAAACTATTTTCTTATATGCTTTAAGTAAAAAATTCCTATCCTACACTAACTACACTATCATCAGTGACCTTCATTTCAGGGGCTTGGCTAGTCCCTGCGCAATGTGCACTGTGTGATATGCACAATGACAGTGCACTGTTTCATTGTCTCAGATCAGTAGTAATGAGCCAGAAACACTTTCAACTAAATTATTTTCTGATATACTTTGTATTAAAAATTCTTTAGCCTTCCCTAAATACACTATCTATTTTTTCCCTGCTTTGTTTTTGATGACGCACTGTTTCAGAATCCCAGTGCATGCTGGGATACACAAAGCGTCATCAGGGGGCAGAGGCTCCAGTCACTTCTGCAGACTGTACCCCTCCCTGAAATGAAGCATCATCAGTGACCTACATTTCACGAGAATGGTTAGTCCCGGTGCAATGTGCACAATGACAGTGCGCTCTCTGGCTGGATTAGATCAGAAGTAAAGAGCCGGCAACAGAGCCCACTGTCCGTGTACCTTGTAAGATGAATACCTGGCTTGCAAAAACTTGTAGGGGTGGATATGATCTCTGAAAGCCAAGTATTCTGACAACACCCACTAATAGGGGACATTGTTGCTGACTTGTTACTACTGTTCTGAGTCAGTGAGAGAGCACACTGTCAATGTTTACATGGCAAAAAAAAGGACTACAAAGGAAATGCTTAAGTGGTGGTGAGGGTAGCCGTGATATTTGGTGAATATACAGTATAAAATCATATAAAATAAAGACCCTACAACCAAGAAGCCAGACCAAGATAAGATTGTGTGGACAGTCAGAGATTTACATGGCGCCAAAAGAAGGAAGAAAAAGAAAACTGACCATATAGTCCAAAATATTAAACAGTTTATTATTAAATTCAGGTTAAAAATTAATAACAGGGCAAATAGCAATGAAAAGATAAAATGGAAGTAATACAAAAGGGACGCACAACCAGGAGTATAAAAAGAAAAAACACTATGGTTTTTTAAGATGTAACCACAGAATATATACTAAAACAAATCAGTAATACAAGTATTATTGATTTTTGTGAGTATATATTCTGTGGTTACACCTTTTGGACTATATGGTCAGTTTTCTTTTTCTTCCTCCTTTTGGTGCAATGTGCACATGGACAGTGACAGAGCATGGACTAGCCCAGCCCAAAACAAAGGTTACTGATGATGCTTTGTTTTAGGGAGGAGACAGGGGCTGCAGCAGTGACCATAGCCTCTGTCCCCTGATGACGCTTCATTTGAGTGTCCCAACATGCATTGGGATTCTCAAACAAAGCATCACCAAAATTTACTGTGGGGAAAAAAATATTTAGTCAGCCACCAATTGTGCAAGTTCTCCCACTTAAAAAGATGAGAGAGGCCTGTAATTGACATCATAGGTAGACCACCACTATGAGAGTCAAAATGAGAAAACAAATCCAGAAAATCACCTTGTCTGATTTGGCAAGATTTATATTTCAAATTATGGTGGAAAATAAGTATTTGGTCACCTAAAACATGCAAGATTTCTGGCTCTCACAGACCTATAACTTCTTCTTTAAGAGGCTCCTCTGTCCCCCACGCATTACCAGTAGTAATGGCACCTGCTTGTGTAGGGAAGGTGACCTGACGGACGGATTGACTGGTCAGGTTTCAAAGGGGTTTGCACTTGTCAGGCAGGATGTCAGTTATGACAGAAGGGAAAACAGCTAGGAAAGTGTAGGTGACGTGCAGTACCTGGAATTGACATTAGAGGGCAGGGAGGAGTGTGAGCATAAGACTTGACATCAGCTTAGGGCTAAGAAACCGTTGGTCATGGGGGGCGGAGTTACAGGGAACCGGGAAAGCTATAAATTTGACAGGAGAGTTCCAGAAGATTCCAGTCCCCAGGGGGAGCTCAAGTGATGAGGAGACTGTGACAGTTGCTGCACTGTGAGGAAAAACCTAACCAGGGGACTGAGGAGAAAGGAAGTCAGGGGGGTGGTCCTGACATGAAGTACCGCAGTACAGACGAGGCCCCGGGGAAACACATACCGAGTTGAAGACGATACCTGACCAGAAAAATTACTGTTGGTGTATGGGCCTAAGGCAGCCACAGTGACCGAGCTGACAGGAACGTCGTTAAGCGAAAAGGGACGGTAGGTGTATTTACGTCCCTGGTGATAAGTACGGTGTGTGTGTAACGGGGCCTGGACACGGAGGGCCGTGAAGAGAATTTGCGGTGTATCGTGAGGGCCATCAGTCGGACAGCGGGAAATAAACTTGGACCTGTTGCACCCGAAATCTGCATCCATCTTTTGTCTGTGCGTCACTGCGTGGTATACAGAGGGACCACCCCCCAGCCCGGCCCATCGACCCTACACTTGAACTTGTTATTAGTATAAAAGACACCTGTCCACAACCTCAAACAGTCACACTCCAAACTCCACTATGGTGAAGACCAAAGAGCTGTCGAAGGACACCAGAAACAAAATTGTAGCCCTGAACCAGGCTGGAAAGACTGAATCTGCAATACGCAAGCAGCTTGGTGTAATGAAATCAACTGTGGGACCAATAGTAAGAAAATGGAAGACATACAAGACCACTGATAATCTCCCTTGATCTGGGGCCCCAAGCAAAATCTCACCCTGTGGGATCAGAATGATCACAATAGCCGTGAGCAAAAAATCCCAGAACCACTCTGGGGGACCTAGTGAATAACCTGCAAAGAGCTGGGACCACTGTAACAAAAGCTACCATCAGTAACGTACTACGCCGCCAGTGACTCAGATGCTGCAGACGTGTCCCCCTGCTTAAGCCAGTACATGTCCAGGCCCTTCTGAAGCTTGTTATAGAGCATTTGGATTATCCAGAAGAGTACTGGGAGAATGTCATATGGTCTAATGAAACAAAGTTGAAATGTTTGGTAGAAACAAAACTCGTCGTCTTTGAAGGAGACAGAATGCTGAGTTGCATCAAAGAACACCATACATACTGTGAAGCATGGTAGAGGTAACATCATGCTTTGGGACAGCTTCTCTGCAAAGGGACCAGGACGACTGATCCATGTACATGAAAGAATGAATGGGGCTATGTATCATGAGATTTTGAGTGCAAACCTCTTTCCATCAGCAAGGGCATTGTAGTTGAAACGTGGATGGGTCTTTCAGCATGATAATGATCCCAAACACACACCTAGGGCAATAAAGGAGTGACTTTGTAAGAAGCATATGATGGTCCTGGAGTGGCCTAGCCAGTCTTCAGATCTCAACCCCTTAGAAAACCTTTGGAGGGATTTGAAAGTCAGTGTTGCCCAGTGACAGGCCCAAAACATCACTGCTCTAGAGGAGATCTGCATGGAGGAATGGGCCAACATACCACCAACAGTGTGTGCCAACCTTGTGAAGACTTACAGAAATCATTTGACCTCTGTCATTGCCAACAAAGGATATATAACAATATATTGAGATGAACTTTTGTTAATGGCCAAATACTTATTTTCCACCATAATTTGCAAAATAGATCTTGTCAAATCAGACAAGGTGATTTTATGGATTTGTTTTCTCATTTTGACTCTCATAATTGTGGTCTACCTATGATATCAATTACATACCTCTCTCATCTTTCTAAGTGGAAGAACTTGCACATTTGGTGGCTGACTAGATATTTTTTTCCCCGCTGTAAGTAGCAGAAAAAAAAAAGAAAAACATTTAGATAGTGTAGTTAGGGAAGAATATGGAATTTTTAATCAAAGTGTATTAGAAAATAGTTTAGATTTTGGAATTAAATAGAGAGGGATTTAGGAAAAAAGAACTTTGTACTTTGGACTACCCCTTTAAATGTAATATGTGTTCTACAGTGGATTCTGGTTTAGCTGTAGGTGCCACTCACGCAGTGCTTTCATCCTTCCGCTAGGGGATCATGCATCTGTCATAACACCACACATTATCATATCCTTCTTCATACAGATGTCCTTGGAAAAGACCATAGCACTGGTCGAAACGTTGGATTCATCTATTTTCACTGATGTCGGATCCTAATAAATATATTCAGCTTTGCAAAAGTATCAAGCTTTCGTCTCTTTCTGTGCTGAGGTTATTACCCCTTATGTTACATAATATGGGGTCACAGTGCAATAATGCAACATCGAACATCAGCCCATTCTGCTATATTAAAGAGCTATTCCCACAGGAAGTTATCCTGTATCCTTGGGATATGAGGCATTGCTGATCGTTGTGGGTCCAACTGCTTGATACCGAGATTAAAGGTGGTGGCCGTATTTTATAATGGGAAAACCTGGTGACATGTTCCTTTTCACCCAAAAAACAAGGGTAAAGGAACCCCTCCTGGATTAGGCGGAACTGCACATGCTCAAGCTCCGCTCATTCATCGTCTATGGCAGGGTTCCCCAACTCCAGTCCACAAAGCCCACCAATAGATCATGTTTTCAGGATTTCCTTTGTATTGCACAGGTGAAGCAATTATCACCTGAGCAATACAAAGCAAATCCTGAAAACATGATCTGTTGGTGGGCCTTGAGGACTGGAGTTGGGGAACCCTGGTCTATGGGACCTCTGGAAATAGCAGAGCGCTGTACTCAATGTTTGTACCCCAGCTGACCATTAGGCAATGAGTGGAGGGGAGAGTGTGCCCACCTTGCCTTTATTCAGGACGGTGCCCCAGAGCTCTGTTTTTGCGGTTCCAAAGTCCCAATTTTGGGATCACAAGAGGTCCTAGCAGTTTGTCCCACAACTATCCCATGCATGGCTTGTGGAGAGCGTAACCCTTTATCACTCTTAAAGATTATAAGCCAGAGCCTGAAAGATGGTGACATGCTTGCCAGAAAATGGTTTGTCGGTTTCATATCTGGGTTTCTATATAAATGGACGCAACATACTCATATGCTCAAGAAAATACCGTAACTTCTGTCCAGAGTTAGAATAGTGGGACTATCTATTGCAACATTGCAGAATTGCTTTGCATCACATATGAATTTGTGGATTATCACTTTTCGTGATTTTATGTTCCAGCCTCACATCTAAATCTAATTGGGATCTCGGGAACGTAGACTTGGAATACTCTGACACAAAGAGACAAAAGCAGCACGAGGCGTAAGTCCTGACTCCTGACAATAGTGTTTTAAGCGGGTTGGTATTTAGATGGTATTATTGGTTATTCTCCATCTCGGGTCTTTAGGATATACAGAAAAGGTGTTTGATCCAATGGATCTGCCAGTGATGGGAGAAGACACCTTGTATCGTAATCTGGGACGTGGAGACTTTATATTACCGCTCACAATTAGAGTCTAATCCGGTAGCTATCGTCTCCTCGTATTCAGTGCCGCAGCCTCACAGCAGCTGTTGTACCTTCTCTGTATTACTTTTCTGCAATATGTACTGTAATAGAAGCACATCTCATGCCTCTTGAACTGATTACAGGCATTGCAATTTCAGAAAATGGAGTCAACCCAGGGCACCATCTCCAAATACAATGTAACATCTTTTGTTTAGAGCGAGGAGCCAAAAGCATACATAATACTGCATAATTCTGAGATCGGGATAAGCCGCTACAACATCTGCTCAGACAAGATGCCGGAAAGCCTAGTGGAGCAGCAAAGAACCATTAGCTGCTATATAGTGCTACATGGGAAGGATGAAGCGAGGGCTTGTAGCATTTCTGCAGAAGAACACATAATGTGGTCTCTTGCGTAAAGAGCTTTGATGGAACGGAAGATGCTAATGCCAAAAAATGCAATCTATATATTGTAGTGATTCATACTTGGCAGTAGGTAGCAGCATTCACACAGGCAGAATCAGCTGTGGTAAAGAATGCCTAACACCACATATACAACCCTCAGGGGTCAAATATCAATAGCTTGGAGGGTTCCCAACAATAAATAAAGCATAACCTTTAATCTCTCATTAAAACCTAAGACATCACACATAGACAAACATAATAGTGCTCGTGCATATCAGTGCTCATTTAAAAAATGGTTCGATCTCACCATTGCTCATGGACATGAAGCGCCCCGGTGTACTTTTCAGAGGTCCCCCGCCAGGTATCTGGGTCCATATAACAGCACAAGACAGCGTATGGAGAAGGAGATAAATAGGGTAACAGGTGTGCAGTTTTACCTAGTCTCCCTGTCGTGCCCAAGCCTTACTCCTGCCCTTACAAGGACAGGCCCCAAATGGACCCTATAGTGTCACCCCTAATCCTTAGAAAGAGTATTGGCTTCCTACGCGTTTCCTCCCCAGTAGCGGGGATTCATCAGGGGAGTTATAAAAATGAATAATAGGGGGTCTGAATATATTTGTCCATAAAGAAATAAATAAGGGCCCCACAGTGGCTGGGTGCCTCAACTCGCACAGTGTCTGTCCATATCCCTGCCAAAAAGTCTTGGCAGGGATATGGGACTTTTTGGCAGGGATATGGATAGACACTCTGCGAGTTGAGGCACCCAGCCATTGCGGGCCCCTTATTTCTTTCTTTATGGACAAATATATTCAAACCCCCTATTATTCATTTATATAACTCCCCTGATGAATCCCCGCTACTGGGGAGGAAACGCGTAGGGAGCCAATACCCCTTCTAAGGATTAGGGGTGACACTATAGGGTCCATTTGGGGCCTGTCCTTGTAAGGGCAGGAGTAAGGCTTGGGTACGACAGGGAGAATAGGTAAAACTGCACACCTGTAACCCTATTTATCTCCTTCTCCATACGCTGTCTTGTGCTGTTATATGGACCCAGATACCCGGCGGGGGACCTCTGAAAAATACGCCGATGCGCCTCATGTCCATGAGCAATGGTGAGATCGAACTATTTTTTAAATGAGCACTGATATGCACGAGCACTATTATGTTTGTCTATGTGTGATGTCTTAGGTTTTAATGAGAGATTAAAGGTTATGTTTTATTTATTGTTGGGAATCCTCCAAGCTATTGATATATAGAGTTCACACAGGCACTGGATTCTTGCGTCAAAACAATTATGTGACGTTTATTTCACAGCACGGAAAAACCAAACCGTAAACACAAAATTCCTAGCCTTTTGCAGGTTCTTACTAAACAAAATAGACCCTGGCTACTCACACAAGGCTGAGCTAGTCCCAGTTCAGTCAAATAAAACAACTATTTCGACAGCAACCAATGATACTTGCAGTTTGGTGCACACAGCCTGTGCAGAAACCTTTCAGACTCTGGTTTGTCTCTCAACAGCTCCAATATAACCCACTCTGGTCAGCTTCCCCAGTTGAACACATGTCCTTGTTCTTAGTAAAAGCTAGCCAACTGCATCTAATCAAGACCTGCAGTAGTGGGATTTAACTTAGTCCTACCTGGCTTTCCTACATACATAATCCTTTGGGGTAATACTGAAAAATTAAGGTAAGGAGTCCAACTGCTCTGAGATACTCCCTGCACATGTTGCCTTAAATTAGATTTTAAGCAAATCTCTTTATCACTTTCTGATTGCTAGGTGTTCAAGTGGAACTCTCAGCAATCCCAGGAATGGGGACTATAATGGATGTTAACATGCTCTTTCTCTGTTCTTTTGACTATCAGAAATGGCAGAACATTGAGCTTTACGTTGTCCAACAGTTCCATAGACAATAAATGTTGAAGAAGCCGAGCATGCCCATCTCCACTCCATTCCCCGTTCTCAGAATGACTTGGGGCCCTTGCAATCGGACTCGTAGTGATCAGCATGTTTTGGGAGAAATACCTTTGTTGGGTTGTTCCCACCGGTTATTCTCACTTTTATGTAAGTCACAGTTAATAGATATGTGGCACCCCTGAGGGTTCAGTCGCCACAGAGGTACTGCATGTCCTCCTGAGGTGTGGTGCCCCACTATCCAGGTAAGGTGGAGACACCTGACCACACTCCAACACCTGCATCCCACACAACAAAGTAGTGTAGCAAAGCACCCTTTGGTGGCTCCCTGTTTGGAACACAAAGTGTGCTGGGAGGCGGGTGGAGTTTAGTTTGCACTAAAAGAGCGGGAAGAGGATAGGATTTAGTCAGTTAGTCACAGGAGTCTGACGAGGTGAGTCTGTGAAAGGAGATCCCCTGAGTGGGATGGATGAAGGAAGTGCTGCAGTCGACCTCAGTGATCTGGGTCCGTTGGCACAGGAAAGGAACATTAATAGAAAGCCTGACTCTCCATAAGAAGGAAAGAATTAGTACGGAACATGAGGAGAAGAAGAGAACAAGGATCAGGTTTGGAGGAGAACCCTTCTCAAGTTCTAAGCACAAGGCCGGGGTCGGGCGCAAGGACTAGGTAGAAGGAGTCCCCAAAGCAGACTTCTTAGGAACATCTGACAGGAGGAACTCCAGTGTAACTCAGTACTGTGAGTACTTCACTAAAAGGCGCTAAGAGGGAGACGTTCAGAAAAGGCACATATGTTGGCGGAGTGTTGGAAAGGAGTACTTCATCTTGCCTGGAAGTTGACTGAACTCCTGACCCAGAGGACACGGCATGGAGGCGGGCACCTGTACCTGCAACAGACTGTGAGTAAAGCTTTGGAACTACATGCCCCGGTGTCCTCCACTTATTCCTGCGTCAACCTGCCCAGCACTGCAACATCCCTTGCGCCCGACACTACACCATCAAAGTGTCACTTCACTTACTCTGCCCTGGGACTACAGCCCTGCCTGTGGAGGGTTATAACATCGTTGCTGCACCACACCATCTGTCCCAGAGGATCTGTCTGCAGCGTCGGCTCAACATCTTCATTGCCGAACACCACAGGTGGCGTCACGACTCATTCATTCATAAACTCTAATCATCATAAGCACACTGAGCAAACCCCTTTTACAATGGGCGCCCAGGGCCACGGGCCGGGTCCCAGCTGCCGTGACATCTTCCATTGAAGCTCATTGGGCCCGGTACCGAGTACCCCACAGCCCTGGGAGGGTGACCCAGATAGATTCCAGATAGATGTGGATCACACTGCGTGGGACCCATTTATATCTTGAGAACAGGATACTATAACACATGGTCTGGAATGGAGAGGTGGCTGTCCACACTGGCAGACACATACATTAGAGGGCCCCTGTGGAAGAACAATATATGGTCCCTGTGAAGACACCGTGTTTATTCTTAATTATGCCAGACGCATTATTTCAGTAGACCCAGCAATATGACCTATTGTTTATATGAGTCTGAATGTTGACTCTTGTTGTAGATTGAATTGATGCTTTTTGATTTGTTGAATGCCTGTTGATTACCTATTGTATCAGGCCATACAGCTTATTGTTCTGCTATCATTGGGGAACAAAGGCACTGATTGTTCAATTAATCGATGGTTCTTAATTTGGTGAATGCCTGCTGACTTCCTATTGTATTAGTCCATGCAGCTTGTTGTTCTGAAAACATTGAAGGACAAACTATGCAGGTTAATTGAACACTTGAACAATGAGAGATGACCTCTTCCCTGTGAGTAATGGTCTGAAGCTCAGCTGTGGGTATAAAAGGGGTATCTGCCTCTGTTTCCAGAGACACTAGAGGAAAGCAGTCAAGGCACCATGACTCCAACTGGAGGAATACAGAATTGATCCACTGTCAGGTCACCTACCATATACCTCAATGGGCTGTCAGGTTCCAAAGTTTGCTGTTACCTTCTCTCTGTGGGTGCCCGCCAAAAGCAGGGTGTCACTGTTTGGGGTAATTGGCCCTGTAAGCCCCGAAGTCACAGAGGTTCTAATTCCTAGCGAGACAGTGGAAGGGTGAGATTCTGTCATCTTATGTACTTGCTAAGGCTGTGCTATATGTTGTTAATATAAAAAGAGAGAAGCCAGCGCTGCCAGTTGTCAGAACGCATAACATGAAGTGCAATGCACATATTAACATCTAACTGTTTTCAATATGAGACATTTGGCAAAATATTGATCAATAAATTGTTGACTGTTGGTGATCCAATAAAGTATCACCCCATTATGTTACCTTCACCCTGTGTTGTTTGAGTAGTATTTTTTCCACTGGGAAGGAGAACGGCCATTCAGTGGCATGAGCCTTGGTCCATGAGACCTTTCTAAAGACAGCCAGGCCAGCGAACAAGAGCACCCACTGACTTTCATGTCTACACAGACCCTTTGCAGTTCAGCTTTGGATCTTGTGACAAACAAAGCACTGTTACATTACTGGGTAACTATGTTGTGCCTATGGCATTGGACTCTGTGACAAACTCAGCTCTACCGTATCGCCAAATCAACTCTTCTTTAATGCTGCTAGCTCTGCATTCGACTCTGTAACAAATACGGCTCTGATATATCGCTGAGTCTACTCTGCCATATCGTTGTGCAATTTAGCTCTGCTCCATCAGTGCCTCTACGGATTACTACTCTTTTTTGCCTTTGGCTTAGTGGTGAACCGAGTACATGGACAATTTGCAGTCCAATAACGCATCGTAATTCACAATTCCACCTGCTTTGGAGGTGGCCGTGGCCCTCTTATCTCTTTGGCCCATGTGTAGCTGCACAGGTTACACAATGATATGTCCACCCCTGGCTACACATGTGTGTTTTTCGTTTTTCTTCATTTATTTGCATGAGAGCTTCAAAATTAATGAGGCATATGCACGTACACGGATGCTTCTCCATTCCAGACCAATTAGAGAGGGGCCCCATTATCAAGAGAGATGCGATTTCCAAATGTGGGATCAGCACCTATCTTGAAAACAGGTCCTTTTGCGCTCTATCCAAAAAGGAGGGATGGGCGCAGAAGAGAGAAGCACATACTAATAGAGAAGTGCCTGCACGGCCACCTGTCCGTTCTAGACCGTGCAGAACAGGAACCCGATCTTAAGACAGATGCAAATCCCAGAGGTGGGACCAACATCTATGAGAGATTTATGGCATATCTGTGGAGTTGGAGATGGGGCCAGCACAGTAACAGGATATGCACTGAGTGCTCACAATAGGATGACATTGCTGCCACTTTTTGGCATAATCAGCAATAATTTCACTATTATAAGAAGGGGATTCAATCAAAGGTCTAGTAACACTTATGTTACAAAACTAAAGGCAAATAATATAGGATCACATCATTTGAAATAGAAACTGGGCAACATTATGTCCTTTATCCTCTACCAGCACAGTAAGTACTGTACATGCCACAGAGCATGCCCACAACACTCTCTCGCAGAAGACAAAGTCTACTTTAATGGAAAGCTTTACATTTACCATTGAAGCAGCACATGTAAAACCATATTCAGCTAATTAAAAAATATACAATCAGAAAGTCAACTTTGAGCTTGAATTTTTTTTTATTTTTTGTAAGTTTTTTGCTTTTACAGTATGTGACATTACCTGTAGTTTCCAATTTCTGCACATTTTCAATTCCAGAAGGAGAAGTTATAAATATGATCCGTTCTTGCCTAAACCGATATTAGTGAAGAACACTGAGCGCGACCGAGGGAAGCCGACCGCAGTAAGTGAATGTCATTGTCCCATCATCCGCAGTCATCTTACTTCCCAGAAAGGAACTCTATCAGCAATCTATTTCCATGGGTCCGACCCTTGTGCTGCCGCTGATTAGGATTCGTCACATTATCATACAATTGTGCAGATCATCTGCCTTTCTGTATAGAATCTGTGGAAATAATAAGCATGGTACTGCACTACTGCCGTGGCTCCATGCATGTGAACGGATTTGGCTCAGTTCACACAAGTATTTAAAAAATCACCCATTTTTTAAGCAGAGAAAATGGCCATTTTTGCATCTGTACTGTCATCTGTTTTTATCAGTGGTGTTAAGATTGACAAGACCAGATACAGTTTCCTATGTTAAAGAATTACAATATATCGAATGCTATACGAATGTTCCGTATGGGATATTAGATTTTTTGCGCAAGTTTCATCCAACAGAGACGCCCTCTCTGTCACTCACTGATCATGACGATGACACATTTTTTGCCTGTGATTGGATGTTCTGGGATGTGTGTCAAGAGGAAGGAATAAGAGACGGGTAGAAACGGGTAAGAATCAAACCCAGACCTGTCGGGATCAGTGAGGTTGAGTTCTGATTCCTTCCTTATTTTGGGATATAAGGGGTAATATTTCTCCTTGTGGAGAATGACTTGCCAGTGTGAGGAGGCTTATACGCCATGCAATTCTAATCTGGGAAATTAAATATGCAAATAGCCTCTTTAGAGAGGAAGAGGACTTGAACTCTATAGCACCACCTACTAAAAGTAGCAATCCTAAAAGTCAATATTGACCCCTGAAGGAACTTTGCAACATGAGGTAGGATAAAAGCCAAACCAACATCTCAGCTTGTAGACACAAGTTTCAGAGTGTTGCCCCTCTTCAGTGCAAAGCATGAGATTTGATTTGGCCAAGTGAGAGGCTTAAGACTGGGATCTTCTTATGGAGAGTGACAAGCCAGGCCTGGAAAAACGTTACCCCTTAGATCCCAGTCGTAAGCTCCCAGAATATCCCAGAAATCTGCTTCTTTCTCCTCCTGGACTGATATTTCAATCTCAAAAATCATTTATAGACATGTATTTTGGGGTGTTTCCTCTCCTGAGTGTAAAGCATGAGATGTGATTTGTATAGATGAGAGGCTTAAGACTGGAATCTAAGGGGTAACTTTCCTCCTTGTGGAGAGTGACAAGCCATATCTTGAGAAATGCTACCCCTTAGATCCCAGTCTTATGATCACAGTAATCTGCTTGTTTCTCCTCCGGGACTGATATTTCACTCTCGAAATCCCTCAATTGACGGATAATATCTGCATTCAGTGAACTCAGACCTTCCCATTGCTAAGGTAGGAGATGACAGTTGGTGCTTATAAAGTTCTATGGATATCTGTAACTGTCGTTTCATGAGAACTTGCAGCAGAATGTGTGTGACTGCCTCTGGTTTATTTCTCCATTGAATTTTTAAAGCACCAACTGTGATCTCCTATCTCAGTAATAGAGGAATCGATCTTCTCCAAATACAGATCTTACCCATGAATCGAAAATGAAAGCTCAGTCCGGGAGGAGAATGAAGCAGATTTCTCTGATAAGATATGTTACAAAGTTGCTTATTTTCATATGTGCTATTGATTTATGAAATAAAATTAAATCAATGGTTACTTTTTTAACCTGCAATATAATATTGTATCCGGCTGGATGACAGAATTTCTGATTAGTCTTTATTAAAAGATCAGTGGTATAAAGCGCTAAAGAGCGCCGCGACCTACAAAACCCCAGCATTTACAAGATCACCTCCTCACGAGCCGGCGACCTTTCCAGGTCAATGAGCATGAAATATTAAAGCTTAGGAAATGGCTCGATTAATAAATAATGTCCGGTCTTTGGCTGCATTGTAAATTCATGTCATTTCCACCTATTTTCCCCCTTTTTCTAGGAGCACAATTCACATCAATACTTCGCAGAAAATAAGCATTTTGCACAGGACTTTGTTGACTCCTTTATATCTGAGATTTTGGTTGATGAGATTCTACCGGATGTTCTTATAGAGTCGTTAACAAATAGCTCACAGGTAAGACATTGGCTTTATCATCGGGTTTCAAGCAGCTGTAGACAGAAATTCTTCTGTCTCAATGATAATATGGGCAAAAAATAATATAGGGGTTTTTTTCCATCGTTCACCGCAGAAATCAGAAGTTCACATTGAACGAAGCCGAAACATCATGGCTTCATATACTCTGTAGTGGCCATTTTCGGGTACTGCAACTCAGTTCCTAAGTGAATGTGATCAGAGCTGCAGTACCGAGAACTGCCACTACATAGTGTTCGGTGCTGTGCTGTTCCAGCTTTGTACCCTGTGTATTCACTGCCTCCGAGGAGCATACAGATAGCAGATCAGTGGGGTTGTCGGGTGTCAGATCACAACTGATCTGATATTGGTTACCTAATAGAGTTATCCTAAGAATAGGCCATAGATATCTAAGTCCTCAACAACCCCTTTAAATCCGTTCTTTTTTGTGGTTCTGTGATATTTTTTATACAGAGATCCAAATATTCTGTTTTGTCCCATAAATTAGTAGATTTAAAGGGTTTATCCGGTTCTTGATGGCCTGTCTTTGGGATCAGTAATCAATATTAGATCGGTAGTGGTCCAACTCTCGGCACTACCATAGATAGCTGCTTGAAGGCGCCTCAGCACTCAGCGCAGTGTCGGAGCGTGAGGCTGCGGACTCCAGTGGTGTGCGTTGATCCTTGGTGCTCTGGCCGGTAGCGTCTCTGGTAACTACGCGAGTGGATGCAGAAGAAGCGCTTGATGTCACAGCTGCTGGCTAGGGTGTCCGGTGGAGGCTAGAAACCAAAGCGTTTCGAGAAAGAGGAATGGCGATTCTTCAAAACGCGTAGGTGTTTAGCCTCCACAGGACACCATAGCCAGCACCTGTGACGTCACACATCTCTTCCGCATTTCTTTAAGACTGATGTTTTGTCCTCCAGTCTTAATGAGGGATGTCGAGGAATATGACTTGCCGAGTCCATTAAGAGGTGCACTCCACCTCTGCGTATAAATAGCATTTTCCAAGGAAACTGGATCCCTATAAATAACTAATCTCATCCTCAAAAATGGCTACTGTTGAAAGGGCTTGTAAGTACGAGCTATTTTGCTTTTCACTGCTTATTAAAATTTTCAGCTGTTCTTCAGATATTATCACTTCTTTTGTTTACAGCTTGTTGCCTTGGATACCGACCACAGCTGCTAGACAGCAGAACATGGGTAGTCCTCACAAGTGCTTTCCTATTGAGTTTGTAAGCGCTGTTTTGGAGTTGGCCAGGATCATTGGAGTGCACTGTTGCCTAATAATACGAGCCAGCTTCAGTACAGTCTGTTCAAGCTAGACAGCAGCAGTGGTCGGTCTCCTACGCAACAAGCTGTAAACAAAAAAAAAAGTGTTAATAGCTCAAAAACAGTTGCAAATTTTAATTAGCAGTAAATTTCAAAAGTGCTTGTTTGTACAAGAACTATCTACCAATCCACTAGAAAAAATAGTACGATTTCTAAATAGTGGGCTTAGAGCACCCTTAATGATTTGGGCTTTTGGACAGTAAGAAAGGGAATAAAATTTAAAGGGTTTCTCAGCTTTCTGATCTAAATGGCCAAAGTGTTGGAACTTGGAGTGTATATAATATCCATAGGATTTGGGCATTAAACCTCAAAAAATAAATTTAGTGCACGTCTCAAACCAGAGAAGCTCATCATTTCATTGGATTCCAAATATAACTGTGATTTACAATTTTTTTTTCATTTTTTAACCCATAGATGCCAAAGAAGAGAAAGAAAACAACAAGAAATTGGAAATCAGAGCACAAATATAACGAGTAATGTTTCTTATAATAAATCAGGGGGAAACATGGGTCAGGGGGGTCAGAACCTGTTCAGTCTGTTGGTGTAGCCTAAATATGGCTGCAGGGGTCCGAGAAAAGCGTCAGCAGTAGAGTTGAGCGACTTTTGGTTTTTTAGGGTCGCGTTTCGTTTCGTGAAACCCGACTTTTCCAAAAGTCGGGTCGAGCAAGATCGTCCGATTATAGGGAAAAGTCGGGGTCGTCCCGAAACACGAAACCCAATGTAAGTCAATGGGGAATAAAAGTCGGCAGTGAGAGGAGGACAGGAAACACACCTACAGTGCCCATTTGAATGCCAAAAGCATCAATTCTTCTTTCTTAAGCTTGTCAACCTTAATTAACTTCATAATACAAGTTACGCACTGAAAAATGGGGGTTATTTGGCTACAAACTGTGGGGGGGGAGGGCTGGCTGCAGGTTTTCATGTGCCCTGGGCGAAAGAGCGCCCCTTTAACACATACCACAACTCATCATGCTCCGATACGGCAGAGAAATAGCGGTATAGTATAATGAAAAATACCTCACTTTTTACATCTCATGACGAGGCCCATCTATTTCTCCATACAGAATCATTGGTCCCATATAATGTTTGAAACAGTATATGATGAGCTCCACATAATGCTACAGTATATGTTGGTCCCCATGGATGAAGCTCCACTGTCTTATGGGCCCAAATAATGCTCCAAACATAATGGGCCCCATTTCTAATGCTCTAGTGTATAATGGGCCCTGTAAATGCTGCTCCAGTGTCTGATGTCCACCTTTGGAATGTTCCAGTGTATGGTGGGCCCCATCTATCATTCTCCAGAGTATAGTGCTCCCCAAAAATTGCTGTCCCAACATTGAAAACAATCAAATAAGTCTCCTCGCTAGGGAATCCCTGTACTTGTCTGGACAGGTGCTGTAGCTTGCTTAACAGCTCGCCAGCCGTTCTCACGCCCAGTATGGATTACACGTGATTGCACAAAGGTGAGAAAGGGTACCGTATCCCCAGATAACATGTATGGATAGCGTACACATTCAAAATATATGTCTCAGGAGGCAGGCTCAGACGGTGTTAGGCCCAGTATGGATTGCACGTGATTGCACAAAGGTTAGAAAGGGTACCGTATCCCCGGATAACATGTATGGATAGCGTACACATTCAAAATATATGTCTATACAGCATGAGGCAGGCTCAGACGGTGTTAGGCCCAGTATGGATTGCACAAAGGTTAGAAAGGGTACCGTATCCCTGGATAACATGTATGGATAGCGTACACATTCAAAATATATGTCTATACAGCATGAGGCAGGCTCAGACGGTGTTAGGCCCAGTATGGATTGCACGTGATTGCACAAAGGTTAGAAAGGGTACCGTATCCCTGGATAACATGTATGGATAGCGTACACATTCAAAATATATGTCTCAGGAGGCAGGCTCAGATGGTGTCAGGCACAGTATGGATTTGACGGCCCAGATTACACAGCGGAGGAGCAGGGAGAGGTAAAGATTGCAAATGCTGGGGCCCTGCCCAAGCAAGGGGGGCCCACTCGTGGGCGTCGGTACTGGCACTGGGCCAGGGGTGGATTAAGGGTAGCCAGGGCCCGGGGCAGTTCAGACTCTGTGGGCCCCCCTCGTCACGTGACGGGGGTCACGAATCGTAGAGCCACACTCTACATAGAGAATAATGGGGCCTCCAGCACCGACGTCCACCCACAGAGCCACACTGTACATAGAGAATAATGGGGCCTCCAGCACCGACCTCCACCCGCAGAGCCGCACTCCACATAGAGAATAATGGAGCCTCCAGCACCGACCTCCACCCGCAGAGCCGCACTCCACATAGAGAATAATGGAGCCTCCAGCACCGACCTCCACCCGCAGAGCCACACTCCACATAGAGAATAATGGAGCCTCCAGCACCGACCTCCACCCGCAGAGCCGCACTCCACATAGAGAATAATGGAGCCTCCAGCACCTACCTCCACCCGCAGAGCCGCACTCCACATAGAGAATAATGGAGCCTCCAGCACCGACCTCCACCCGCAGAGCCGCACTCCACATAGAGAATAATGGAGCCTCCAGCACCGACCTCCACCCGCAGAGCCGCACTCCACATAGAGAATAATGGAGCCTCCAGCACCTACCTCCACCCGCAGAGCCGCACTCCACATAGAGAATAATGGGGCCTCCAGCACCTACCTCCACCCGCAGAGCCGCACTCCACATAGAGAATAATGGAGCCTCCAGCACCGACCTCCACCCGCAGAGCCACACTCCACATAGAGAATAATGGAACCTCCAGCACCGACCTCCACCCGCAGAGCCGCACTCCACATAGTGAATAATGGAGCCTCCAGCACCGACCTCCACCCGCAGAGCCGCACTCCACATACATGGCTGCTCTCAGTGCTCTGTGCTGTGCGCACAGGACCTGTGATGAGGTCACAGGAGGGGAGGAGACAGGGGTCACATGATCGGGGGCCCTGACACCTTACCTCCTGTGATCTCATCACAAGCCTTTGCACGCTACCAGCAGCATCAGCGTTCACGCTACTTGTAGATGCTGCTGGTAGCAGAGCACATAATGCCGCCCCCACGGTCACTCACTTTTAGGTGGGGAGAAGATGGAGTGCCATTGCAGCAGCCAGCAGGAATGTGGTGGGGGCCCCCTTAGAAGCTCTTGTGGTGGGGGCCCCGGGGCTGAAGCCCCGCCTATAATCCGGCCCTGCGCGGTGGCGGATTATAATGGGGCAATTTACTGGCCTGGGCTGTGGGCCCCTTAACCCCACTGGGCCCGGGGCAACTGCCCAAATTGACCTCATTATAATCCGCCACTGCACTGGGCCCCTCATAGTACGGCGGTGTGTCTGACGGCGGGTGTGCACCACCACCGTCAGAGACACTTGATTGCACTATGAGGGACCCTGTGCCAGTGCCCGCGCCCAAGAGTCGGCCTACCCACCTGTCCAGGGCAATGGCACTCGCACGTTGTCGTGCGGTAGGTGATGACCCCGGCCATGGGGGGGGAGGCAGCACAGTTAGGGAGTTTTAGAAAGTGGCATATGTTGATGTTGGACAATCAGCTGATGCAAAAGGCGAAATAGGTGAAGTACCAGGAAGAGGTGGACCAAAGCAAGCCATTTTTCTGTCACCCTATGTGTCATCAGGGGAAGGTGGGACAAAATCCTTGGAAACCCATGCGTGGTTCATTTTAATGAATGTTAGATCATCCACATTTTGGGTTGACAGACGGGTCCTTTTTTCTGTCAGGATTGATCCAGCTGCACTGAAGACTCTTTCCGATAGCACACTTGCAGCTGGGCAAGCGAGCTCCTGTAAGGCATATTGGGCCAATTCAGGCCAGGTGTCCAGTTTAGCGGCCCAATAGTCAAAGGGGAATGACCTGTGTGGGAGAACATCGATATGGGAGGAAAAGTAGTTTGTTACCATAGTTGACAACTGCTGTCTCCTGTCACTTTCCATCGATGCAGTATTACCAGTTGTGTGAGCGGTATTTGAAAAATCAGTCCACAACATTGTCATGAAACCCCTGTCTCCAACGCCACTTCTGCTGTGTGCACCACGAACACCTCTGCCAAGCTGCCCCCGGCCCGTACGGCTCGTGTGAGAACCATCACCGCTGCTGTGTGCTGGGAATGCCTCAAGCAACCGATTTACCAGAGTTGCTTGTTTATTAGCCAATATTAGGTCAAGGTTCTCCTGTGGCATGATGTTTTGTAATTTGCCTTTATAGCATGGATCCAGGATGCTGGCCAACCAGTAGTCGTCATCGTTCATCATTTTGGCAATGCGGGGGGTCCCTTTTTAGGATCTGCAAGGCATAATCTGACATGTGGGCCAATGTTCCCGGTGTCAATGATGCACTGCGAGTGCTGGGTGGAGGAGCACTTTCTGGCAAATCCACATCCCTCCAGTCACGCACAAACCCTGTACCAGACCTTGCCACGCCAACATTTTCACTTGCCCCACGAGATGCATCCTCCTCCCCTAAGTAATCATCCCCATCATCCTCCTCCTCCTCCTCTTCTTCCTCCACCTCGTCCAGGAGAGGTCCCTGAGCAGACAATGGCTGAATGTCATCAAGGATTCCCTCCTCCTCTTCCTCCTCATCAACATTGGCTGCAGACGCCTGCTCCTTAAGGTGCGTCAAAGTTTGCATGAGCAGACGCATAAGTGGGATGCTCATGCTTAGGATGGCGTCGTCTGCGCTTACCAGCCGTGTGCATTCCTCAAAACACTGAAGGACTTTACAAAGGTCTTTCAGCTTCGACCACTGCACACCTGTCAACTCCATGTCTGCTCTCAAAGTGCCTGGCCGTGTATCCTCCCACAAATGCATTATGGCCTGCCTCTGCTCGCACAGCCGCTCCACCATGTGCAGGGTGGAGTTCCACCTTGTTGCAATGTCGATAATGAGGCAGTGGTTGGGAAGGTGGAGCAATCGCTGCAGCTTCTGCATACGAACGGAGTGTACAGGCGACCGGCGGATGTGCGCGCACAGTCTTCGCACCTTCTGGAGCAGGGCTGTTAACTCCAGATAATTTTCGAGGAAGCACTGCACCACCAGGTTCAAGGTGTGAGCCAAGCAAGGTATGTGGCTGAGTTTTGAAAGGGCTATGGCTGCCACAAAATTACGGCCGTTATCACTAACTACCTTGCATGCCTCAAGATGTACACTGCCCAGCCATGACTCAGTTTGTCGCTTCAAGTACTCGGCCAGCACCTCGGCGGTGTGTCTGTCGCCCAAACACATCATCTGCAACACAGCCTGCTGACGCTTTCCACTAGCTGCGCGATAGGGGGACACATCGTGTGCAACAGTGGCAGCTGCAGATGGAGTGCTCGTACGACTGCGCTCTGTGGAGGAGCTTTCGCTTCTGGAGGAGGAGGAGGGTCGAACGCCTACAGCCAACTGTTTCCTATACCGTGGGCTAGGCAGCACTGTCCCACCACCGCTGTCCCCTGTGGACCCTGCATCCACCACAGTAACCCAGTGCGCAGTGATGGACACGTATCGGCCCTGGCCATGCCGACTGGACCATGCATCAGTTGTGAGGTGCACCTTTCCGCTCACTGACTGCTTGAGTGCATGGACAATGCGGTCTTTCACATGATGGTGGAGGGCTGGGATGGCTTTGCGAGAGAAGAAGTGGCGACTGGGTAGGTCATAGCGTGGTACTGCATAGGCCATGAGTTCGCGGAAAGCTGTGCTTTCCACCAACCGAAAGGGCATCATCTCAAACGAGATTAGTTTGGCAATGTGGGCGTTCAAACCCAGTGTACGTGGATGAGAGACTGAGTACTTTCTTGACCTACTCATAGTGTCTGGGAGGGTGAGCTGGACTTCAGAGCTGCATATGGTGGAAGTAGCGGTGGACAGGGTGGACTGAAAGAGGGTTGATGATGGTGATGGAGTTGGTGTTCTTTCTGATGGCCTAGAATCAGTCTTTCGTTGATATAACAGTGGGATTCCCTGACAGCTGTGGCCTTGCAATGACACCTCAACATTTGCTGCTGTGCTAACCGGTGTGCTTACAGTGGGGGAAACAATGTAGCGTTGCTGACTACCTTCGTTGTGATCAGTTGCACATGTGGCACTTGAGGTTTGGTGTTGTGTCCACGCTTGCAAGTGCATGCTGGTTAAATGTCTAAGCATGCAACTGGTATTCAAATTTTTCAGATTTTTCCCTCGGCTAAAGGTCTTTGCGCACTTCTTACAGATAACCTTGGCCTGATCATGAGGATTTTGTTCAAAAAAGTGCCACACTGCACTCTTCCTACTTTGGCAGACATTTTGCGGCCTAGCACGCTGTGATCTTTTGACCCTCTGGACAAGCTGTCCAGCAACTCTTTTGATGTTTGGAACCTGTCTTTGGAGTGCTCCGGGCCTGCCAGATAACAGCTGTTGCGATGTCGATGTCTGCTGTGGATGCTCCTCATCTGAGCTATTGGAAGCAGCACCCTCTTCCCCCAATGGATGCCAATCTGGGTCAACAACTGGGTCATCCATCACCTCCTCTTCTATGTCATGTGCACCTTCCTCTGTGTCACCGTGTATGGTGGTTTAGTGTGCGGGAAGGGGCACCTGAGTCTCATCAGGGTCAGAATCTGGCTCTGTACACTGCGAGGACAATGTAGTGCTCTGAGTGAATGTACCAGCAGAATCATCCATCAGCGGCTGTGCATCAGTGCACTCCATGTCAGATTCATCTTGGCCTGGGTAATTCACCATTTCACTTGATAATCCAGGCATGGTATGTGAAAACAGCTCCATGGAGTAATCAGTAGTATGGCCTGCGTCATCCTTCAATCTTGGTTGGGGTGAAGGACACAAGGAAAGGTGTGGTTCATGAACATGAGCCTCCAATGACGACTCAGTGCTTTTACTTTTTACAACTGAAGAAGAGGAGGCGATAGAGCTGGAGGCTGAGTCAGCAATGTAAGACAAAACTTTTTCCTGATGCTCTGGCTTTAAAAGCGGTTTGCCAACTCCTAGAAAACTAAGCGTTCGAGGCCTTATGTAGCCAGACGATGACGCAGGCTCAACACCTCCTGCATTCGGTCCTATTTTGCTCTTGCCACTACCATCAGATCCACCACCAACACCATCATTACCAGCTGCCAACCCCCGCCCAATTCCACGGCCTCTTCCACCAGCCTTCCTCATTTTTGGTAGAAATGTAGACAAAATCGAACAAACTATATAGTATGTAAAACAAGGTGTCTATAGGACAGGGGAGATTTTGAATTTCTGCACACACTTTTGGACACTGGACACTTTTGGATTGTGTGAGGCCCACTGATATCTGAGCGCTATGTGACAGGCTCGATGGCACAGCTGTGACCTAAGTGACTAGAGAATAAGTGAGATTTTGAATCTCTGCACACACTTTTGGACACTGGACATTTTTGGATTGTGTGAGGCCCACTGATATCTGAGCGCTATGTGACAGGCTCGATGGCACAGCTGTGACCTAAGTGACTAGAGAATAAGTGAGATTTTGAATCTCTGCACACACTTTTGGACACTGGACACTTTTGGATTGTGTGAGGCCCAATGAATATCTGAGCGCTATGTGACAAGCTCGATGGCACAGCTGTGACCTAAGTGACTAGAGGATAAGTGAGAGTTTGAATCTCTGCACACACTTTTGGACACTGGACACTTTTGGATTGTGTGAGGCCCAATGAATATCTGAGCGCTATGGGACAAGCTCGATGGCACAGCTGTGACATAAGTGACTAGAGGATAAGTGAGAGTTTGAATCTCTGCACACACTTTTGGACACTGGACACTTTTGGATTGTGTGAGGCCCAATGAATATCTGAGCGCTATGTGACAAGCTCGATGGCACAGCTGTGAACTAAGTGACTAGAGGATAAGTGAGAGTTTGAATCTCTGCACACACTTTTGGACACTGGACACTTTTGGATTGTATGAGGCCCAATGAATATCTGAGCGCTATGTGACAAGCTCGATGGCACAGCTGTGACCTAAGTGACTAGAGGATAAGTGAGAGTTTGAATCTCTGCACACACTTTTGGACACTGGACACTTTTGGATTGTGTGAGGCCCAATGAATATCTGAGCGCTATGTGACAGGCTCGATGGCACAGCTGTGACCTAAGTGACTAGAGAATAAGTGAGATTTTGAATCTCTGCACACACTTTTGGACACTGGACACTTTTGGATTGTGTGAGGCCCAATGAATATCTGAGCGCTATGTGACAAGCTCGATGGCACAGCTGTGACGTAAGTGACTAGAGGATAAGTGAGAGTTTGAATCTCTGCACACACTTTTGGACACTGGACACTTTTGGATTGTGTGAGGCCCAATGAATATCTGAGCGCTATGTGACAAGCTCGATGGCACAGCTGTGACCTAAGTGACTAGAGGAAAAGTGAGAGTTTGAATCTCTGCACACACTTTTGGACACTGGACACTTTTGGATTGTGTGAGGCCCAATGAATATCTGAGCGCTATGTGACAAGCTCGATGGCACAGCTGTGACCTAAGTGACTAGAGGATAAGTGAGAGTTTGAATCTCTGCACACACTTTTAGACACTGGACACTTTTGGATTGTGTGAGGCCCAATGAATATCTGAGCGCTATGTGACAAGCTCGATGGCACAGCTGTGACCTAAGTGACTAGAGGATAAGTGAGAGTTTGAATCTCTGCACACACTTTTGGACACTGGACACTTTTGGATTGTGTGAGGCCCAATGAATATCTGAGCGCTATGTGACAAGCTCGATGGCACAGCTGTGACCTAAGTGACTAGAGGATAAGTGAGAGTTTGAATCTCTGCACACACTTTTGGACACTGGACACTTTTGGATTGTGTGAGGCCCAATGAATATCTGAGCGCTATGTGACAAGCTCAATGGCACAGCTGTGACCTAAGTGACTAGAGGATAAGTGAGAGTTTGAATCTCTGCACACACTTTTGGACACTGGACACTTTTGGATTGTGTGAGGCCCAATGAATATCTGAGCGCTATGTGACAAGCTCGATGGCACAGCTGTGACCTAAGTGACTAGAGAATAAGTGAGATTTTGAATCTCTGCACACACTTTTGGACACTGGACACTTTTGGATTGTGTGAGGCCCAATGAATATCTGAGCGCTATGTGACAAGATCGATGGCACAGCTGTGACCTAAGTGACTAGAGGATAAGTGAGAGTTTGAATCTCTGCACACACTTTTGGACACTGGACACTTTTGGATTGTGTGAGGCCCAATGAATATCTGAGCGCTATGTGACAAGCTCGATGGCACAGCTGTGACGTAAGTGACTAGAGGATAAGTGAGAGTTTGAATCTCTGCACACACTTTTGGACACTGGACACTTTTGGATTGTATGAGGCCCAATGAATATCTGAGCGCTATGTGACAAGCTCGATGGCACAGCTGTGACCTAAGTGAATTAGAGGATAAGTGAGAGTTTGAATCTCTGCACACACTTTTGGACACTGGACACTTTTGGATTGTGTGAGGCCCAATGAATATCTGAGCGCTATGTGACAGGCTCGATGGCACAGCTGTGACCTAAGTGACTAGAGAATAAGTGAGATTTTGAATCTCTGCACACACTTTTGGACACTGGACACTTTTGGATTGTGTGAGGCCCAATGAATATCTGAGCGCTATGTGACAAGCTCGATGGCACAGCTGTGACCTAAGTGACTAGAGGATAAGTGAGAGTTTGAATCTCTGCACACACTTTTGGACACTGGACACTTTTGGATTGTGTGAGGCCCAATGAATATCTGAGCGCTATGTGACAAGCTCGATGGCACAGCTGTGACCTAAGTGACTAGAGGAAAAGTGAGAGTTTGAATCTCTGCACACACTTTTGGACACTGGACACTTTTGGATTGTGTGAGGCCCAATGAATATCTGAGCGCTATGTGACAAGCTCGATGGCACAGCTGTGACCTAAGTGACTAGAGGATAAGTGAGAGTTTGAATCTCTGCACACACTTTTGGACACTGGACACTTTTGGATTGTGTGAGGCCCAATGAATATCTGAGCGCTATGTGACAAGCTCGATGGCACAGCTGTGACCTAAGTGACTAGAGAATAAGTGAGATTTTGGATCTCTGCACACACTTTTGGACACTGGACACTTTTGGATTGTGTGAGGCCCAATGAATATCTGAGCGCTATGTGACAAGCTCGATGGCACAGCTGTGACCTAAGTGACTAGAGGATAAGTGAGAGTTTGAAACTCTGCACACACTTTTGGACACTGGACACTTTTGGATTGTGTGAGGCCCAATGAATATCTGAGCGCTATGTGACAAGCTCGATGGCACAGCTGTGACCTAAGTGACTAGAGGATAAGTGAGAGTTTGAATCTCTGCACACACTTTTGGACACTGGACACTTTTGGATTGTGTGAGGCCCAATGAATATCTGAGCGCTATGGGACAAGCTCGATGGCACAGCTGTGACATAAGTGACTAGAGGATAAGTGAGAGTTTGAATCTCTGCACACACTTTTGGACACTGGACACTTTTGGATTGTGTGAGGCCCAATGAATATCTGAGCGCTATGTGACAAGCTCGATGGCACAGCTGTGACCTAAGTGACTAGAGGATAAGTGAGAGTTTGAATCTCTGCACACACTTTTGGACACTGGACACTTTTGGATTGTGTGAGGCCCAATGAATATCTGAGCGCTATGTGACAAGCTCGATGGCACAGCTGTGACCTAAGTGACTAGAGGATAAGTGAGAGTTTGAATCTCTGCACACACTTTTGGACACTGGACACTTTTGGATTGTGTGTGGCCCAATGAATATCTGAGCGCTATGTGACAAGCTCGATGGCACAGCTGTGACCTAAGTGACTAGAGGATAAGTGAGAGTTTGAAACTCTGCACACACTTTTGGACACTGGACACTTTTGGATTGTGTGAGGCCCAATGAATATCTGAGCGCTATGTGACAAGCTCGATGGCACAGCTGTGACCTAAGTGACTAGAGGATAAGTGAGAGTTTGAATCTCTGCACACACTTTTGGACACTGGACACTTTTGGATTGTGTGAGGCCCAATGAATATCTGAGCGCTATGGGACAAGCTCGATGGCACAGCTGTGACATAAGTGACTAGAGGATAAGTGAGAGTTTGAATCTCTGCACACACTTTTGGACACTGGACACTTTTGGATTGTGTGAGGCCCAATGAATATCTGAGCGCTATGTGACAAGCTCGATGGCACAGCTGTGACCTAAGTGACTAGAGGATAAGTGAGAGTTTGAATCTCTGCACACACTTTTGGACACTGGACACTTTTGGATTGTGTGAGGCCCAATGAATATCTGAGCGCTATGTGACAAGCTCGATGGCACAGCTGTGACCTAAGTGACTAGAGGATAAGTGAGAGTTTGAATCTCTGCACACACTTTTGGACACTGGACACTTTTGGATTGTGTGTGGCCCAATGAATATCTGAGCGCTATGTGACAAGCTCGATGGCACAGCTGTGACCTAAGTGACTAGAGGATAAGGGAGATTGGATTGCTTTTAAAAAAGCAGTTTGCGGAGCAGTGGGTAAATAGCAATGCCAGCCTGTCAGGAAGCCTTAAAAGGCAGCCCAACAACCAACACCACTGATACACCACTATATAGCCTCCCCTTGCACTGCACACAGTGACTGGTGTGTTGTGCAGGCCAAATTGCTATCAGCAGCAGAAGCAGTTTTTTTTTCTTCTCAGCAGGACAAAAAAAAAAAATTGGGATTGCTTTTAAAAAAGCAGTTTGAGTCCCAATGAATATCTGAGCGCTATGTGACAGGCTCGATGGCACAGCTGTGGCCAAAGTGACTAGAGGATAAGGGAGATTGGATTGCTTTTAAAAAAGCAGTTTGCGGAGCAGTGGGTAAACAGCAATGCCAGCCTGTCAGGAAGCCTTAGAAGGCAGCCCAACAACCAACACCACTGATACACCACTATATAGCCTCCCCTTGCACTGCACACACAGTGACTGGTGTGTTGTGCAGGCCAAATCGCTAGCAGCAGAAGCAGTTTTTTGGTCTTCTTCCCTGCCTAACGCTCTCCCTACAGAATCAGCAGCAACCTCTCCCTATACTGAGATCGGCAGAAGTAAGATGGCGGTCGGCGTGCACGCCCTTTTATACCCCCTGTGACGCCCACCAAAGCAAGCCAATCACTTGCATGCCCTTCTGAAAGATGGTGGTGACCCGTGCCTATGTCATCACGTTGCCCACAGTGTCCGTGGATCCTGATTGGCTGAAAAAGAGCGCAAAACAAACTTTTGAAACGCGACTTTGGCGCGTAAGTCGCCGACCTCGTGGCCGACCTCATCCTAGGGTCGGGTTTCGTTTCATGAAACCCGACTTTGCCAAAAGTCGGCGACTTTTGAATTTTTTCGACCCGTTTCGCTCAACTCTAGTCAGCAGGACACTTCATACACACTGCATTCATGGCAGGCACCATTTTTATAAAAATGCAAATACACCAGAAATTGGAACTTCAGTAGATTTGTCATATTGTGAATCCTCAATTTTAAGTAATGTCTCATCAGAAAATGACCTAAATCAAGTTTTCGTGTTAAATGCATTATTTAAAAAATGTTAGCAATGTTTTTTCCCCATACGCTATAGCATAATCTTTATTAAAAATACAAATGATAAATCTTGCAGTTCTCACACTGGCCACCGGGGCTTTTTTAGACTCTAACCTCCTGTTGTTTCAGGAATTTAACATGAACATCAGCAGCAATGAATAGATCTTTTGTATTGGAGCATCTAATATGCATGTGCAAAGATCATTGTGAATGGAGCGTGAACTGCAGGAGCTATACATAAGTGCTACAAAATCAGACCTTTTAAAAAATATTGTAAAATGTAGCATAATATATATATATATATATATATATATATATATATGCACACAGTATATATTATATGTATTATATATATATATATATACATACAATTGTGCTCAAAAGTTTATATACCCCGGCAGATTATTTTCTTTCTTGGGCTTTTTTCAGAGAATATGAATGATAACACCACAACTTTTTTTCCACTCATGGTTAGTTTATTGTCAAACTACTGTGTTTTCTCTTTTTAATTCATTTTGACAACCCAAAGCATCCAAATGACCTTGATCAAAACTTCACATACCCCATTTCTTAGTACCATGTATTGCCCCCTCTAACATCAATGACAGCTTGAAGTTTTTTGTAGTAGTTGTGGATGAGGTTCTTTATTTTATCAGATGGTAAAGCTCCCCACTCTTCTTGGCAAAAAGAAGCAACTGATTGGCGCTGAGACTCACCTCAAGTTAAAGTTACCATAGTCATAGATACCCAGGTATACCTAGTTGAAGCGCTTAAGGACCTTTGTATTATATTTTTATGTATTGTTATTGTAGGTTTTTGTAGGTTATACTCAGTGTGCCATTCCAGGGGGTCCCTTCAGGGTCGAACTGGGACAAAAAAGCAGCCCTGCCACACAGACTCTACCAGCCCACAAACTATAACACTCCTCACCCTGATCAGTGAATTTTTGCTTTACTTTTCCGTCCCCTCATCACTCTCCTAAAAGGAGTTATTAAAAGACCCACATGTGAATGGCATCACAGTGCGTATGATCGACCACAGCTGCATTTACATGGTGCTCTACAGAGCTCCAATTTTCAGGATCATGAAGGTCCCAGCAGTCGGATCTCCAGGAATTGGAAAGTTATCTCCTATCCAGAAGAGAGGGGGTTACTTGGGATAATCCATTTAAACAATTTTTCCAATATTTTATTTTTATTTGGCCATAGTAATATTGAAAATACTAAACCGATATTGACCCTCCCAAAGGCCAATGTCAACAGGAGAAGTGGTACTGTGCAGTGCATACAGGGCCGGCTCCAGGTTTTTGTGGGCCCTGGGTGAAAGTCTCAGTGCGCCTCTTTAACACGTACCACAATTCATAATGCACAGATACAGCAAAGAAATATAGGTATACAATACCAAAGATTTCACTTCTTACATTACATGACTGATATCTATTGTACATTCTACAATAGGTCAGAAACCAGACAGTATTGTCCTCCACACACTATTATGGGCACCACATAGCGCTCCATACAGAATGACATGCCCCATATATTGCTCTATACAGTATAATGAGCTACATATATTGCTCCATACAGTATAATGAGCTCCATATATTGCTCCATACAGTATTATGGGCACCACATAATCCTCCATACAGTATTATGGACACCACATAGTCCTCCATACAGTATTATGGGCACCACATAATGCTCCATACAGAATAATGAGCCCCATATTTTGCTCCATTAAGAAAAATGAGCCCCATATAATGCTCCATACAGAATAATGAGCCCTGTATAAAGCTCCATACAGAATGAGCCCCATATAATGCTCCATTCAGAAAAATGAGCCACATATAATGCTCCATACAGAATAATGAGCCCCATATATTGCTCCATTCAGAATAATGAGCCCCATGTATTGCTCCATACACTGTAATGAGCCCCAGATAATGCTCCATACAGAAAACTGAGCCCCATATAATGCTCCATACAGTATTATCGGTACCGCATAGTGCTCCATACAGAATAATGAGCCCCATATAATGCTCCATTCAGAAAAATGAACCCCAAATGATGCTCTATACAGAATAATGAGCCCCATATATTGCTCCATTCAGAAAAATGAGCCAGATATAATGCTCCATACAGAATAATGAGCCCAATATATTGCTCCATTCAGAAAAATGAGCCCCATATATTGCTCCATACAGAATAATGAGCCCCATATATTGCTCCATTCAGAAAAATGAGCCCAATATAATGCTCCATACAGAATAATGAGCCTCATATATTGCTCCATTCAGAAAAATGAGCCACATATAATGCTCCATACAGAATAATGAGCCCTGTATAATGCTCCATACAGAATGAGCCCTGTTATGAATGGGTCACCGAGGAGGAAAACAAGACCAAGCCAGAGAGGTTGGTAACTACGTGGATTGCAGACCCCTTGATCCTAACCACACAACTAACAGCAGCAGTGGAGCATACCTACGATGATTCTAGACGCCTCGTCACAGCCGGAGGGCTAAATAAGCCTAAAGCAAGAAAAGGGGAAATCTAAAACTGCCCCAGAGCAGACTCCAAAGGAATAGACAGCCCCCACACATGTATTGACGGTGAGACAAGATGAAAACACGAACACAGGTAGGAAAATAGGCTGAGCAAACGATGGGGCCCACACTAGCTAGAAAGGACAGGAAAGGAAAGATACTGTCTGCAATCACTCCAAAAAACCCTGCAAAAATGTCCAACATTTCTGATAGCAAAAAATACCCTGAAGTCACTAGACTTCTCCCACTATATCAGCACTCTGGCATATTCTTAGAACAGAGCAAAAAGAGGTCAATCTAATAAGGGACAAAAAGCAAACTGGCACATACAGTGACATAAGAGTGGAAATTCAGCACAGCACCAGCCGGGGCTGGCTGACCACACAAAAACTGAATAGACCAAACCAAATCAAATGTGAACATTAGCAAAGACAACTTAGCTTGAGATGGCAGTAACTGAGCTGGAAACTAAAACCTCAGGAGGCAGGAAAAAATCACCAGCATGGGAATAGGGAGTCGGCTGTCTTAAATCCAGTCTGAGACTCCAGATGTCCACTCGTCTTCCTCATTATCAGGTGGCAGGTCTCTGTTAATTAGACCAGCTTCACTACCTCCTGCCACCACCAGAGGGAGCCCGGAAAGAGAACTCACAACTCTTCTATCAGCACAACCAGCTCCCTCACCAGAAACCAGAGGCAGACCAGAAAATGAGTTCACAACAGAGCCCCACATAATGCTCCATTCAGAAAAATGAGCCCCATATAATGCTCCATGCAGAATAATGAGCCCCATATATTGCTCCATTCAGAATAATGAGCCCCATATATTGCTCCATACACTGTAATGAGCCCCATATAATGCTCCATACAGAATAATGAGCCCCATATATTGCTCCATATAATGCTCCATACAGAATAATGAGCCCCATATAGTGTTCCATACAGAATAATGAGCCCCGTATAATGCTCCATACAGAATGAGCCCTGTTATGAGTGCATTTTCTCCTTCACCTCTGATGTCTGATGAACTCCCTCTGCTGGTGAAAGGAGGTAGTGAAATTGATCTGGATGGGAAGAACCTGTCATCTGAACAGGTGGAGTGTGATTGGACATCCGGAATTTCTGATTGGATATAAGGCAGCCGACGCCTGCAGGGTTGCTGGTGATCCTTTCTGCTCTGAGCTCTGGCATCCAGTTTAGTTCCTATCTACTAAAAGCTAAGTTTTTGCTCTGCTATTTTTCCATGAGATTTTGTCTGCTTACTTAGTGTTTGTGTTCAGCCTGCCCTGGTTGGGACGGGCTGAACTCAGTTGATCTCTTTGCTCTGTCTTCAGAATATACCTGAGTGCTGATATAGTGATTTTGAAGTCTAGTGACTTCAGGGCCTTTTCTATCAGACGTGTTGGACATTATTTTTGGCAGGGTTTTTTGCGTGATTGCAGCCAGCATCTTTTCTGTCCTTTCCTATCTAGTTAGTTGGGCCCCATCATTTGCTCAGCCTGTCTTTCTGTCTGTGTTTGTGTTTTCATCTGTTTTTCACCGACAATACATGTTGGGGGCTGTCTATTGCTTTGGGGCCTGCTCTGGGGCAGTTTAGATTTCCCCTTTCTTTCTTTAGGCTTATTTAGCTCTCCCGCTGTGACGAGGGGTCTAGGGCACCGTAGGAACCCCCCACGGCTACTGTTAGTTGTGGTGAATAGGATCAGGGGTCTGCAATCCGCTAGCTACCAACCTCTCCGGTTTTCTGGACTTAGCTTGTGTTTTAGTTTTTTCCTTCTCCGGTTACTCATTCATATCAGAGCCCCATATAATGCTCCATTCAGAAAAATGAGCCCCATATAATGCTCCATACAGAATAATGAGCCCCATATATTGCTCCATTCAGAATAATGAGCCCCATGTATTGCTCCATACTGTTAGTAGGAATGGCAGAACGCACAAAATAAAAATAAATAGTAAAGTGCGTTCGCCGCTCGGGGTCCACCATGCAGTAGGTGTTACACCGCTGCTAGGTAATGACAGAGGAGCAATATGGCGGTATGATGCGCATGGGTTCAACTTCACCTGGAGTGCACAGAGCGGACTCTGTTCACACACAGAGGTGCCACAACAAAAACATACAAAATGCTGAACCTGTTAGTGTCACAGGCCTCAGGTAAATGCACACACGGTATCTGGTCACAGGAACAGGACCCAAGGCAGAAGAGCTGCATCCTTCTAGACCTACCATGTGTGCGGCATCGCTACTGCGAGCGCCCAGAAGGGCTGCAACGGCAGCGTGGCGTAGGACACTGCCGCTCAACGGCAAAGCCAGAAAGCAAGCGCCATGTCAGACGCTAGCATCACGGTGCCGTGTGCACAGTGGCTTAAGGCTTGCCACTGACTGGCACTGACTGCTAAACTAATTCCCTATCCACATGCGTAATATCAGAGGGGAGGGGTTTTATAATGAGTCAGTCACCAGAAACATACATCTGTCACCATTCACACATAGCAAGTATAGTCTATACTAGCGCATGGCCGAACAGTCAAGCGCACTTTTTATAGCCGTGTGGGACCTTCCAAATCTCCGAGATGGACCAATGAGATCTGGAGCAGGACCTGGGCACATGACTCCCGATCTCCAATGGGAGATCGTCTCGTGAGCATGCCCAGTAGGAGCACAGAGGAACTTAGTCTCTGGAGCGGTCTGCTGCAAAGTAATCTTCTCTGCAGTAGATAGACAGGAGTAGACCGCGGAATGTGAGGCTCTGGATTCCTGCATAGCAGACGCAGAAACCTGACGCCTAACTCATACACTGTAATGATCCCCATATAATGCTCCATACAGAATAATGAGCCCCATATAATGCTCCATACAGTATTATAGGTACCGCATAGTGCTCCATACAGTATACTGAGCCCCATATAATGCTTTATACAGCATTATGGGTACCACATAGTGCTCCATACAGAATAATGAGACCCATATAATGCTCCATACAGAATAATGAGCCCCATATATTGCTCCATTCAGAATAATGAGCCCCCATATATTGCTCCATACACTGTAATGAGCCCCATATAGTGCTCCATTCAGAAAAATGAGCCCCATATAATGCTCTATACAGAAAAATGAGCCCCATATATTGCTCCAGTCAGAAAAATGAGCCCGATATAATGCTCCATACAGAATACAGTAATGAGCCCCATACATTTCTCCATTCAAAAAAATGAGCCCCATATAATGCTCCTTACAGAATAATGAGCCCATATATTGCTCCATTCAGAATAATAAGCCCCATATATTGCTCCATACACTGTAATGAGCCCCATATAATGCTCCATACAGAATAATGAGCCCCATACATTGCTTCATACAGCATTATGGGTACCATATAGTGCTCCATAGAGAATAATGGGCCACATATAATGCTCCATAGAGAATAATGAGCCCCATATATTGTTTCATTCAGAATAATGAGCCCCCATATATTGTTCCATACACTGTAATGAACCCCATATAGTGCTCCATTCAGAAAAATGTGCCCCATATAATGCTCCATACAGAATAATGAGCCCCATATTGTGGGGCTGAGGAGAACCAGAAGTGAACCCGCAGAACCGTTACGACGAACCTCCTCGGGGCGAGCTGGCCAAGTGGACCACCCCCTATACAGGGAGCGTCTGGGGTAAGCTTCGGGGAGACTATCGCCGCGGAAGCTGATACCCGGGGACAGATAGCAGGAGGAAGACCAGAGGAGACCACATGGGCTGAGGCAGGACCAGCAGGAGAGGGTTTGTGGACAGGAACGGATCAGACTGACGGCGGTAGATACTGCAGGAGAAGACTTGAGGACAGGTATGGGCGAAGCAGGCACTAGGAAAGAACACAGGAAGATTACAAGGAGGTACAGGAGCACAGGGCGCAGGACAGAGTGCAAGGCTGGGAGGGGGCAGGGATGCATGGACCTGAATCAGAAGTGCTAGACACAAATGATAGTCAGGCACCGGGCAGGAGGCAAGGCTACCTGATATAGGACTGCTGGCAGCACTTCTGGGTCAGGGTCAGCCAGGAGGTGGAGCAGCAGCAGAGCAGGGGAGATGAGTGGCAGGGTCACTGGCATGCAGTGCGCAGGCGCACCCGACGAGCATGGAAGGCCAGCTGCAGCAGCGGCAGTGAAGGAGCAGGATGACGCGTACATACCTCGGGAGCGCGCCGGGTGAGGTGAGTGCGCCGGTATTCGGGAGGAGCCGTGGAAGCAGAGGGCGCAGCCGCAGGCGGCGTGACAGGTGCAGTAGGAGCAGGGAGCATGGCAGCGGGCGGCGTGACAGTACCCCCCTCCTTACGCCCCCTCTTCTTGAGACTGGCAAGGAACCTAGCTAGAATCCGAGGAGCCTGGATGTTCTGCCAGGGTTCCCAAGATCTTTCTTCGGGACCAAAACCCTTCCAATCAATTAAGAAGAGGGTTTTTCCTCTACATTTTTTTACGGCAAGAATGTCTTTAACCTCAAAGACATCCTGGGCAGAAACTGGCTGAGGAGAGTGACCCAAGGACGTGTGGAACTGGTTGAGTATAACAGGTTTCGGAAGGGACACGTGAAAAGAATTGGGAATTCGTAGCGAGGCGGGGAGTTTTAACTTGTAGGCAACGTCATTGATGCGGGCTAAGACCTCAAAAGGACCGATATACCGAGGACCTAGCTTATATGAGGGAACTTTAAGACGAACAAACTTGGAGGACAGCCACACTTTATCCCCGGGATGGTACAACGGGGAATCCAGGCGCCTTTTGTCCGCGTGTTTCTTTATTCTCTCCCGTGCCTGTACAAGCGTGGACTTGGTCTCCTGCCAGACCCTGGAGAACTCCTCAGTCAGAAGGTCGGCCACCGGCACACCCGAGACATGGGGTACCGGCAGAGGTACACTAGGATGTTGCCCATAGACGATGAAAAAAGGTGATTTAGACGAGGACTCGGTGGTGTGGTTGTTGTAGGCAAATTCGGCCCACGGGAGCAGGTGGGACCAGTCATTGTGGCGAACGTTGGAGAAGTGGCGAAGATTGGTTATCAAAATTTGATTTGTGCGTTCAGCCTGACCATTAGTTTGGGGGTGGTAGGCAGAGGAGAAGTCCAAAGTCACATCCATCAGTTTTTCACAGAGCCCGCCAGAACCGTGAAGTAAACTGGACTCCTCTATCCGAAACGATATGCTGAGGAAAGCCGTGAATCCGGAAAACATGGGTAATGAAAATTCTTGCCAATTCAGGAGCAGGGGGTAGTCCAGGCAGGGTGATGAAATGGGCCATCTTGGAAAATCGATCTACGACCACGAGGATGACTGTGTGACCCGAAGACCGAGGCAAATCGGTAATAAAGTCCAAAGCAATGTGTTGCCAGGGAGCAGAAGGAACTGGGAGCGGGTGAAGAAGACCAGCGGGTAGGTGTCGGGGAACTTTATTTTTGGCACAAGATGGACAAGAGGCGACAAAACTTTGAACATCTCGAGCAAGCGAGGGCCACCAATAGTAACGAGAGATGAAGGAGAGGGTCTTCTTGAGACCGACATGACCTGCTAGCTTGGAGGCATGGCCCCAATGTAAGACTCGCTTCCTATTGTTCTCTCGAACAAACGTCTTACCCGGGGGCAAGGAAGTCAGGTTTACAGGAGCAACCACAATGACCTGGTTAGGGTCCACGATGTGTGAAGGCTACTCAACTCCTCACAGTCAGTAACCAATAAGGATCTGGATAGACCATCCGCTTTGAGGTTCTTATCGCCGGGGTGGACATGGAGTTCGAAATCGAACTGGGCAAAGAAGAGTGACCACCTGGCTTGTCGAGGATTAAGTCTTTGCGCTGTCCGGATGTATGCCAGGTTCTTGTGGTCAGTGTAGATCCTGACTGGGTGCACCGCTCCCTCGAGGAGGTACCGCCATTCCTCCAAAGCCAACTTGATAGCGAGCAGCTCTCTGTCACCAATGGCATGGTTCCTCTCCGAGGTGGAGAATGTCTTCGAGAAGAAGCCACAGGTGACCAATTATCTAGAGGGTGACCTCTGAGAAAGTACTGCACCGGCTCCGGTGGCAGAGGCGTCTACCTCCAGAATGAAGGGTTTATTGGTCTCTGGGCGATGGAGTACGGGAGCCGCAGCAAAGGCTTGTCTCAGGGTGCGGAACGCGTCTTCGGCCTCAGGTGACCAGAGGTGGGCATTGGCCCCCTTACGAATCAGAGCGGAGATAGGACTGGTCAGGGTGGAAAAGTGTGGGATAAACTGCCGGTAGTAATTGGCGAACCCCAGGAATCGTTGGATGACTTTCACTCCCTGGGGACGCGGCCAGTTGATTACGGCAGACAGTTTTCCCGGATCCAGGATCCATACGTAGACCAGTATCAGAAATGATGTAGCCCAAAAACGGTAGAGAAGACTGTTCAAAGGCGCATTTCTCGAGCTTGGCACAGAGACGATGCTCTCTCAGGCGCAACAACACTTGACGTACGTCTTTTCTGTGAGTAGACAGGTCCGGGGAAAACACTAGAATATCATCCAGGTACACCACCACGCAAGAATAGAGAAGATCTCGAAATACATCATTGACAAATTCTTGGAACACGGCGGGTGTGTTGCACAAGCCGAAGGGCATAACCAGATATTCATAGTGGCCATCGCGAGTGTTGAAAGCAGTCTTCCACTCATCTCCTGGGCGAATGTGGATTAGGTTGTAGGCTCCACGCAGATCCAGTTTGGTAAAGATTTGCGCCCCTCGGAGACGGTCGAATAACTCTGGGATGAGAGGAAGCGGATATTTGTTTTTAATTGTAATATCGTTGAGGCCACGGATTGCAGAGCAAGGAGACGGTTATCTATGGATGACATATAGTTCAATATATGGGCCTGGGTGTCTCGCTGCTGAGCCAGCTCCTGCTGGAGGCTGCCCAGCTGGGTGGCAGTCCCAGGATCAGAGGCCTGTAGAGATGACAAGCGGGACTCCATGGACTTAAGGAAGGACATTATCCTTGCTTGATTCTCCCGTAGGAATAGGAGCTCCTTTTGGGTTGGGGTCGGGGTACCAGCGGGGTCCATGGCCTGACTATACTGTGGGGCTGAGGAGAACCAGAAGTGAACCCGCAGAACCGCGACGACGAACCTCCTCGGGGCGAGCTGGCCAAGTGGACCACCCCCTATACAGGGAGCGTCTGGGGCAAGCCTCGGGAGACTATCGCTGCGGAAGCTGATACCCTGGGACAGATAGCAGGAGGAAGACCAGAGGAGACCACAGGGGCTGCGGCAGGACCAGCAGGAGAGGGTTTGTGGACAGGAACGGATCAGACTGATGGCGGTAGATACTGCAGGAGAAGACTTGAGGACAGGTACGGGCGAAGCAGGCACTAGGAGAGAACAAAGGGAGATTACAAAGAGGTACAGGAACACAGGGCGCAGGACAGAGTGCAAGGCTGGGAGGGTGCAGGGATGCGTGGACCTGAATCAGAAGTGCTAGACACAAATGATAGTCAGGCACTGGGCAGGAGGCGAGGCTACCTGATATAGGATTGCTGGCAGCACTTCCGGGTCAGGGTCAGCCAGGAGGTGGAGCAGCAGCAGAGCAGAGGAGATGAGTGGCAGGGTCACTGGCGCGCAGAATGGGCCCCAAATAATGCTCCATATATAATGGACCCCATATGAGTCTCCATATATTGCTCCAGTGTATGATGGGCCCCATATGATGCTCCAGTGTATGATGGGCCTCATATATTGCTCAAAACATAAAAAAAACAAAAACTGAAATCCTGATCTCTCCTCACTGGCCACTGCTCTGCTCCGGACCCCTCAACGTCGGTGTCTTCCGGCTCTCTGCACTGTGACTGTTCAGGCAGATGTACAGAGATGTGACATCACTGCACCCTCTGACCTGAAACAGCACAGTCAGAAGACGCTGCAGCGGAGGACTGGGAAAAGGTATAAATCGTAAGTGCCACAAGTATCGAAATCCTAGCAGCACCTGTATATACATCACCACTGCAGCCCCGCAGCACCTGTATAAACATCACCACACCAGCCCCAGCCCCATAGCACCTGTATATACATCATCATCCCAGCCAGGCCCCTCCAGCCCCTGTATATACATCACATCAGTCATCTCATCAGACCAGGCAGACGGCGGGCCCCCCAGCCCTTGTATATACATCATCATCAGTGCAGGCAGATGGCGACCCTCCCAGCCCCTGTATATACATCAGCAGCAGCAGCGCAGGCAGATGGCGGCCCCCACAGCCCCTGTATATACATCACATCAGTCATCTCATCAGTGCAGGCAGATGGCGGCCCCCCAGCCCCTGTATATACATCATGATCAGCACAGGCAGATGGCTGCCCCCCCAGCCCTTGTATGTACATCATCAGCACAGGCAGATGGCGGCCCCCCAGCCCCTGTATATACATCACATCAGCACAGGCAGATGGCAGCCCCCCAACCCCTGTATATACATCACATCAGCACAGGCAGATGGTGGCCCCCCAGCCCTTGTATATACATCATCATCAGCGCAGGCAGATGGCAGCCCCCCAGCCCTTGTATATACATCATCATCAGCGCAGGCAGATGGCAGCCCCCCAGCTCTTGTATATACATCACATCAGTCATCTCATCAGCGCAGGCAGATGGCGGCCCCCCAGCCCCTGTATATACATCACATGAGTGCAGGCAGATGGCAGCCCCTGTATATATATATCACATCAGTGCAGGCACATGGCGGCCCCTCCAGCCCCTGTAAAAGCATCACATCAGTGCAGGCGGATGGCGGCCCCCCAGCCCCTGTATATGTATCACATCAGTGCAGGCGGATGGCGGCCCCCAGTCCCTGTATATACTTCACATCAGCACAGGCAGATGGTGGCCCCCCAGTCTCTGTATATACATCACCATCAGCGCAGGCAGATGGCGACCCCCCCAGCCCCTGTATATACATCATCAACAGCACAGGCAGATGCGGCCCCCCAGCCCTTGTATATACATCATCATCAGCGCAGGCAGATGGCGGCCCCCCCAACTCTTGCATGTACATCACATCAGTCATCTCATCAGCGCAGGCAGATGGCGGCCCCCCAGCCTCTGTATATACATCACATCAGCGCAGGCAGATGGCGGCCCCCCAGCCCCTGTATATATATCACATCAGTGCAGGCAGATGGCAGCCCCCCAGCCCCTGTATATACATCACATCAGTGCAGGCAGAAGGAAGCCCCCCAGCCCCTGTATATATATCACATCAGTGCAGGCAGATGGTGACCCCCCAGTCCCTGTATATACATCACATCAGACAGGCAGATGGCACCCCCCCAGCCCTGCCCTGTATATACATCACATCATGCAGGAAGATGGCAGCCCCCCCAGGCCCCAGCCCCCCCCCAGCCTCTTTCTAACTCTCCCCACACCTAACACTGCTAGTACTGCGGCTGCAGTGCTGAGCCTAAGAATGAGATTGCTTGAACTTACTGGAACTGAACTTCAGCCTGAGCCAGCACGCGGGGGTAGTAGTCGCAGCCACTCCTTTGGAGTCCTGGGTCGGTTAACGCCGTCGCCGATGCCGATGATAGGTCAGTGTGGCAGTAGTGCTGTCTGCAGGCAGCCAGTGACGGAAGAGCAGAGGCAGAGCTGGCGCGCTCTCTCTGGCTCTCCGCCCTCAAAGAGCACCACGTCACGGCGCGTTCTTAACCCCTAGGGTGCTGCCCCAAAAGCCTTGCCAGTTGCCACTGACTGCGAAGCGTGCACCTTTGGAACCACCACCATGCCCGCAAATTTAAAGGGCCGGCGGCAGGAAAAAGAGGCTGGTGGCCGCTGCATTAGCTGGCAAGTGGCCAGAGGAGCGAGCGCCGCCCACAACTGGCTAATAAATAGCGGCCCAGTGGGAAAATGCCCGGTTAGGCAAGTTACCAATCCAGGCCTGGGTCCCTTGATATCACTACATTCAATTTACACCTGTTCTCTGAGTACCTGAATTGATCTTTAAGATAGGTAAATTTATTTCAAATCCCTGTGTAATACACTCTTCAGGGAACCTTGGATTGGCATAGTGATTTCAGCTCCGGCTAAGTGAGTGTACTGTATAAGGGTATTCAGTTTGTTTCTTCCATATACTGAGTTCTACTTTATTGTTTTGATTGGGTCACCGAGGAGGAAAAAAACAAAACACAAGCTCAGCCCAGAAAAACAGAGAGGTTGGAAACTAGCGGATTGCAGACCCCTAATCCTATCACACAACTAGCAGGAGCCGTGTAGTGTTCCTACGGTGATCCTAGACACCTCGTCAGAGCCGGAGATCTACATATGCCTAAAGAGAGAAAAGGGAAAAACTGACTGCCCCAGAGCAGACCCCAAAGCAATAGGCAGCCCCCAACATATAATGACGGTGAAGCAAGATGAAAACACTAACACAGATAGAAAGATAGGTTAAGCAAACGATGGGGCCCAAGCTAACTAAAAAGGACAGGATAGAAAAGCTGCTTTCTGCAATCCGAGAAAAACCCTGCTAAAAAATATTACCTACACAACTGATAAGCAAAAAGGACCCTGAAGTCACTAGACATCAAACCCTATATCAGCACTCAGAATATTCTGGAAGCAGAGCAAAAGAGAACACTGATCAAGGAAAAAGAATCCAGCACACCCCCGGCCGGGGATGGCTGAACTCCAAAAAACAAGGTAAACAAAACCAAAACTAATAAGTTCAATAGCAGAGCAAAAACTTATCTTTGGGAAGCAGGAATCAGACTGGTCTCCAAGAATCCAGCAGAGAGTCACCAGCAACTCAGAAGGGTGTCGGCTGCCTTATATCCAGTCAGAAGTTCACGTTACCCAGTCACCCTCCACCTGATCAGGTGTTTGATAATCAGCCTCACTACCTTCCTTCACCAGAAGAGGGAGATCCTTGGACACAAAAGATGAATGAACAGATGAGCTCACAACAGTACCTCCCCCTTGAGGAGGGGTCACCGAACCCTCATCCAAGCCACCAGGCCGATCAGGATGAGCTCGATGAAAAGCATGCACCAATCTTTCGGCATGAATATCCGAGGCAGAGACCCAGGAATTATCCTCCTGACCATAACCCTTCCACTTAACCAAATACTGGAGTCTCCGTCTTGCCAGACGGGAATCCAGTATCTTCTCTACCTCATATTCCATGTTACCTTCAACCAACACAGGGTCAGGAGGTGCCGCCATAGGAACCACTGGTTCAACAAACCTCATCAACAAGGACTTATGAAACACATTATGAATCTTAAATGTGACAGGAAGAGCCAACCGAAAAGAGACCGGATTAATAATCTCCAAAATCTTGTAAGGTCCAATAAATCTAGGTTTAAACTTTGGAGAAGCCACTTTCATAGAGATATTCTTTGATGACAACCAGACCATATCACCCACCTTAAACCGGGGACCAATGGTCCTATGCCGGTTAGAAAACCGCTGGGCTTTTTCCTGGGAAAGAGACAACTTATCCACCACTTGGTCCCAAATCTGCTGCATTCTTTCCACCACAGTGTCAACCCCTGGACAGGCAGAAGACTCCACCTGCCCTGAAGAAAATCGAGGATGAAACCCAAAGTTACAGAAAAAGGGTGACATCAAAGTGGCAGAACTAGCTCTATTATTTAAAGCAAATTCGGCCAAGGGTAAAAATGAGACCCAATCATCCTGATCAGCAGATATAAAACATCTCAAATAAGCTTCCAAAGTCTGGTT